>NC_136484.1:28470245-29132745 GCF_053919585.1 Euprymna scolopes | reverse complement strand
AAGGCACTTAAATATTGTTTGCTTAAACAACAATGTAGTTTACAATATGTCTTTTTGGATTTAACATCAAATTAAAAGTGTTACCTTTATGTCAGGAGAATTACACGATAATATCGACAATTTTAACTACTAACTTTACTTTATTATTTCGATATTTTTCACAGAAAAAAAATTACTAAGCTTAAATATTTATTTGAATTTTTCTTCTAACTTTTATTTAAATTTTTATTTTAATTACATTTTCACTGATATTGTTTATTATTTATGCCAATATTTCCGACATATCTTAAAAATCTATTGAAACTTAGTAACAATTACAGAAAGCATCATCATAAATGAACAAAACACCTTAAGACTAGAAGGTGCAGTAAACAAAATATAATAAAGATACAGGGTTATCCAAAAATGTCAATCATGAATAAAATTCAAAATCCTTTTTGCAATCTTACAAATAAACTTCAGTTTATGCCTGACTTGTCCACCAAGTTTTAGTCATAAATATCCAACAGTCTATTTTTTTATCATTATTCAATAATATCGTTGTGTCACTTTAGTGATCATTTCATCAGTAGTATGTGCGATATTAAATGGACCAGACCATAAACTCCAGTAAGGTTTACATCAAAAATAATATCTATTACAATAATCTCCAGACTACTCCTGAACTGAAAAGGACCATCACAGCTACAACCAGGATAGAGTCAGGAGATGAGGGTGTCAAAGTTATTGACAATTATGCATGTTGCTTATCATCGAATGGATGCAAACATGTGCAATGCTGCACATCCAGTGGATTGCATTAATGCATGCCACAAACTACAGGCGTACAATTGAAAATTCAGTATGTTATTGCTATAAATCTTATGAGATAACTGAACAAGTTTTATGATTTCAGGTTCAAAACAACAGGTACAGTAGGAATTGGAATACACTCTACTAAAGCCTGATAATCACAGCTGGTGAATTTCAAAAATGCAATCTGGATGTGAGACCACTTTAAAAGAACGATACACAATACAATGGTTTTAAACTTGAAAAAAAATACCACACAAATGTATGCTTTTGGACCATTTTGCATGAATCGAGCATCAGTTTTTGAGTCGCATAAGAGATTCAAGGAAGGCAGGGAGTCTGTGAGGGATGATGGGAGATGTGGGAAAAGTAAGAAAGTCAGAACATCAGAGTTGATTGGCTAAATAAAGAATTTCATGGATAAGGACCATCATGTGACTATAGAGACAATAAGTGCATAATTTGATGTCAGTGTGGGAACTGTACACAATTATTCATGAGGACCTGAAGATGTGGAAAATTTGCATGAATACAGCAGTCCACAATTCTATCCTTGTCACAGACTATTTGACCAACATGGACATCAAGACAGTTCCTCACCCTCCCTATAGTCCAGACCTTGTTCCCTATGACTTTTGATTATTCCCTAAGCTCAAGGAAAATCTTAAAGGTTGTCGTTATGAGACAGTTGAGGAGATGAAAGAGGCTGTGATGAGGGTCATTGACATGCTCACACAATGGAGCCTTCCAGAAGTTGTTGGAATGGTAAAAGTGCATTGCAAGCAGAGGAGATTACTTCGAAGGGGACTAGAGTTTCAGGTGTGTACAATCAATAAAAGTGGCTACACAAAAAAGTTTGAAAATTTATTAAAGGCATCTCATATATATATATATATATATATATATATATATATATATATATATATATATATATATATATATATATTTCTGTAAAAGAGGCAGAGAATATTAATTTGGTTTCTGTTGGTCTTAGGGATGGGGAGGGGCTTTGGGATTTTAAGCAAAAGGGTTGTCTGTATTCGGTTGGAAGAGATGTTTGCTTTGATATCATGTATGTCGTTTGGTCAAGGGACCGAGTATCATTGTAATATCTATCAAAATAAAACATCGTTACTTGAGTTATGATTTTGTTTGGAAAGAAAGTCCTTTGGTTACAGTAGTGATCGAAACCACATAAATTGATGCAACGACCAATATTGTCCTAGATTCAGATGAGGACAGCGAGCAGAGAATCACGGTCTGTGCAATAAATATACACAAATTCAAGTTCACATCCGACGCTGTAACCAACCAATCGACCCTGCAGAATCCAAAAGATACAAAGGTGCGTATGCACACATGAGTTTCATTTAGACATTTACGAATGAAACAGGTGACGTTTATTGTACTAAATATGGTTGAATTGAAAAAGAGGATTGTGAAATTTATTAACGATTCCAGTGGTGGTAATTTTTAGGGCCCCTCTGAAAAAAAAAAAAAAAAAAAAATCATCTATATATCTATAAAAGTGAAAATGTGTGTGTGTGTGTGTGTGTGTGTGTGTGTGTGTACATTCCCTTACCAAATAATTTTGTCAATTTTCGGTCTAGAGACTCGAGCTTTCACATAAGGAGTATTGAGATTTGGGAAGAAAAAAAAAATTAATCGGTTTTTGGACAGAAATTTGGCTGTAAGGGGTCAAAGTTCAACGATTTGACCTTTGAAAATTCTACCAAACTCCTCTGCCAATTTGGGGTCTAAACACTTGAAATTTTAAATTTAAGTTACCTGGACATGAATCAAACTTTTTAATTTGATTTGAGCCCCCAAAAAAATGAATGTTAAGGAGTCAAAATTAGGGTCAAAGTTAAAAAAAAAAAAGTTGACCTCTGAGATCTCTACCAAATTACTCAGCCAATTTCTGGTCTAAACATTTGAAATTTTGCATAAAGGGTATTCAGAGATAGGGCAAGCTTTTTAATTGGTTTGGGTCGAAAATTTTGAGCTGTCAAGGGGTCAAAGTTCAAAAGATCTGACCTTTGCAGTGTCTAGCAAAATACTCAGTCAATTTTGGGTCTAAACATTTGAAATTTATAAATAACGGGTATTCAGACATGCAGCAAGCATTTTAAGGGCGAACATTTGGCTGGCAAAAGGTCAAAGTTGAAAGAGTTGACCTTTGCAGATTCTACCAAATTCCTCTGACATTTTGGGGTGTAAAGACTTGAAATTTTAGATGTAGGTAACTCGGACATGGGTAAAACTTTTTATTTTAATTTGAGACAAAATAATAAATGTTAAGGGGTGAAAATTGGGGTCAAAGTTTTTAAAAAAATTAACCTTTGCGGTGTCTACGAAATTACTCAGACAAATTTTGGTCTAAACATTTGAAATC
Organism: Euprymna scolopes; assembly: GCF_053919585.1. Lineage (NCBI taxonomy): Eukaryota > Metazoa > Mollusca > Cephalopoda > Sepiida > Sepiolidae > Euprymna > Euprymna scolopes. Next base: position 29,129,558 of record NC_136484.1, on the reverse strand, counting down.
TTGCATAAAGTGTATTCACACGTAGGGCAAGTTATGAACAGTACATAGGGGCCGAACAAAGCCGAGCTGAACTGCTAGTTAAAAATAAACAGTAAAAGCAACAGTCCAAAGAGAAATTATGTAAATAATTATAACTCCTCATCTCTAAGATTCAAAGACAAAGAAAAAAGAAATTAATTTTTATTTGGAGTCATTTTTTAGCCCCCGCCCCCTCCCGCCTCATCTTATTTATGATGGTTCTATGATAGCTGTTATTTAATTTATCGGTTGAAATTTCGAAAAACTGTTATAGATTGTGATATTGTTGCATGTGTGTGAGAAATACATGGAAGATATCTTCCTAGTGTGTTCTCGCTTCATTGTTTGTTTTTTATCATTCTGTTGTATGGCCTATTAATTGGTTTCTGCGGCCATAAAACAAATTGATTTGCTTGTTCAAGTTGCTTGATTGTCGGAGATAACATTGTTCTGAATTGGATAGCAATCAAGACATGAAAAATCTTTCAAGTTTGCAATGGAAAAGGGTTTGTAAGGAGAAATTCTATAAAAAGCAAAGTGATGTCATCAGTCACGTGAGCGTGGGAGGTGAATCAAGAATAAAAGCAAAATTTATTATTCCATTTTATATTAGTATCATTTACTTAACTGACATGAGACATTTCTTTCTGGCTATCATAGGAATAACGGATACTGATTATAAAATGGGGCAACGCTTTATACATATGTAATGTAGTCTCTTATATTCAATGATGCCATGAAAGGAAATGAAAAATGAAACTTCAGAATTAATCCTAAGGAAGGTTTAACCGTCTTTCTTTGGAGGAGGAAGTTTCATGGGAGTATGACATTCACAAGCAATCCTCAGTCATAGTTATATCCCTGTTAGGTGAGATGATGACGTTTAGGTTTTGCAACTCTTATAGGGAGGTGTCGACATCCCACCTACATACAGGGTGAAAGAATAAAATTGTCGCCTTAGAAAAGACATGATTCCATTTCCGTTTGATGAAAACCGTTTTTCTTATTTTGTTGCAGACCATCTACTAGTTGACCAGTTGTGTACAAATTCCAAGAGCAATAGGAGCCTTCTATCATGTCTGAAAGTGACACAATGTTCAACGAGCGAGATTAGAGATGCGCCACTGTACAACTCATGCTCTTAAGAGTGTGATGATCCTCTAGAGCAATCAGGTGGCTGCTGGCAGCAGGACTTGGTGCCAGACCACAAGTCTAAAGAGACCCAGGCTTGGCTTTAGAAGGAGTGCTATGACTTTGTACCCTTCTCTCATTGGCCCCCTCTTCTTCCGACCTGAACTCGCTGGACTACTTCATTTGGTCATACGTTGAGAAGATAACCAACATGAGCCCCCACAACACCAAAGCAAACCTGATTACCGCCATCCGCTGAGTATGTGGAAAATCTATGCTCTCAGTTCCAAACCGTATCAGGGCGATGATTGAATAGATATCAGCTCTACTACATAATCAAGTTACCTGAATTGATTTTTTTCAAACAAAGTTTTAAAATAAAGCTGTAGTGTTGTTTTCTTTAGGGCGACAAATTTATCGTTCCACCCTGAATAGCGCCTGGAATTCCCAAATACCATCTGGTACTAACTAATCTCAATGATGCTTAACTTCAGTGATCTAGTGAGAACCGGTGTATCAATGTGATTACATATATACACACACACACACACACACACACCATAATGATGTCATGGCGTCTGTTCAGTCTTAAAAGACAATAGATACCCATGTAAGGGTTGCTGCATATGTAATGTTGAAGCAAGTGTTACACAATCATAATCACACGTCTTCTGAATCGGCAGTGCTTTATTCCAATGGCAAAGAAAACTTCAGGATGACTGGAAACATGCAGAGATAAACAGAGAGCATTGCTAAATGGTCAGCCATTTAGTAATGACCAGGTTCAACGTTGTTAAACTTCAGTGATCTAATGGGAACTAGTATGTCAGTGTGACTATGCAGTATGCTCAATGATGAGTGTTCAAATAACCAGGCAGCGTCCACATTAAATTTTAACACACTTAGCTCAAAACGAAACGTTTGATTTATTATCCATTTTAATCTTAGCAAATTCATCTTCAGTTTCAGAACATTTTGCGGATTATTTATTGTGGAGAACATGGCCCACTCTCTCCACCAAGCAACTGATGACACTAAACAGACGAAAACCGTATACTATATGAAAGATACAGGGTCACAGGCATTATGTCAGAGTTGTCTACCAATACATAAGAGTTTAGTCTACTCGACTAGTTTTTTTCAAGGTTAACTTTCAAAGTCTTCCTAATGGGTTGCGATGAGTCAAAAAGGTAGAACCCGTAGCTGTAGAGAGAGAAAAAGAGGGAAAGTGACTAATTTTCGACTTTTATCTATTTTTTTTAAATATTTAACTGGCTTTGCAAAGTTATTTTTTTCTGATTCAAGCAATCTAACCCATGTTTAATGGGTGACCCAACAGGTAATTTCTTACTCGTCTTTTTATAAATCTATGATCAAACTTTATGATTCATTGAAGGAAAAAATGAGGTACTTATGCAAAATACGGGCCATGCTGAAATAATATTATTTAGAAACCTATTCTTAACATAAGGAAGGGAATGTGTTTTGTAACTATACTGTACTTTCATGTAATATTTTAATAAACAAAACATACTGTAAAGCATGAATTTAACTTGAAAATTTCATTAAATGGTTCGTAATCTGTATAAGTACCAAATATTAAGCATGATGGACAAAAATATAATGAGAGAAAGAATGTACACATAAAAGAATAAAACCAAAACTTGCGGCCAAAAGAAAAAAGCAGAAAACCTGTCGTATTAACGAACACAATATAATAATGAACTAGTATATATAAAAAAAAAACAACAACTTAGTCCTTTTGTATAAGTGGCATAAGGAAATAAATAAATAAAACAGATGTATGTACGTATGTGTGTCTGTGTGAAAATATTTAACCGATAAACTCTTAAACTACTGCACATATATCCCTGAAATTAACAGCAAAATCATAAACAAAGGATGGTTTATAACAAGTAAAATCTTTGTTTGGATGGATGAATAACGCGTGCAGAAATATGTCAGCAAGTTGAAATGAAAAAATGTTCATTTCAACTTGCCAACATATTTCTATTACTTTTGCATGTGCGCAAATTTATTTATAGCTTGAATAGGTTTAATTGTAAATCTTTCTTATCTATCGGTAGCTCAAATGGTAGGGAATGCTGCTGGAGTGCTGAATGTTTTGGTTTTGATTCTAACTGCTGGCAAGTCATTTTTTTTTTACATTTTAACTTAGTACGATATATACATATATATATATATATATATATATATATATATATATATTAATATTTATATATATTTATGTTGGAACGATTAATTGGAATCAGAAAAATCGGAACTTTCAGAGGTATCAGAAAAATTTGTGCCTATTTTCCGATGCTAAATGCCTTTGTCTTTTTTTAATGTATATTGTTTAAAGCAAAATCTTCCATTACTGGTAGTAATGATGAAATATTAAACACTTATTGATTTTAAAATACCAGTGAAACTAAAATCTATAGATCATCCCCCACAACAAGTGTATTTTTACGCTTGAGAAAATATCTGTACACTTGACATGTGTCTTTATGCTAATCGGAAGTAAATAAATATTGTTACATATTTAGAGATTTATAAAGAATCCAAATTAGTAACTGTATCGAAATCTAGAAAAATATTGGAATCGTCCCATCACTAATATATATAATATGCAATAGAGAATTGGCTCTGTAATAATAAATACAAAATCTGCACGAATTAAAATATTCATAAGTATTTTTTTTTTTTTTTTTTTTACATAGGGATCAACACTTATCAAGGCCCGAAGGCCACTCAGGGATAAGGGCTATTGTGTGTACAGTAATCAATGAGATAGTATTGTAGTAATCATTAGTATTGGGGGTTTTGATAGAGTGTCTTACTTAAGGGGGCGGTTTGTCAGGAGTTTGTTTATGTTGGACTTGAAGACGTCCATGTTGTAGTCAGGTGGGAAACAGGCAAGCGGCAGAGAGTTCCACTGGCGTGCAGTTCAAAGAAAGAAGCTTTGCTTATGGAATCTACGTTTGGATTTAGGCACAGATAAAGAGTGGGGAAAATTATTGACAGTAGTTTCAGCCAGACAGGTGTTTCTTGTAAAAGATTAGCGAGGGGGGACGAGGGATTGGAGCTCAGACGAGCACCTGCCATGGAAATAACGATAAAACGAAGACAGGTACGCCCCACCCCACTCCGATTAGTATGAAATAAAAATAATATTAAGCTAACTAAAGTTCCATACCAAACGCGAACATATAACTGAAACGATTAAAACGGATTATAATTGGGAAGTCAGAGATAATTGCCCACTTAAAAACAAATAATGAGCTGAAGACATCATTTCCCCAAACAACTATGAAATGGACACCTCAATAAAATAGACATAAGATACATGGAAAGAGCATTTAAACAATTCGTTATTATAAAATGTTTAAAACAAAAATAGTACAGCCAACCCTGCTATCATTTTGGAATTTCAATTCTCTTTAAGAAATGTTAAATAAGTAATAGAATTTTATTTTATTTATAGATTTTTTAAAACCTTTGTTTGCTCCAAACAATACATATTGCCACTGAAGTATAAGAGGCCAGATTTATAGGAGGAAAACCTGGATGAGGAATTGAGCAGCAAAATGTTTATATTACATCTAAATGTCTGCACGTTGGAAATTGAAAGATAACTGATCTGAGGAAAGAAGCCATCAGAGTAGAAAAAGTTTTAGCATCTACAGTGAAGGGGTGCAATTTTGCTGCTAATCAGAGGTGGGGTTGATTCTAATAAACACTTGCTGATGCACAAACATCTCGAACATATTAGAAGAACGTGCAGATTTTGGTTTCTGATGAGAGTTTGTTATAGAATTGGATGCAATGTTCCACCATTTGTCCCTCTCTCTTTGATGGAATGGTCATTACTGACCAGCCGTGGCACTCATGAATCGTTGCCATTGACTCTCGTTCTGTGCCATTCTGAGCAACTCAGCCATGCTTATGTCTGCAATGTCCTTCACATTGTCTAATATTCTTGTTTTTTGGTCTTCTACGTTCTCTTTTGCCAGGAGTTGTACCAAAGAGCAGCTGTTCTGGCCATATGTCCCAAAAATCGCAATTTCCTGTCATTGATGTTGTTCAGAGTCTTCTCCAGAACCCATTCGTAGAGGACTTTTATTCATAAAGACCAAGAAAAGATGAGATCATTAGGATGGAAGTTTCTTACAGCTTCCATCCATATTCATTAGATTTAGCATCAACCAATTTTCATTTTTTTCATTTTTTTTTATTATTAGCAAAACCCACTTATCAAGGCCAAAATACCACTCGAGTATGACAGTTAATGAGATTGTTATGTAGCGTAGCCGTTATGCTCTAGTCATGTTTGTTACAGTTCGAACTTCTCTCAGACCCCCATTCCATCTGGTATCATCGAAAACGAAACAAACAAAAAAAAAATAAATCCCACTCTGCATTTTGTTCTGTTTCAGCAAAAGGCATTTATTACAATTACTTTCCAAACAATGCCTGTTTCTTGTTTTTTCTAATTTTTCATTTCATCTGTCATGATATTAACAAAACCCTGCCGTTTCAGCACCGGCTTAAAAGTTTCTCGCCACCACCACTACAGGGCCACACGTCCATCTCATCTGACACAGCTTTTTCTTTCTGCTTGACCACATGCCGGCTGTAACCAGCCATTTTTTGTCGTCGACTTTTCACGTCCATCTTTTTCGACATGCACTTTGCTTCTCTTCAACTACATGCTGCCATTTTCTTTTTCTTGTCACACAAACCCACACACACTACCTAATTTGCATATGTGCTTTTTTGACTACTGCTGCTAATACCTTTGCAAGCCATCTATCCTTCAGCTGCTGCTGATATACTCATACATGCTTTGTCACAGTCAGTTGGCGATGAACAACACTTTGATAGGATTGGAAACAATGTATAAAGTTGATTATTTGAGAAAATGGCTCAACAAGAATTTGTCAACATTGGACTTGAACACGATCATGTTGTAATTGGCTAGGAAGCAGCCCCTATGGTGTTGAGTTTCACATAGGGAAGCAGTTGCTAAGAAACATTGTTCATGGAAATTCTGCATAGGTAGAAAGAAAACAATCTTTATATTGGTTGTAAGGCAAATTTTTGTTGCGAATATTTTACAAGGACAAACCAGGGATTGGAGCTCAGTCGAGCGTCTACCATGAAAACAATGATAGAGAAGAGAAAGCCTAGTAACATCTCTGTGACAAGGGAGGGGTTGTAGGGAAGAGAAGAGATCATTCTCCACGAGCTTTCAAAGTCAATTTTATAACCTTGTCAAGTCTCGAAAAAATAATCTAAAGAGCACCTTCCCAAATGTGACAACAGTACTCCATCTTAAGACGTTTCTGACTCTTATACAGGTACAGGTAAGGTACTTCTTGCAGCAGAAGAATGATCCAACCATTCTTACAGCAATCTTAGCAATGAATGATGTAAATCTTTAAATTTCAGGTTTGAAATGAAGGTTAGTTCTATAAGCTTTTCAAAAAACAGGGGCCTTCCTAAAAGGTCGAACCATTCATTTCGAATGGGACAAAACAAGGATCAGAGCATTGGTGGTGAAAGAGGAAAAGCTAGTATTAAAAGTAACAGGTTATTTTTTCTCTTCCTCCCTATTGCCTCACGTGCTCCAAATTGGAAGAGGGAAGATCAGAAATAGTATGATCATCGCTGCACTTTAAAATGCTGCCGTATATTGATCATCGGATCATTTCAGAAATGATGAAAGATTAAGAAACAAAGAAAATTGGAAACAATTTTTACAACCTTTTGTGAGGGAAAAAAAACATGTATTTCTTTAAACATTTCGAAACCTGGTAGTGATTTTCTTTTTCTCTTCCCTATAACCGCTTTTCCACAGAAGAGACGTTACTAGCTTGTCACTGCTCTATCATTATTTTCATGGCAAGTGCCAGATGAGCTTCAATTTATGCCATCCCTTTGCCAAACTTTCACAAAAAAACATTCGTCTAGCTAAGACCACTATCAATAATTTCCCCCATACTCTATCTGTGCCTAAATCTAAATGTGAATTTTTTTTTTTTTTTTTTTTACACAGGCATCACCACATTATCAAGGCCAAGACGCCACTCAAGGATAAGGGTCAAAGAGTGTACAGTAGAAATTGGAAAATATAGTAATAATTAGTGATGAAAATTTGGTGAATTTATTAACTTATATGGAACGGCGCATCAAGAACTTATTTACGTTAGACTTGAAGACAACCATATTGTACTCAGCCAGAAAGCAGGAAAACGGAAGACCCATGAACAAAGCTTCTTTCCTAGAACTGCCCGCCTGTGGAACTCTGTTCCACTGGCCTGCTTTCCAGATGCCTATAATATGATCATGTTCAAGTCCAATGTAAACAAGTTCTTGCTGAGCTGTCATCTTAAATAATCAAATTATACCAAATTTCCATTACTAACGATTACTACACTGTTGTCTCGATGACTACCGTACAGTCGTTTATTCTTATCCCTGAGTGGCCTTTGGGCCTTGATAAGTGATAACTACCTTGTAAAAAAATGAAAAAAAAAAAAATGTGGAATACGAAAATGTATGTTCCCATTGTAGCAATCATTTAAAATGAAAGCGGTTAATATTTTAATGAATATTTATAAAAATTTAATGTAAATTTGTTTCTATATTCTTTTTGGTAAAACATAATTAGTTTCCACTAGTGTTGGAATTGAAAAAAATCAGAACTTTTTGAGGTATCAGAAAATTTTTATCCTAAATTCAAATAAAAAAAAAAAATGTTATGTTTTCATTTTAAAACTTAATGTTTCCATTGTTGGCATTAATGATAAAATGATAAAATTGACTGATTTTAAATTAGCAGTGTAAAAACAAAACCAGAAAAATGCTCCATAAAAATGACACCAGCAAAAATAGCACAGATAAAAAAAATGGCACAAATAAAAAATATAGACGAAAATCTCACAATGAGTTTATATAAATCTTTGATCGAATGCAAAGATCAAATTGAAAATTTGACCAATATTTAAAAGTAGGAAGAGGTCAAAAGCACACCTTCCCCCTTAAAATGAAATTCTATTTTTAGGCGATTTTCGAATCGGAATCATAAATGGTACTGGAATCAAGAATTTAGAACAGAATCAGGAAAATATTGGAATTGTTCTATCACTAGTTAACAAACACACTATAAATTTTGGTCCTACATATAATCTTAAAGTACATCTCTTGTGGTGAGGCACTAATTATAGGGCTTTGGGGGAAGTTGAGAGGGGAGTACCTCACGCTTTAGTTCCAATTATTCCTAAGTTCAGTCTGATCCAGAAGAGTGGTACATGTTGGGTAAAAATTAAATAGAATTTGTTCTAGGACATCACGCTAAACTGCCTCGGACAACTTCGAGCAAGGTGTTCATCTCTACACCATCCCATCAGTCTGAAATCTCTCTTTCTCGGTCGTTTTTTTAGCTACCTTCCCCATCTTTCAACCCTATCACCTGTAATGAACACGCTTTTTAGATCAACTCTTGAAACCGAATATCGTTCATTGCTGTAATAGAAGAAACTATTTAAAATTACATGTCAGTAATGAAGTAAGCATTGCATTTGGTAGCGAAAAGACACCATTTTGATACAGTTTCACACGTTTGCACATTCGTTTTTCAGTAAGAAAAGGAACTTATGTTTGTAGTCGGATTTTTGATATGTGCCAATCATTTGCATACGAGTAAAACAGTTACTTCAAGAAGGACGAGGCGAGGAAGGCAGTTGAGTGTTTGACAGCTAAGAGAGAACATTGGAGCTGAGATTTGTTGGTGTGAATTGCGGTGCTAGTGAAAAAAAGTTCCGTCAGTTTCCTTTTAAGATTTAAATTACAAAATTTATGTTTTTGAAACTTCAAAGCTTTGTTTTGTTTCAAAAACATGTCCTTTCTAATTAATTGGCCCGTTTTTATTGGTACAAAAGAATATCATGTAACTCTAGTGTTGCAGAGTCAGAATATATAAGGGTCGACTAGGATTCCTAGAATTCCCAAATATTCAAATCCAATTCCTTATATTTAACGTTTTCCAATATTCAGATTGTCTGTTGATTCTTTGGCTCAGACTCCTAGCATATTTTAGTATGAGTATGACGGACTCCTTCAAAAACATCCACCTTCCAAATCTTGATGTAATCAAACAAGAATGTTCAAGTTAGTCACAAATTATTTAAATGTCATAAACAAGTAAAAAAAAAAAAAAAAAGTAAATAAACATTTAGAATTATAGCTTGGTTCATACATTGTAAATGTTAAAATTCTGTAACATTCAATAGTTAACCATTTTGTTAAAGAAAAACGCATAAGCAGGTTATTTTTGTAATGTAATTGTTTTTATTTGTATTCGATATCGAATTAGTTTTACAAAGCACTTGAGGATCTTATACAAGATAATTTAACTTTTTATGTTGGTTTTAAATACAGCCTAAACTTTCTACACTGAAAATTAAAAAAAAGAAAGAAGTTTTTTCACTTTTAATCATTATTAGAAAAAAAATCAATAGTTGCAATGTTCAAATCATCTGCTTTCACAAGTTAAACATAAAAATTAGAAAAACTATTTTTGCTGGAATAAAAAAACAATACATTCTTTTTTAATAGCATTTCCTAATTATTCTTATTGATTCAGTTTTAATTTGTAAATGCTTCAACCCTATTAACGTTTTCAGTGTGAATAATGGCAACAAAAGACAACAAGCACATAACACACTATTTGCCTCTCCACGAGGGAAGAGTTATAGAAAAAGTCGGTTTTACTGTAGTAAAAATCCAGCTTCCCAAAAAGGGCCATTCTGGATCGCAATAAAAATTAGAATTGCCTTAAATTCTTAAAGCTCTGAGGAATGAGCCTATGATTATTCCAGATTTTATTCTGTCATTCCGGTTGGTGTAAATTCACGGGTCTTTTGTAGATTGAAAAGTTTAGGCTGTTCAGGGTGTTGTGCAGAATGACATGAAGTTAAGGACGTAATAATTTTTCAATTTAGAAGTGAAGTAAATAGTATATTCAATTTTATTGATTTTGTCGACTATGTCAGTGGGTAGATAAAGAGCGTGTCATCAGTATATCTAAACTAGTGGGAGTATTGGGACAGGATGGATTTGAAGGGACCATTTTCCAAAAATTCAAAGAAAAGACAGGCAAAGATTTCAATGAAAGAAGAATCCATGGGTAAACCAAATTTATATCTGTATAATTCACCCCTGGGTTCCCTTCTCAGCAGAGTCCTTGTCTGTATCACATCTCAAATCATGGTGGTCCATGCATGGCAGTTCTGAACAAGGTTGCACGACATGACTAACGAATTGTTATTTTAACATTGAAGGTTGACCATCTGTGGACTAGAGTTTTGCCAAGTCATCTTTGATAATTATGATCTAAGTCTTCAACTGCAACACAATTGCACCACGCAGACAGAGAGGTAGGGAGGATTATATTGTGAATTAACTCTGCAAACCATCGGTGGGGGGGGGGGATCACTGCAATAGGATATAGATTAGCATTTCCCAAAGTGAACTCCATGGAGCTCTGGGGCTCTATGAGTGAGGCTGACGGACTCCAGAGGACCAAGTGCTTTATATGGAAAACTGAAATGGTTGCAGACATTTAATTATTGATATTTTTTTTTACTGTAAATAGATATGATATATAACTACAGGTGGAAAGTATGGTTGGGATGGTTCATGAAAAAGTAAATAAAAAATATATTAAGAAAAAATGCAAAAAAATTTTATTAATCAAAAAAAAAAAAAAAAAAATAGATCAAGGAACCCAAAAATCGTTAATTAGTGTTAAAATTTGAAATTAATGTTTTTCATATTTATTTTAGAAATTATCTTGCTAATGCTCTGAGAAAAACCTTTGCCTTGCTCAGAGGCTCCATGGTGTCCTGAAGTTTGGGAAACCCTGGGATAGATTGCAGATATTCAAGATTGAGGTGCTGGCAGAGAACAGCCGTTGGGATACAGTCAGCTCACTGGCAAATGCAAGATGTGCCGAATGTTTCATTGTCAAAAACTTTTAACTTCTGTTTATCAGCCACCCTTTTGCAGCCATTTTTATTATTTTTTTATCATTGGATCTATTTTACTTCTTTATACACTCATACCTTTTAGAAAAATTAAACCAAAACTCCTTCATCTGACATTCTCAAGCAACATGAAATGGAATAAGTACATAGAAGATACTGCAAAGTCTGCTGCAAAAAAGGTAGGCTCTCCCTACCAGACTGGAAAATTTCTCACATCTACTAGTATCCTTTAAGTTTACAAAGCCACTATTCGCCTGTGCATTGGATTATTGTTGTCGCAGCTGAGACATTAGCCTTTCTTGGGCAGGATGCAAAAAAAGAATTTCTAACTTAATAGGTTACACACTGTTTGCCAAACTCCAACCTCTGTCACATCACCAGTGTGCTTGTTTTACAAGTATTTCCACAAAATGCTCTCTGATGAATTTACAGCACTTATACACACCCCACCTCAGCAAAAATATCCACAACCAGCAGAAAAATCTCACCCCATCACTGTTAAGGTCTCTAGATGCCGAAATATTTTCTACTTTAACTTTCTACCTTTGACTACTCGCCTTTAAAATTCCCTTCCTGCTCCTTGTTCTCCTGGCTATACCAACCTGTAGAAACTTACATGTAATGTAAACAAATATCTTGTTGTGCAATTTTGGTCTCTATCACAGTAGCCTTTTATGCCTCAGTAACAATGTGCTTTGTTTGGGATTAATAAAAAAGATTAAAAATTCTTCTCCATTAAGAATAGAATAGCAATTTGTGTTCAATTAATTGCGTACAATGATTTTTTTTCACAATAACTAACATGAAATAACATAAAAAGGGTTAATGTGCCACACAACAGACAAACGAAATCATGGGAAAAAGACAGATAGAAAGATAATAACAGATAAAAAGAAAAAGAGTGAAAAGAAGGTTAAAATGGATTAGATAATTGAAAAAGAAAAATGAAGTCTCAGATTTCTGTTTCATTTTTTTTTTTTTTTTGCTTGAACTTAATGATTTCTAAGATAGGACAGAGACATAACCTCTTAGCACCGGCATTTGCGTATTTCAAATAGTTTTATATCAATGGATACCTTTTGAGTAAACCTAGTATAGATTCTACTTATTTTTCTCTCCTTTTCTTTAAGCTACTTTCCAATTTCTTTTCTCCTCCTTTACAGAAGAGTTCTATGGAGTTTTCAATAATACAAAAAGAAGTCTAGGTTAAATAGTAGCAACAATAAAGACTCAAAGATTGGCTTATAATAATGATTCTTGAGAATCTGCCAGAATGTCATCGTATTCTATCAATGATCGATTTATGTTTCGACGAACACAAGAAAAGCGTCTGAATTCTAAGGCCTTTTCACGCTTTCATTTGGAATGGGATTAAAGCAGAATTTCTTCGAATCGGAGTAAAAGTTAAACCAGGAAAATAAGCCAAATATTAAATCTAAAAATAGTTTTCTCTTGCAATGTCACAAAAGTTATTTTATTTACCCCCTCGCTTTCAAGGGGTTAGATGCAAAGTCAAATGTGGATTTGATAGAAGGGTTTCTGTGGAACGAATTGAATTCGAACTTGAAACACTCAAGTTTTCAGTATGTGTTGTTAACCACTTAACCACTGCCCCCCCCCCGTATATCACAAAAGTTATTATAACTAACAATTTCTTTCAATATAAAATGTTATAACTAGTGTGCTTTTAATATAACGTTATAATAAATAGACATTTAAGTAATTTGTGTAAATGAAAGCATCAAACTTTTCCTTTTTTTTGAAACATGATGCATTATTATCATATAATAATATAAACCATAGTTTGTTTTGTCAATGTATACGATTATTTGAACGTAAGTTGTTATTTCCCCAAAAGAGACATCTTGCTGGTCAAAGAAAGTAAATGTGAAGAGAATTGTGATACCCCAATTCCCTTCAGTTCCAAAAGACATTATTTGATTGGCTTATTATTTGCTCGCTTTGCATGCCTACTGGAGAGAACTTGAATGTTTACTAGACGCTATCCTCGAATGTCTAACGTCTCTTCGTACAGAGGTATGTCAGGACAAACTAGCATAAGGGTACTTTTCGATACAAGTAAACTCTGACTAAATATTAAAAATCACACAGTATTTCAACTCAGATAATATCGCCTAACCTACACTGACTTTTGCGAGGAATGGTGCACCTTTTTCCAAGTGATGTTACCTCAAATAACAGTACGAAACTGGATACTCCACTAGACTAAATGAATTGTTGTTCCAAAATCCAGTAAAATAAAGAGAGCACAAGAAAGATAACATACTAAAATGGTCAATTAGGGATAGAAAAATATTCTCAACTTCTTTACTAACTCAGTTTTTGAGAAGCAAAGGAGATCTTGTATGGACTATTTGAATATCTATGCATTTCATATAGAGGTCAAGTCTTAGCCCTAGAAATTTCAGAACTTCGACTGAAGTAAAATGGAATAAAAAATAAAATAATGTAAGGTGGTGACCAAAATAAAATATTTGGACAATTAAATAAAGCAATGACCTTACATCCTATCAAATTAATCAAAAGTAAGTTGATAGAGTAAATCAAAAACTATATAAAAATTTCAGTATAAATTTTATATATACATTTAATACTTATACTGTAATGTATATTTATAAAAAAATTGTATATATATATATACAAATGTATATACATGTTTAAATAATACTTATTGCATAATATAAACATGTATATATTATAAAAAAACAAATAAACTTAATTTTTATATATTTTAAAATGAAACTATAATAAATATTAAAATATTATAAAATAAAAAATATAAATGCATAAAGATGGGTGGGGAGTGCTAAGTAGTATAACAGATTTGTCTAAACTCCATAAAACTACAGGAGTTTTGTAAATAACAGAAACGTTTTCATTGGGCAATGACGAACAACATGGATAAAGAGAACATTTCAATAACATGAATAGATTAGTAAAAAAATTAATTTGAAGCAAAAAACTAGATCCGATATCCGGAACGTTTTAGTTCTCATTTTATTAAGAGAGGTGCTGTTTGCTCAACATTGCTGAAGAGCCAGGAGATAAAATAGCTTTATTTTTAAATCCTCAAAACAGTTTTTCTATGTAAACAATTGATGATTCTTATAATATTAAGACGCATAAATTATTGAAAAAAAACTAATTCATATAGTTTGAAAGGTGGAAAAAAAACTTCCAGGTCTCTCTCTCTCTATATATATATATATATATATATACATACACATATACACACACACACACACACCATGAATAAACATTGATTTTCGTTTCAATGTCATTTCTTTTTATCGGCTTGATGAGGTGGGTCTGTCTGAATTGGGATTCCACTGAAACATGTATGCACATATGTAACCAATAATGTTTTTATAATAAACATACTATATACTTGCTCTGTCCTCCATTGAGCACTCCTTAGTAATCATACAGGTTCCAGTAGATCTACATCTAGGAAACCAAACTATACAACCGATATATATTATATATATATATATATATATATATATATATATATATATACACTCGCATTTCAGTTTTTGGGTATTTGGATGTGTATGTTGAGCAAAAAAAAAAAAAAAAAAAAAGAAAAAGTGGTAGTAGGAAGGCAGGCTCGAACCCGTACCACGAAGGAGGAAAAGAACAGGAAAAAAACCTGACGTCTTTGCTGTTACGACCACCGCCAAACCGGAAGTGACTTATGTTTATGTTAAGGCTAGACAATCGAAAGGAGAGGATGACTTTCAAAAATATCGGTGAAAAAAGCAACCCCCCTGTAAAAAAGTGCCCAGTTGAAGGTGAAATATTTATGTTTTTAACCAATTTTTTCGATATTTGTCATCTGAAAGGTCGAACTTCAAAACGATACTGATCTTGGTAAAATCTGTCGCTTCTGTCGAAAGTTTTAGGCAGACATGCAAACATACATACATACATACATTTATATATTGGTAACTAAAAATTTTCGACCCAAGCCGATTAAAAAGCTTGCCTTATTTCTAAATACCCTTTATGTAAAATTTCAAATGTTTAGACCAGAAATTGTCTGGGTAATTTGGAAGAGACCGCATAGATCAATTTTTTTTTTTTAAACTTTGACCCCTATTATGACCCCTTAACATTTATTGTTTGGGGCTCAAATCAAGTTATTAAGTTAGATCCATGTCCAAGGAATCTAAAATTTCAAGTGTTTAGACCCAAAATTATCGGAGGAGTTTGGTAGAGTCCTCAAAGGTCAAATCGTTGAACTTTGACCCTTTAACAGCCAAATTTTTGGCCGAAAACGGATTACAAAGATTTTCCCAAATCTCAGTAGCCTGTATATCAAATTTCGAGTCTGTAGACTGAAAATTGACAGAGTTATTGCATAGGGAAATGTACACACACAGATACATAGACACGTTCACTTTTATAGATATATAGATTAAAAAATATATATACGCATGCATAAATATATATATGGAAACAATTTTGTGTTTACTGTAAACATTTTACGCGAATATTATGCAAGTATAAATCATGCAGAATATCTGCATGAATATAATTACACGTAATAGTTAACTAAAAATGATCATCCCATAAGAAAACCCAAAAAACTAATAGGGAACTAATTAAAATTAATGTTTAAAAGAATATTCAAATTAGCTAGATCTTTTGCTAGTGAGTGCAATTCTACAACCCATATATAAGAAAATTGTATTTTCTTGTTAAATAAATAGAAAAGAGGGGTTTTAATGTGAATATCAATACACACAAAAGAATAACGAATTTATAGGAGGTTTTTTTTTTTTTTACATAGGCGTCACCACTTATCAAAGCCGATCGGCCACTCAAGGATAAGGGTTAAAGAGTGTAGAGTAGTCAAAAGGACAATATAGTAATCAATAGTAATGGAAGTTCGGTAAATTTGTTAACTTAAGTGGAACGGCTCATCAGAAACTTGTTCACGTTGGACTTGAAGACAACCATATTATAGACAGCTGGAAAGCAGGAAAACGGAAGACAATTCCACAGGCGTGCAGTTCTAAGAAAGAAGCTTTGATCATGGAATCTATGTTTAGGTTTAGGCACAGATAAAGAGTGGGGAAAATTATTGATAATGTTTTCAGCTAGTCTAGTGTTTCTTGTGAAAGTTTGGCGAGGGGGGACCATAGATTGAAGCTCAGTCGAACACTTTCCATGAAAGTACCGATAAATCAGAGACAAACTCGCAACATCTCTTCTGTGAGATAGAGGTTGCAGCAAAGAGAAAAGTACATCTCCCACCAGGCCACAAAGTCTATTTTGAACTCTATCAAGGCAGGACAAGTCTTTTCTAGCAGCTCCTGCCCAGATGTGGCAACAGTATTCCATCCTTGGACGTATCTGGCTCTTATATAGATAGAGAATTGCATCAGCAGTGAGATATCTACTAGATCGCTAGAAAGATCCGACCATTTTTCCAGCGGCCTTGGCAACAGATTTGATGTACGTATTCCATTTAAGATCAGGAGTAAAGGTCAAGCCCAGAAGCCTGTCAAAACTTGAGGCCTCCCCAAGACGAGAGCCATTCATTTTAATTGATGCCAGATGGGGATCAGAACGTTGATGATGTAAAGATAGAAGCTTGGTTTTAGATGCATTAAAAGTAACCAGCCACTCCTTTCCCCATTGTACAACGTGATCAAGATCAGAGGAGAGAGAATCAAAGAGAACTTGGTCGTTTACTGTCTTAGATGTGCTACTATAGATGGTAGTGTCGTCAACAAAAATGTCTACGAATGATGTAAGGATGTGATTTGGAAGATCATTAATGTAGATCAGGAAACGAGTTGGGCCTAGGATGGACCCCTGAGGGACTCCAGCATTTATACTGTGAGCTTCTGATTTTTGCCCATCAACTACTACTCTTATGAACCTATCAGAGAGAAATGATTTAATAATTGAGAACACATTTCCAGCTATACCATAGCTGGAGATCTTGTGAAGTAAACCTTTATGCCATACCCTATCAAAGGCCTTAGATATGTCAAGAGCAATTGCCCTAGAAAGGTTGCCTCTGTTGAGAGATTGGCTAATCCTATGAGATATAACTGTAAGCACATCTGCTGTAGATCTAGCAGAACGGAAACCATATTGTGTGTCACTAAGAAGGTTATTTTTGCTGAGATGGTTGATTACTTCTGTATTTAACACAGATTCCAGCAACTTACTCATGATGCACAGGAGACTTATTGGCCTGTACTGAGAGGGGGATGAACGATCACCTGAATTCTTAAATACAGGGCATACTGATGAGATTTTCCAGGGAGATGGGAAACTATTCTCCTTAAGACAACGTTTAAACAGTTTTGTAGGTATGGGTGCTAGTTCTGGTTGAAGTTTTTTGAGTACTATAATTGGAATACCGTCAGGGCCGGTTGCTTTACTGGAATCAAGGTTTTTGATTAGCTTGGCAACATCACATACGGATATTTGTATATCACATAGTGTGTTTTCTGATACAGGAGGAAATATTGGGGGTTGGCGGCCTTGGTCGCAAAGGGTAGAATTAGCTGCAAAATTCTTGGCAAAGAGTTTGGCTTTGTCTGATGCTGACGAGATTAATTCAGGTCCATTGATGATAGTTGGGATAGAGCACACGCTTCTGTTCAGGATTCTGTTTGCTATTTGCCAAAACTGGTGGGAACCAAGCCGCTGCTCAGCTACTTTGGACTTGATGGACTGAGCATACAACTCTCTTGCGTTCTTTATTACTTTCTTACAATGGTTGCTGGCAGTCCTGAAAGCGGTTTTAGTTTCCATACATCTATTACGTTGGAAGCAGTGGAAAAAGTGATTTCTGTGCTCAATAGCAGCAGCACATTCTGGAGAAAACTATGGCTGGCTGTTAGGTTTTTGCTGGAACTTTTTCGAGGGTATGAAATTGTCTATACCTACAATTAACCATTCTGTCAGGTCTGATACTATAGACGACACATCCTTTTTAAACATGGAACGCAGAGGAAGATCCGATATAAATGTACGGAAACTATCCCAGTCAGCCATAGTGTATCGATATACTGTACGATGGAGAGGTACATCTGAGGACTTATTACATTTCATTTTTATCTTAATTGATACAACTGAGTGGTCGGAAGATCCAAGAGGAGACAGAACAGAAACTGAACATAGTTCAGGGCAAGTTGTGAGAAAAAGGTCTAGGAGACTTGCATACTGGCTGTCATTGTCGGGCACACGGGTGGGTTCATGAAAAATCTGAGTGAGGTCATAAGCAATGGAAAAATCATGACAGAATCTCCCCTCATCATCGGTCTTGTTTGAGTGGGTCAACCATTCCACATTGTGAACATTGAAGTCTCCACATATGTGAATGTTAGCTGAAGGATATGCTGATAGAACTTTGTCAATTTTCTCAGATATGCTTTTAACAATAGTAACTCCGCTGTTATGGGGGCGATAGAGAGTAAATATAAATGCCGTAGTGTGAGCTAGTGCTACTCGGAAGCATATATAGCGTAAGTTAGGATCTTCTCTGGAGATGTCCCTACCACATGGAAAGCCATCTTTTATATAGGCACATATTCCATGCCCATGGCGATCTTGGGGGTCAGATTTGGAAGTTAGGTTAGAGTATCCTTTAATTACGAATTCATTTAGGGAAATAGTCTGTCCAATTCCAGTTTCGCTTAAAAGTAAAAGGTCTGGTTTAGTCTCTTGTAATTGGGCTTCAACCTCTGGAAGGTTAGAACGTAGACTCCTGATGTTGGAGAAGGAGACATGGTAGTGGGGGTCTACGTTGGAAGTTTCAGATCCGGGTTTAATCGTGTATTTTTTATTGAAACTTGTCATGATGGAATTTTGGAGTTTGTGGACTAGGTCGTCAGACTTACTTAGAGTAGGACAGAGAGGGGAAACAAAGAGAGAAAAGTAACGAAGAATTTTTTTTTTGTAGCACATGATAAGGTAAAGCCGTAACAATTACCCACTAGTATGGCATCGAGAGGCTCCACCAGAGACTACTGCATGGTCCAGAATCCATTCACCAAATGGCAATACAGCAGCCCCAGTACTTTGCGCCTGCTGATAGGACAGCCTCCTTAGTGGTTAATTCAAGGTTCGAGTCCCTGACTATCAGGCGGATAACGTCATCCCAGATAAAACGTTTACCTCCAGCACCCTTACTAGTGACATGGCTACAAGGATAGACATAGAAACAGAAAATTTCCGCCATCTCTGTCGACTGTTCACGCAAAATACTGCCAACCTAGAATACAGCTTTTTCTTCTCCATTTGTCAGAAAAATCACTCATTAAAAAAATGAGGACTGAGTGACAAATAAAGAGAAGCGAGAGTAACGGGAGCTGCCGACAACGCTTCCACAAAACGTTCTCTACTCTCCTTTAAAAAAAAAAAAAATCTATTAAGTATTGTACTTAATAAAAGTCCAACTGGCGAGTTTTTTAAAGGGAACGTATGGTGATAGATTCACCTCTCACGAATTAACAATGAATACAATTTCCTAATCTGTTCATGCAATCAACATGGTAGATATAATAAACATTTATGACGAGAAAACGCTATCATTAAATAAAACAATCAGGAGATAAAAATATAAATTAAGTACTGAAATAGAATGTAGTTATTAATATTAGAAATTAAACATAAAAATTAAAATACACTTATCTCGAACACGCATTCGTCTCCAGAGTGCAAACTGATTTGAGAAGACTTTTAGCTTTAATATCAGCGTCCCAAAAGACTTTCTTTTTTTTTGTTTTAATTTAAGGAGTATAGATATACCATTCTTATATTGTGAAGATAAATAATAAATAAAACTAACTTTTTTTTTGTCTATTTCGGGATACCATATTTCAAAATTATGAATATTATCTTTTATAAATCAAAAAGAACCCAGGAAATCAAACTCAACAGAAATATAAGATAAAAAAAAGTTTAAAAAAACGTAAGATTGAAAAAATCTTATTCCAATCAATTTTGTTGAACATGCTATGAATATTCATCCAGATGGTTGAACAAAGCAGTAAATACGTTAACAACGTTAATGAAAACAGGTTTTTATTTTTAATACAATAGGGTGGCTGTTCATCCTCTAACTTCATCCTCCTTCCCCAAACTCCTCATTCTGTTCTCTATTCAGAATTGAATAATGAAAAATCGCTGTTGAGCAAGACTAATTCAGCCATTACAGAAAAATATCATCTGGTGCACAGAATAATGTTATTGATTTTTGTGGCAGCAGACAGTGAAACCATATTCGCTAAAGACAGCGAAACAGATGAGGCCCTAAAAGTATACGATGACTCAACTAAATTCATTAATTCGTGTTAATAATTGTGTGAATATGTTAATGAATGTGTGCTAGGGATGTAGACTCGAAGGCAAAGCAAATACATTGCTTTAAGAGTTGAAATCTGAGTAAATGAAAATCGACAGACTAAGAAAAAAAAATATGATAATCATGATAAAAATGACCTAAAACAGAAAAAAAATGTGTTTTTATTAAGTAATGGTTATTTTTTAATAAACAAAATTTGAAAAGCTCACAAAACAAAAAAAAAAAAAACAATCATTATTTGGTTAGTTTATCTTCCACATAATTCTAGACACACAGTCGTTTATCTAAACCTCTTTGTTTCCCAGTCAGCAATCCACAACAAGCAAGGGAGATCATTCTTAAAACTTAACTTTTGATTTTGTTAAAAAAATCTCAGGAATCTGCACAGAATTTCAAACTGAAGCCTTTATTTAATCTACAGGAGTAGTATGTCTTCATTCCGTCAGTCATAGCTGGGTAATAGAGGTAAGTAATTCGCAATTGTATTTTGGAGTGCTGCTCGCATTGACGATCTATAGTGCAATGGTAAAATTCAGTTGTAATTGACATTTCTCTGAAGGTTGAAAGTTCAATCTTCAGTGTAAGTGACACTCAAAAACACAATTACGAATCACTTAGGACTTCTACCCAGTCATGGCTGATGGAATGAGAGCTACAAGGTGCCTTCAATAAATTTCTAGACTTTCTTTGTACAGACATTTAAAACTGTTGTAGACCCTTGAAAATTCAGTATGTTATTGCTATACATCTTATGCGATGACTGACCAATGTTTACGATTTCAGGTTTAAATGAACAGCTACAGCAGGAATTGAAATACACCCTACTAAAGATGGATTGTCACAGCTGATGAATTTCAAAAATGCAATCTGGACGTGAGAACAATTTAGGAGAACGATATGCAATAAAATTCTACTTTGAACTTGGAGAAAATGTCACAGAAATGTATGGAATGCTTCAGACTGCTTTTGGACCATCTTGCATGAATCGAGCATCAGTTTTTAAGTGGCATAAGATATTCAAGAAAGGCAGGGAGTCTGTGAGAGATGATGAAAGGTATTGGCGAAGTAAGGAAGTCAGAACAGTTGATTTGCTAAATAAAGAATTTAACGGATAAGGATTGTTGTGTCTTTATACAGTTTGATATCTGGAAACTTATTGAATGCACCTTGTATAACCATAGATTAAATAAAGGGTTTGAAATTCTGTACAGATTCTCGAATGATACGAATAAGTCAAATTAGTTTTATATATTTTACCAGGGCTTCCTTTCAAGTTTTAAAAAAAATTTCTATTCATATGTACAGCCTTATTTTACAGGCTCTAACAAAGAAATTAGACGAATGCTGCATACAGATGGCTCACACAATATCTTGAATGATTCACATCACCAACCAGCAACTATACAGAGATTTTTTTTATTTTTTTTGTACAAAAGGGTTCCACATATCAAGGCTCGGAGGGCACTCGAAAATAAGGATTAATGCGTGTATGATAGTTATTGAGACAATAGTGTAATCATTTATGAGGATGATTCAATAAGAACTTGTTTACATTGAATTTGAAGACGACTATTATAGTCCGCTAGAAAGCAGACCAGCAGAACAGAGTTCCCTAGCCGGGCAGTTCTAGGAAAGAAGCTTTGTTCATGGAATCCACATTTAGGTTTAGGCACCAATAGAGAGTGAGGGAAATTATTGATAAGGATTTTGACTAGACGAGCGTTTTCATGAAAAAAGATCACCAGTATTGAATTTGCAACAGAGAAGGATGCGACTAGCAGACTATTGTATGTGGCTTCATAAAGAGGAAGCCAGCAAACTCATTCTCTGAATGCCTTTAAACAGTCATTCCAATCTAGGTAGAACAAGAGTCAGAATCATTGACAATCTACTACTGGACACAGGATTGGAGAGTGTTCAAGAATTCCCAACAATCATGCAGTATTGAAAGTGCTGGAGGAGCCGTGTGGATTCTGTGATGAAGTATCCTGAAAGACTGCGGAGATGATGATGATGATGATGATGCTGATGAGAGAGATTACTTTATCAAAAAAAAAAAAACGTATTGTATCTTTTTCTAATTTTTTTTTTTTTTTTTTTTACAAAGGAGTCACCACTTATCAAAGCCAGGAGGTCACTCGAGGATAAAGGTTAATGAGTGTATGGTAGTCAATGGGACAATATTGTAGTCATCGTTAGTAGTGGAAATTTAATAAAGTGGATTACTTAAGATAACAACTTATCAAAAATTTGTTTAAATTGCACTTGAAGGCAACCATATTATAGTCAGCTGGCAAACAAGCAAACAGAAGAGAGTTCCACAGGCGTGCAGTTCTAAGAAAGAAGCTTTGTTCATGAAGTCCACGTTTAGATTTATGCACAGATAAAGAATGAGGGAAATTATTGATAATGGTTTCAGCAAGACAAGTATTTTTCATGAAAGTATGGCAAGGGGGGGACCATAGATTGGAGCTCAGAAAGCACTTGCCATGAAAATAACAATAGAGTAGAGACAGACTCACAACATCTCTTCTGTGAGAAAGAGGTTGCAGGGAAGAGAAAGGGCATCCCTTACTAGGCTATAAAGTTTATTTTGAAGGCAAGATAAGATGCATCTAGCAGCTCTTGCCCAGATGTGGCAACAATACTCCATCCTACAATGTACTTGGCTCTTATAAAAGTACAGAATTGCATCAGATATCTACTGGAGCAATAGAATGCATTAAAATTAACCTGCCACTCCTTTCTCCATTGCACCACATGCTCAAGAACAGAAGAGAGAGAATCAGAGACAACTTGATCACTTACTGCCTTTGAAGTGTTGCCATAGATGGTAGTGTTCTCAGTATGTGTCTATGAATGATTTATGAATGTGATTTGGAAGATCATTAATGAAGCTCAGGAAGAGAGTTGAGCCAAGGAGGGAACCCTGAAGGACACTAGTATTCATTCTGTGAGCTTCTGATTTCTGATCATCAACTACTACTCTTATAAACCTATCAGAGAGAAATGATTTAATACTTAAGAAAACATTTCCGGCTATACTGTAGTTGGAAATTTTGAGGAGTAGACCTTTATGCCACACTCTATCAAACGTCTTTGATATGTCAAGAGCAATTGCCCTAGAAACAAAGCCCCCCATTGAGATTTGCGAATCCTATGAGATATAACAGTTAACACATCTGCTGTAGATCTGACAGAATGGAAACCATATTGCACGCTACTGAAGAGATTATTTTTTGCTGAAGTAGTTGACTACTTCTCTAGTTAACACAGATTCCAACATTCATGATGCACAGGAGACTGATTGGTCTGTACTGAGAGGGAGATGTCCAACCACCTGAATTTTTAAATACAGGGCATACGTATGAGGTTTTCCAGGGTGTTGGGAAGCATTACACCTTAAGACAATGCTTAAGCAACATTGTAAGTATGGAAGATATTTCTGGTTGAAGCTTTTTAAGCACTATAATTGAAATGCTGCCAGGGCCAGTTGTTTTACTGGAATCAAGGTTTTTGATTAGCTTGACAACATCATGCACAGATATTTGTATGTTGCATAGCGTGTTTTCAAACACAGGAGAAAATATGAGAGCTTGGCGGCCCTGATCGCATAGGGTAGAATTAGCTGCAAAGTTCTTGCCAGATCTATTGATGATGGTTAGGATAGAGCACACACTTTTGTTCAAGACCCTGTTTGTTATTCGCCAAAACTGGTGGGAACCAAGCCGCTGCTCAGCTACTTTGGATTTGATGGACTGAGTATACAACTCTCTCTCGGAAAAAAAACGAGTAGCTAAAAACAATAATTTGAAGAAAAATTATTTGGTCTGATTTATTTAAAACCTTCATTTCATTTCTTTAGAACCCTCTATCAGAATAACATTTTCTTAGAACAATAATAAAGCGTTAACAACAATAATAAAGCGTTAGCAATAACAATAAAACGTTAACAATAACAAAGTGTTAGCAATAACAATAAAGTGTTAGCAATAACAACAAAACGTTAACAATAAAGTGTTAGCAGTTAAAAATGTGTCTACTAACTGGAAGTCTTGCTTTAAAACAACTCCAAATATTAGATCTCTCAACTTGTTATAAGGATGGCCTTGTTTTCTCTTTAAGATACAGAAAACATGTGACTATTTGAATAAAATGATAAAAAAAATGTTTGATTTCAAGACTTTTTAAAATGGTGTACATTAACACATATGTAAAATCTGAGGTGTTTGAAATGTTCAAGTCAGTAAAATGATACGATTGCTTTATGATCCAATCTAAAGCTCCTGATAGAAGAAACGTTTTGATGTTAACATTATTTGGTCATTTTATTACGAAGTCTGTTGTCAGATTTAGTGATCTCCTAATTAGAAAACCTGCCTCAAAGGAACAACAAATGGATGACTGATGCATATCCCAGACCCTCACTAATGAACGTTTTAATCATCTCTATAAAATCAACAATAAAGGAAAGAAATGGCCTTGAAAGGTTCTTTGAACTAATATTGACCATAATGATTCATGCTATATTTCCTCAACCAGTCGATTGTTGAGAGGGAAGGGGGGGGGGCTACGATAAGAACAAAACTAATGTCCACCATTGTGTAAGTTTTTGAGAGGAAGAGTTTAAGTTATTTTAATTCCGCATTCATACAATACAGTCCTCAGATGATTATTCTAGTTAATAATAAAAAAGTCACCGAAAACATATTTTGCACCACTTTTATGCCCCCTTACGACAATTAAGATATATATGCTACTAAATCTGATGTCTTGAATTCTTATAATTTTGATAAAAATTTATTCAATGTCCAAGAAAATGTCTAAAATTTCAGTCTTTAGAAAAATTTTTAATTCAAGGAATCTTGCCTAATTGGTATCTTATAACCATCGCTCAAATTTTACACAAATCGAAAATGTTCAAAGTTTCAAATGGAAGTTGTGTCCATCTTATATCTCCTAACAACCCTTAAAATACTCCAAGGACAATTGAAGAATATTTATTGATAGATTGATAAAGTTAAAATTTCATCCAAATCAGTGGTATCTGAATTTTCATGAATAGCCTTCAGAGTCCCCTTAAAACTAAACCAAAACAAATATAGCCCACTATTACCTACCTTACTGCAACTATACTGGATACAGGTATGTAAAAATAGTTTTAAAAACGGAAATGTCCACAAGGTTAGATTAAGTAAGAAAATTTTTTTTTTTCATTTAAAGGTAAGTTAAAGGTTACACAGAGATTGGTCAAAACTATAACGAATTAGCAAATCAAAACATGACAGAAAACAAAAGCAAGAACCGGTGCATACAAAAATGTTTCTTATTAAAAAACGTCCAAGTGTTAATGAGTGATATTGGAAGGAGTTTTAACTGAAATATAGCTAAATAATGGAAATACGGCTTTTTTTTTTTTTTAAGAACATGACCTTTGAAAAAATATTGATGAAGCAAAATTAAGTATATACAAGATATGGAAAACTCTATTAAACGTTTACATAGCACCACTTTGGCTGGCTCATATATGTGCTAGCACCATTCACCCTAGACGAGTTGAACTGGTTTTCTCCAAATGAGGAAGTGTAAAGGGAATATTAAATTCACAAGTGGTCCCCAGTCGCATGCATACTCCAGTCAAAAGAGAGGACAATGTTAGATTTTTGCAATTGTTGCTCAGAGGTGTCGACGTCCTCCAACATACAGTGCCTAGTATTTCCAAAAGTTACTGACCAGGCTCAACATTGCTTAACTTCAGTGATTTAATGAGAACCGTGTCAACATGATTATACTATATATATATATATATATATATATATATATATATATATATATATATATATATATATATATATATGCCAGCAGCATTCATCCTAGGTGAGTTGCTGATTTCATTTATTCAGGTTAATATTTTTTAAAGCAGGTTAAAAAATAAAATCAGCACATGTAGGTTTGCCAATTTTATTTACAAATTTCAAATAATTTTTTTTTAAATCACTTGCGAACACTTTCAGATGAATAATGATTTAAAGAAATCTCATAACCTTCTTGTGACCTTCTGCATATTTATCCCACGTAGAACTGCACCAATAAAAACTTTCTAAATAAATATATTTCATGAAGTGGCTAAACGCCAAATGAAACATGAATCGAATTTCTGAAGAAATTGATAACAGATCAATTGGTGTCTCAATTTGTTTATGTAATCAATTTGTATCATTTTGTTTGGCTCAATGCCTTCAACTCTCTGGTTTTTACTTTTAAACTTAAATGTTCAGTTTTATTTTCTTTGACATAAGATCATTAAAAAGAAAGCAAAAAAATGGATGGTTAAATTTTGGCAGCCGGTAATTCATTAAATTTAATTACAATTTACAAAAAAAAAAAAAAATGTGGAGATTCTTAAGGTGTATCCATTTAAAATGTACGTTTAGCAGTGGAAATATTATTTTGAATTTGAGCGAGAAACTAGAGTAAAATAAAACTGACTGACCAATGGAAAAAAAAAAGCATCGCATCTGAGATTCAAGACGATATAAAAAAAGAAAAAGTACAGGTGGTTTAATGAAAAAAGAAATTGGAAAACTAAATTTGAATTTAAGCTGAGATAATTTTAATTAATTTTTTTTTTTTTCTTCTTTCAAGATTTGAGCCAATAAATAAGACACAAACAATGGAAGCTGACATAAAATTAAACTAGTTCAGCTAAACTTAAAAACTGAGGATATATAAATTTTTATTCATAATATCTACAAGTTCTAGAAACTAATCCTCGTTGTGTATTATATTTAGCTGATACTAGAATCAAAATAGTAATAAAGTTAAAATAGCGCCAATAATCATAAGGGCACTAGGAACAATTCTGAAAAACTGAAAAAAATAATGGAAGAAATTAGAATCAGGGGGAAAGCTGAGAAGATGTAAAAGGCAACAATGATAAAAATGGCTAAATTTTAAGGAAAACCCTTGAATGTGGGAACAAATACACATGCTAACTAGCCTTATACCAAACTGCAGTAAAAGTAAAACAAAAAGATAGAGGAACATCAGATGGAACCAAGAAAATTGAAACTGCAAAATAGTAAGTACCCCTTCCTCCAAATTAATTAAAAAATTGTAGTATCAGCATTAAGTGGTAACACATCAAATAGTCCAGAAGGGTCAAGGAGGATAGAAGACCAAGGAGAGAAAGCACTAACCAGACTTCCACTAGATGACTGAAGAGAACTGAGACGTTGAGGAGGTTTATTACCACTCAAATTCCAGTGGCCATTGCCAGTGAGAAGTCAATGGCAAGTGGCTGTTGCAATGATGCAAATTTATTTGCAAAGATTATTTTTTATTTATTTATTTTTTTTTTTTACACAGTGATCACCACTTATCAAGGCCCGGAAGCCACTCAGGGATAAGGGTTATTGCAAGTACATTACGTTAGTGTGGAGATTTGATGAAGTGTTTACTTAAGGGGGCGGTTCATTAGGAATTTGCTAACGTTGGACTTGAACATATCCAAGTTGTAGTCCGGCGGGAAGCAGGCAGACGGAACAGAGTTCCACAGGCGTGCAGTTCTAAGAAAGAAGCTTTGTTCATGGAATCCACGTTTTGATTTAGGCACAGATAAGGAATGGGGGAAACTTTTGACAGTGGATTCAGCTAGACGGGTGTTTTTCGTGAAAGATTGGCGAGGGGGGACCAGAGATTGGAGTTCAGACGAGCACCTGCCATGGAAATAACGATAAAACAAGGATAGGCTCGCAACGTCTCTTCTGTGGGAGAGAGGTTGCAGGATAGAGAAAAGGGCATCCCCCACTAAACCACGAAATCTATTTTGTACTCTGTCAAGGCAGGATAGGCTGTTTTTAGCAGCTCCTGCCCAGATATGGCAACAGTATTCCATCCTTGGTGAAAGAGGTGAGGATACTGGAAATTTGGAGTGAGTTACTCTCATCCAGACTCCAGGGAACACAACCGGTTGTTGTCAGTGAACAATCTCTCATGATAACCTGTGTGAGAACTCCTAGTGAATACAAATAACAAACAACAATAACAACACAACTACTACTACTACTACTATTACTACTAATTAATTACAATAAAACTACAGAGACTGCGATATAGGAAATATCAGGTTCATAAATACAGAAAATCAGCATGGATTGCCTTACTGAGAGGATATAAGCTTCAATTAACAGTTATTCTAAAGTAAATTCTAGTTCAAGGTTCAATCCCTGATGGAGTAAACTTAAACTTAAACAATAAATACAAGATACTCAGGCCTTGAATGCAGACTTAAAGCAGTCTACTAAAGCAGATTAAATAACATTTTTGTTCGAAATACTGACTACAAAAGGCACTAGAACTAACCTGGAGAGTACAATAGTTGAAAAATAATAAAATCAGTGAATAACAACAATAACTCAATTTATATTATTTGGATTATTCAAACTACTGTTCTCATCACGTATGAGATTCTCAAGTTTCAAACAATGCAATCTAGTTTAATTTCCCAACAGAACCCTTGATTTAAAGAGGTAATAACTTTTTCAATTCGAGACATCAAATTTTAGAGTGATCATTTTTCCTATCACTGACCTGCCATCTACATGTATTGCAACCATGCCTCCCATTCCCACCAAATATATGGAGTACTGTTTGTCGTAGTTGGGATGATGAATTTGATAAAATTCAAATCCATATCTGTAACTTGGTCAGCCACACTCTTTCTTTCTCCCTCACAGACATGATGTTACTAGTGTCGGTCTTTTCTATAAATTAGTGGGACCTGTGGAAATTCCACAGCTGCATCTTTCATCTCTATATAAATGAAATGAACTCATTTTTTCCCCGTCGGATTTTGACCTTAATAGGATTAAAAATCAAAATATTTCATGAAAATATAATATGCACAAACGGCAGAACAATATCTGAGGTGTGTTATAGGCTTATTATTTCTCAAATTCCTCGATAATCTTAGATTTCTATACTTTTTCTGCTGAGAAGTCACGGCCAAAATCGGTTAAGATCAATGGAAGTGGTAAAATATTTTCTCTCTAATAAATTCCTCCTCCCCCTGCCACCACTTAACACCGTTTGGGGATCGTTCACAAGGAACAGTTGAGAAGAGAACACCGGTTTGGCTTCGTAGTTCTTTCATGTGAAGTTATTTAAAATCACTAAACTAAGCTGCAGTGCTCTGTGGCGTAGTGGTTAGCGTGCTGGACAATTCACATTATATTTTCACGTTCGCGCCGACCTACCGTAGTCGTTTTTTTTTTTTTTTTTTTTTTTCCTAAACAACTGGAATGGACTTTTCTTGGTGGCCGAACTGTTAACGTTGCAGATGTTTTTTTTGTTTTTTTTTTCACACTTTATTTTCCTACTTTTACTCATGACTCTGGGTTTGATCCTTCCTACTTACCTACCATAACATTTTTTAAAACTCCCCCCCCCCCGTCCCGGAAACAAACACTCGGGCAACGCCGGGTACCCCCGCTAGTATGTAATATATTGCTGCTGGGCATTCAATAGACGTTCAGTGTGAACGGAGACCCTGCGATACTATTTTAGCCCTTTTGTTAAAATTTTAAAAGTATTTATCTAAGGAATCTGGTTAATGTAGTGTCAAAATAGATCTGGTTATTACAGTGTATCTCTAATAACCTTATAGAAGTCTGTGACATGCTTCTACTCTTATTGGCATGAACAGAAACCTCACAATATCATTATACTAACTTTAGTCAGAACAGTTACTACCCTTGGATCCTTGTCAGAAAACCAAGAATGTATATTTTAATTTCACATACAACCCAAAAGCGACATTATTTTTTTTTTTTTTTTTACATTGTCTTTGGTGATCGGGAGATCCTATCTATTAAACAGGAGGATAGAGATATAGTGTATCTGTATGCTAATTTAATGTTCGTAACATGTTATAACCTTTTATCCTCTTTTAATAAATAGGATCTTTCGATTGAATAATTTATAATCTGGAAACCATGACACACGTATGTACGTTAAAGGTACTATGGTATTAATATATAGATACTAATATGGATTGTATTCTTCAGAATTATTTGATCTATTTCCTGCTTCCTTTGTTCCAGCTCGTATAGCTCGTTGATGTAGTAGTCTCCATTAATACAGTTTAGATACCTCATTGTAATAGAGGTTCATATTTCTGTAGCTTCTTTCCAAGAACTGCAAGTTTGTGAAACTCTCTTTCTGCTGATTTTTTTCCTCCTACTTATAGCTTTGGTCTTTTCGAGACTAAGGTCAATAGGCATTTCCTGGCTTTGGGATAATTATATTTCATTCTTGTTAGCTTCATGCCTTGTCTGGAGCGATGTCCATTAAAAAATAAATATATAAATAAATATGCAGCACTATGCATGTTTAAAAACGAAATTGTTTCAGTGCTTAGCAACCTTTGTAAAAAGTAAAAATTTTAATTTTTTTTTTTCACTATTTAAAATATGAATCTTATTAATTGCTCAAAGGGTAACACATATATTTCTTTTCAAAAGGACTTAAAACGCGTGTTTTTTTTTCTTTTTTGTTATTGTTTTTAATTTATTTAGCTTATATATTTTGGTTTCTTTTCTTTTTTTTCTTTTTTGTTATTGTTTTTAATTTATTTAACTTATATATTTTTTGGTTTCAAGTCCTGTGATCCTTTCTTGTTGTCTAGAACTTTGATTTGCAACTTGGATGGAGAATTCTGTTTTGTATGTTAGCAGTCAACAAGTTTGTCTGAATGAACCCTGCACACAAGCACGCACACGAACAAAAATGTTTCTTTTTTCTTTTCTTTTTTTTTTTTTTAAAGCCACAAGCAATTATATAGCAAAGAATGTTTTTCATAGATGAGGTCATGAGAAAAAGCTATGTAAGGAATTAGGAGAAGCAAATAAGAAAGCAACACGACACCAAATTTTACATCTTTCCCAACGTTGCAAAACCCTTTCATCCTTTTTAAACTTTTATTTAGTTTGGTTTTTCTGTTTAACAGAAATTCAACGATCTTAGGATATGTTCCTTTCTTAGATTTTCCAGAAGATATCTTGTGTTTTTGTTTTTTTTGTCTTTTTTTTTTTTGGTGGGAGGGGGAGGACACACAATATTTTTAAAAAATAATTATGGTACAAAATCAGCAAGTAATGCGATATCCCATGGTTTTCCAAACTTGCATCAATCTGCGTTGAGAATTGAATAATGTAAGTATTTCATCCGAAACTCGATATTGGTGGGATAATGGATGTCTTACACATTCGGCGTCTCAGGTGGTTCTGACATTTACAGCATGTCATCTCTTGTATCAACAGAATGAATCTGGATATCTCAGGCACCAAGGAGCATGGTAGACCAAGGAAGTCTTTACAACATGCATTACATGATGTAGACATAGAAGAAAGAAAATGGCTGCTGAATTCTTAGAATGCATCCAAAAAGTCTTGTAAATGATGTTTATGACAATGATTCCATGTGGACTGAAGAAATAACAATATTCTAACTTGTCATAAAACTGGCTGACAATTTTGAAATGATTCAAGGGATTGCTAAGCGTCGTTCAATATCCAATTCTTGGAGGTATGAAGTTTGTAATTTACCAAGTGCATTGACCGCTATTCAGTCAATCGTTGGAGATATAAATTTTCAAAAGACGGATTTCGTTGTCCAATACAAAAAAAAAAAAAAAAAACTTTGAGCAAATCAAACTTTCCTTACAAATAATTATCTTTATAATTTATACAATAAGTAAAGATTCCTTTGTTTCAGTTTTTACATAAAATTCAAACTCAGCGTCCATTTTCTTTCTAGGCTGCTGTGTGTACACATTACCGTCAGCCACCTTCATAAATTCCTGTCATTATGGTATCCCAGCGACCGATATTCAAGATTCTTACATTTTACTACTCTCTTAAACTTCTGTATTTAGAGTGCCTTCTCGATTGTTCTAAAATGTTCTAATACATTTAAGAAACAGGAATTTCTGGTCACGTTCTGTGGAATTTATATAGCTAATTAAAGATAATATCACTTCGAATCAATTTAAATCGTCTATTATCTTGATTTTATAATCGTGTTAAGACAATCATTAATTAAACATAAAACCAATAAAGATTTGCTCAGTTAGAAAGTTGAATAAAAAAAAAGAGGATAAAAGGTCATAACATGTTACGAACATTAAATCTGTTTTTCATGTGTCGTAATCGAATTTGACTTTTAATATTTTTCTTATTTATTTCATACTTAACAAGTGAAATATTAAATTGAAAAAAAAATTAAATACAAACTTTACTACTACTCAGCAGAACGTTGTCAACCAAGGAAAGAAGAGCCTATTGGCATTTATATAAAGTGCAATGATATAAGAAGATGAAAGTTGAGGATATGCATTGCATGAAGAGAAATGAAAGAGTGGATGAAAAATCTTAGGTCAGTAGACTGTAGAAGACCATATGGCAATCTTCAATAATTGCCTACTCCAAGATTTGTGTACCATAATTCTCTCTTTGTCTTCATTTCTCATTCTGATCATATCAACTATCGCACTGACAATCATTGGTTTACAAGTATACAAAAAAAAAAAGCATCTCAGACTCACTTGAAAAACATAAACTCAGATACATGATGCATAAATCTTTTGTGCTGTGTGTGACACCATCGCAGAAAAGGATCCCCAAACGCTAGCATCCACATCTTAAGTTCCAGTATATCAGCTAAGAGCTAACTGAAATAATTTGTCTATTGAGGTATCATTGTTGTTCAGTTGAAGTTAGTTCATCTCATTGTCTGCTAAATCTCTCACGAGCTTTCTCTCCTCGAGTCTACCCCAATCAGCTCGTTTACTTAGATTTACTCTAATCCAAACTTTGTTAAATATATTTAGTTTCGACCAGAAATCCTAAACGTCTAGTCTTGGTTTCAGTCTCAGTCGATCAGCAGAAATAACTATTACAGCCCATCCTCTCAGCCACTTGCAGCGGACTTCCCAAAAGCTATCAAACAATCTGTCAGATATCTGTGTGGAGAGGTTCAATAGATCTTGACAGTCTTTCCATCGTCTTCCTGTTCATCTTACTTCTGATTACTTTTCCTTCTTTTGTGAATCATTTATTCATATTCTTAAAGGTCTTGGCTTTGGGAAGAGGGGGCCCATAGTATCACAGTAGTAGAGTAGAAGACTAAAGGGAACATGGAAGGAAATAAAGACATATTTGAAATAAGGGATAAATAAAAACCTGACCAGATGTCAGTTTGGAAGTCAATTTCTAAAAGCCATCCAACACGCGTCAGTATATAATACTGACATTAAACTGAATATGATCATGACGATAATAGACGCATGATATTCATGTTGTGACGTCATCAAAAGAATATTTTAAAAGTGGGACCGACCAACCAACTAACAGACAAAACCAGTTGTAGAAATACATTTTTAAATAATAAAAAAAAATGTAGATTTGATCTCTATCTGAAGTCGAACTTTAATATTACTGTTATTAATTGTATCAATACTATTGCACTATTTTTCAATGTTCAATTCAGCTTCATAGGATAATGTAGTGCATGTTCTGTTGTCGTCATACCTTCTTCCTAAAATGAGAGGGTAGTATAGGATCTGTTCTCCATTTTAGTGGAGTAGCAAAGTATCTGTTCTGTTATTATGAGACCGCCATCCCAGGCATTATCACCTTTTAGAAGGTGGAGTAATAGTGTCCAATAAAAAATTATCACAATCGGCTGTTCATGAGCAAATTCAACACTATGTATATTAGTACAAAATATGCGACAAAAAAAAGTATATTATTGCTAGTTATTTCTAATGATCAGGGGAAAAACATGGAATTACTAATATACTAGTGGGATCCTCTGGAAATTCCATGGTGGTTTTTACATCAATTTGCATAATTTCCTGTTAATAATAATATAACTTTTGAAATAATACATTTTTATCAGGGTTAATACTATTAAGAAAAATGACTTTTTCTTCTTACTGTAAAAATAATTGTCAGGTGAATATTCTTTTGATCAATAAAACAATGGTCATGTCTTCAAATGTTTTTTGTTTTTTTTAAATTCTACTGATTTAGTTACCAGGATGACAAAATTTGATTTTGGAACAGTTCATTTTAAAACAGATAAAGTCAGGATGTTTTTTAACCACCAATACCATCAGATGATCTGATTTTTTTTTGTTTAATGTGGGTGAAAGGTGATAACTAGGGCTAGGACAGCAGAATATTATTTTCGTTGTTTTGATTCTCGAGTATTTATCTGTTGATATCTTATATGTTTTTATATACAGTGTTGTGGTTCTCAGTTGTCTAACTGTGTCCGATGTATACTCAAGAGTCAATAGGATGATAAGAATATTCTGTTGTCCTAGCTCTAGTTATAAAATAGAAGGCTGTGCTGTTTGGACAATCCTATTGTGCATATATATATATATATTGTAAGGATATCAAGGGAGGTAAATCATCTATCTCATACTAAAACTTTACTAGTTTGATCCTACTTACATATCAACTAAATTCAACAAATAAGGGGAATAACTCTAAACTTATAATTAGGACTATGACAACAGAATATTCTTTTCATTGTTTTGACTCTCGAGTATATATCCATTGATATCGTATATATTTTTATATAGAGTTATGTGGTTCTCTGTTGTCTGTGTTGGATATATAATCAAGGGTCAAAAGGGTGATGAGAATATTCTGATGTCCTATTGATAACGTACGAACACGAAATGCCTTAGAATATATATAACCAACGAGATGATTACAGAAATTGGGAGTTTATACAGTGCCGCCATCAATTTCTTTTCTTGAGCTTTTCGTTATTGTCAACTATTAATGGCATCTAACAGTGATAAAAGTCGATAAAGATATTGACAAGATTATGGGCAGAGAATGAATGATGTAATGGACATTTTGGTTTGAGATTTGTCTGATGTCATTAGCAGACACTGGAAGACATTGCCATTGCGCACATAATACTTGTAGCGCATCAATACCAATTTGTTATTACCAGGAAACCTTAGAAAATATCACGGCAGCCTCAATGGGCTTTTTCGCTCACGTTTTAAAAAGAAATGGACATTTAGGTTGAACCATAAAAACTTTCATGGTTGCCTATTCTTCTCAAATTAGATTACACCATTTTCCCCCTCTTACTTCCCTTCTGAATCACGCTTGAACATCCTTTTCTTGATGCATAACCAACCATAACAATTCAAAGCTATAAATAGAAGCGTCTGCCAAAGTTTCTTCTCGTTAACATCAACTCAACAGAATTTTCGCATTTAACTAAAGTTATCCTTTTAAACCTATTCATATCTTTCAATTGTAGTCCGTGTATATCCATATATTTCTTGATATAGTATAGCAGGTTTATTTCTACTTATCCTTTTTCTATCTTAAACTGAGTTCATTTATATGAAAATCTATTCCAACTATATCTATCTACCTATTTATTTATTAATCTGGACTTGTTTCTATAGATTTAACTGTGTCTATTCATTCACCTGGACCTATATCTATCTGTCGATTCATCTCAACCTATATTTATCCGCGATTCATCTCGACCCGAGTCTATCCGCGATTCATCTCGACCCGAGTCTATCCGCGATTCATCTCGACCCGAGTCTATCCGCGATTCATCTCGACCCGAGTCTATCCGCGATTCATCTCGACCCGAGTCTATCCGCGATTCATCTCGACCCGAGTCTATCCGCGATTCATCTCGACCCGAGTCTATCCGCGATTCATCTCGACCCGAGTCTATCCGTCGATTCATCTCGACCCGAGTCTATCCGTCGATTCATCTCGACCCGAGTCTATCCGTCGATTCATCTCGACCCGAGACTAGCAGTGTATTCATCTCGATTTGCATCTATCCATATATGAATCTGCACCTTAACAATTAAGATGTAAATAAGAGAAAGCAATTACTAAAATAATTAAAGAATTGTAAGCAATTAAATCAAATGCAAGACTTAGCAAGGAAAATATTTTTTATTAAAATGAAAGATAAAAGAAAAGGTTAGAAACAATTTTGATTTTTGTCAACAGTAAAGATGCAGGTTGTCTGTTTATTTTTTATTATGACTTTTTTCTTAATAATAAAAAAAAAAAAAAAAAAAAAAAATGTAGGATCATCCATGTTGACTTGAACTCAGAGAAAGTGAAAAATCACCAAATAATTATTTTGGAGGAAAACTAAATTAAAATTAAAAAAAAATGTTATCCAATTTTAAAATGTTTAGATTAAAAATTTCAGAAAAACAGCCTTGCTAACATCATCAATATAAGATTGGATATACTAATATTTACTGGAGGTACTTATGGATTTATTACCATTTGTTACTAATTATTCAAATATTAAAAACATTGGCAAAAATTTTTGAAAGGATGTTTAAGAAATTTGAAAAAACAAACAAAATACTTTTGAAACCACGTTTAAGATGCAAATATTTTTTATTAATAATTCTTTTTTTGATTTTGGCATTTTTTATTATTAAAAAAAAAGTCATGATAAAAAAACTAATAAATTTTAATATAAATATTTGCATCCTAAACGTGACTTCACAGGCATTTTGTCTGTTTGTCTTTTTCAAATTTATCCAAATATATTGTCATAATATAAAAAGGATAAATTTTTATGTGCTAAAATGGTGTCAATTTTTTGGGGTTTCTTTTTTTTCTTTACAGTGACTTATATTTTAGTTTTACATTTGCTTGGCTTTTCATAACAGAAATTGCATTCGATTATCTTCTAGTGCACTGTGCTATACTGACTGCAACGTTTGTCAGCTGCTTCAATTAAAAAAAAACCCAAAAAACTCCTTATCACATCCCTCATTTATCTCTCTTTATTTTACTTTGTTACTGCCTGGTGAAATTATTTTCTGATCATTTAATGCTGTTATTGATTTTCGTTCATAAAAATGTCTACCTCTTTAACATACCTTTAACTGATTACATTATTTACTTTGCTGATCTCTTTAACCTAATACTATTTATCATCCTATCAAATGTCAGATTTTTTTTTTCAATGCATTTGTATCTCTAAAAACTTGATACCTAATTCACACTGCGACCTTCATTAACCAGATGTATTAGTTCTTTGACTGATAGCAGGTTCTCTGCAAAAGGTCAAAAGATTAATTTATTTAGTGTCAACTGGATTACACTTTTCTGATTATTGTGTCAATCAAGGTTTTTAACACTAAAAGAGAAAAGGGCTTAATTTCTTTTTAACTTGGACAACTTTATCAAGTTTTTTTTTTTAAATGAATTGGACAAGGCCTGAACATAAAAATTATATCCAATTAGTATGATCTATGTGAATTACACACTATTATTATTGCGAATAAAGAGTTAATCAGGCATGTGTACACAGTGTTATTATGCATGGGAGTGAAACGTAGTGAGTGAGGATTGAGGATACATGTTGCATTGAGAAATATGGGAATGATACAATGGGTGCATAATGTGAATCTTAAAGACAAGTTTAGATCTGATGAGATCTAATCTCACAAAGGAAGATTTAATCTGGACAGTATAGAGAGATGTGTGCAGAACAAGAGTCTTCATTGTTTTTTGTCACATTGAAAGAATGGATTGGTTGGTTGTTTTTGTTTTACGGCATATCAACCCTTTTCATGTTATTTAATGCCGAATCCAGTTATTTTGAATTTTTTTTTTAATAGAGTATATTTGTTGTTTCTTTTCAAGTCGGTTTCTATTTAACCCATAGTTGGGACCCTAACAGGTACTACCACTCTGGGTCAGAGTGGACTTGAGAGCAATGACAATTAAAGGGTAGCTTCACACTCTCCAAAGCCTGCAAGCTGGGGTCTCACCATTGGATATAGTTTAAGGTCATATCCAGGATCGAAAGAATGGAAGAAAGTTTTGAGGCTTAAATGCGAAACATTTGGGGTAGCAGGGCCAGTTGGGATGAGAAGACTAAGGAGAACTTGGGAAGAAGTGATAATAATGAACGTGAGATAAAATGGAATAAATAAAAACCTAACAAAAGATATGAGTCAATTCCTAAAAGCCAGCCTACATTTCTTCACTTGAACCGTTTATACATATGTAATAATAATTATTATCATATATATTTAATTATTATTTATATATTAAAATCGTATTAATGTATATATGTACAGGTTTCCAGATTATAAATTATTTGCATCAGGTGATCCTATTTATTAAAAAGGAGGACAGAAGGTGATACCTTACTACGAACATTAGATTAGTATATAGATACGCTAATTTAATGTGGGTAGCATCTCATCACCTATTCTCCTTTTTAATAAATAAGATCTACCGATCACCGACTTGACGTAATGTAAAAAAATAATTACAATTAAAAAAGGATATCGCTTTTGCATCGTATGTGAGACTAAAATATACCTTCTTGGTCTTTTAACAAGGATCCAAGGGTAGTATCTGTTCTGTCTAAAGATGGTATAATGACATTGTGGGTTTCCATTCACACCGGGTGTCCATACAATGGAAATATGTCAGACTCATATAAGGATATTGGAGATAAACTGTAATACCCAGATATACTTTGACACTACATTAACCAGAGTTTTAACAAAAGGGCTACAATAATATCGATGGGTATCCATTCACACTGAACATCCACAGAATGCCCAGCAGCAATATATTACATATTAAAGATGCTACTGTAGAATTTCCACAAGTCCCACTAGTTATTATTATTATTATGTATCTTCATCAAATGTTGTGTATCTATTTTCAGTATTTACTTTGACAGTGCTTGATGCATAAGTAGAACTAGGTAATAAGTTTTAAAATATATATAGCAATTAAAGATTTATCAGGCTGTTCATGAATCCTCAAGATGATAAAATAAGCAAAAATTCTGAGTAGCTTAATTGCCATACATATGTTAAAAGTTACTATATATATATATATATATATATATATATATATATGAGCAAATAGTTAATGAAATATGTTACAAAAACACTTTGAAATGAGTTAAAAACATATTTAATTTGAAAAGGAAACACTAGATAGATGGATATTAATTCTTTAATATTTATAATTTACTTTAATTTTACCATCTTGGATCATTTTGGTAAATTCAATTGTAATTTTCATTTTTTATATGTATATATATATATGAATTACGAAAATAAACAAGTATTTACTTGTTTAAAATTAATATTTCAGAGTTAGACTCCTTCGTTAGAATTTTATATATTTTTTCCTTTTTTTTTTTTTTTTGCCATGATGAATTGAAGAAAAATAAAAATAGTTGGTAAAGAGTCTGCATGCTGTTATTTGCGGTGTTACTTCTTAAATGCCGGAAGAATGCGTTTGGCTTACTATATATATATATATATATATATATATATATATATTTCTGTAGAAATATATTTTTCTTGTTATATATCAATCCTTATATAAGAAGCTCAATGTGAATACAGAGCAATATATAGAATAAGTAACAAACGTTTATATTCCAAAGTACATGATGTTAACAATTCTGTATTTTATTCCTTTACATCAATTGATTTATACAATTCTTGAGAGTATCTATTTCGTAGCGCACAATTAATCACTTAATTATTATATCAATCAGTGAATTTATTATGCCCTTAACTCATCAGAATAAATCGCAAAAACCAATCCACCAAAAGGAATTAAAATGTGATACAACATGGTAAGAATCCGAAATTTGGAAGAGAAGCTGCAGTTATCTTTCTTCTCTTAAATGTTGAACGTACAGAGTTAACTCTCTTTCAACGTCTAAAATATCTTGTAATTGTAAATCTTAAGAGGTAGGAACAAATTAAAAAAAACTAAATTTAGATCCTTAATCTTAAATTAAGAATGAGACTGCACTAAATATAGAGTAATGTTAAACTATTTTTTTTTTTTACATTATGGAATAAGTTTTAAACAAAAACCCCTTTTTGAAATGACACAAATAGGTTAGCCGATATTTTCGTAAATAAACAAAGCAGATTCGAAATACGAAACTAACATAAAATCGAAACACTATAGCTGAAGACTTAGTTGATGAAAAAAATAATTTAAATCAAATAAAGAAATTTAATTTAAGAAATTAATGAATAGCTTTCGTAAAACATTAAGTGAACATAGGTAATTAGTAATATTGTTGTATGATAATTTGATTGAAAATGTTTTTTTAAATAGAGATACGAAAATAGATAAACATATAAATCTTTAAAAAAAACTTTGGAAGGATGAGATGTAGGTAAAATATTTTCCCATGTTTTTCCACATAAGGAAAATGGACTCCATACTGTTCATTGTTAAAGCGTTTTTTATTCAATACGTCTGACGAAAGGCTGTTCCTGTGAAAATTTTCAAATGACATAATGTTTGAATTTGTCCGAATAGTCTTGAAACAATTGTAACTGACGATGAAATACACTATTTGTTGCTATCAATCTATTCCTTGATGTCTTGATTTTGTTAAAACAATATATATATATATATATATATATATATATATATATATATATATATATTGTTGTAACAAAAGTAAAACATCAAGGAATAGATTGATAGCAACAAGTAGTGTTTTTTATTTTTATTTTATATATATATATATATATATATATATATATATATTATATTAGAGAGAGAGTTTCGCCAACTGCAAAACTTGAGACTTGGGCTTCCGGTTTATAGCTTTCATGGTTTGTGTGGGCTGTAGTGTTGTCTGATTGTGGAAATTATATATATTAAATTGTTGCTGAAAGCTAAGATTCCAGATACACAATCTCGATCTCTTATGTTAAATGTTGAGATAACACGTTTATCCTTATTTGGACCATAACATGGTGCACCGCACACTAGAAACCCTCTTGAAAGAAAAAAAATCACATGGAGCAAGATGAGGTTATAGGAAGGGTCTTGTAATCATAGTGTCATTTGCAAGCAAAATAATGAAAAACGTGAATGAGTTTTGTAGTTAAATTAAAACGAACCTTGAATAAACTGCTATTGAAGAGTTGCAAAACTCTTTAATGTCAATAACACATTTTTGTTTGTTTTTCCCTTAATAAAAAATTTTATTTATTATATGTGATACTGGTTTCGCTATCTTATCTATTACAGTATGAAATTACACCAGCAAATCTTGTTTGGGCACACAAAACATTGAAACATAACTAAAAAAAAAAAAAAAACTTTTCTAACCACTGACTGCCATGACAAACAACACCCTATCTGAAAGTTCATCCTTCAAACGCCCCGGCTTAACATTCACAGGCAACATGAACTGGAACAAATACATGAAGACATTGCCAAAGTTGTTCCAAAAAAGGCGGATTCTCTCTACTGTGTGCCAAAGTTGTTGCAAAAAAGGCGGGTTCTCTCTACTGTGCTAGAAAACTACTCACACTAGAGATTATCCCAGATCTTTACAAAGCTACAATTCGCCGATGCATGGAGTATTGAGGTCACACCTGGGTTGATGCATCTATCACTAGTCTCTAACTCTTAAACAGGGTCATAAAAAGTCACCAATCTAATAGGCCCCACACTCCCAACGAAGCTCCACTCTCTGTCCCATCGTCGCAATGTTACATCCCTGTGTCGGTTTTACAAATTCTTTAATGGAATATGCTCTGATGAACTCATAACCCTTGTACACCCTCTGTTTAAATACTCCCAACTAACTAGACAAACAACAAAATCTCACTCCTTCACTATTGAGATCCATAGATAGCAGAAAGCCTTCTATTCTAACAGCGTGTTTCCTTGAACTGCTAGACTTGAAAATTCCCTCTCTGTTTCCTGTTTTATTGACCAGCTTGATTTTGATGTCGGCATTGGTTTCCCTGATTCAAGATTGTCAACATCTATAATGAAAATGACGCTATGGAACAAACTGGATTTCAACTTGATGCATTCAGGTCGTCAGTCCACGTTGTTATCCACTTGGCCACCGTCACACTTTCCTTATGCAATACCATCATATGATAAGTACTATTTTTAATTAAAAAGCAAAATAAAAAAAATAGTTATCTTTACTTATATATAAAAAGGCACTTTGTGTGTGTAGTTGTGTGTATGATTGTGTGTGTTTGTTTCTTATAGACTCCAAAACGGCTAGGCCGATTTCTATTTTTTTAAATTTCACACAAATGTGTCTAGAAGTGTTCAAGATAGGTTTTTTTTTATTATTAAAATACACCCGATAGGTATAAAAAAAATTCAATTGAAGAAGGGACACTCTGATTTTTATCAAGATTAGCACTCTGATACAGCTTAACATTACAAATGCATTTCAGAAGTTTTATCAACAAAAGCAGAAGTGCCTGTTGTATAAAATCAACAGTAGTTTCTTTTATAAAACAGGGATGCATTCAAAACGAATGTTTCTGTTTAGAGCGCAACTGAACCATAGTACTTGACTTTTACATTTTAAACTTTAATTCAAATCATTATATAAAAATAATTTCACAAAATTAGCAGTAGGTTCTCTACAGTACAATGTAGACTAAAATGTATTCTGGACTGAGTCACTTTGGGGAGGCATGTTATCTTCCGCCGAGTACACCATAGTAGGTTCCTGAATAGAGCAGGCAATCAATCGATTTGATTGACCTATGGACGATTTCAATGAAAAGAAAAGTATTGGGAAGGTAGAGCATTTGTTGAACTTCATTCAATCCCAGGCAATGTCGGGTCTTCCTGCTAATATGTTATTAAAGGTATTGAAATTCTA
Organism: Euprymna scolopes; assembly: GCF_053919585.1. NCBI lineage: Eukaryota > Metazoa > Mollusca > Cephalopoda > Sepiida > Sepiolidae > Euprymna > Euprymna scolopes. The sequence continues at coordinate 29,086,244 of NC_136484.1, read as the reverse complement.
AGGTTGTTATTGGATTATGCATTAAAAATTTTGAACTATTTAAAAACAAAAAAAAAAAAAGAAAAGCTGTTTTCAGATCGTGTGCTTGTAGAATCACCAAATAAATGGACTGTTACTACGACTCAACGACTGTGTCAAACGGTGGGATCCACATGAATGTGTTAATGATCTTGTGTTTGAGCCCATCAGGCTTATCTACAGATAAGAGCTATTTACAATTAATCAAAACAATCATTTGTAACAGGTGTACTTTACAAAGATTAGAAATTAGAGTCAATTTTATTTTTTTCTCAAACTGCGATCATATAGAAATGTGTTTCTCTTCTCAGACAGCAAGTTGCTAATATGGGATGCAACTTGATAAGCTTCTGGGACTGACCTTCACTCATGGTCTGAAATGAAACACATACATCAAATCTGTTGCCATGATCACTGAAAAAATAGTTGGATCACTCTACTGCTCCAGTAGGTATCTCACTGCCAATGCAATTCTCTATCTGTATAAGAGCCAGTTACGTCCTAAAATGGTTTATTATTTCCACATCTGGGAAGGAGCTGCTCGGCACACCCTATCCAGCCTTGATAGAGTTTAAAATCGGTTTTGAAACCTAATAGTTGATGCCCTTTTCTCTTCCCTGCAACCTCTTTCCTACAGAAAAGATGTTGCGAGCTGGTCTCTGCTCTATCGTTATTTTCATGGCAAGTGCTCGACTTAACTCCAATCTATCGTTCTCCCTTGTCAAACTTTCACAAAAAACTAAACTAGTTACAACCATTATATGCGATTTCCCACACTCTTTAACTGTGCCTAAATGTAGATTCTATGAACAAAACTTATTTCCAAAAACCGCCCGCCTGTGGAACATTGTTCCACTGACCTGCTTTGCAGTTGAATACAACATGGTAGCCTTCAAATCCAATGTAAACAAGTTCTTGTTGAGCCGTCCCCCATAAATAATCAAATTCTATCCAATTTATACTATTAACGATTACTAAACTATCACCTTATATTCATTAACTATTATCCTCGAGTGACTTTCAGACCTTGATAAGAGGCGACTGCTAAGTAAAAAAAAAAGCCTTTGCCAATAATGAATCGGTGACAAACCCTGAACATGTGGCATCAGTAACAGAACAGAAAGTGGTCAAAATATGTTGGTCTTCTCTACAGACATGTATTCCAATTAACTGGTTTTGCCACACGACAATTCAACTGCTTGGATCTATCAATAATATGCCACACACGGGGTAACATTATAAGTTGACTTGGTTCTATGAATACCTCCTATCTATCTCCATTATTCAAGGAAACCCTTCTCAACCTGCCGAACCGATAGGACATCTGATGAAACTTTCTGATGTTCCGGATACATACACACATATGCAAATAGTTTCTGAGATCTGAAATTGACTTTATGATTTCTTGATAATACATTTTTATTTACTTTTCAATTTCCTTACTTTGAAATATTTATTTGCACAAAATTACATTATGAACAAATCAGTCACACGTCCATTCAAAAGTGTGGGGATAATGGGTGTCGGTCATCCTTGGTCTCAAATATTTAACATTTTGATCTTCAGCTGATGCATAAAGAACATGATCAGATACCCCAGTTTGATCCTAACCAACTAACACCTGATCTCAATTTCTGTTTCTTGTCTTCTGCCCACATTTTCTCATGTCAAATTTGAATTCCTGACAACTTTTTATCTGTGTACTTCAAGACGACCTCAATATACAAAAAAGCCGCCATTTTTTCCAACACACTTTGTAAATATATTAAAAGAGAAAGTTTTTCTGTTATAAATCTGTTTTTTATTGAACTGATTCAATCTATTGATTTTTTTCTTTGTAATTTCTTTATCCCCCTCCCCCTTAATCCTTGCCGAGGGTAATGGGCTCAAAGATGGCATGGCACTCACTTCCATTTGACAAATGTCAAATGTGTAAACAACTCGTACACATGCCAACCTATTGGGCTACTCAGACTAAGTTGGGGAAGAAGAACAGATGTAAATCTATAATCAATGCTTTAGTACTCGTTCACAATATGCATATGTGGGTCGATACAATAAATGACTTTAGTACAATAACATGAATTTTTGTTCTTTTTGTTCTCATCTCCACCCGATCCAAGTCTCGTCCATTCACGAAATAAAATCTGTGTGACTAAGACTTATGTAATGTTGGATCATGTGCAATCTATATATATAAAAGCGAAAATGTATGTATGTATGTATGTATGTATGCGTGTCTGCTAAAAACTTTCGACAGACAGAACAAAAATTCACAAATTTGGTCTCATATGAAAGCCCCATCCTTCGCCCGACAAATATCGAAAAATTGGCCCAAAACATTAATTTTTTCACCCTGAAATTAGCAATTTTCTACAGGGGATGGGGTAGCAAAAACCGTCCTCTCATGACGAGATCGGTTGTATGCATGCGTCAGAGGACGTCATAACCTAATTTAGTTTAAATATTTGAAGAACTGACACAATTTCATGTACGTTGTGTTAGGTCAGTTGGTTAAAGCATTGGTCATTATCTAAACGTTTTGGGTTCGAATCGTGGTGTGAGATGTCTTTTTTTTTCCGATTTTTTTAAATTTTAATATTGAAGCAGGTTTATTTAAGCCATTTTTCATGTAACGTTTTTTTTTGTTTTTTAATTCGCTTATTCTTAGGTTTTCATTAACCCCCCCCCTTCCGACTGACCACACACACCCAAAAACACCCGGGTACCCACCGATTTTTTTTAATTTTAATATCGAAACAGGCTTATTTAAGTCATTTTTCACGTGTTTTTTTTGGGGTTTTTTATTTTTCAGATTTTTTAAAGCAGTTTTAACGTTTGTTTTTCTGTTTTCTTTTTTCGATTTTTACATTTAACATCGTTCGTTTGCCTTACGTTAGTTTTTTTATGTTTTTTTTTTTTTTTTTTCGATGTTTTGATAACCCACCACCCGGGTACCCTCCGCTTTATTTTTCAGATAAGTTGTAACGTTCGTTTTCTGTTTTCTTTTTTGGGTTTTTTTACTTCGCTTATTCTTATGTTTTCATTAACATCCCTCACCCCCGCCCGACCACACACACCTCCAAACACTCGGGCAACGCCGGGTAACCCTCCCCCCGCTAGTAATAAATAGAAAACACTTGACTTTTATTGAATTTGTTTATTTAAAAAAAAACTGGTATACATGACTGCACATCTAGTTTCGATGATTACAATAGTCAAGAATCAATGGAAAGAACTACTCTATCATCTACTAAAATTCTGATGATGCTGATGTTTGCTTGTCACCGTACACACTTTTCATCTGGACATGAATGTTTGAGATGGTAGGAATAATGTAAATAAAGGCTAAAATGGTGGCAGGAGTGGGGAGAAGCATGGAATGATGTAAAAGTGAGAGAGAATGACAGAAGAAAGAGAGGAGGAAAGGGAGAAAGAAATAAAAGGGAAAGGAAGAAAGTAAGAAAGAAGAGAGAAAAGGAGAAAGAAAGAAGGGGAGAAAGAGGGATAGAAAGGGGAAAGAGTGAAAGAAAGAGTAAGGGGGAAGTGAGGGGAAATAGGAAAAAGAGATAAGGGAAATGGGAAAAGAAGAGAGAGAGGGAAAAAAGAAAGGAAGGGAAAAAGAGAGAGGAGAAGGAGAGAGAGAAAAGAGAGAAGGAGGATGAAGATGAGAGAGAGAGAGATGGGAGAGATAAGAGAAAGAAAAAGGGATGAAAGAGAAAACGGGGAAGAGAGAACAATGGAAGTGAAAGGAGAATTTTGGTTATGATGGCCATCCAGTTCAGGAATTATCTCATGATTATTTGAATAGACTCAAAGGTGAGTGTTACGTCTATTCAGAATCATACCTCATACTGATGAGATGCTAACTAAAATGCCCCTACATATCATTGAGTGACAATAAATCAAAGATTGTTGGATATTCATGACGGAAACTTGGTGCACAGGTCAGACATAGACTAAAGGTTATTTGCACCAAATATGGTTTGGATTGTGAATTTTATTTATCCTGTAGAAAAAAATAAATTTTGCATTTTAGATTCCAGCTTTATCTATAGTCTAGTTTTTTTTGTGTGTGTGTGTGTGTTTGTCTGTTTGTTTGTTTCCTTTTACTCTTGTCCATCCCAAACAAAGCATATTGCCACTTGGACGTAATCACGTAATATTAGAATCATGTTTATAGCGGACTATGTAAGGAGATGATCAAGATGTCTGTTTACATCACATTTAAACTTCTGCATGTCAGCACAGTCAAGTAAACAGGGAGGAAATTCCAAAGTGTAGCAATCCGAGGGAAGAAACTATCAGAGTAAAAGGCTTTCCAGCATTTAGGGACCTCTATAGTGAAGGGGTGGGATTTTGTTGCAAAGTGGGTTTGTCAGAGAGGGGAGTATGTACGTCAAAGGGATACAAGCACAAGTACATCAGAGTACATTCCATTAAAATACTTGTAAAACAGGAACAGAGAGGCAACACTGCAGCGATGGGACAGGGATTGGAGCTTAGTTGATAGTACAGGACCTATTAGATTGAAGACTTTTTTTAAGAAAGAGAGACTAGTGGCGGATGCACCAGCCCAGATGTGGGAACAATATTTCACGCATAGGTGAATGGTGATTTTGTAAGGGTAAAAGATACTTTCAGTGTGAGTAATTTTCTAGCATGGTAGAGGGAACCCACCTTCTTTGCAGCAGCCTTTGCAATATCCTCAAAGTATTTGTTCCAATTCATGTTAAGTTGAGGAGTTTGAATGAAATGTCATTATTGGTTTAGTATAATTAGACTGGGCAAGTGCTTAGGAGTGACTAAGAAAAAGTATAGTTTAGTTTTTATAGTTCATAACTATAAAGGACGGATTTTCATGTATACATGCTTGCAGAAGAGTAAACTAGACTGCTTAAAACCATTATAAAAATCATTATTTGGACAAACAAGGTTACCAACCGAAAATGGTTTGATGCTGTAGAAATAAGTTTCCTTCCATTGGAGTCAATTCTTTTCAATAGACGACAAACAATGTTAATAGATTTCATGAATGGTCAGAACACAGATGGAGTTCACAAAAGTCAGTCAAATAACTTTCAATAAAGAGAGAAAAGTTTCCTTTTGGCAAAGGAGATAGATGTAACCACAAAACAATTGTGTCTATTCTGTAATACGATTTACTAGTCTATCAGATGTGTGGGTTACAATGCTATTTATTTGTGTAGCTGCTAATTTACTGACACTTTTCCAAGTACAGCTGTTCATTCTAGACATTGGTTTGATAACCTCCCTTCTTATTTTTTTTCTTTATATATATATATATATATATATATATATATATATATATATATATATGGGGAAGTTAAAGGAAGAGAATAAGATCAATTCTTTAAGAGGAGATTTATCAGGATAATGCAAAGCTCAACAAATTCTTTTGGGGCTTATATAGAAATCAATAAAGAAAGAAAATGAGGATATAAAACTATATACTAATATATAGATTTATTCATTTATTCAAAAGGTTATACACCAATTAGGGATGTATGATAAGTGAGAACTCTTTATACCATGGTATTTCGAAGACTAATGCTTCTCATCAGAAGAGGAGAGAAGATACTAGGTAACATAATAGGGATGCGACGTCTAGCGATAGTTACATTAGGAGCGAAATAAAATATTGAGGCTGTTTGAGGGAACTACATTGATCTCTATGATATAGGAGGAGTATAGTTTTTATTATATAATGCAGGTAGGTGTATAACATATCTGTCATGATGAGTTTGATATATGTGGGCAATATGTGTGACTAAACTCTCGGGAGAATAAAGGGTGAGTTAATTGAAAGATGCTTTTTAATCATATGTATTAATAGGTTATAGCTATGGAAGGGGTTTACATAAAATAAAGGGTTTACGTTATATCGGTATATTTTAGAAAGGGCATCTGAAATTATAAGTGTACTTAAAAGAAATATAAATTATTAGGAATAATAGTAAGATAATAAATGTGAGGAGATAAATTATAAGCGATACAATATAGAAAGATTTTTTTTTAAGTGAATAGGATAGAGGATAAATAGGTGGTAGAATAACTGTTGTAGACCCGTGCTAGGGGTTACAAATGAAAGAAACCACAAATAGTGTAAAGTGTATAAAATATGATATGTATTTATCATAAAGAATACAGGAGCCACTAAAGTGGTATCAGAGAAAGTGTTCGTAGCATGCGGTTAAACATGGTATGAATGTCTCCACTTTGAAGCAGGGGGCTTCTATCGGGGACATAAGTTGCAGGGATATTATGAAGGGAGATAAGCAGAAAGATGTCTGTTCACGTTACATTTGAACTTCTGCATGTCAGCACAGTTGAGAAAGCAGAATCCCGAAAGGGAGTTCCAAAGTCTAGCAGTTCTGGGGACGAAACTGTTGGAGTAGAAGGCTTTCTTACACCTAGGGATTTCTACTGTGTAGTGGTGAGATTTAGCTGCGTGTCGGGTTTGTTGGGGATATTTTCATTGAAAGGGAGAATTCAAAACTATACTTGACATGAAGCATCAGTAAGAGGACGTGAAGAGTACTGCTACTACAACAAACACTTATGAACTCCGAAACTATTGGTTAGAACTGCACTAAATTTCGCATGAAGAACACTTGGAATGTCAAATGTGTAACAGAGGATCAAAAATATATTATTATTACTAGATGTAACAGTACTAATAATAAACACGTTCAATCTTCAAAGGTATTAAACAGAATGGAACTAAATTTAGAATTAAAAGCTGTTGGGAATGAATGTGTGTTTTTGGAAGTTCAAAATTACATATTATGGACTTTTTATTAACTTGGAGAATGGAAAAACTCAGTCACCTGGATCAAAGAACTAGAAAACAAATGATCATATACAATACTGGATAATGACATTGACCGACTATGTAAAAAGGAGAGAAGAGGGAAGAGGACAGAAACTGTGTGAATGACATGATAAAAGATAAAGAAAAATATACAACCGAAATTACAGAAAGGCTGATTACAAATGAATGTAGATAATAATGTAAGATGACATGTGTAGAGAAACATCTACACAATGATGAACAGATGAAGATAGACACGCACATATAGAGGTAGCAGGACAGTGGAACATCCTGAGGTAGATAAATAAACAGGACATACAGAGACACATACATAAATATAGGCCAGAAAACATACTTTGGTAGATAAAGGGATATACTGGAATAGAGTAATGATTAATGTGCTACACTAGACAAGGTTAGTAAAGAACGTGAAGAGTAGAAAGATATGAACCAATTGTGATGAAGAGATGAAAACAAGTTTCCATGGTTACATTTATGAAATCGAAATCGCATTCATGATGCCTCTTTATAAAAACAAATGGTTTTTCAGCAAAAAGACCATTTCCAAAAGAACCATTTCTCACATCCAAGAACAAACCATTCACGTTTCAACAGAAGAATCTTTTTACCAATAAGTAATTCCCTCATATTCTTGGCTAATTTAAGGCACACATACTTGGTGAAAAACCGTTTTTTTTTCTTTTTTTTATTTCAAACATTCATTCCTTATCAAAATAGTATTGCTTAAAAAGCAATTGTCTATTTAAATATACAAGTCATTTAATTTTAAATTTGAATATCATATATATATATGCACACACTAGTAGAAGCACCCGTCGCTGATTGGGTTAAAAAAAAGCATCTAAAAAACAGACTCTGATTCATGAAAATATGAAAGGTTATGAAGGGGCGAGTGTAAAGAGATAGTTTCAAACTATTAGAGTATCAAATCCAATGCCACCTCTCCTCAAACGAACATGAGGGGGCAGTAGTGGAAATCTTTATTGACACATTGGTGTGAGTGTAAAAACCTCCCCCTTCCCTTTGTTGGGGTTATCATGACAAGTTTGGTAGTTCTACATCAAACTGTGTGAGCGTGCATAGGGTTTCTGTTTATAAGTGACACCACTGGGACCCCCACCTCATTGATGATGGTAAGCGGAGTAACCCATCAAAACCTCCACCCCATCGTGGGTTATCCTGCCATATTTGGTGCCTCTACTAGTGTAAATCAAATGGTGTGAGCGGACACAGAGTTTCCAATTATAAGTGGGGCCCCATCTCATTGGTGGGGGTGAGCAGTGTAACCAATCAAAACCTCCCCCCACCATGGTGGGTTATCCTCCCAAATTTGGTAGCTCTACATGAAACAGTATCAGCGTGCATAAGGTTTTTCCCCTGGAACCCCATCCCCGTTGGTCGGGGTGACTTTATCATATCCATTTTTGTTCCTTCATACCTCATCTATCATTGCATGTGGTCAGATTAGTATAACACTAAACCATATAGGAGCCTATTCGTGTACAGGCAGATAGAGACACAAGTGTTGAGCTTTATTTATATGGACAAAGTAACAAAACTTCGGAACAATCTCAATTGCCTCGCTATCTAAATATACTACCCCATATTTGCACTCACACATGTCTATTATCCTACACTTCTTGCACACAAACTGATTATCTTCTCTCAACCTACCTGTAATTCTACTACACATCTTGTAAAGATCTAATGTATTCATACACTTTTTTATAAGACCAAGAAGATAATAATTGTCATCCGTTGTGCAAAAAAGTTTGATGGTCTTACTTTTTCAAAAGATAGAAATAAAATTAACCAAATAAATTAGTTTACGCACAGCAATCTTTAATCTTTAAATGAATCTTTAGTGTGTTGTTTAATAAGCAATCGAGCCTGTCTTTGCTCTATCATTATTTTCAGGGCAAGTGCTCGTCTGAGCTCCATCTATGGCAGCCCCTTGCCTGACTTTCACGAAAAAGACTCGTCTATTTGAAATTACTATCAATAATTTCTCCTACTCTTTAGCTGTGCCTAAACCTAAACATAAATTCCATGAATAAAGCTTTTTTAGAACTGCATTCCTGTGGAATTCTCTTCCGTTTGCCTGCTTTTCAGCTGACTACAATATGATTGTCTGCAAGTTCAACGTAAACAAATTCTTGAGGAGCTGTCCCCTTAAGTAATTCAATTTTCCACTTCTAACAATTCCTACAATATTGTCCCATTGACTACCGTACACTCATAAAGTCTTATCCTTGAGTGGCCTCTGGGCCTTGATAAGTGCGTTTGTAAAAAAAAAAAAAAGAAAATCATATCTTAATGTAAGAAGATCACTTGTGCAAAGGCAGAGAGAGCAATAATAAAGATACTAATGAGGTAACTAGTAATGGATCAGACAATTGTTTTACAGATATAGGTTAAAGATAAGAAGGCAAATCTGGGTCAAATTTGAAATTCATGGCTAAATTTCTTTTAATAGTTTGTGATTTATGTAAAATCGGTAAGCAAATTTATAAAATAAAAATTAGATTTTGTAGGTTGGAAAGCATCGTGTAAAACAAACGGACTTTGATAAATATGGTCAGTTGACCAAAAAATGATAAGAGAGTAACTATTAACATCAAATAGTAAAGACAGCTTGTGTTTAGGGAGTCCTCTGTGCATAAAGGCACGACTGTGAGAGAGATCAATAACAGTAAGCAACATAAAAAATTCTTTTATTTGACTTTTTATTTTCTTTTAACTTGACATAACAAAAAAACTGTTCATAATAACTAGATGATCAACTGCTATTAAGAATACAGAAAATTAAAATGACACCTTTCCTCAAAACAAATTATATAAACATAAAACGCCAGTCGAAACACAAAACAAACATAACTAATCCAAGAAAGGACACTATATTAATATAAGAGTCATTCCAAAAGTAATAGCTCCTATTTTTTTTATCTGAATAGATCAGAAGGATTTCAAAAATTGAATTTTTATGATAACTGAACTTATGTTTTCATGAACTGAAAGTTTCATCTCTTTCTGTTGCAGATATTGATGGTGTGAGACTAAGGAAGAAACCATCATTGAACTCCTATGCATTATGTGAGCAGTATTTTCCTTGACAATACTGCCGTAATCACAACCATAAAAAAAAAGTGGATTGTCTCAGCAGGCGCTGATTTTTATGACAGAGGTAGAAATGATCTCGTTCATCACTGATAAAAGTGTATTGAGAATGCTGGTGACTATGTAGAAAAATAAATTCTAGATCACAAAAGATCGTTCATTTTAATAGGACCAGTCCTGTCTTTGTAGTTCTTCAACTTTTTTAGTTAAAACAAAGAATACATTACTTTTGAAATGACCCTAGTACATATACATATGTCATACAAGACTGACCCACATACATCTGCTTGGAGGAGATGAACCTTGCTATAACCATTGCATTGAAGGAATAGCATTAAAACATTAATCAAATGCAAATATATATAAAGTTTATTTATACAAATATTGATGGCTACATATGTGCATACATGTTTCTGTAATCACATCAATGTTTGTATAAATAAATTTAATATACCTGCTCTGTTTACTCATTGAGCACATTTTGGTAGACACATGTTTCATTGGATGTACTTCTAGGAAACTAAATTACTGCCATAATATATATAATTATTCTAGGTTTAAAGGTATCCAAAAGTTCTGCTTTTCCAATCGTACTGACATGCAGAAGTTCAAGTGTAATGTGAACAGACATCTTGCTACTCCTTTTCCTTTATAATATCCCTTCAACTTATGTCCCCGATAGTAGCCCCCCCCCTACCTCAAAGTGGAACTGTACCTTGTTTGTGGTGAATAGAATAATAAAAAAGACAATTTTTAAATCAATTTAACGAGGTTAAAGAAGCATTCTAAAAACAGTATTTCTACAGAAAAAAAAAAATTATTTGATTTGTGATGACCTTATAATAGTTAAAACAGACATACCAATTTTCAGTTTTACAACTTACAAGAAAATCCCTTCATGGCACATAACAATAAGCAGTAATGTCATGTATAATCATTTAACAGAATTTACAGATGTTCGCACTTGAAAACGCTTTACAAAAAGATAAGAGACACTATGTATGGCTATTTGGAATTATAGATTTACATTGGAATTTTGAATTTCAGAAAATAATTTTTAAAAATAATTGATAAAAACATTAAAAATTTTTTTTTAAATAATTGATAAAAACATTTTAAAAATTTGTCGGGATTAATTCAAAGAGAAAAATCAAATATGATAAGTGCATTGTTTATGAACAATTTTAATAATTGTGATTCAAATAAAAATGTTCATGATAGAAATGATTGAAAAATAACACAAGAAGCAAATCCAATTATAAAATATGCTACTTTTCTACAAAATTAAAATAGGGATTTTTTTTTATGTTCCCATAATCTTTACTAAAAATGTTCTTTCAAGATACATCTAGTGACTTGATTTGAATTCTTCATGCACTGACCAATCATGGCTTCCATATCGTGATCTTCAAAGCAAGAACCTGCCTGGGAATGATTACTAAGAACAATGTTGAAAATATTGATTAATGTAACAAACTATCACCGGCCGGTTTGTTGCATCACTTTCCTAGTAGTTGTAATTATCATTTACTTTCCCAATTAACCATTAACTGAGTATTTAAAAAATATTCTCTATTCGATGATCTAACTCAACTAAACATCGCTTCATACCTCTTAACCATCTTCACTCTCACACTATAAGCATATATTGGAACTTGAACTGAAGAGAAATGAAATGAAGACAGCTGTATTACATTTGAAGTTTTATAGATTTTTTACTGAAATTTTATTAGTATAATTCTTTTCTCTGAATAAATATTTTAAAAAATGTAATTCTTTATTCTGAGTCATTAAAAAGTGTGTCATTTTTTCCATAAAAGAAAACAAATCAAATTACCTCAGACAACTTCCAAAAGAAATACAGCCGCTTTTATAGATATTGATCCTGATATTGATTTATTAACTAGTTGAGTTCAATTGGATTTGTAATTTCACAATGATAATGCAACATATAAAAACAAGTGAAATTCACGTATCATATATCAAAGCAGGCAATACTATTTTTTCCAATATTGATTAAATACAAACGATTTTTTATGATGGATATGTTGCACATAATAAAATTGCAACATTACGCTTCATTCAAAAACAAAGATAGTGTAAGTAATAATCATTATCATTCTATTTTACATGTTGGCATGTGTTGGACGACTTTTAGAAATTGATTTCCAAACTAACCTAAGTCTTTATTTATCCCTCTTTCTTTCAAGTCCATCCTTGTCACTTTCTCCCATGTTTCCCTGTGAAGTGATATATATATATATATATATATATATATATATATATATATATATATATATATATATAGAAAAAATTTGCTTTGAAATCTTCGAAATGTAGATTAGGACACTATATATCAACTAAAATTAAGAATCTACGTGACTGGTACATTATTATATTTTTAATGATATGATATTTTAAGTAAACAAAAAAACAGAAGTATAAAATAAAAGTATTTTATAAAGTAACTTCAGACATTTCTAGATTTAAAATACCAAATTTGAATAACAGTAAAACCTCCGGGGTTACTTCCTTTAATCATGATGTTTTTCGGTTGTTTTCATTTGACTGACTACATTGACTTATTTCTGTGTTAATAAAACTACAATATATTGGCAATCAGACTGGCGTGTAACCACTCCCTTTTATTATGATGTATTTGCTTTTTCTTCTCATTATATTTTGTTTCTATTAAATATCGACTCATGTGTTTCTTCCAAATCCTTACTGGTCCACCAGACTTACAAACCTTACGTCACCAAATTCGGTTATATCAAAATACTATTTTAGCATTGATATGCTGAGGGTTAACAGGGCTTAGATTCAGGACCCTTTTGCGTAAGGAAAAAAAAAAACTTGTAATATTTTTGCTATTATATCTATACTGGAAGGCTCTATTGGTACTTATACACTTATCTTACCGCGCTGAAATAATGTGTTATCATTTAGAAATCCATTCTTAACATGGGGAGGGTGTTTTGTAATTATTCTGCACGTTCACCTAACAAGTTAATCAAAAAAGATATTGTGAAACTCTTAATTTAACTTGAAAAGTTCTACCCATTTCAATCTGATGCAAAGAGTCATGAAGTAAGATTTTAATGAAAGCCAAGTTGCACAGACACTCTGATCTGTCATGAGTATAAAAGTAACCTTTTGTTATTTGTTGTTCCCTGGGTTTTGTGCTAGTATTGAAAGGTTACCATTGTGTTGGATAAAAGATAAAATAAGAAAGATCTGCTGGTCTGTCTTAAGTTGGTCAGTGAGATAAAAGATAGGAAATCGATCAATCTTCTGAAAGCGTTTACTGAACATAATAGGTAGTAAATCCCCAGGGAACAAGGAAACCGAACTGGAATCGATAAATACCTACAAGTTGAGCAGTAATGGATAGTCAATAAAATTCTAAAATTGGAAAGGGGAAAAAAGGCGTAAAGAGAACATGAATCAATTGGAACAGACCTTTTATTGGTTAGAAAGCTTTTAGAAATAAGAAAAAAAATAAAAAGTGACCAAGGAACATCCAACTCTTTACAAGATTAAAGAGTTTAATAGCGTAATCATATCGAAGGGGGGAAAATCAGTATTTATTCTGTAAAATCTTTGAAAATGTTTATTTTACAGGAAATAAAAACCTGAATGACTTTACAGTTATTTTTTAAATTCTTATTATAAGAAACCTAAAAAGTCTTTCAGTGTACAGACAGGCTCAAAGGATTCTAAGCAGTTTATATAACGGTGCCTCTTATGCGGCAAAAATAGTTGTTTAACATAAATCTTGAACGTTATATAATAAAGAAGGCCTGATTCAATTGTTAAGATCGAAAAATAGTTCATTCAGTTAGATGCAAAGCTAGCAGACGGGTGGTCTTGTGGTCTATTACTCTTTCCCCAAGGCCAGGGAAAGGTAAAAGTTCTAGGAACTTATAACAAAATCAAACAACCGGTGTTTTATTTATTTTTATTTTTTTTACAAATAAGTTACTGCTTATCAAGACCCAAAGGCTACTCGAGGATAATAATCGAATATGACAGTTGAACTGAGAAACAAACAGAATTTGTAACAATGATTCTAAACAGGTCAAAATTAGTTATTTAAGAGTATGGCTCAACAAGAATTTGTTTACAGTGCACTTAAAAACGGCAATGTTGTAGTCAGCTGGCAAGCAGCCCCATGGCATTGTGTTCTACTGACGAGCAGTTCTTGGAAAGAAACTTTGCTTATGGAAGTTAGTTTAGTTTTAGGTGTAGAGAGAAAGAGAGAGAGAGGGGGGTTATTGATAATGGTTGTAGAGGACGAGTTTTTGTTGTGAATGTCTTATATATGGGGAAACCATAGAAACTAGGCCAAGCACCTGTCATGGAAATAATGATAGAGTAGAAAGACTAGCAACATCTCTTCTGTGAGAGAAACGCTGAAGAGAGGAGAAGAGGAAATCATCCACTGTTGTGAAGTTGAATTAATAAATTAATATTTTAAATGTTGGAAACCATTTCTAGCGACCAATTTATCCATGCGGTTCAGTGAATACAAAGGATCAAATTCAAGATGGTAATCCAGACACTGTTACATGCGTGAAGAATCCAAAATGAAGCCACTAAGACGATCGTGGAAGAAGGAATATCCAGTAATAATTATCAGACGCCCATTTTCTCTCACCACCAATTTTTTTATTGTTCAACCAAACAATATTCAAAGGAAAAGATGGTTTTGTTTTATGACATACTTTTTTCCGCTTATTTAGTACTGAAGTCTTTTTGATAAAAAATTATGCTTTAAGTTCTTCATATCTCCACATATTTATTCATCTTGTGTTTGACGCTATGCACAATAACGGATTCTGTTTAATGCAGAATCAGAACTTATAAAATTCAAGTCAAACTTCTGGGATTTCAAAAATTCCAGCTCCAAGAAATCCAAAATAACTTTATTTTACAATTTTCTAATACTCAGACTCTTTATTGATTTTCACATGGAAAAAAAAATCAAACTCCTTCAAAAAACCTACAATTCCACAATCCTATTTAACCCTATAAATGAGATCCTGACAGGTAATAACAATAGGGTAACTCCAGACATCTCAAAGATCTCTTGGAGGATTTCATCAGTGAATGCTTAAAAAAAAAAAAAAAAAAAAAAAAAAAAAAAGACTAATGGATACATACAATTAATGATCGCATGAGCTTTAAAATTTCAGTTACCATTAGAAAAAATTCCTTGTCTTTATATTTATGGATGCGTTTTTAGCATCAATCATCAAATGGAATTATATTTTTCAGGAAGTTTTTCACCCCCAAAGCAAAGTGATGATCGCCACAAAACCCAACAAAGGATGTGTCATACCAGTTTTTGTCTCATTCAAAAAAAACAAAAAAAAAACAGCAGCACTGTCTGTGATTCTGCTTGATGGAACGGAACAGCCTGCAAGAGGTGATGATGATGTCTATCACGTCCAGGATTGGATACGTTAGGGTTAGGGTTAGACAAAACATTCAAACAGTGTTTAAATTCTCCGTTCATTTAAATGCACTTTACTATTTTTTTGCCAATAAATTGAATTCAAATAAATTGAATATATGTTGTATACTGTGGTGATTAAGCACAATTTTGTCATTAATAAACAAAGTGATTAACAATGATAAGTAGTTGTTATGTATATGGTGGGTTTTTTTTTTGTTTTGTTTTTTATGGCGTTTTTCGTGTTGAAATAAAATGAAATAAACAATGGCAGAATTGGGCAAAACCGTTTACATGATGAGGGCGTATATTGTTCACAAGAATCATATGGGAGGCACACCTGCGTTAACACTGAACGCTGGTGACTCACCACTACTTGGTTTTCGGCTGTTGTATTCCGCCTAGCTCTCTCTCTTATACATACATATATATATATATATATATATATATATGTATGTATTAGTAAGTTATGAAAATGTATATGGTAATTAAGCTACACAGAATCTTCCGTCTTATCTCTATTGGAACTCATCAGGTTAGAATGCCTGACGAGTCCCCTACAGGGGTGGAAACGTAGTAGATTCCATGTAGCTTAATTGCCATATATATTTTTATGACTTACTTCCTAACTCAACTTGCATATTAAACACTGTTTAAGTAAATACTTAAAACTGATACATAAAATATATTTCCTTATCACATTTTATATGTGTGTGTGTGTGTGTGTCTCTCTCTCTCTCTATTTTTAACACTTTATTGCAATTTCATCCAATTCAGTATATTAATAAAAACCTGAAAGTTTTTATACATTATCATCATAAGTATGAGAGAAACGCATACAAATCTAAATTCTCTCATTGAAAACTTGTCACATAGCTGTTATTAGGTGATTTCTAAATAAATTTTTATTAAAGTACATTTGACATTATGCAGAATAAGGCCCGCTTTAATCATACTTCATACGGTAGGTCTAGTGTTAAAGCAATTAATCGGAATCAGAATTGGAAACTTTTTTGGGGGGGGGGTAGCGGAATAAAAAAAAAACTAGAGTCTATTTTTCAATGCCAAAAACAATTCTTTTAATTATTTTATTTGTTTTTTGTTTGTTTAAAACATAACTATCAATTGCTGCTACTAATGATAGAATGATAAATATTTATTGATTTTTTCGTGGCTTAGTGGGGGATGCCCTTTTCTCTACCCTGCAACCTCTCTCCCACAGAAGAGAAGTTGCGAGCCTATCCTTGTTTTATCGTTATTTCCATGGCTGGTGCTCTTCTGAACTCCAATCTCTGGTACCCCCTCGCCAATCTTTCACGAAAAACACCCGTCTAGCTGAATCCACTGTAAAAAATTTCCCTCACTCTTTGTCTGTGCCTAAATCGAAGCGTGGATTCCATGAACAAAGCTTCTTTCTTAGAACTGCACGCCTGTGGAACTCTGTTCCGTCTGCCTGCTTCCCACCTGACTACAACTTGGATGGCTTCAAGTCCAACGATAACAAATTCCTAATGAACCGCCCCCTTAAGTAAACACTTCATCAAATCTCTACACTAACGTAATGTACTTGCAATGACCCTTATCCCTGAGTGGCTTCCGGCCCTTGATAAGTGGTGACCACTGTGTAAAAAAAAAAAAAACCCCAGTAAAATTAAAATTTATAAATTATACCCCTCCCCCATATGTATTTTTTATGTTTGCAAAAATATATGTACATGAACTCCCCTTCTCACACTCTAATCTTAATAAGCAAATCTGGGTAACTGTGTGTGTGTGTGTGTGTGTGTGTATATATATATATATATACTAGCAGGCCGACGAGCATTGCCCAGTCATAACATATGCTTAAATACGATATTTTAATTTATGCAGATTTCATATTTATTATTATTATAGAGCCAATTCTCTCTCTATCGGTTATTATATTGTACCTAATATAGTAATGATTTCAAAAAATTCATTAAAGAAATTGGACTCAAGAAAATTTAACTTAAAACTATTGCTCTCTCTTTCTCAATATATATATAAATGAAACTCAAACATAAAAAAAAAAACAGAAATTATTATTCTACCTATACAAATCAATCCACCAACTTGTGTCTGCATTAAATAACACATTGAGACTGATGTGCCTAAAACAAACAGGCAAACCTAATTGATCTACCAAGATTACACTAAGTAAAATAACATTTTTATAGAATTGGAATACATATACTTGCTTCTGCATGAGAAAATATGTGTGTTAATGGTAATTTTAAATTAAACACAATGTGTAACTTTTGCAGGAATCAGAAACAATCCAAGAATTTAATTACTTTTCTGTCTCTCCTCCCCTCTCCCCACTCTACGCAAAAAATAATGGTTCTGTAAATAAAAACATAATAGTTCATGCAACCTCCGGAATTACTATAGAACAGACATGATGCCAATAAATCAAATTCCAATGGGATTTATTGTTGTCTTGTGCAGTTTACCATCTGGGATAAAGTGGAAATGCACAGAAACAATACAAAAGTTAAAAAAACGAGTATATATATATATATATATATATATATATATATATATATATATATATATATATATATATATATATAAAATGAATGAAATACCTTTGATGTGCTAAGTGAAATCTATTACCTGATAATCACCATGTCTGTTTAAAAAAGAAATATTTCATCCAGAACTAATTGAACATAGATCAACTTCGAGCTCACACAAACGCACATATATTAATGATAGCTAAAACAAGCCTAATATCTAACTCATTTGTACAAACATCAGGACAAGATCTGGCATAAGGCCTAATTTAGTGTTGAGCTGCTTTTAACACTGAACATGTAGAGTATTTATATTTTTGGTATTTATCAAGCGTTGACACCGTCCTCTTTCACACACACACACACACACACACACACACACACACACAGGTACGATTTGACATAAAGGTCGGGTTGGCCCGAGAGATCAACAACTTTCAGTCAGGATTATTTTTTTTATAATTATTAAAATAACATTCAACTATCAATCTATCCATCTCATTAACTCTTATCCTCACATGGTTTTTAGTCTCAATAAGTGTTGACTCATGAGTATAAAAGGAAAGTTTCAGTGTGTAAATAGCCATGATAGACCAGATTCCATAGACTGCAGTGGTTGCTGTGCAATAAAACACCAAATTTTTAAAATATAGAATTAAATGCACACATCAAAGAAAAAGGTGCAATTAGTGTTGTGCAATACTAAATTGCATTTAAATTGTTTATGATATTCCAGTTGATAACCAGTTGATAACCTATGATTCATGGTCACCAAGACATCATGGAGTTACGTTTAAACATGGCTTCTCTTACTACCAGTACACCTTCGGATCAAAATAAATAATGAACTTGACAAGTGAAAACAGGATGTTTTTATGAGCACAACAGCTTTATCTATTTATTAGGAGAAAAGGAGATCATAATAGATTGCTCATCGCCTTTTGATAATAAACAAGTCATTTTTATTTTATTAAACTTTTTACTTACTACATAATAATGTTACAAGTGTAGTAAGCCATTGATTATGTGTATGTAAACTAAATAGGAACAAATTATACCGCTATGGCCAAGATAGTTATGGCTAATCCCGGGGCCAGTGATGAACATTGAAAACTTCTGAACCAGAGATAGGTTCAATGTCAGCTTTGATGGTGTATAACCACATCTTCAGCTGGCCTCCTGGATGTCTTCACCAATCTTGGAGTTGTTCTGGGGCCATCGCTTCATGGATGAAATCCTAACGGAGACCCTTTCTGCAAAAAGGCGAGTATAATAATCCTTTACCTCAGTTGGAAAAAAATATATCCCATAATGCAAACTGAATTTTTGCTAAACGTATCCATCTATTACTTGTATATATATATATATATCAACATATTTGTTTTTAAAACTTGGATCAAATTTAAAAAGTTTAAATTCATCGAATCACTGCCCTCCCACGTTCTGATTTCTACAATAAAAAAAATAATCAACATTAAAAGATATAACGTGTTTATCATATTTTTCTAGATTGATGCAGCAAAAAGAAAAAAAATATAAATATGGTTACATAGCAAATAAAAACGTAAGCAAAAAATTACGAAAAACATGACACACTACCCTTTCTACGTTCCGAGTTCTACAAATTAAAAAAAAAAAATCAGTAAAAACTGGTGACAGATGGATAATCTGTGACTGTCATTGTAAGGTGGTGTGCAACTCTTACTTATGTCCACCGTTTGTATTTGAAATGTGAAAATGTCAGTGAAATCAGGTGAGTAGATAATGAGAGATTGGGGGGCGGGGTTAATTAATCAGCGGATCGCCGAGGATTGAGATAACGGGTTAATGTGATTGTATAAAGTAGGAGGGATAGACTAAGTGTTATGCCCTTGTTATTTGCGAATTAGGTTCAACGACGAGCAAGTGGCAGGTGAAACACATGTTCACAATAAAGTCACATGAAAGAAATATGAAAATTGACATGAAAAACTCGCACGCAGACGTACACATTTTAAATTTGAATTGGCATTGGTTTGATCTACTATCGATGGCTTTGATTTCACAGAAACACTGGAACTCATCACACATGGATAAAGATAACGAATGCAACTGACTATTCAGTCAATGCTTTCATGATGTAAGATAAAGAAATAAAGAAATGTAATTTTTTAATTATTCAAGAAGAATTTCTTAACAGATATTTAATAGTTCATGAATTTGTGCATGAAATCGGTAAATGTGCATAAAGCGAGACCCTAACTTTCAAACACGCCGGCAGGTGGCGTCAATTGAGGCATGGATTGGTTGGTTGTTTTACGGCATATCAACCCTTTTCGGGTTATTTAATGCCGAATCCAAAGATTTTGAAGAAAATTTTTTTAATAGAATATATTTGTTGTTTTCAAGTCGGTTTCTATTTAACCCATAGTTGGGACCCTAACAGGTACTACCACTCCGGGTCAGAGTGGACCTGGGAGCAATGATAATTAAAGGGTGGCTCCACACTCCCCAAAGCTCGCAAGCTGGGGCCTCACCACTGGATATAGTTTAAAGTCATATCCAGGACCATTGACGTATGGAAGCACAAAATTGATACAATACTTCCGTTATTCTTCAAAACTACTTATATATTTGGGCAAAATATTAAGAATTTTTTTTTGTTAATATATTTTTTCTAACGTTTTTATTTTTCAAATATAGTTGCGTTTTTTTTTTTTAATGCACTATATTTAAATATACTTTATTTACATATACTTTATTTAAATCTGCGCAGTCTATTACGATCGTCGCTAATTTTAAAAATATTATTTTTTATAGTTAACTATATTTTAGGTTTATTTTAAACTTTCTTTATCAATCGATTTTGCGTTTTTTAATCGCATATCTTTTTTTTAAATAAATATGTTTATCTTTTGTCAAATTGTTTAGATATTTCCATGCGATTAAAAAAACAAAATCAATTGATAAAGAAAGTTTACAAATTTTTATATATTTTCATTATAAGTGTGTGTGTGGGGGGGTGAAAAAATAAACGTAAAATATAGTTAACTATAACAATTATATTTTTAAATTGGCGACGATCGTAATAGACTGCACAGGTTTAAATAAAGTATATGTAAATAAAGTATATTTAAATATAGTACATTTAAAAAAGAAAACGTAAATATGTTAGAAAAAATATATTAACAAAAAAATCTTAATATTTTGTCCAAATATATAAGTAGTTTTGAAGAATAGCGGAAGTATTGTATCCATTTTGTGCTTCCATGCCTCAATTGACAGACCTGCTGCCATCTTTGAAACCTACAGTCTCCTTTTATGCACAATTACCATGAAATCAAAATGGAATAAACAGTAGTCGTGGTTGAGGCTTAACAGGTCACAAGTCTGCCCTTACATGTATAATATAAAACATATACACATATTAATTATCTACACAAGCTCAATATGGCCCTGTCGGTGGGGCATTAGAATACATCGACTGCCCCCTTGCAGAGGGTAAAAGTCCCTCAATGGGGGTCCTGGATATGACCTTAAACTATATCCAGTGGTGAGGCCTCAGCTTGTGGGTTTTGGGGAGTGTGAGCCACCCTTTAATTACCATTGCTCCCAGGTCCACTCTGACCCGGAGTGGTAGTACCTGTTAGGGTCCCAACTATGGGTTAAATAGAAACCGACGTGAAAACAACAAATATATTCTATTAAAAAAATTTTTTCTTCAAAATCTTTGGATTCGGCATTAAATAATCCGAAAAGGGTTGATATGCCGTAAAACAAAAACAACCAATCACCCAACACAAGCTCAATAAAGCTGGATATTATGGAAGAGCTGTTGTAAACTTCCTTTGATTTTAACAAGTATTCGAATAATTTTGTTAAACCCCTGTGCACGCACACACACACACATGCGCATACGTTTTCAAATTAAAATTGAAAGTTGATATTGAGTGAACTAAATCCCAGGCAATACCAGATGTTCTTACTGATATCATTTTTTTTTTAAAGTAAAGCTTTATAGCGCAGTAATGTCAATTAAGTGTAAAGAATACCACAAATAAAATGCATTCCTACAGAATAATATATTATTTGAATATCGAATGTCAGGGAAAAGATATTAATAAGCAAAAAGCAGGGTGAACTTTGCCCTGAAAATGTAGGGTAAAAATAAACTGCACTTGATGAAGGGTTATGCTTTAATGGACAGACATTTTCAAGTTAAAGGATTGATTAACTAATGCAAACAAGAAATCACATAAAAAAAAATTAACCTCTTTTCACATGACTTCTTCAGCTGATAAAGTTATATTTGCGCATTCTCATGATTGTCTTCTGTTTCTGCTGGGTCCATATATTTGTATAAGGAGCTCTGTCTGTCAGTCAATCATGCAATTTCTTCAATCTGTCACGGTTATCATTGAAAAATATAGAAAATTAAATTTTATATATATATTTTTTTTTATTAAATAATTAAACTTATTATTTTTTAAGACTTTCATTGTTAAGACAACTTATTCCAGAAGAAGACAGTGTTTTTTTTTTGTTTTTTTTTTTTGTCTTCATTTTATTGGTGGTATTAACCTGAGGGTCGCCCCCTAATGAAGAGAGGAAAGATCTGATGTTGTTGACGATTATTGTAAAGTCCGAAATCGATGTGTGCTGCATGGTTTGCACAAATTTAGAATAAAGAAATTTAGTCACATCTTTGAAAAAATTACTTTATAAGCTTAATTTGAAAATTTAGTAAACTGGATAAAATTAAATAATTTTTATTAAACGATTAAAATCATATTTTTTAAATTATCCATGTATCTCTCTAAGAAAATCCATCACACTTCAGCTTGGAATAGTATTTCCATTTCTAAATATGCAGATTAAACAGCCATTCTTTTTTTTTTTCTTATTCTGTTTGGCAGCATATCAAACTGAAAAAATATTGTTGCAATTCAAATGCTAACAGATTGAGATTGGAAACAATTTCTAACAAAATCACCAGCTGCCAGGAATCAAACGAGGATTGACCGACTTTGGTTAATTGTTTTTACCAGATTGTAGGAGTTGGATCCATAAGAATGCTCGGAGGCAAAGTCAGATTTTTCAATCTCTGAAGAATCAACAAACAATCTGAATATGTAAGACTTTAAAATAAGGATTCTTAGTGTTGAAGTGTTAGAATCAGAGTTGCTTGAAACATCCAAGTCAGAATTGCCCGAGACATCCAAGTCAGAATTGCCCGAAATGTCCGAATCAAAATTGCCCGAAACGTCCGAATCAAAATTGCCCGAAACGTCTGAATCAAAATTGCTTAACACCTCTGAATCAGATCTTATACCTTCTGAATCTGTAACTTTGCTTTTTATGGCATATCAACTTATTTTGGGTCATTTTAATAGCACAACAATACCTGTTGCCAATGATTAGTTGTATATGATGAACTGAACACAAGTTATAGTTTTACCCATACAGGGGGGGGGTAACTTCCAGGATTCATACCTTTTCCACTTGTATTAGTGTGTAACTTAACACAAATAGATCCAACAACTTTGAGTTCAACATACCCGATTCCACAGTCTGCAATGGTATCCATAAAACCAATCCCACACCATTAAACGAGATACATACACATTATATATATATATATATATATATATATATACATATATATATATTTTCAGAATGTGAGAGATTATATATAATTATTTCCACAGCCCAAAGAACGCCGCAGCCCACAAGAGCCACGCCAGCCAATGAACCAGACATTTCAAGCAACTCTGATTCTAACACTTCAACACTCATGTGGGCTGCGGCGTTCTTTTGGCTGTGAAAATGATTATATATATATATATATATATATATATATATATATATATATATATATATATATATCAATCAAAGGCCTTTGATAGAGTATGGCATAAAGGTTTACTTCACAAGATTTCCAAATACAGTATAGCTGGAAATGTCTTCTCAATTATTAAATCATTTCTCTCTGATAGGTTCATAAGAGTAGTGGTTGATGGGCAGAAATCAGAAGCTCTCAGTATTAATGCTGGAGTCCCTCAGGGGTCCATCCTGGGCCCAACTCTCTTCCTAATCTACATTAATGATCTTCCAAATTACACCCTTACATCATTCGTAGACATTTATGCTGATGATACTACTATCTAGGATAGCACATCTAAGACGGTAAACGACCAAGTTCTCTCCGATTCTCTCTCCTCTGATCTTGAGCAAGTGGTACAATGGGGAAAGAGGTGGCTTGTTACTTTTAATGCATCTAAAACCAAGCTTTTATCTTTACATTATCAGCGCTCTGATCTCCATCTGACATCAATTGAAATGAATGGCTCTTGTCTTGGGGAGACCTCATGTTTTGACAAGCTTCTGGGCTTTACCTTTACTCCTGATCTAAAATGGAACACATATATTAAATCCGTTGCCAAAGCCGCTGGAAAAATGGTCGGATCCTTCTATCGATCCAGTAGATATTTCACTGCTGATACAATTCTCTATCTATATAAGAGCCAGGTACGGCCAACGATGGAGTACTGTTGCCACATCTGGGCGGGAGCTGCTAAAAAGGACTTATCCTGCCTTCATAGAGTTCAAAATAAACTTTGTAGCCTCATAGGGGACCTCTTTTTCACAGAAGAGATGTTGCAAGTTTGTCTCCGCTTTATCTTTATTTTCATGGCTAGTTCTCGACTGAGCTCCAATCTATGGTCCCCCTTTACCAAACTTTTACAAGAAACACCCATCTAGCAGAAAACACTATCACTAATTTCCCCCACTCCTTATCTGTGCCTAAACCTAAATGTAGATTCCATAAACAAAAGTTTCTTTCTTAGAACTGCATGCCTATGGAATTATCTTCCGTTTGCCTGCTTTCCAGCTGACTACAATATGGTTGTCTTCAAGTCTAACGTAAACAAGTTTTTGATGAGCCGTTCCATATAAGTTAACAAATTTACCGAATTTCCATTAATAATGGTTATTATATTGTCCAACTGTCTACTGTACATTCTTTAACCCTTATCCTTGAGTGGCCTTTTGACCTTGATAAGTGGTTATGCCTATGTAAAAAAAAAAAAAAATACATACATATATATAACTCTGACAGGCCCCACAAGCAATCTACTATTGAATATACAGGTGATTATGTTTATATTGGGCTCCATCATTTCCATAAAATGATGGCAGCAAAATCCTAGCTCAGGTTTCCTCATCTAGTAACTTTTTTATAGGTGAACACATGAAGAAATGCGAAAGACAAACTTAATTGATCTATTCATTTTGTCTACTCCGAGCCAAACTGATGGTGAAGTCTTCAGAGGAACATTTTCTGGCTGGATCGCCATTAATTACAATCATCACAACAATGTTCATATCCGAAATACATATGTTGTTGTTCTGGTACATTTTCAAGCAGAGATATGAAAAAGAGGATAATCAGTGTTAGACACTGACTAATTTTACAAGCTACATATTTCGATAAGCATCCTGTTTTGCATCTAATAAGGTACAGCTTATATTTCAGTATGTTAATTGCTAATTTGTTTTTTTTTTCCCCCTATTCTCTTATGTCAAATCTGATCTCTTACTCATAACAACACATATTCTGTCTTCTCTTCTCAAGGTCATTTAATATATAACATATATTAGTGAAGTCAATTGCTTAGACATTGCTAGTATTCAAATCGAGCAATAAGTAATGGATAGCTTCCGTACATTCATATCCGATCTACCTCTGCATTCCATGTTTAAAAAGGATGTATCCTCCATTGTATCAGACCTGACCGAATGGTTACTTATAGGCATAGACTGATTCATACCATCCAAAAAATTCCAACAAAAACCTAACAGCCAGCCATGGTTCTCCCCAGAATATGCTGCTGCCATCGCGCACAGAAATCACTTTTTCCACAGCTACCAACGTAATAGACGTACAGAGACTAAAGCTGCTTTCGGGACTGCCAGCAACCACTGTAAAAGAGTAATAAAAAATGTAAGAGAGCTATATGCTCAGTCCGTTAAATCCAAACAAGATCCTGAACAGAAGCATGCGTTCTATCCCAACCATCATCAATGGACCTGAGGTCATCTTGTCAGCATCAGAGAAGGCCAGACTATTTGCCAAGAACTTTGCAGCTAATTCTACCCTATGTGACGAAGGCCATCAACTTCCCGTATTTCCCCCTATAACAGACAACACGCTATGCAACATACAAATGTCTGTGCGTGAGGTTGCCAAGCTAATCAAGAACTTTGATTCCAGTAAAGCAACTGGCCCTGACGGCATTCCAGTTATAGTGCTGAAAAAGATCCAACCAGAACTTGCCCTCGTACTTACAAAACTGTTTAAACGTTGCCTTCCAACACCCTGGAAAACCTCATCAGTATGCCCTGTATTTAAAAATTCAGGTGAAAAGTCATCTCCCTCTCAGTACAGAACAATAAGTCTCCTGTGTGTCATGAGTAAGTTGCTGGAATCCACATTAAATAAAGTTGTAGTCAACCACCTCAGCAGAAACAACCTTCTTAGTTACATGCAATATGGTTTCCGCTCCGCAAGATCTACAGCAGATGTGCTAACGGTTATATCTCATAGGATTAGTGAAGGCTTCCTTTCCAGGGCAATTGCTCTTGACATATGAAAGCCTTCGATAAGGTATGGCATAAGGGCCTACTTCACAAGATTTCCAACTACGGTATCACTGGTAATGTTTTCTCTATCATTAAACCATCTCTCTCCAATAGGTTCATAAGAGTAGTGGTTGATGAGCAGAAATCATAGGCCCACAGTATTAATGCTGGAGTCCCTCAGGGGTACATCCTGGGACCAACTCTCTTCCTGATCTACATTAATGATCTCCCAAAACACATATTTAAATCATTCGTTGACATCTATGCTGATGACACAACCATTTATGGCAACACATCAAAGGCTGTAAATGACAAGGTTCTCTCTGATTCTCTCTCTTCTGATCTTGAGCGTGTGGTACAGTGGGGGAAGAGGTGGCTGGTTACCTTTAATGCATCCAAAACCAAGCTTCTATCTTTACATCATCAATGCTCTGATCGCCATCTGGCATCAATTGAAAAGGATGGCTTTCATCTTGGGGAGGCTTCATGTTTTGACAAGCTTTTGGGTTTGACCTTTACTCCTGATCTGAAATGGAACACGTACATCAGGTCTGTTGCCAAGGAAGCTGGGAAAATGGTGGGATCCTTCTACCGCTCCAGAAGATATCTCACTACTGATGCAATTCTCTATCTGTATAAAAGCCAAGTATGTCCAAGGACGGAGTACTGCTGCCACATCTGGGTAGGAGCTGCTAAAAACAGCCTATCCTACCTTGACAGAGTACAAAATAGACTTCGTAGCTTAGTGGGGGGGTGCCCTTTTCTCTTCCCTGCAACCTCTCTCCCACAGAAGAGATGTTGCAAGCCTGTCTTTGTTTTATCGTTATTTCCATGGCAAGTGCTCGTCTGAGCTCCAATCTCTCGTTGTCGCCAATATTTCAAGAGAAACACCCGTCTGGCTGAAACTACTGTCAATAATTTTCCCCACTCTTTATCTGCCTAAATCCAAACGTAGATTCCATGAGCAGAGATTCTTTCTCAGAAGTGCATGTCTGTGGAACTCTCTTCCGTTTGCCTGTTTCCCACCTGACTACAACATGGATGTCTTCAAGTCCAACATAAACAAATTCCTGACAAACCGCCCCCTTAAGTAAGACACTCTATCAAATCTCCAATACTAATGATTACTACAATACTATCTCATTGATTACTGTACACGCAATAACCCTTATCCCTGAGTGGCCTTCGGGCCTTGATAAGTGGTGACCTCCATGTAAAAAAAAAAAAAAAAAAAAATGACACCTTAGATATATATGAAATCAAAGTAAGACGATTATATACCTAGAAATACTGCAGGTATGAACTCAGCATAATGGACATACTTATGGGGCAACTTTTTTTTTTATGTTAAATTAAAAAATGAATGGGTCATATTGTTCATTTCTAAATTTATACATATATATAAAATGGAAAAAAGGAACAGAAAACCTGTGGTCTTTTTAGAAAATTCTCAACGTTTCGTCCCCATTTTTGGAGGACTTCCTCAGGAGAATGATAAGGATGATTGAGGAAAATGAAATATACCAAAGATGACACTCATTTTTTGGTATATTTTATTTTCCTTAATCATCCTTATTATTCTCCTGAAGGAGTCTGTCAAAAATGGGGACGAAACGTTGAGAATTTTCTAAAAAGGCCACAGGTTTTCTTTTCCTTTTTTCTTTAATGTTATAATATCATACCTGCTTTTATTTCCCTATATATCTCGATGCCTCTGTTCAGTCTCAAGAGACAATGGACACCCTGGAAGATAGTTGCACATATAATTGTGAGACAAGGGTTGTGCAATTCCCAACTACACCTCTCCTGAATGAGCACTGCTTGTGTCCAGTGGTAAGGAGAAGTCCAAGACTGATTGGAAACAATGCCAAGATAAGTGGAGAGGACATACAGCACCTGGAATTCCCAGATGGTCACTCATTTTAGTACTGACCAGGCTCAACATTGCTTAACTTCACTGATCTGACGGGAACCAGTGTGCCAATGTGATTTTGTGTTTATTTTATGTAATTATTTCTTGTATTAACATAAAATGTTTTAAGGAAATAATATTTTTATGTATCGATCTTCAATATTTACTCTAACAGGGCTCAATACTTGAGTAAAACTAGCTATGAAAATATGCAAGGATGAAATGCAGAAACCTCTGTGTAGCTTAATTGCCACAAATATATTTTCATAACTTACTATCTATAAATTATCATGACATATTCATATTATATGTCCCTGTTATAAGATGTTCCTTTGGGAAGCATGACGTACTGGTAGAGGTTATCACCTGGGTCATCTTGAGATGAGTTTTTACTGAGCAAGTTTTGCCGATCCTGAGCTAGGTAACACAATATCTCAATCTCACAGTTGAAAACCAACTACTTGTGGGTTTAATAGTGCAGCTTGATTGCCTTTAGTTGTTTCCGCCCAGATCTTTAACTGTTTGCATCAATAAGGTAAAATAAAAGTGGGGGAACCTCATGAATGAGTTCTCTTTCTGTATGCTTGAACTATCTTAGCATTTGTGAAGGGTGGGCAGCAAGAGTCAGAGATGTAGTCATTGATTGAGAGAGCTTGAATTGGTATTTGATTCACATGGCGACAGCACAGAATGCAACAGAAGACAGTTGTTGTTAGAGATTTAAGTCCAGTCAGGTTAACCTTTTTCTTTAGCCATGTTTCACAACCATAGAAAAAGATCAAAATATTAGTCTAAATGCCTCTTGGACTATGGTGCGGAGGATTCTAAACTTAAGCATTTCACTAAAGGAGGTCCTGGATATGACCTTAAACTATATCCAGTGGTGGGGCTCCAGCTTGCAGGCTTTGGGGAGTGTGGAGCCATCCTTTAATTACCATTGCTCTCAGGTCCACTCTGACCCAGAGTGGTAGTACTTGTTAGGGTCCCAACTATCAGTTAAATAGAAACTGACTTAAAAACAACAAATATATTCTATTAAAAAAATGTTCTTCAAAATCTTTGGATTCAGCATTAAAAAACCCGAAAAGGGTTGATATGCCGTAAAACAAAAACCAAACCAAACCAAACCATCATTAAAGGAGATTTTTTTTCTTATTTTAATCAAATTTAAAATACATACTTAATATAAAATTAAGCCTATAACTTCTAAAAATTAATTTTGAAACCATTATTTAAATCTATAACTTCTAACAATTAATTTTGAAAACTATTATCTATACCTATAACTTCTAACAATTATTTTCACACAATTTTACTTTGATATATTTTATTTTGACAATATTGTTTCCATTTGAATTCTTTTACAATTATCATTTGTCATAAAAAGAAAATTATTTTATTACGTTAACCTATTTTTCACATTCTTACTCATTTTCTTCATCTTTTTTTTCCAATAATTTAGACATTCTAACACCTTGTCAACCATATTTAATTTTTCTTTCAAATGCTTCTAGCTAATAGTTTAATTCGTTAAGAAAACAACAATAAAAAAAACTAACATCTTGAAATTTCTTCATTCAAAACGATTATTTGCCAGCAAAAACAAGAAACGAATTTTTTAAATGCTTTCTTTAGATTAAAAAATAAAATGGAGTTGTGAAATGAGAAATGACATCTTTTAAAAATTGGTTTAATTAATTCCTACAGAAATCAAAACGTTCCAACAAAAAGTTTAAAAGGAAAAACATTACACAAAGAGGAACATCAGGATTAACACAAAATAAAAAATAAATAAATATTATTCTCTAAATAAATTAAAAAAAAAAAATTAAAAATAAATTTTTTTTTTTTTCTAAAAGAAAAATTCCAAGATTGCAATGGAAATTGATGTAAAGATAAAATTTATTGATTCTTTAAGACAAACTAATTCTCTGGTATTTAGAGTTATACATCAGTGTGAAGATATAATATTAGAAACTTCTGTTATAAGTCACATCTTCAGTTCTATGGAAACAGAAAAAGTAAAGATCTGTGTTTCTTTTTCTATAGATCATCAGAGATTACTAACGTTTTCTTTTGAACTCGCAATAGTTCAGTCCTGTCCTATTGAAAAAAAAAAGCATCAGGAAAACTGGAAAACAAATAGTAAGTCAGACAACCCCACTGTCTGAAATAAATTCAGAAAAAAAATCTTACTGTAAATAAAAAGTCTACGATAGGGCTTTTTATTTTCTTCGGGTAATCAGAAATGATTTTAATAATTTATATATGTGAAAAATTAAATTATAGGTGTAACTTTATGATTTTATATAAATATTTTAATAATATATCTAAATAAACAGTAAATGCGAACACTGGCGAAGCATTTTTTTTCGCACTCGTGTAATTAAATAAACCACATAAAATTATCTTTTGTAAAAAAGAAAATATTTTGTTGATGGGCGTGTTCACAATGGCAAGGTTAAGTCAGTTTGGGGAGATTAACACTGGCTTTGTCATTTCTGACTTAAACAACCTCTATCACCACCACCACTGACTGACATCTATTGATTGAATATTCTTGACCTTGAGACTGGCAACAAATGTATAATTTAACGAAAAAAATATATATTTATATCACTGCTAACATACTTGAACAAAGGTTAGCTTTTACATTTGATAGTTTGGAAAATGAAAATTCTTTTATTCTTTTTTACAATAAACATTATTTTATTGAAAGGCTTAAAAAACTTGAATGTTAACATTAGTTGTAATGCCTGTAAAATGATTGCCTATAAAATGACAAATCAAACTGGACCCTCCCCCTACACAGCCACTCCACCCTCACAGACACACAACAAAAAGAAAATAATTGATTTTCAGAAATACATTTTTTATTTTTTGATAATCAGAAAATTCGGTACTTAATGGCAATTTATAAATTAAAAAAATCTATGCAGGTGCTCTTGAGGAGGAGCTCCCAAGAGTATCCTTTCCTGCCTTAAGGTACAGAACTGTCTTCAAAATTTAGTAAGTGAGGACTTTTCGCCTCCCTACTCCCTCTTTCTCACAGAAGAGATGCTGTGAGTCCATCTCTGCTCTATCGATACGTTTATGGTAGCTGTTCGACTGAGCTCCAATCTATGGTCGCTTCTCATAAAACGTTTGCAGCAAATACTCTTCCAGCTGAAACCACCACCAACAAACTTCTTCACTCTCTGTCTCTTGACTGCGCATGCGTGGTCATGTTTCATGACAGCTTCTTTATGCTAAGAAGAACTACATTTGAAAACACTTTGTACAAATCGTGTCAAGCTGGCCTAACTGTTATAGCACTTGATTCACTCTCTTTAGGTTTTGGTTTCGATCTCAACTAGAGCATTATTTCTTTTACTTACAAGAAGTGAACTGTTTAGAAAAAACATAATATTCGCATGCGCATGTCTCAGTTTCTTTTTTTTTTTCTTTTTTTTTAATTTAACGTTACGTTTAATACCTATGATATTTCTATTAATAATAAATAAGAATTTTTCATTAATTAAAATATAATATTTATATTTGTGCATATTTTACGGCTGGGCAACGCCGGGCGGCTGCTTGTTTGTCTATACAGAGCGATTGAACACTAGAACCATCTAATAATACTAAACTACAAAATGAATATGAAATTAATATATATTCTCAATGTCTTCTTTTTTTATTGTTATTTCACCCCAAACAATACACAGTGCCATGTTGTCATAAGGGGCTACTATTTTGGACCAAATTTACAGGGATGCTGTGTAGGGAGTTGGGCAGTGAGATATCAATGTATTTATTTTTTTCGCATTGTTTTTCTTTTTATTATTTCATCTGTTGACTTCAACATTTACTGTGTTTTTTTCTTTTTTTTTTCTTACAGTATTTGCAGACACCCATATTACTTTTACTTATTTCGTAAAGTTGCACTGCCAATCTCCCTACTTCATTACTTGTTTACTATTATCAGACTACGTTATTATTAGACTAGGTTATTATTCAGGTTATTATTCAGGGAGAAATTGTGAAAAATAACAGGTTATTTAGGACGTCCATAATTATAGAAGTCTGACTTTCTCAAATACACGTTTGTATGGTTTCATCTTGAACTTGAACTTAAAAGCTTTGTACAGATTATTTTTGAGGCTTTTTATTTAGGAGAATGAATTTTTTTTTTTTTTTTTTTTTTTTGCAGTGGTTGTTTTTGTTTTTATCTTTTCGTTATTTTCGATGCATTAACCTGAAGATTTTTAAATCTAATCATAGACGTTCAACAGTTAAAAAAAAAAGGAAAAAATATAAAGAAACAATAAAAGTCTTTAAGAAACGAAGATCAAAGTTCACGGTTCAAGATCAATGGATTTACCGAAAGACAGAAGTAAAATAAATAAATACAATAAAAATTGAGATTTAAAGGAAAAAGCTTTGAATAAAAATACAAAAAAAACTTTGATTTGAGAAAAGAATTGAAAGAAATAAAAAACAAGAAAAATAGGAAAAGATTAACATAAAGACAGGAAAAAGAAAAAAAGAACAGGCAAAAGAAAAAGAAAAAAAAGGAAAAGAATGGATTAAAAGGAAAAAGAAGGGTTAAAAGAAAGATGAAAAAAATAAAAATAAAAAACTGCACGAAAGCTGAAAAAAAAAAAAAAGAAAAAAAAAGCTGATTTTCTCAGGATCACAGAATAATAAAAAGTAATTATTCTGAAAAGTATAGCCAAGTATGTAACTTAAATTCAGAAAATCTCAAAATCTCCCTCTTGAAATGAATAGTTGCAACCACAACGTTCTCTATAAATCTAATATGCAACAAAGATGATTCCCTTGCTAATCGGTTAGGGATTTTTATCCTTGGGCTAATAAAATCAACAGAGTTTAGACCATTCCTGTTATGACCTGTTCCCTGTTGTTTGTGATGTAATACTGGTTTTGTGCAGTTCTACGAAGTCCACTCTCCCAGGCTTTATCTTCTTTCTTTGAGAAGGGGTTAGTTTATTGCTAATCGCCTGAGATGCCCTTACCAGAGAATGCCGCCGGGGTTGCTCAGCCACTTTTTGCAAGTCAGAGTGCCTCTTCTTGGAGGGCACTGTCTTCTCAATCCCACTTTCCGACCCTGGTGTCACAGTTCTTACAGTGGAAGAGAACTAAATATAGCCTATCAGCTTTTCAGTATGCATTCCTCTCCATATCTTCTAAAGTCATTTGTCAACTTCAAACTGAATGCGTTTGCTTTCTCTTCAGAAATGAGTTTGTCAGGTGGACGATGAGACAACACAGTGGTTGGTTGAAATACGACAGAATTTGATTTAAGAAGACAGCTCAACAAGAATTTAACAGGACTTGAAAACGACCATGTTGTATTCAGCTGGAAAGCATCTTCATGATATTGTGTTTAACAGACGAGTTATTCTTGGAAAGAAACTTCGCTAATGAAAGTTCTGTTTAGTTTCAGGTACCCAGAGGAAGAAAGGAAAGTTATTTAGTGGTTGTAGCTAGATGAATTTTTGTTGTGAATGTTTTTTGGAGAGGGAGGGGGGGGCATAAATAAGAGCTCAATCGAGCACTTACCATGAAACTAACAATAGAGCAGAGAAAGACAAGCAACTTGTTTTCTGTGGGACTGCATACACATGCCTGATAGATTCTTCCCTTTGTCGACAATGGTAACGTGTTGTTGATTACTAACAGAAGTTCCTGGAACTTTCTCGTTCTACTTCTCGTGCATCTCTTATTTCTAATTTTGATCAAAACTTGTTAAATGATTTGGATTCTAGAGAATCTCTAAAATTCAGGTAGTGTTAGAACGATTAATCGGAATCGGCAATCCAAAAAAAAAAATCGACACTTTTAGAGATATTGGAATCGGAAAAATTTGTGTCTATTTTCTGATGCCAAAAATGATTCTCTTAATTGGCGTTTTATCTGCCTTTTTTTTTTAAAGTAAAATCTTCTACTGCTGATATTAATGATAAAATAATGAAAATCTACTGATTTTAAAGCTACCAGTAAAACTAAAATCGATAGATCACCCTCACACCCCTACAAATGTATTTTTACATTTGATAAAATATCTGTACATTTAACATGTGTTTTTAAGGTAACCGTGAAAAAATACAATTCTATACTTAGATATTAGGAGATTTATAAAGAATCGGAATCGGTAATTGTATAAGAATTGGGAATAGTATTGGAATCGTTCCATCACTAAATTCAGAGCTTAGGCTCAAGGGATCATAAAAGAAATTGAAATTCAGAGAATCTTGCTTTAATGATGTCTAACAACTACGGATCAAATTATATGCAAATCTAAAATATTTGAGTTTTCAAATGGAAGGTTGTGCCCATATTATACCCCTTAAAATCTTTTTAAAACTCCAAAGAAACTGAAATTTATAGGATATTTATTAATTGATGTCCAATACTCGTGATAAAATTTTCACAAAAATTTTAGGTATTTGAATTTTCACAAAAGATTTCCACCCCTTCTTTGCATAAAACTAAATACAGCTCACATTGCCCACTCCTATGCTCAAGAGCCGTGTTCCAAAGTTCATAATGATAAGTTAATTAGTTTAGAAGCGAATCCTGTACATACAAATATATAAATACATACACATACCTGACTTTATATATAAATGGAGATTGCAGATAAGGAAATTCTCAACTTCAAATATATGCACAAACCAGAATAAAATGTCTGACTAAACAGAAAAACAGCATAAAAAGGAGAAAAAACAAAAAAGAAAAGAAAACGACGGGGCAGGGAGGGAGAGGAGTGTCAGAGATAATTCCCTGGCGAATATTCGTTGAAGTGTATCATCTAAATGACCTACAAACAAAACTTCTTTCATATCTAAATTTCTAATGTTTATTAACTACTTTGAAGCTTCTAATGTTACAAGTAATATCAAAGATCAGAGCATCCAATCCCTAGCCATGTCCACAACAACATTAAGTCAATAATAATTACATGACAATGAAAACACAGGTTAAAACTCGTGAATGCGGCGAAGGTGGTTTCGAAATCTGAAGACATTATATTATGAATAAAGGTGTGTATGTACAATTAAACAATATTTAATTTGGACACAAGTATGCCACAAAGAATGCTGTTAATATTTTTGATATAAAATATTAATAGACATAAAAGTTATCAGTGATGAACGTCATCTCCTTCATGGATGTGATCCAATGATCCAACGAGTGAAGTCAAGAAAAAGCTTCCTCACTTATATCAAGCCCCTAACAACATCTCAGGAAGAGATAAGACTACACCTGTGAACCAGATGGCTAGAAAATGACCCCTTTCGTGTTAAAGTTGGAGTTATCGAACTTGGTGGCTTTCATCTATATATTTAGTTATGTCTCTTGTCTTGAGTGGATATTCAATATGGCGTCCAGCAACAGTAACATATGTTAATCCTACGTCGAGGGAAGTACTTCGTGAACTAACATTGGTAGCAGAGCATATTCTTTCGTGTGACAGATATCATATCTGTCCAACTTAACTTGAAACAATTGAAAGAAAGATGGCGTCATTTACAAAACAGCCACCTATTCTGTAGAGTGCAGAAATGTACATCGAATGGAAACAAGACATAAGTATATGGTCTATCTTCAATGATTTACCTAAAGAAAAAACAGGGCCCAACAATATTTTTGTCATTGCCACAAAACATAAGAGAATGCGTTCGACACTTAGACATCACAGATAACGACCAAACTGACGGATTAAAAATAATTACGGACAAGTTGGACGAGATATATTTAAGGGACAAAAACACGATGGCATACATGTCATTCAATGAATTTTACTCTTACAAAAGAGTTGCTGGAATAAACATAACTGACTTTTTGGTGTGTTATGAATTCTCATACCAAAAATTACATTAATACGGAATTTCTCTGCCAGAGGGAGTCCAAGCATTTTTGTTTTAAATGCAGCAAATGTATAGAAAGAAAACGAAAAATTAGCAAGAACAACATTTTGGAAGTTTAAATTACGCAGGAATGAAGGATACTTAAAAAAAAAAAAAAAGTGTTTTCTGATATTTCTGCATTGGAATGTAAAACAGTTCTCGCCATCAAGGAAGAAATTGAAACTGTACATTTCCAACGGAACAAAAGTAAAAGCGAACAAAAGTTTTATCGAGGAAACAAAACAAATCCAACGGACAGACAAGATAGGACAATGCGTTGTTCCATTTTGCCAGAGACTGTACTGGTTTTGGCCTTAGAAATATTGACATTGTTGTGGATGGACACCTCTCATTAATTAATTCCGAGTCCTGTTATCAAACATTGATACATGATTCTAATATAAAAATGTCCAATCTTGTAAAAGAAACACTGGGTATGGCAATGTTGGATTCTGTCTGTTCTAAAACTTTACTCGAGAACTTTGGTTTAATGTATTTTTTGGTACATTAAATGACTGAGATAAGTGGTTAATAATGACAGGACATTTTATTTTGGTGATAGAAGGGAGTAAAAATAATTAAAGCAGTT
Source organism: Euprymna scolopes (assembly GCF_053919585.1). Lineage (NCBI taxonomy): Eukaryota > Metazoa > Mollusca > Cephalopoda > Sepiida > Sepiolidae > Euprymna > Euprymna scolopes. Next base: position 29,049,219 of record NC_136484.1, on the reverse strand, counting down.
AAATTTCCAGTAACTATAGGAGGCATAAAAGGGTGTCAGAACATACATAGAGGCTGACATTGTCAAAAATTATTTACCCTTGTTACTACGTCATAAATCAATGAAAACTGCTGGCATGATACTAGATTTTAAAAATGACAGCTGTAAGATTTTAGGCAGATTTATAAAATTAAAAAAAACAATTTCTGGACATTATAGTCTTCCATTGACAAATATGCTTTTACAAGCTGAAAAGTCACCAAACTTTGTGTTACATTGTGAAGCCTTAAAAAAATGCTCTAGAATAGAGAAAAGAACGAAGGCCGAGAAATTACGTAAACAGTTTGCTCATGCACCAAAAGAGAAATTGGTATAATTGGTGAGAGGCAGTAGGGGCTTTAAGGATAAGGAGTTTCTGGCTCTTATTAAGGATGTCTGTGATTCGTGTTCGGTTTGTTTAAGGCTTAGAAAACCTCTCTCTTCGTCCGGTGATGGAGTTGGCTCTTGGAAACCGGTTTAATGACACTGTATGTATGGACTTAAAAGAATTCAGACATAACCAATGCTGGATTTTACACCTAATTAACGCATCCACTGGGTACTCAGTTGATTAAAACCAAGAAGAGGCAAGAAATTATTTGCAGCTATTTTTAATGTGAATAGCATATTTTGGAGTTCCCAAATGTTTCTTGAGTGATAATGAGGGAGAATTTAATGATGGTTACAGAGAGATGAACGAAAAAATGAATATCGAAACTTGCATTACAGCCATTGAAAGTCCATTCAGTAATGGACTGTGGAACATCATAATCTAATATTGGCTAAAGCAATGGAGAAAACATTATAAGATGAGAAATGTGAAACAGAAATAGCTTTGGCTTGGGCTGTTAGTTTTGTGTAAAGAGGGTCAATTTGTATTTATCAGACATGGAGGAACATTCTACAGGATGCATCTATGTCACTTGATGAATGCAAACAAGAGCTTGAAATGCCAAGGATTAAAGAAAATTAAAATTCCCTTAAATGAGATGAATGAAGTCTTGGAAAAGGAAGTTGAAGATCAACATGATGAAAATTCCAATAGAAACAGGGAGGAACTAAAAGACAAAAAAACTACAAGACCGAATAAAGGGAAAATAGTGGAATATAAAATTATTGGAAGTAATGAATGGAAAAAAGAATGATTAGGAGTACACAACCAAAATCAACTGGAAATTATAGCCATTGGCAGAATATAGAACCAGCTTCACAAAATGCTTGGTGTGTACCAATTGGGAGAAGGTTGATCAGTGGCAAGAACTTCCAAGTAATAGAAGGAGATGATGAAGAACGTTTTCCTCACAACTGAACAAGCAAAAGATGTGATTGATGCAAAGGAGAAAGAAATAGAAAGCATGAAAACTTATGAAATGTATGAATGTGTCCCTAAAATAGGACAAAAATGCATATCAACAAGATGGGTAATGACAGAGAAAGTTAAGGATAACAAAAAGATAACGAAAGCCCGTCTTGGCTATGAAGAAAATTCACACAACCTAAAAACACTCTCCAACATGCAGTCGTAAAGTTATGCGGCTTGTAATGTTAACAGCCTCCATTAAGAATTGGCAGGTGGGGACTTGATTTCACCTCAGCATTTTTGCAACGTTATATGCTAGAGAGAGAGAAGTATTTCTCAGACCACCAACTACGGCATGTCCAGAGTCACAAGTATGGACAATGAAAAGATGTATTTATGGATTGAATGATGCACCACATTCATAAGAGTTCCTCAGGAATTAGCTAAACTAAAAGGAATGGTAAGTGCATCTGACAGTGCATTGTTTTTTGGTAGGACTTATCTGAAAACTTGATGGGTATTCTGGCAATGCATGTAAATGACTTTATATTTTGTGGAAATGATTATAAAAAATGTGATTTCAGAATTAAAGAAAATATTTAAGGTTGGAGACTTCAATGTTCACAATGTGGAATGGTTAACTCACTTAAACAAGACCGATGATGAGGGGAGGTTCTGTCATGATTTCTCCATTGCTTATGACCTCACTCAGATTGTTCACGAACCAACCCGTGTGCCTGATACTGACGGCCAGTATGCAAGTCTCCTAGACCTTTTTCTCACAACTTGCCCTGAACTGTGTTCAGCTTCCATTCTGTCTCCACTTGGATCTTCCGACCACTCTGTTGTATCAGTTAAGATAAAAATGAAATGTAATAAGTCCTCAGATGTACCTCTACATCGTACAGTATATCGATACTCTATGGTTGACTGGGATAACTTCCATGCATTTATATCAGATCTACCTCTGCATTTCATGTTTAAAAAGGATGTATCCTCTATAGTATAAGAACTGACGGAATGGTTAATTGTAGGTATAGACCGTTTCATACCCTCGAGCAAAAACCTTCAGCCAGCCGTGGTTTTCTCCAGAATGTGCTGCTGCCATTGCGCATAGAAATCACTTTTTCCATTACTTCCAACATAATAGATGTACTGAGACTAAAGCCACCTTCAGGACTGCCAGCAATTACTGTAAAAAAGTAATAAAGATCGAAGAGAGTTGTATGCTCAGACCGTCAAGTACAAAGTAGCTGAGCAGCGGCTTGGTTCCCACCAGTTTTGGCAAATAGCAAACAGAATCCTGAACAGAAGCATGTGCTCTATCCCAACTGTCATTAATGGACCTGAGGTAATCTCGTCAGCATCAGACAAAGCCAAACTTTTTGCCAAGAACTTTGCAGCTAATTCTACCCTTTGCGACCAAGGCTGCCAACACCCAATATTTCCTCCTGTATCAGAAAACACACTATGTGATATACAATATCTGTATGTGATGTTGCCAAGCTAATCAAAAACCTTGATTCCAGTAAAGCAACTGGCCCTGACGGTATTCCAATTATAGTACTAAAAAAACTTCAACCAGAACTAGCACCCATACTTACAAAACTGTTTAAACGTTGTCTTAAGGAGAATTGCTTCCTATCACCCTGGAAAATCTCATCAGTATGCCCTGTATTTTAGAATTCAGGTGATCGGTCATGTCCCTCTCAGTAAAGGCCAATAAGTCTCCTGTGCGCCATGAATAAGTTACTGGAATCTGTGTTAGAGAAGTAATCAACCATCTCAGCAAAAATAACCTTCTGAGTGACACACAATATGGTTTCCGTTCTGCTAGATCTACAGCAGATGTGCCCTATGTACTGTTCATAACTTTATGTGCATATGTATATATATATTAAATAGTTTGACTCGTGTCCAGGTTACCTACATTTAAAATTTCAAGTGTTTAGACCCAAAATTGGCGGAGGAGTTTTGTATAGTCTGCAAAGGTCATCTCTTTCAACTTTGACCTCTTGGCAGCCAAATTTTCGCTCAAATACTGATTAAAAAGCTTACTGCATATATGAATACACTTTCAAATGTTTAGACCAAAAATTGGCTGAGTAATTTGGTAGAGACCGCAGAGGTCAATTTTTTTTATCCTTGACTCCAATTTTGACCCTTTAACATTTATTGCTTTGGGCTCAAATTGAATTAAAAAGTTTGATCCATGTCCAAGTAACCCACATCTAAAATTTCAAGTGTTTAGACCGAAAATTAGCGGAGGAGTTTGGTAGAGTTTTCAAAAGTCAAATCGTTGAATTTTGATTCTATGACAGCCAATTTTCTGGCTGTAAACCGATTAAAAAATTTTTCTCAAATCTCAATATCCCTTATGTCAAGTCTCGAGTCTGTAGACTGAAAATTGACAGAGTAATTTGGTAGGGAAATGTACACACACACAGACACACACATAATTTCACTTTTATAGATATATAAATAAGACATAGAAAGGAGTAACGCAGTGTCATGTTTTTGAGATTCTTGGAGTAATTCAGCATTTCCTAATGCCTCCTTCCACTGCTAATTTCACTCTCTTTATATAGAACTAATGCATTCTTTTAGCGTCTTATATCAAAGAAATCCATCTGAATTAATTTTGAGCACACATTTGCCATGTCCATCATGTTAAAGAAATTGTTTGGTTCCCTACTCAGCCTTATGGATAATACGGCACTAAAGAGACACTGTTAAATATTGAACCCTATTTTTATCAGTAACTTTTGCATATTACTTACATGTTGGATTATCTAATAAACATGCGCAGACACAAAAATACAATGGACATACTTTTCTTTGGGAGTGGCAGACGTCTGTAAACCACATAGACCGTTTATTTTATACCTTGTATATTATTATTACGATGGTGTGTTCCAAAAGTAATGCCTCCTATTTTTTATTCCTCCTGAACAAATCATGAGAGATTGTAGTTGCATTCTCATGATGATTGAACTTATGCATTCATGTCCTGAAAGTTTCATTTCTCTGTTGCAGATATTGATCGTGTGAAATTTTTAGAAAGCAACCTCTGTCATGGGTGTGTGTCAGAAGCAAAGATGCGTCATTGAATTTCTTGCAAAAGTACATTGAGAATGGTCGTAACTACGAGGGGTGTGGAATAAGTAATGCCCCTGAACCACTTCCAGTTGTCTGATCTAGCTGAAATTTTGCAATGATTTATATCTCTACAGGTTATGTGCAATGATTTATATCTCTACGGGTTATGTGACAAATTACAGCTCTGAACTAATTGTGGTTTCTGTTTTACAGGTGTTTGAACTGAGTCAGGTGTGAAATGGAGCCTGTTGAATGTCGAGCAGTGATCCGGTTTTTGTATTTGAAAGGATGCACACCACAGGAGACTTTTGATGAAATGAAAGAAACTTATGGTGATAATGCCCCATCATATGACCTTGTAAAACGCTGGCATCATAAATTCAAACATGGCCGGAAGTCTGTGGAAACAGCTCCCAAACCTGGTCGCCCCTTCCCCTTCTGCCATTGATGAGGCATCTGTCCATCAAGTTGAGGCTGCCATTTTGGAAGATCGGCGCATTACTATTCGCCAAATAGCCCAAGATGTCAAGATTAGTACAGCGTCTATGGAAACTATCATTCATGACCATTTGCATATGCATAAGGTGTCTGGCAGATGAATTCCCAGGTTGCTCACACCATTCCAGAAGCGAGAATGCGTCGAGTGCTTGAGGATGAATTTGGAGATGTGCCAAGAAGATGAGTCAAAGTTTTTCAAAAGACTGATTACACAGTATGAAACCTGGGTCCATCACTATGATCCAGAGACCAAAGCCCAGTCAATGCAGTGGAAGCACTTGGACTCACCACCTCCAAATAAGGCAAGGGTGCAGCCCTCCGCTGGCAAGGTCATGCTCACAGTCTTCTGGGACCAGGACGGAGTAGTGATGACAAATTTCCTGGCAAAGGGTACCACAATTACAGGAGCCTATTATGCATCACTTTTGAGGAAATTAAGGGAAGCTATCAAAATCAAAAGATGGAGCAAGATCAGCAAAGGTACCCTCCTCCTGTAGGACAACGCTCTGGTCCACAACTCGCATGTCGTCAGATCAGAAGCACGGGCGTGTAGTTATGAAATCCTCCCCCATCCTCTCTACTCTCCTGACCTTGCACCCTCTGACTTTCACCTCTTCCCAGCCATGAAGTTGTTTTTGAAAGGAAAGCGTTTCCCAGATGATGCAGCCTTGATTTCTGAAGTCACGTCGTGGTTGGAGGACCAACCTGGGGTGGTCTATAAAAACGGTCTCCAGAGCTGCATCAAACGATGGGAGAAATGCATAACTCTGGGTGGTTCCTATGTAGAGAAAGACTAATAACTGTACCAAGTTTCGTCGCTCTACTGCTATGGGAAGTGGGCCAGGGGCATTACTTATTGCACGCCCCTCGTATGTAGAAAAATGGAGCACAAATGGTAGCTCGTTTCTATGATACAACTTCCGTCTTCGCAACTCTTCAATTTTTTGGGTAAAAAAAATAGGAGACTTTACTTTTGAGAACGACCCTCGTATTATTAGAAATTACAAAATAAACGTAACATGCAGTTCAATGTTAGAAACAAAAGTTGCTTCCATTGCTCACTTTTTCCTACGCAACACCAAAACAGGTTCTGCTAGTATAATGCATGTATTTTAATAGACATCAAATTCACATCGGTAAATGAATCGAAAAAAAAATTGATTTTAAAACAAAACACACGTAAATCACATCTAAAGTTCGGTGTAGGCGTTTTTGATGTGTAGAAGTTCTTTACAGACCGAGAAGGATTTCGTTTTGAAATAAGACTTGACTGGAGAAATTATTTGTAGTTAACGATAATCAAAACAAGATGAACGCACACACTTTGATATTAAACAAAAAACTATCTATTCTATATGTCCATAAAAGTGAGAATGTGAGGACAACTCTCAACTTATATACTCAACGAATTTTGATCTACATATTTGAAATTTGGTATATAGGGTATTCAGACATGTGGAAAGCTTTTTAATTAGTTTAATTGGTTGGAGAAAAGGGCTGCTAAGGGGTAAAAATTGAAAATTGGTATTTGGGAGTCATCGGATTTTTATCTGTCAACTGTTTCACAACTGTGCATGCGCAAATTGTTCATATGGCAGCTCCCTTAAGTAGGTTTGAAAACACTTTTGAAAGATCGTGGCAAACTGGTCTAATTGTTATCGTACTTAACTCACTGTCTTTAGATTTTGGTTTTGATTTCAGCTCCAGTATTTTTTTTTTTTTTACTTACAAGAAGTGAACTGTTTAGAAAAAACATAATACTCGCATGCACAGGTCTCAGGTTCTTCTCCTTTTTTTACTTCATTTTTTTTAAGGAATTTAACATTACATTTAATACCGGAAAACGCCGGGTACATCTGCTAGTAAATAATAATAATAATAATAATAATAATAATAATAATAATAATAATAATAAAGAATGGCAGAAATTGGAATCAGAGGAATAACTGCAAAAATACAACGCCTAACGATAAAGAAAACAGCTGAAATATTAAGGAAAACCCTAGAATGTGGGGAATAACACAAGACAATATAACAAAGAAGCGTTACAGGGAATGAAGAACGCGGGAGCTGCATATCTACAAGTTCTACACCACCATCATGCATCCCTCCCATTGTCTCATCACCCCCCCCCCCATAGAAAAGTGATACCAAAGAGCCGAGAAGGTCAAGGAGGATGGAAAGACCGAGGAGAGAGCGCTGGCCAGACCTCCGCTTGTCAAGCACGAAGAGAACTGGGATCGTTGGAAGGCTTAGTGCCACTCAAAGTCCAGTACAAACCAATGGCCACTACCAGCGAGAAATCAATGGTAAGCAGCTGTTGCGATGACTCAAACATATTTGCAAATGCTATCGAAGGAGGTGGAGAGAGCTGGACGTCTGGGGAGACTTGTTGTCACTCAGCTTCCAGAGAACACCACGGGTCTCCAAACCGATCGTTCGTTGACTTGTGTGAAAGCTCCATGTGAGCCAATAATAATAATGGTGCTCTGTGTCATTCAAAAGAATGATTTCATGTGAATCAACTCGTATGTTAAGACAAAGAAATGAGCATTTTATAAAGTTGAAAATGCCAAGTTTTTCATAGAAATTTCATATTTATTCAATTATTTTAGATACATTTTTTGATAAAGAACGGAAAACTGTTCGAAATATTAACTAAAAATTCACAATGACACAAATTTCATGCTTTTGTTTTCTATAAAACTATTTTTTTTATTTGTGAAATGTGAAAAAAAGAACATTCATGTTTAGCCAATAAACACACAGACACGTGTGTCTGTGTGTTTATTTACATGCTAGCCACTTAAGTGGCCATTGAATGGTACCAAGGTTTCTTGTCTTGATTCACTGTCGTTTTTTTTTTTTTTTTTTTTTTTTCTTTTAAACCCAGTTAAACAAACCACAGCGATCATAAACCACTTAAAAGATGCAATGCTGGAAAAATCATTTGAGAGATATATCACACGCACACGCGCGAGCGTGCGGCGGCAGCAGCAGCTGCATATGCTTGTTTTCTTGTTTGTCATTCTATATAACGATATATAATAATATAGACTCATGCGTATTTATTTGTATATTGATATAAACAGAAATATATGTACTTTCATCCCGTCACGTTCATCAAAATAATAATAATGTATACATGAAAAATTACTAACATAATTCTATGGTTTTATATGAATATAATGAAGAATACAGGGGAAGCATAATTCCCCCCCCCATCATTTTTGACTGATAATGTACACTAGTCAGAAAATAATGCACGGACCGAGTCAATATTTTGTTTACGATGATTTGTCGGGAACGATTATATATAGGCTTTTATGCAAGATCTTTAGTTTTTCCATCTATGTGCCAAATAGCAAAATTTATACTGATTATAAACATTATTATTTTTTTTTTTTTTTTTACACAGTGATCACCACTTATCAAGGCCCGGAAGCCACTCAGGGATAAGGGTTATTGCAAGTACATTACGTTAGTGTTAGTTATTTTGCTGAATACATTCCCTCTGATGAGCCATTTGTTGAAAATCCATGGATTAGAGAAAAAAAAAAAGTTAAATATTTTTGTATTCCTTATGAAATAATAAATTTGTCGTAATTTTTTTTTAATTTACAGAATTTAACTCCAATTTTTCATTTATTCTATTGCTCTATATCTCGTATATTGAGTTTTTTTTTTTATCTAATTGGGATTGTCTTATAAATATTGTCACTAATATTTGGTTGGTTGGTTGGTTGGTTGTTTTTGTTTTACGGCATATCAACCTTTTTCATATTATTTTAGTGCCGAATCTAGTGATTTTGAGGAACGATTTTTTAATGGAATATATTTATTTTTTAAGTCGGATTCTATTTAACCCATAGTTGGGACTCTAACAGGTACTACCACTCCGGGTCAGAGTGGACCTGGGAGCAATGGCAATTAAAGGGTGGCTCCACACTCCCCAAGGCCCGCAGCGCCCGCACACTAATATTTATATGCAATTCAATTTTACAGTTTAATACAACCTGTAATCTGAAAGTATTTCAAAATTACAGTTATATATATATATATATATATATATATATATATATATATATATATATATATATATATATATATATATATATATATATATATATTAAACCGATTTCGAATCTCACTAGATTCAGCCACTCTGATGAGTCGTAGACGAAGAAACACGTGTCAGTAGATAATTATATTTTAAAAATAATATATATATTAGTTATATCATACTGCAGATTAATGTCAATTTCGAAACAAACAAAAAATCTTACACGTTTCTGGAGAAAATATATATCAATTTAATAATGAAAATGGAAAAGTAGGTTTCAACATTCGATGAAATGGTATTTATTTAAGCGTTATTTTGCAAAGTTCTCAATGTTATAAATTAAATATTGAGTTATATCTGAGAATTAGATATGTGTGTGCGCGTGTATATACAAATGTATGTGTATGATAGACTGACGCACGACATGGGGTATTGTCAGTTGTAATATAAACACTGTCTTAAGCTTGTTCCAATGAATCATACTTACTGATGACAATAGCAGATGCGGTAGAATTTTCGTTGACGCCAGCTGCTTCAGCGGTGGGTAAGAACATCCCTATGGAACAATAAGTATCAAAAAGTGACTGCACTAGTGCACTACTGCCGGAAAAAAAGGAAAAGAACGGAGGCAGGACTGGCAGAACCACTGTCGCTGGCCATGCACCAAAACCTAAGACTACGGATGTGCTCGCCTCAACGTACAACAACCGTGCAGCGGCGACGGCGACGACGGAAAAGTGGCGGCTGCTGCTGCTGTTCCTGCCGCTGGTGGTTTGGGACGGTGATTAAGCAGGTAAAAAGAGGGGGGGGGGCATTATTGTTACAGAAGTGATCACTCATCCGTGAACACAATAAAGAGATAGACGGAGAACGAGAGAATAGGAGGCCAATATGATTTACTAGGTGATGAACTAATGTATTTGAAGATTAAAATACAGGCTTTGCTAAGATTAGTATAATCTAGCAATCGACTCTGAAACAGATATATATATATATATATATATATATATATATATATACTAGTAGATCGTCCGGCGTTGTCTGGTCGTAAAATATGCTTAAATATGAAATTTTAATTTATGCAGATTTCGTATTTATTATTACAGAGCTAATTCTCTATTGATTATTATATTGTACCTAATATATAGTAGTGATTTCAAAAGTTTAAAAAATATATATGACTAGAATCGAAACCAAAACATTTAGCTGTTCAACGTTATTTGCTACCATCTGAGCTAAGGCCACATGCTTATCAAGACTCTAAAACTTAACTGACAAATGTATAAATGTATATTTGCGCATGTGTAAAGGATTCACATTAGTTTGACTTACGCATGCCAAGTACTATGTTTATCAATTTTGACCTCTTAGCCACTTTTTTTTTTTTTTTTTTTTTTTTTTTTTGGCTTAAAATTAAATCGAATGTGTTCCACAGGTCCGAATAGCACACATATCGTTTCAATTCTGTGGACCAAAAATTGACAGAATAGTTTGGTAGATATCGTTCACACACGCAGTCACTTTTATAGACAGTTATATCTCCGCAGAAACACATTTTTTTTTTTTTCAAATAAATATTAACAATTATTTTTATATCTACAGACACTAGTGTTTTATGCTTACGATATCATCAGTGTAGAAAGTGATAATTATTGTTGGCTGGGAAATTCAAACCCAGTTACAAAATCACCTATGAGGCTAGGAGCTTTCTTCCAGGCCACCGGCAATTAACACAAGAATTGAAGGGAATTAACATACTATCTTTATATCAGAGATGGTAAGTTGGAGTCTGGAGGCAGAAATTGTTGCAGTAGTCAGAGTCAGGGTTTTTCTTAAAACTAACTTCGGAGTTGGATTTTTTAAAACTGCTTCTCACCTCAGGGGACAGGAATCGATAATCTTTGCAGAAGTTGGAGTCTGGATGTTTTATACAATTTTTTAGGTAGGAGCACGGTTTAGTATCTTTTCTGAAAACACACTTCATCTTTCCTGTCTTCAGTCAGTGAAGTAGAAATCCTTCCAGACTGTGGAAATTTTATTTTTCTCACAATCCAGAGTGCTCTTTTTTGGGGGGGGGGGGGCTGGATTTTCCCCACATTAAAAACCAAACCTGTATCTAACTTTTCATGAAAAGGCAAGTAAAATAGGAACTCTAGAGATTCTTTTGTTTTAAGTTAGTTCCTCGTTTCTGGAGTCAATAGTGAGAACTTATAAATTTTGCAGGAACCAGAGTCAGGGTTTTGAAAAACAACTCCGATGATGGATTTTTTTTTCATCCTTTTCCTTTTTGTTTTGTAGATACTTAATAAGTTAAATCTTAAATCCTCCATTCTATGATAAAGTCCAATGTGTATTTATTTGTGTATATATAAATAAAAATCTATTCCGTCAAACAAACGTTAATGAGTAAAAAGTACACCTCTTTCTATCACCCCAGTGTTTAGAGGAAGCAAGAAAACAAATAGTAAACCAAACGATCACTGCTTTTTGAAATAAATTTGGAAAGAAATTCCTCACTCTAAATAATAAGTCAATAGTTGGCATTTTTTTTGTTTTGTTTTAAGATCCGAAATAATGAGAATAGTTTATATATAAAAAAATTAATATACAGACGTAATTTTAAGATTTTATATGAATATTAGTGCAAAAACTGGTGAAGCAATTTTTTAATTTATATTTTTTATTTGGATTTTGACGGAGGATGTACACTATTTGTTTAATAATAGATCAAATTAACATTAAAATTGTATCTATAGCCTTTTTCAAACAATTTGAAAAAGCAAGTGACAAAAAATAAGGAGGGGATTAACCTGGGATAGAGATAAGAAGAAACCAATGTACTAAAAGAGAGAATGTAAAAAAAAATAAATAAATAAAAATAAAATAAAATAAAATAAAATAAATAAAGAGATCAATAATAAGAGAACAATTCTAAAAATAGAAAATACATAAAAGAGAAAGAAACAAGGATGATAACTGAAAAGAAAAGAATTAAAAAAAAAAAGCTGTTGATGTTAACGAATAAAGTGAGATAATAAATTATGGAAAGAAAAAGGAAGGATAGGAAAGTTACAGTGAACATAAATAAAAAAAAAAAAAATGAGGGGAAAATATAAAGAAAAGGAAAAGATAAAAAGAGTTATATGAAAAAAGTACAAGGAATTATAAGAAATAATTTGAAATTAAAATGATGAAAACTTCAAAGTAGAAATGAGGTAACAATTACAAGGTGACCCCCCCCCCAAAAAAAAAAAAACAGAGCACATGCAATTGCTTTTCTAAGCATTTTACAGTCAACGGAGAAAAAAAAAAAAAAGGCCAAAGACCCTAGTGTTTTGATGGGATGTTTTGAATATAATAAACTAGTTATGACCAAAGTTTTATTTCATTCGAACAAAACACTAAGAAACGAGGCCTAATTAGAGTTTGGGGCCCGTTATTTTGGGGTCACCCTGTATTAGTTCAGATATAACAGTTATGTCATGAATGGGGTCAAAGTTATTAAGAAAATTTAAAAAATACAATATTCTAGAACATTGGCATAGTTTACAATCCACAAGTTTTGATATGATAGTCATAGAAGCAATCTAAAGAGATCTTTCCATATCGTGGACATTCATGTGATAAGAAAAGTATAAATGGTTATAAGACTATCGATGTAAAACATTTTGGGGACTCATAGTTTTTTTTTTGTGGATTGTTATTCTCATCTTCATAATTGTTGTTTCATCACGTTTCGGCCAACTCATCCTTTGACTTACTTCTGGTGCCTATGACACAGTTGATAATCTCTACAGTTCTCGGTTAGTATTGTCTGAAGATAGCGGTTTCAATCCTATCCAAGCAGGCCAGAGGAGTAGTTGACCAAAACGTGGTGAGAAAACAACTATGGGCGGCAATAATTACTGGGGATACTGTTACAAGACTCGGCATTCCTATCCCGTCACAGTTAATCATCTGAAAAAGGCAAGAAGATGGGTTGGCCGAAACGTGAAACAATAACAACTATTAAGATAAGGATAACATTCAGCAAAAAAAATAAATATATATATATATATATATATATATATATATATATATATATATATATATATATATAAGTGAATGTGTCTGTGTGTGTGTGTCTGTGTGTGTGTACATTTCCCTACGCAATAACTCTGTCAATTTTTAGTCTACAGACTCGAAATTTGATATACAGGGTACTGAGATTTGGGAAAATCGATGTAATCGGTTTTTGGCCAGAAATTTGTCGATTAAGGGGTCAAAGTTCAACGATTTGACCTTTGAGAACTCTACCAAACTCCTCCGATAATTTTGGGTCTAAACACTTGAAATTTTAGATATAGGTTCCATGGACATGGATCTAACTTAATAACTTCATTTGAGCTCAAAACAATAAATGTTAAGGAGTCATAATAGGGGTCAAAGTTTAAAAAAAAATTTGACATCTGCGGTCTCTACCAAATTACTCAAACAATTTCTGGTTTAAACATTTGAAATTTTACATAAAGGGTATTCAGAGATAGAGCAAGCTTTTTAATCGGTTTGGGTCGAAAATTTAAGGGGGGGGTCACTTTTTTCGCCGATATTTTTGAAAGTTATCCTCTCCTTTAGATTGTCTAGCCTTAATTTTAAAAAAATGTCGAATTTAATGCCGAATTAATTTCGAAGGCATTGATTGATATAGGAAGCAAATGCTTGCTAACTACTATTAGACTTATCAACTTGAAATTTGGTAGTAGTGATCTCTATTTGCAAATTGTAATAGGCAGAAGGGGAGAGGGTCACTTTTTTTTTCTTTGCTGAGAATTGTTTTTCAAGGGTATCTCATTATAATAGACTCGTCCTGGGATATTCCAACTTGTATGAAAGACAATTATCATTTATCTTTTTGATGGTTTCTTTCTTTCTTTAAATATTTATACATAACACTACTTCAAAAAAGATTGGTGTTATGTGTATGAGGCTTAAAAAAAATGCGTTTGGAATGAGTCGTACAGTGAGCAGCTGTTTGAAAAAAAAAAACTGACTTCTAAAGAATACGTCTTATCGATCCACAAAATACAAATTCTAAGGTTTGATAAACAAACACTATTTACTGAATTCGCATTTTAATATTGAGCATTTAGGATGAAATTTTCTCACTCAAAATTAAAGGTAGCTGAAAATGTATGAAAATGATATTTACCTGTTTTATGACATATTAACCTGCAGTGGATAAGCGGTTAAAATGCTTAAATTTAGATTAATCGGTTATGGGTTCTATCCTACCTCTCAGCACATGTAACAAGCACCTGAAAACTATATGGTTTTTAGTCAAGTTATTATAACCAGAATCCAGCGTACTAGTCGCATGAAGCCCAATATTAATAGTAAATGCTACATGAAGAAAAATGGATACAAACAAGTAGCCTCGATTTCTCTAGAGTTGCCATGATTATGTGTATGTGGCAAACCAATAACCAAAAGCTCTTTTTTCTTTTTTTATTGGCATGGAACAGAACATGAATCAGTCCAGATCAATCGAAGCCTTTGTGAGCGAAATCAGTTCAAGACACGCTCTATGATGAGCATCAATCTTGCAGTTGTGTGTAAAGAAGGAAAGATAAAACTATAACATCTTAAATTATTCCAATATATCTATCTTCTATAAATATAAAAGTGAAAATGTATGTATGTTTGTATGTGTGTTCGCTTTTTCTGTATGTCTACAAAAGGCTTTTTTCAGAGAAGCGGTCGGTCGCTTCACAACTTTTTAAAACTTTTTATATCACATATAAATCGTAATATCTCACAGTTAACAACGAAGCTCGCCTGTCAATTTAATTTGCTCGATTTCGGGAAGATAAATATTCAACATTTGTCGCTCGCCGCATGTGGGTTAGTCTTTTTCCTATAATATCTTGGGAAAATAAAAATCCCGCAGTCAAACTTGACCTCATTAACTCATTAAAACGGGCACCTGCCATATTCAAGTAATTAAATAAATTCAAATGTGTTTCCGTTAGCATCTCGTGGTGGGGCAATCGTTAACGTCACACTTTTTTTTTTTTCACACTTTAATTTACAACTTTGCCTCAAGGGTTCGGGTTCGATCCTCATACTTACTTTTTTTAAACCCCCCCACCCCCGGAGTTTCCACACCCACCTCCAAACACCCGGGCAACGCCAGTACCCCTCGCTAGTATATATATAAAAGGCAAAATGTATGTGACCATTTTGTGTATGTCTCGCAAAAGCTTCTTTCACACACGCTCCCAGGGTCGTTACGATCGCTTAGAACTGTTTATATAACCCCTAGATAATAATATCTATGATTTGGGAATGCGGGTCGCCTCTACATTTATTTACGTCGACTTTTATGAGATTCGCGCTATTTCACTCTGTTCCCTGTTTGTCCTACTTTTTAGTATAAATAAAGTGAAACTAAATTCAAACGGAGGTGTTCTCGGCATCGCGCCAGGAAACGTCCAGAAGCAATCAGCTTTGATCAATGTGAGGACAGACTCCTCTTATATCAGACAATTGCTATTCAATCTGGACAATGGGGAGCTGCCCCCTCCCCAACATCTGTTGGGGAAAAACCAGTCAAAGTTGGGTAGCAAACCCAAACGCTGCCTCGCTGCGTGACTTCTATTTGACCTCATTAATTAGGTCAAATAGAAGCAGCAAAGTTAACTTTTATGCAGCCACCTGTTTTTAATACTTAAATAAATAAATTCAAACGTTTCCCGTTGTATGTCGCGGTGGCCCAGTGGTTAACGTCATACGTTTTTTTTTTTTCACACTTTAATTTCCAATTTCGCCTCAAGGGTTCAGGTTCGATCCTCATACTCACCTACCAAAACTTTTTTTTTTATTTTACCCCTCCCCGGAGTTTTGATTTACCCAAAACCACATACACCGCAAAACACCTGGGCATCGCCGGGTACCCCCTGCTAGTTTCAAATATTTGGGAAAAAAATCAATGAAAGTTCTTTGGTAGATACAGAATAGTTGAGGTAGCAGTTTTTATTCACAAGAGAAAAATTAAAAAAAAAACAAAAATGGGAGGAAGTGAAAAGGATGGATTTGAGAGAAAGAGCAATAAATACAGACCTGGTCAGAGATAGATTAACTTGAGAGTTCATTTCTAAAAGCCATCCAATGCATGCCAGCATGTAAAACGGACATTAAATTGATGATGATGATGATGATGATATTTACATTCTTAAATTGATGATGATGATATTTACATTCACAGTTTTTATATCTACATATCTATAAAAGTGAAAGTGTCTGTCTGTCTATCTGTCTGTCTGTCTGTGACAGCATAGACACGGCACTGTCCCTCGACACTAGCGCACAAATACATGTATTTGGTGACTTTAATGTCCACCACAAAAACTGGCTTGGATTCTCTACTCACACAGATGCAGCGGGCAGCACAACCCATAGCTTCGCTATATCTCACTCCCTATCACAAATTGTTACGTTTCCAACCCGTTTCCCTGACCAGGAAGAACAACACGCATCACTTCTAGATCTGTTTTTGACCACAGTTCCCGATTACTGCATAACGAAGGCCCACAGCCCACTCGGGAACGCTGATCATGCAGTGATAATGGTTTAAATCGCCCTAAACTCTAGACCCAAAACTGAAGAGCCAGTGCTCAAAACAACGAGATATTATAATAAGGCTGACTGGGAAGCCATCAGGAAACTAATTAGAGATGCTCCATGGAAAAATATTTTCTCTCTCCCTGCTGAATAATGTGCAAACGAGACCACTGACTGGTTCAAAACTGCAATCGAAGCGCATGTTCCCATGCGGAAATTTTATAGTAAGCCCCACTCTCCCCAATGGTTTACGTCGACTTGTGCAACTGCCATTGCTCAAAAGCAGCATGCATACCGTAGGTTTAACCGACATCAGTCCAGTTCAAACAGACTGAAGTATATAGAAGCTAGAAATAACGTTAAGAAAGAAATAGCGACAGCTAAGAGAGAATTTACGGAAACCACTAAAAAGCGCATCGAAGCACAAAAACTAGGAACTCGAGACTTCTGGAAAATCTACAACAGTATAGTAAATAATGGGCAATCAACAATTCCCCCACTAGCCAACAATCACGAGGTTGTCTCTTCAGCAACCGACTAGGCTAACATGCTTGCCAGTCGGTTTGCCTCAAACTCCACACTGGACCCTTCCAACCACCCCCTACCTGACTTTCCTATGCGGACAGACGCCACACTAGACGATCTGAAAACCACCCCTGCTCAGGTGCATGCTATCATAAAAAACCTTGACACCTCAAAAGCATGTGGACCCGATCTTATCCCAACTGTGCTATTAAAAAAGTGCTCAGCCGAAGTAGCTCCAGTTCTCTCCAAACTCTACAACAAATGCCTTAATGAAGCTTGCTTTCCGGGTTGTTGGAAAACTGCTTCTGTTGTACCAGTATTCAAGAATTCTGGTGAAAGGACAGACCCATCAAATTATCGTCCCATTAGCTTCCTCCCACTTTTTGCCAAAATATTTGAGACCATAATTAACCATGCTCTAGTCCATCATCTTACAGATGCTAAACTACTGACTGACAAACAATATGGATTTAGACAAGCCCGTTCCACAGCAGACATCCTAACTGTGATATCTGAACGTATATACCATTCACTGGACAAAGCGGGGGAGGGCAGAGCGGTAGCTCTAGATATATCTAAGGCTTTTGACAGGGTATGGCATGAGGGTCTCCTCAGTAAAATCAGATCATACGGTATCACTGGTAGAATACTTAACATAATTAAATCCTTCTTAGATAAGAGAAAAATCCAGGGTGTCCTCGACGGTCGTACATCTAAACAATATGATATAAATGCGGGGGTGCCCCAGGGTTCTATCCTTGGACCTCTATTGTTCCTGATATTCATAAATGACCTCCCCGACAAAATTGCCTCTGAGATGGGTATATATGCTGATGACACTACACTCTATGGCAATCTGTAGTGGAATGGGGACAAAAGTGGTTGGTCACGTTCAATGCTGCCAAGACTAAACTAGTTTCATTCAATAATTACAAGAAACCCTCTCTACCACCTATAGCAATGGCCAGCGACTCTTTATCTGAGAGTCCATTTTTCAAACTCCTTGGCCTAACGTTCACAGGAAACATGAGTTGGAACAATTACATTGAAGGCATTGCCAGGGCCGCTGCAAGAAAGGTGGGCTCTCTCTACCGTGCTAGAAAACTACTAACACCCAAAAGTATCCTGTACCTCTATAAGGCAACCATTCGCCCATGTATGGAGTATTGCTGCCACATCTGGGCTGGTGCATCTGCTACTAGTCTCTCGCTCCTTGACAAGGTTCAAAAGAGAGTCGCAAACCTGATAGGCCCTGAACTGACATCTAAGCTTCAGCCTCTGTCCCATCGACGAAATGTTGCATCCCTCTGCCTTTTCTACAAGTATTTTAGTGGTGAATGCTCTGACGAACTGCAATCACTTGTGCCCCCACGACGTGAGCACCCTCGACAAACCCGACAGGCTGCTAAATCCCACCCCCACACTGTAGAGATCCCTAGATGTAAAAGATCTTTTTACTCCAATAGTTTCTTCCCCAGAACCGCTAGACTTTGGAATTCCATTCCAGGTCCCTGCTTCCCCAACAGTACTGACGTGCAGAAGTTCAGGTGTAACGTGAACCGACACCTTGCTGCCCAAATCCCTACATAGTACCCCAGTAGTTGTTGCCCCTGATAGTAGCCCCCTACACCAAAGTGGCAATTTGCCTTGTTTGGGGTGAAAATGTAATAAAAAAATAAAAAAAAAAATAAAAAAAAAACAATAACTGTCAATTTTAAGTCTACAGACTCGAAATTTGATACACAGGGTGTGGAGATTTGGGAAAATCTTTAATCCGTTTTCGGACAGAAATTTTGCTGTTAAGGGGTCAAAGTTCAACGATTTGACCTTTGAGAACTCTACCAAACTCTTCCGACAATTTTGGGTATAAACAATTGAAATTTTAGATATAGGTTCCTTGGACATGGATCTAACAATAACTTGATTTGAGCCAAAAACAATAAATGTTAAGGGGTCATAATAGGAGTCAAAGTTTAAAAAATTTGACCTCTGCGGTCTCTACTAAATTACTCAGACAATTTCTGGTCTAAACATTTGAAATTTTATATAAAGTGTATTCAGAGATAGGGCAAACTTTTTAATCGGTTTTGGGGCGAAAATTTGAGCTACCAATATATAAATGTATGTATGTTTGCATGTCTACCTAAAACTTTTGACAGAGGCGACGGATTTTCACAAGATCAGTATCGTTTTGAAGCTCAACCCTTCAGACGACGAATACTGAAAAATTGGCTCTCGCAGCATTTCGGTTGATGGTGCATCTTGTAATGACCTGTACTCTTGAATTGAAAGTCAAGTTTAATTTCAGAAGAGTTTACGATGGGTAGCTATTCTGTACAAGTTCTGAAGATTTTTCAGTGAATAACTGTTCTATATAAGTTTTGGATTTTATAATTTTGCAGGCAAAGACCAAAAGATCTTTCTCATGTTGACACGAAAAACTTATGTGACAGAATGTTAAAAGAGTCAATATTTTTATGGTGTAATTCTAGTTTCTGATTGGTTGCTAGCAGAACGTGGCTCTGTTTAATTAGTCAGTTCCTATCGCCAGTGTCTGTAAGTAGAACCTTCCAACTTTCGGTGATCATACCCTCTTCATTACCCCCATTAGAACTCTGATGGGGAAGGTCTCCTAGCGGCTTTGGTTGCATGGAGACAGGGTAGTACTCGTCAACGATTCATCACTTGACACTCAGCCCAACAGGTGAGGGGCCTGTTGGACTGAGGTACGCTGCCTGGGTCCACCCTCCCAGGCCTTGCCACCGCGCTTTCCGGTGGGGCAAGTTTATTGCTTGCTGCCTGAGGCGCCCCAACCGGGGAATGCCGACGGAGTTACTCAGGCAATTTTTTAAATTGCAGGAGTGCCCCTTCTTTAGGGGAGCCTGTAGGGTTCCCACTTTCCGGCCTTGTGCCACATAATGCTGATGTGGGCAGCATTTAAATATATACCCTCTTCATTACATCAAAAATATTGCAACCTGTATAAATAAACTTTAGTCTGTACCTGACTTGTCAAGTTTCAGTCATGAATGTCCAGCAGTTTTGTTTTATTCTTTTGGAGCCAAACTTTCCTCAACTTTACATGCAACCACTGAGCCTTGCTGTTCTCAGTGTTTGGGTAAATACCTACAACCCTGCAGGTTAACAAATAGCTGCAATCAATAATGAGGACTTCATGCAGACCAGGCATTCCTGAGGCATGATCTTCGTTACTTCTATGCAGAAGTTAAACTCACCTAAGAAACAAACAAAACAATCATAACCCAGCCTTTATCTGCCTCAGAGACGATTCTTTTCACCAATGCTAATTGCATGCGATTTCGTATACAAAATTCTTTCCAAGTTTTTGTCATATTGTTGTGTGTTGCTTCTATCTCTTTTTGTTAGTGGACTAGTCCAATCATCATGATATTCTCACAGCATATAGACTAATGTAATCCCCAATCTTCTTTCAGGTGCATCTTATCAAACTCAGGAATCTTTCTGTTGAAGTTCACAAGGACCTGTGACATAACGGATATAAGTGGCAAGTAATAATCAGCTCTAAGTAACAGTCTTCTGAAGGTTGAAGGTTCAATCCCTAGTGTAGGCGATACTAAGAATACAATTATGAATTACTTGAGACATCCAACCCGTTATGACTGATGGAATGAGAGCAAGCTACCCTTAGGGATTAAATAAGGAATCCTGTTCAAAATTCCCTACAGATTTCTGGCTTTGACAAGATACACTTGAAGAAGGTTAAGAAGGTTGGATGTTACATCGTCCGAAACGTTGTGCAAATAACATCGCATATAAGAACAGTAGTTTTGATAATCCAAATAATACAAATTAGCAGGGGGCGTCTGGCCTTGCCAGATCATAAAATACGCTTAAATATATTTTAATTGATGCAGCTTTTGTATTTATTACTGCAGAGCCAATTCTCTATTGAATATTATATTGTACCTAATATATAGTAGTAATTTCAAAAGTTAAAAAAAAAAAAAAATTGACTTGAGTGCCATCAGCTGAAATCGAAACCGAAACATTTAGTTCCCCAGCCATGTCTCCTACTGATGTAGCTATCGAGAGATAGGTAAGAAAGATTTAATATTAAACAACTCCAAAAAATTAATTGAATTTGGGCATGTGCAGAAAGAAGTAAAAATATGTTAGCGAGTTAAAATGAACAGTTTGCATTTCAAATTACATGTCTGTATGCATTATTCATCCATCCAAACAAAGATTTTACAGACTATTTTATAAACTATCCTTGGTGTATGATTACAAGTTCCTATTAATTTCAATGCTAAGTAACCAGTAGTTAAGTGTTTATCAGTTAAATATTTAACACAGACAGCCACACATACATATACTGTTTTATTTATATAGATTATCAATTTGCATCTCAAAAATTCCGAAACAGTTGTGCTAAACAGAATAAGGATAATGTTTCAAAAGATATAAATCACAACAAACCTCGTCTTACGAAACATCACTAACATTATAAACTATATTTCTACATTTATTGCATATAAAAATGGAATGGAGGAAACTATATAAAAGCCAAGTACGTCCAAGGATGGAATACTGCTGCCATATCTGGGCAGGAGCTGCTAAAAACAGCCTATCCTGCCTTGACAGAGTACAAAATAGACTTCGTGGCCTATTTGGGGATGCCCTTTTCTCTACCCTGCAACCTCTCTCCCACAGAAGAGACGTTGCGAGCCTATCCTTGTTTTATCGTTATTTCCATGGCAGGTGCTCGTCTGAGCTCCAATCTCTGGTCCCCCCCTCGCCAATCTTTCACGAAAAACACCCGTCTAGCTGAATCCACTGTGAAAAATTTCCCCCACTCTTTATCTGTGCATAAATCAAAACGTGGATTCCATGAACAAAGCTTCTTTCTTAGAACTGCACGCCTGTGGAACTCTGTTCCGTCTACCTGCTTCCCACCTGACTACAACTTGGATGTGTTCAAGTCCAACGTTAACAAATTCCTAATGAACCGCCCCCCTTAAGTAAACACTTCATCAAATCTCCACACTAACGTAATGTACTTGCAATAACCCTTATCCCTGAGTGGCTTCCGGGCCTTGGTAAGTGGTGACCACTGTGTAAAAAAAAAAAAAAAAAGCTTACAGGTTGGAGAAAATTTGAGGAGCTTCTTTACCCATCGTTTGTATAGGAATTGCCACTATTTCCATGACCAATTAATGTTTGGTTCTGTTCTAATGAAAAAAAAAATAGTCTTTCATCATTGGTTTGCCATCCCACATCGCTGACTGTGGCATCTCCGGGGAAATTGAAACTACTCGTTTATGTCCATTTTTATTCAAATAACATTTACTATTATCACTAGACTGGATTCTGGTTATGCACAGCTTGTTTAAAAAAAATTCAGAATACAACTAAAATAATAATCAATATTAATCATATTTTAATATATTTTAAATAAAAAGCTGTCCAACGGCTGGATTTTAGTGAAATCCCCGCAAAGGGCTATTATGACTTTATTTAAGCATTATAATTAGTATCATTAATTTAATAAAACCAGCACCCCAAGGGTTATTTATGCCAAATTTGATGAAATTATAACCAATACTTTTGGAGCCTATAAGCGTTTATCATAATAATTATTGATGGTATTTTATTTTGATCCTTTTCTCAACCATTATGAAATAGTCGGCATTCCAAGAGATTTTCATGTTAAATTTCTTTCTGTTCCAACAACTTTTTAAATTTCTAAACAGTAGTAGTAGTAGTAGTAGTAGTATTGTTATTGTTATCATTATAACTAGTAGTAGTAGTAGTAGTAGTAGCAGTATTATTGTTATTGTTATTATTAGTAGTAGTCGTAGTAGTAGTAGTAGTAACAACAACAACAACATAATTTTGATCTCTTTATGACACATCTCTTATGCTTTATACCAAATTTGGCGAAATCCTTACAAGTAGCTTTACAATTTGTAATAGTAGTAGTTTTTACACCTCGCTCTAAACCACACTTGGTAACTCAAGAATATTTCATGCCAAATTTGGTGCAATTCTGTAGAGTAGTTTGGGAACCTATAAGTGACCGACATACAGACAAAAGATACTCAGTTATAATACAGAATAGCAAATGTATGTGTCTGGAGTGCACACACATTTTCCTATCATTAAATTATTCTCAATATACAAAAAAATAAAAATGTGAGAATAGAAGTTAATATCTTTTACAACTGTGACATAGTTTGGGTTACAGATAGTGAGAAGAGGAAAACAGAAAAAAATGTCGATTCATCTCGATTTCTTTCTGAGTTTCAAGTCTATGATGAATAAACTGATTGATTTAGAGAGTAAGTAATGAGTGAGATTGATTTTTTTTTGTTTTACTTGGAGAGGGAGGGGGCGTCACTTATTAAACCCGGAGGCCACTCTAGGACAAGGGTTAATGAGTGTTAGGTAGATGGTGAGACAACATCGCAATAATCAGTATTGAGTAAACTTGAGTATGATTCTATGAACTGAAAATGGTATTTCTTGTATAGAAAGAATACCATAAGTAAAAAAGCATTTTACTCATTTTATGAACTGCCAATGAATATTGAAGAATTAATTTTTTTTTATTATTAATAAAACTGAAACAAAAAAGTTTAAATTCATATTCTAGATTGTTCTATTTTTCTTACTGTGTATTTGAACTTCCTTCATTATTTTATTGGCCAATCAGAACAAACAATATATTTTGCCCTGATATTATGACGTCACATCCATCTGACAGTGAAATAAAAGTGTTAATATACAAGCATGATTCTCAACCACTGACAGCCTTCACTCATAACACCCTACCTGAGAGCTCATTCTTTAAACTCCTCAGCTTAACGTTCACAGGAAACATGAACTGGAACAAATACATTGAGGACATTGCGAAGGCTGCTGCAAAGAAGGTGAGTTTCCTCTGTTGTGCTAGAAAACTACTTACACCTAAGAGTATCCTGTATTTCTACAAAGCCATGGAATACTGTTGCCACATCTGGGTTAGTGCATTCACCACTAGTCTCTCAGTCTTAGGCAGGGTTCAAAAAAGAGTCTCCAATCTAATATGTCCCACACTATCAATCAAGCTCCAACCTCTGTCCCATCGCCAGAATGTTGCATTCCTGTAATTGTTTTACAAGTACTTTAATGGAATGCGTTTTGATGACGTACATACCCCCCCCCCCCGTGATGTACCAAAACTGCTTAGCAACAAAATCCCACCCATTCAATATAGAGGTGCCTAGATGCCGGAAAACCATCTACTTCAATAATAATAGCTTCTTCCATCTCACTACTAGAATCTGGAATTCCCTCTCTGCCTCCTGCTTCCCTAACTGTACTGATATGCAGAAGTTGAAATGTAATATAAGCAGATATCTCGTTCATCTCCTTTCATAGTCTCCTGTAAACATGGTCCCAAATAGTAGCTCCTTACATTACGGCCATTACGTCCAAGTGGCAATATGCCTTGTTTTGGGTGAATAAGAGTAAAACAAGCCAAGCATGAGGGGGTCCCCTCCATGAGTTAAAAATTTATTTTCACCATGACTAATGTTTGTGCAAAATTAAAAAAATAAAAACGTGGTTATTGAGAAAGGTGTGAAGAAATGAACCGATGAGCAATTTTAGGGCAATCTTACCCCTATAATACCCCACTAATCCGTTCTAACAAAAATTTATTTTCACCATGACTAATGTTTGTGAAAAAATCTTTTTTTAAATCCAAGGCATGGTTATTGAGAAAAGTGTGAACAAACGAACAGGAGTGAATTACTAGGTCCAATCCCTCCTTTGTCGGGGGTGGGGAGGAGGGGGGGGGCTAAAAAAATTAATGAACATGCAATAATCAGTCCACAAATCCAAACAAGAATCTTCTCAATACACATCATGTGATCCAGTTCACTTTACTGGTTAGGGTGAAATATTTTCAACAACGTATAGAGGCATAAACTCTAGCTTACTCTTTCAAACATTTCCTTCTTTTCATAATTTATTTATAGTTGGGTAAAAATAAAAATTCATACTTATCCAAATAGGATAGGACTTTAGAGTCACTGATTCACTGATATGTATGTGCGACTATGTCGTCCGGAACTTAATTATTTATGTATATATATTCAATAATGTTCATATTCAGTTTAGTTAGTCTTTGTATTATTGTGACATTTCTTGAATTCTTTTCACATACAGCTGGTGTTTTGAATTGCGAGAGTGTGAACTTTGCTTGCCAAGACACAAGACAACAATAAATGTCAACTTTTCATAGAAACGGAAATGAAAAAGAAATAATACAAGGTTCTCAACAAAAATAGAAGATCTACCTACACAGAATTATTACCAAAGTAATTGTGTTTTTATGTTACAATTTCATTAAAAAATGTTTAGAAAAATATAAATACAATTCCATAATTCGATCAGAAAATTAAAAATAGAATTCAATAATTTGATCAGAAATTTAAAAAAAAATAGAATTTTATCATTTTATCAGAAAGACAAAAAATAAAAACAAAATTCTATAATTTTATCAGAAAATTAAAAAAACAAAACAAATATACAATTCTTTCTTCTGATAATGCCACAAAATTACTTAATGAAAAAATTAATAAAGATTATCATTAAAGAGTTTTTCTCTCGAGTTGCAATGATAAGCTTTTTCATGATATGATGCACACCACGTCATGTGACTTACAACAAGAAATTCCAGAGCAAATTTATTTAACAAAGATTTAATTATGTTCAGTATTCGTCCAGTAATACCATATGATCTGATTTTCCTGAGAAAGCTATCGTGCTATACCGTGTCAAAGGTTTCAAATATATCTAGAGCTACTGCCTTAACCTCCCCTGCTTTATCTAGTGCAATATATGTTCAAAGGTTAGAGTTAGGATATCTGTAGTAGAGCGGACTTGCCTAAATCCATAGTGTTGGTCGGACAAAAGTTTAGCAGCTGTGAGGTGGTGGACTAAAGCTTGATTAATTATGAACTCAAATATTTTATTGAAAAAAAGGGAAAAGGCTAATGGGGTGATAATTTAATGGAACAGTTCTTTCACCAGAACTCTTGTAAACTGGTACCACAGAAGCAGTTTTCCAGCAATCAGGAAAGCATGATTCATTAAGGCATTTGTTTAAAAGTTTAGAGAGAACTGGAGCAACCTCAGCAGAGCATTTTTTAAATAGTATAGTCGGGATGAGATCAAGTTTATATGCTTTTGAGGTTTTTAGGTGTTTTATGATATCATGTACTTGAAAAGGGATGATTTTCAGATAATCTAGTGTGGTTTCTGACTGTAGATGAAAATCTGTGAGGAAGTGGTTTGCTGGGTCCAAAGTAGAGTTGGAGGAAAACCAACAGGCAAGCAGATTAGCCTTCTCGGTTGTAGTGCTAACAACTTTTTTGTTGGATATTTGTTGAAGATTGTTGGATAGTGGAGGGAATTGTGGATTGCCCATTATTTACTACACTATAGATTTTCCAGAAATCACGAGTTTCTAATTTCTGCGCTTCATCTCTGATGTAATCCCTGACGGCATCCCAGTCAGCCTTATTATAGTACCTTGTCGTTTTGAGCAGTGGCTCTTCAACTTCAGGTCGAGTTTAGGGTGATGTCTATCATTATCATAGCATGATCAGCATTCTCAAGAGGACAATGCGCATTTGTTAAACAATCCTCAACAACTGTGGTCGGAGATAGGTCTAAAAGTGAGGTTTGCTGGTCCTGACGATCTGGGAGAAAGGTTGGGAACATTACTGCCTGTGTCAAGGAAAGGGATATAGAAAAGTTATGTGTGATACTACACTCTGTGTCAGTGTAGTTAGAGGAGCCGAGCCAATTACTGTGGTGGACATTAAAGTCACCAAATACATGTATTTGGGCGCTAGTGTCTAGGGAGGTATGGTTAAATTGAAAAATATGGATGAGAGTGCTTGGTTTAATAAATGTAGAAGAGTTAAGGCAGCAGGGTCAGTAAGCAAGAGAAAGCCAATAAAAACATGGAAAGAAGTGATAAGGATAGATTTGAGAAAAAGAATAAATAAAGACATGCGCAGTGATAGATTAGTTTAGGAGTTAATTTCTAAAAATCCATTCAACATATAACTGAATATGATAATGCAGCAGTAATAAAGAAACAAATAGAAATCATCCATATTATTTTGAATCTTGGAACTACTGTTCTCATCTGGAGTATTATTTTTACAATGTTTCAGTTAATGTAGCCTCCAACCATCTTTAGGTGTATCAGGAATCTTCCTATTGAACTCATCAATCTTTCTGTTGAACCTAGGGAAATCTTTCTGCTGAACCCGAGAGTCTTTCTGTTAAACCAGAGAGTCTTTCTGTTGAACCCGGGAATCTTTCTGTTAAACCCAGAAATCTTTCTGTTAAACCCAAGAGTCTTTCTATTAAACCCGAGAGTCTTTCTGTTAAACCCAGGAATCTTTCTGTTAAACCCAGGAATCTTTCTGTTAAACCAGAGAGTCTTTCTGTTGAACCCGGGAATCTTTCTGTTGAACCCGGGAATCTTTCTGTTGAACCCGGGAATCTTTCTGTTGAACCCGGGAATCTTTCTGTTAAACCCGGGAATCTTTCTGTTAAACCCGAGAGTCTTTCTGTTAAACCCAGGAATCTTTCTGTTGAACCCGGGAATCTTTCTGTTGAACCCGGGAATCTTTTTGTTGAACCCGGGAATCTTTCTGTTGAACCCGGGAATCTTTCTGTTGAACCCGGGAATCTTTCTGTTGAACCCGGGAATCTTTCTGTTTAACTTGGGAATCTGCAAGGAATTTTGAATGGAGCCCTTTATTTAATCTATGGAGATAGCCTGCTCTTCTTCCATCAGCCATGACTGGGTAGAACTCGTAAGTAATTCCTAATTGCATTTTGAGTGTCACCTCCAATGAGGATATCAACTTTTACAACTGAATTTTACCAAGTACTCTATCCACTGTGTCACTGAAGATGAAAGCAATAGTCAAAAGTATCCAAATAATATGAATAATCGATCCTCATCTCAAAATTTCAGAAATGCAAAACAGTTTTATAAAAAATCAAAACATTTTTATCAGCATTTTTATTCACACACAGGAAAGTTCTTTTGGATATCATGAACAACATTTTGTCTAAACATCTTTAAGCTAAAATCAGATAAATCGATTGGCATTACATTTGGTAAACTATTTCTGCTATGAGATAAAATCATAGATTTAACACATAGGCAAATTTACTTCTGTATATCAATCTTTGTATTCAGTCAATTGTGCAGCTTAACGTAAAAATTGCGCTTGTAATTTTTTGTTTATGATTTTAATGTTTGATCAATAATCAATAAATACACCTGACAATCAGCTAAATCCTATTCCTTCACAGTAGAAAACTCCAGATGGTGGATGGCATTCTACCATAATAGCTTCTTTCCTTAAACTGTTAACTTTTGGAATTCCCTCCCTGCTCCCTAATTGCATCAACATGCAAAAATTTAAATGTAATGTGAACAAACACCTTGCTACACAATGCCCCAACTTGGGATGCCTCTATGGATATGGCCCTTAATTCATAGAAGCTCCTTGCATTTCAGTGGCAATGTGACTTTGTTGGGGGGGGGACAAAAAAGAAAGAAAAGAAAAAAAGAAGCATTATGACTAAAGAGACAACTCAAAACCTATTAAGTTAGGGAGTTGTTGTTTTTTTTTTTTTTGCACACCATTCAAGAGGGAGAGACTGATGCAGCAGATCAGATGTGGCAATAATACTCCTAACATATTCTAGTCCAAAGATCGGTGTCTATGAGTCTCACACACATGCTAATAATACTTAGTCAATTTGAAAAAAAGTTTCGGTTATGTGCTCATTATTATATTTTCGCTGTGTGCTAAGTTGGTTCAAGATGTCAATAACAAGAGTACAACGTTGTATAAAATCATTTATAATAGATTTTCCATAGCAAATCGCGCGTAAAAAGACAAAAGATTAGTGTTACATGTACTTTTCGAAAGTTTTAGCAGGATGAATATTTTAAAGCCAAGATAAGCGTAAACGATTCCAAAATAAAGAAGTCAGCCATGAAATTCTAGTTCAAATGTGGCTGATTAAAAAATCAGAACGGATGTTCTCAAGATGCGTCCATTCAATCTTCACGTTTAATGCTGAAAATAAGGTTTCAAGCAGAAGTGTGACAGACAAACAGACGGACAAAGCCTATTAAAGATATGTTTAGACGCATCTAAAAAAAAAAAAAAGATAGTCTTTATTAGATGAGCCCTGACCTCCAACCTGTTTTTGGATTTAGAGTGAAAGGATCAGGAGACAGAAAGGAACAATAAGGAAATGAGAGAGAGAGAGAGAGAGAGAGAGAGAGAGAGAGAGAGAGGGGGGGGGTATAAAGGTGGTATATGTTGAAAAGTAGAAAGGGGGATGTCTTCTAATTTCCCAGATCTGGCTGCTGCCTGTCAACTAGCTTTGCCTGCCAGCCAATGGACCTGACCTTTGTACACTGCTAAACTGTCTAATTGCAAAAAGAACTACCACAAACAAATTACTAATAGATGCATTAATAGAAGAGGAGGAAGGAGAAGGAAAAGAGAA
Organism: Euprymna scolopes; assembly: GCF_053919585.1. NCBI lineage: Eukaryota > Metazoa > Mollusca > Cephalopoda > Sepiida > Sepiolidae > Euprymna > Euprymna scolopes. Next base: position 29,019,526 of record NC_136484.1, on the reverse strand, counting down.
AGTGAAAGAAAATGAATTAAGGAAAAAAGAGGAGGAAAAAAAGAAAGAAAAACACAATCCAATTTTTTTTTCTTCACTTATTTACATCATTCAGATGCCCATATTTGGTAATACAACAAATGGCCTGTAACAACTGCTACACACACGCACACACAAATGCATATGTCTAAATCTTCTTAGTGTCACATGTACAGCACTGCTAAAATGGTATCAAAATAATTGATCATGCTGATGTTTCTCTGACTAACCATATTTTTGAGCTATTAATATAAATTGTTTTTCATTCATAAACCTAAGAAATTGGCAAATGAAACATTTTTTTGCACAATTTTAAACACCAAAAGTCAGTTTAAAATCAACCAAAAATCAATAATGCAAAGTTATTTTCAAACACCTCGCCTAAAATTCTTGGATAAAATAAAAAAAATAAAAAAATCTGCTCCTTTTATTCAAATAATTTCCCAGATTTTCAGAAAAAAAATTTAATTACCAAATTCAAAACAAACCCAAAACATAAGTCTGCTATAGGCCAACATTTATTAGGTAACTTTGATGAATGTGCAAAAATTGTTTGAAAATTATTAGAATTGCTAGATCTTTCATTTCAGTGTTTTAATAGATATTTGCATAAAATTATATTATATATATATATATATATATATATATATATATATATATATATATATATATATATATATACTCTAGCACAACGCCTGGCATTGTCCAATCATAAAATACACTTAAATATGATATTTTAATTTATGCAGATTTCATATTTATTGTTATAAAGTAAATTCTTTATTGATTATTATATTGTACCCAATATATAGGAGTGGCTGCTCAGTGTTGCTCAGTCATAAAATACGCTTCAATATGATATTTTAATTCATGCAAATTTTGTATTTATTATTATAGAGCCAATAATCTATTGATTATTATATTGTACCTAATATATAGTAGTGTTTTTAAAAAATGTAACTTGGGTGCCATTAACTAGAATCGAATCCAAACCATCTAGCTCTCAGTCATTATTTGTTACCATCTGAGCTAAGTCCATATGCATATCAAAACTTTAAAAATAACATTGTTAAATGCATAAATATATATTTGCGCATGTGTAGAAGATACATATTTAGTTGACTTACATCTAACAAGTTCCAATTTTGACACCTATACCTAGCTATTTTTACTGACTAAAAACCAAATCGAATTTGTTTCATGGGTCTGAATATCCTATATATTAAGTCTGTAATCTAAAATTTAACACAGTAATTTGATAGAGACTGTTCTGCACACAGACAGACGAGATCATATATATATATATATATATATATATATATATATATATATATATATATATATATATACACTAGTGGGTCGACTAATGTGTATATATATATATATATATATACACACTAGTAGGTCGACTAGTGCTACCCATATATATATATTATTCCTTAATTGGAATTCATTTTTGAGATGAGCATTATATATTAATTTATTTTTATTTCAGACTATTATTCTCATCTTTATTAGTTGTTGTTTTTTGATCTTTTATTGTTTTTTTTTTTGTTTATTCACAACGTTTCGGCCAACGAAGGCCAGAGGAATAGTTGGCCGAAACGTTGTGAATAAACAAAAAAAAAACAATAACAGATCAAAAAACAACTAATAAAGATGAGAATAATAGTCCGAAATAAATAAATTAGTGCTACCCAGTTGTAAAATTTGCTTAAATTTAATATTTTCATTAATGCAGACTTCGTATTTATTATTATAAAGGCAATTCTCTATCAAATATCATATTGTATCCAATATATATAGTAGTGATTTCAAAATCTTTACATCATCAATGCTCTGATCCCCATCTGGCATCAATTGAAATGGATGGCTCCCCATGTTTTGACAAGCTTCTGGGTTTGACCTTTACTCCTGATCTGAAATGGAACACGTGCATCAAGTCTGTTGCCAAGGTTGCTGGAAAGATGGTGGGATCCTTCTACCGCTCCAGAAGATATCTCACTACTGATGCAATTCTCTATCTATATAAAAGTCAAGTACGTCCAAGGATGGAATACTGCTGCCATATCTGGGCAGGAGCTGCTAAAAACAGCCTATCCTGCCTTGACAGAGTACAAAATAGACTTCGTGGCTTAGTGGGGCATGCCCTTTTCTTTACCCTGCAACCTCTCTCCCACAGAAGAGACGTTGCGAGCCTATCCGTGTTTTATCGTTATTTCCATGGCAGGTGCTCGTCTGAGCTCCAATCTCTGGTCCCCCCTCGCCAATCTTTCATGAAAAACACCCGTCTAGCTGAATCCACTGTCAAAAATTTTCCCCACTCTTTATCTGTGCCTAAATCAAAACGTAGATTTCATGAACAAAGCTTCTTTCTTAGAAGTGCACGCCTGTGGAACTCTGTTCCGTCTGCCTGCTTTCCACCTGACTACAACCTGGATGCCTTCAAGTCCAACATTAACAAATTCCTACTGAACCGCCGCCTTAAGTAAACACTTCATTAAATCTCCACACTAACGCACTGTACTTGCAATAACCCTTATCCCTGAGTGGCTTCCGGGCCTTGATAAGTGGTGACCACCGTGTATAGAAAAAAAAAAAAAAAAAGTAAAAAACAATATATAGATATGACTTAGGTGCCATCAACCACAATCAAAACCAAAACTCTCTAACCTTATTCGTTACCACCTGTGTTATGTTCTAACGGATATAGAAATGAAAAGACAATGTTTTGTAAAAGGTAAAAATGTATATTTGTGCATGCATAGAAGAGCCCTTGAAGTCAACTTACGCCTGTAAAGTTTCAATTATTTTTTCAATTTTGACTCTTTAGCAGCTATTTTTACCGGCTAAAAAACAAATCGAATTTGTTCTACAGGTCCAAACCCCTATTTATCAAGTTTCAAGTCTGTAGACGAAAAATTAACAAAGGAGTTTCATGGAGACCGTTCTTCAGATAGACAGACAAGGTCACTTATATATCAGTATTAGCAGGCCGCTCGGTCGTAAAGTACGCTTAAACATGATATTTTGATTAATGCCGGTTTCATATTTATTATTATACTAGCCTGAGTGCCAGGCGTTGCCCGAGTGTTTGGAGGTGTGTGTTGAGCAAAAAAAAAAAAAAGTGGTAGTAGATAGGCAGGCTTGAATCCGTACCGTGAAGGAGGAAAAGAATGCAAAAAAAAAAAGTGATGTCTTTTCCATTGCGCCCATCGCCAAACCAGAAGTGGCAAAGGATTAAATTAAGGTTAGGCAATCGAAAAGAGGGGATGACTTTCGAAAATATCGGCGAAAAAAGTGACCTCTCCTTGTAGTAAAGTGCCCAGATGAGGGTGAAAGAATTAATGTTTTTAGCCAATGTTTCGATATTTGTCATCCAAAGGATCAAGCTTCAAAACGAGACCAATCTTGTGAAAATCCGTGATTTCTGTCAAAAGTTTTAGGCAGATAGGTGAGATTTATATTATAGACGAGCCTGGATGCCCGGCGTTGCCCGGGTGTTTGGAGGTGTGTGTTGAGCAAAAAAAAAAAAAAAAAACAGTGGTAGTAGGTAGGCAGGCTTGAACCCGTGCCGCAAAGGCGAAAAGGAAGTTAAAGAAAATCTGACGTCTTAGCTGATGTCTCTATGACACGACCTGAAGTCAAAGGCGTTAAAATTAACTGGAGTCGATCCAATGGTGACGAGGACTTGCTAAAATGTCATTGAAAAAATTCGACCCCTCCTTGTACAAAACGGCCGAGTTTAGGATGGAGGAATTAAGAGACATCAAGCTTCAAAATGATATCAATCTTGTCAGGATCCAACGCGTGTGTCAAAAGTTTTTGTGAGACATGCATACATACATACATACATTTAAACAGACAGGTGAGATTTATATTATAAATTATATTGGACCCAATATATAGTAATGATTTAAAAAATTAAAAAAAAAAAAAAAAAAATGACTCGTGCACCATCACTGAGAATCAAAACCAAAACGTTTAGCTTACGATTTACTTTTTCCTTTGACGTTAATGCCTGAGCTATGAAGACACATTGCAAAGCTAAAAATTAAAACATGAACCAATAGCAATTACGTTATGCATGCATATTCGTAATGCTGTCATTCGACCTTCACCTGGCAAATTCCAGGTTTTAATTTTCACACTTTTGCATCGATTTCCCCCGGCTAAAACCCAAATATAAAGTTTTGCATGGGTTTGAATACCCTATATTTTACGTTTCATGTCTGTAGACCAAAAACTGACAAAGGAGTTTGGTAGGCAAAATTTTTAGACAAATATATATATGCATACATAAATATATATAGAAAGAAGTTTGTGTTTACTGTAACTTTTTAAGGCAAATATTATGCAAGTATAAATCATATTTGCATGAATATAATTACATGTAATAGTTAACTAAAGATGATCATTCCATAAGAAAGCTGAAAAAAACTAATAGGGAATTAATTAAAATGAATGTTTAAAAGAATATGCAAATTAGCTAGATCTTTTGCAGATGAATGCAATTCCACGGCTCATATATAACAAAGTTGTATTTTCTTTTTAAATAAATAGAAAAAAGTGTTTTTAATATGAATATTAATACACAAAAAAAAATTATAGGTGCATAGATTTAAATTTTTAAATGGAAATAAAAAATATTGAGATCTATAGATTAATCTTATCCTGATAAAAATGCTCAATATTCGAGATAGAGCATTAGGAGCTAAAATTATGCAACTTAGGATTTACAAACATTTATTGTTCATCAAACAAAGAATACAATGTAGAGTGAATTATTTCCTTATTCCATGAAGTTTCAAAGATGTGGCCTTTTTTTCTTAAGAGGAAAACAGCAAAATATTTTTTTATAAACTTAAACATTGTTAAACCTAACAGAATTGTTATGCTTCAAATTTCTAATATTTTTGTTTCAAAATCAAAAATTGATGTATGTTCCATATGTATCACAAGACCTTTCGATTCTTTGATTAATTAACAATTGAATCTGCTTACAGGTTATTGATTATGCTAATGATGATAATGTTACTGAGGAAGATTCATGATGATTAGAAGAAATGATATTAGTGGGCAGATGATGTAGAGTAAATGATGAAAAAGTAGAGGAGGTGAACACACACACACACACACACACACACACACACCATACTTTGGGGTAATTGCGCCAACTAGCTAAAAGTGCTCTTTTGGCAACCACGCATAAAAAGAGCACATTTTTTTAGTTGGTGCAATTACCCCTGGATTTGCCGCAATTACCTCAAAGTACAGTGTATGTATATATATATATATATATATATATATATATATATATATATATATATATATATATACACACATATATATATAGAGTGGAAACTTGCAAAACAAAAAAAACTTCATTACCAGAACTATAAAATTCCTGAAGCAGCTTATGTATGTCAGACTTATGCAACAAGCTAGCATTACAATATTAAGTTATTGCTGACAAGTACATTGATAAGATCAAGTAATGATTTCATTTATACAGAACAAAATCAATTAACAACGTAAGTTATACACAAAGCATCCAAATCATTACTCAAGTTATGCATCAAAATATCAAGTAATTTATACGTTACATATTAAAAGTTTAGTCAATGACTGCAAGTTCAAGTTTTGATTCAGGATCAAGTTACAGACTACAAGATCAAGTTATAATACAAGATATAAAGTATAAATTAAAGTTAAATCAATCAAGTTGTCAATTTTTTAAGTTTGTTGAAAATGTTTTCCTTTGTGTATAAATTATTTAACAATTCAATATTTGAAATGCTTCAGATTCTAAAGAACACTGATTTTTTTGTTCTCTTTTCCTTAAAAATCATAAATTATTGTCAGGGTAAAAAAAAAAAAAAAAAAAATTGTGTGTATGATCACTTGTTGAGATCATCTGACTTTACTATAAAGACCACCTGGTTTAGCTTTACAAAATACCCGAAGCTACTCACATGGTCTTTAAATCTCAAACCAATCTTAAATGCTTAAAAAAAAAAAAAAAAAGAAAAAAAGTTTTATCACATGGAGAAAGATAAAGATTTGACCTACAATTATCAGTTGTTAGAAAAATAAATAATATCTCTTCAAGATTAACCTAACATTTTAGAGGTCATCTGTAACTTTTTCAAACCATTTTCTTTTCAATTGCTTCTTCTTTTTTTTTTAGATTTTGAAGAATAAGCAGGATACTAACATTAAAATAAAAAAGTGAATGAACTGGGTTGGTTGATTGCTTGTTTGCTCTGTTTTTCAAATCATGATCAAGTCTTCATGATTTTTTGATAGCTTATATTCTTTGTTTTCATCAGTACTATACAGGAAGTGTTTTTTTTTGTTGTTTTTTTTTCAGAGTTTTTCTTTTTCTGGATTATTTGCCCTACGTATACTTGAGTCTAACCTACCTTACTATTTTTCTTATAACTAAGTGAAAGAATGATAAATTTGTACGTTTACAAAAGTGTTTAATAGGATAGCAAAACAATGTATTCAATAAGAAATTTCAATTTTTAATTTTTTTTAATCAATTTTTTTTATTTTGTTATACATTAAAGCGAAAGTTTCGAGTTGGAACTGACAAAGAACAAGAAAATATTTCATCACCCCCATAACCGTGGCTATAAAATTACTGAGACTGCTAATAAATTATTTGATTCACTATAAGGCATTTCGTTTCATCATAAACAAGACTACCATTTTAATCTTTTGTTAATAGTTAGAAATAAAAAGAATAATTTGCAACCCTTTGAAATTTGAAAGAAATTTGAAAGTATTGAAAATATCAAATCGAAACTCATTTCTGACTAAATTTCCTAGCAAATTATCATATAATAAAAGACTGAAAGTTTTGGAAGATGTTTACATCCAATAATTTTATAAACGGAGATTAAAATAGCATTACCTTAACAAAATATATATCTTTAAAATTAGGTATGTTTATATGTAGAGGATTCACTCCTCAACTAATTAACCGATCATTATGAATTTTGTAAAACAGCTGCTATGCATAAAGAATCTAAATGTGGGTAGTATATAATTTATTAATTTTATTTATTGCGGACTATCATCCTCATCTTTTAGTTGTTGTTTGTTTCACGTTTCGGCCAACTATTCCTATGGACTTTGTCAGGTGGTAACCACGACGGTATAGGAACTCCAAATCTCCAAACTGCATTCACAGCAATTACTGCCTTTTGTAGTTGTTGTCTCACCATGTTTTTGGTCAAGTAAGCCTCTAGCCGGCTTTTGGGTAGGATTGAAACTGCTATCTTCAGACAATTCTCACCTGGAACCGTAGAGATTCAACATCTCTATCAACTGCGCCATGTGCCCCAAAGGGCAATCAAGGTTGAATTTTTTGGTCTTATAAATCCACGTTTATTTATTATCTGATCTTCTTCCATGGTCGGGTCCGTACCGAATGGTATATATTATTTAATTGGAATTCATTATTGAGATGAGTATTATTTATTAATTTTATTTATTGTGGACTGTCCACAATTAATTTTTATTTATTAATTTAATATTTCATTTTAATAAATACTCATCTTAATAATGAATTCCAATTAACTAATATATATATATAATTTAGTTTTATGCAGAGGAGATAAAAAGGAGATGGAATCCTTCATAAAAATTCAATTGCTTTCAATTCATGTTGTGACACTTTTGACAAAATGGGAAGGAAAGTGCGAAAGTTCAGCACTTTAAAACTGTGCCTTAAAAGCCAGCCTACCACCGAGTTTCCCTTCTGTGGCCTATGAATACAGAACTGTGTTCATGGATGCAGTCACTCATGGTGGATTTCACTAAAAAATCCTTGCAGTGTCTGTCCGGATCCATCAGTTTCCTGGTCGTCCTCCCCTGTGGATATTTTGCAGCAAATATGATGCTTCAAAAGGTAAAACTTTGGACCTTTCCTTCAAATCTAATCGATTGAAACTTCCTCCATGAGTACAACTACAATTTATATTATAAACTAGCGGGGGAAGGGGGCGTTGCCTGGTCGTTTAAAAAAAAAAAAAAAAAAAAAGGGACTTAGGTGCCATCAGTGAAACTGATAGCAAAATTTAGTAAAAAAAAAAAAAAAAATAGAAAAAAATTCCGCATACTGGGGATGAAGTCACATTACTTAAGTTTGCAAACAAATGCATTAATAATGTGATCACGATAACAGATGCCATATTGTTGCAAATTTGGCTTTTTAAAATGAAATAACAAAACGACCATTTACACACACATGCATGATTAAAAAACAGCATCGAAAGCAAGGTTTTTACCTGATTCCCCCCCTTTAAACAAAACAACATTTTCACATGAAATAATTGACAATTTTATTTCCAATTTTTCGATATTATGCGTCCGAGAGATCGCTCTTTCTAACAGTGCTACTTCGTGCCACTTTGATGCGAATGACAAAAATGTTTAGCGGACATACAAGCACAAAAACATGCAGACATTTGCCCTAAATGATACTAGGACATCCGCTGCTTGTAGGCCAGTCTTCAGGTTGGCAAGACTAGTGACAAATGTACAAACCATTACCGTTCTGAGTACAAGTTGTTAGAATCCTTAGTTGGAATATACACACGCAACATAGTGAAGTAACTCAATCTCTCACCATGAAAACGTTTAATAATTAAAGAGTCGGTGTGGCTTATCTTTCAGAAGTCCACCTCTTGGATAGCAGTCACAGTCGGATCAAAGTGCCAGGAACAGAAACCGTTTATCATGTTTATCATAGTGAAATCACTGATAATAGCAGACTTCATGGAGTCACACTTGTACTCGACCTACATGCGCATACACTTCTTCTAGAATGAGAGTTGATCTTGCATAGGTTAGCTAAAATTCATCTTAGGTGTGCTGTTGTGAATGTTAGCACATCTTAGTATATACGCTGACCCTCAACACAACTGAAGAAGAAAAGGACACGTTTTATCATGATCTTCAGTTTGCTGTTGACCCCATCGTCAGATCTCTTTTTGGTAGCTGAGGATTGCAATGCTCACACAAGACTGGAAGACAAAAACACCAGGCAAGTCCTCTATCGCTTTCCTCTAAGACAATGGCAACCGACTAGTCAACTTTGTGGCCAATAATCACCAACACCAGTTTCCAACATTCACATCATCTTATCACTTCATGTTCAATTGATAGCCACACGGTCAATCAGATCGATTATATCTTGAGGTGGGCAAGTTTTGTTCTTGACTCGCACACTTTCAGAGGCACAGATACCGGTAGTGAATTTGGCTCAGACCACATGCTTGTTTGAGCAAGTCTCCAACTTCGACTTCAGGCAGGGTGAGTGACGAAGCAGCCTAAGCAGATCGGCATCACCAATTTGAAGTTGGATGCTGGCATCCAATTCAGTAGAAGTTCATTACCGATTCTCTTCTACAAACCAACGGAGAATGTCAACCAGAGACAGAATAGCAGGTCCTTAAATTAGCTACTATCGATTTGGCACATGAGCACCTTGGTGTTACGAACTACTGTCATCGGGACTGAATAACAGAACAGACTCTCCACTTCACAGCAAGTGCGGAAAAGGTGGGTGGCAGATGCGATAATGTGAAAAGGTGGGTGGCAGGTGCGATAATGTGAAAAGGTGGGTGGCAGGTGCGATAATGTGAAAAGGTGGGTGGCAGGTGCGATAATGTGAAAAGGTGGGTGGCAGGTGCGATAATGTGAAAAGGGGGGTGGCAGGTGCGATAATGTGAAAAGGTGGGTGGCAGGTGCGATAATGTGAAAAGGTGGGTGGTAGGTGTGATAATGTGAAAAGGTGGGTGGCAGGTGCGATAATGTGAAAAGGTGGGTGGCAGGTGCGATAATGTGAAAAGGTGGGTGGCAGGTGCGATAATGTGTTACTCAATCCACGCTGATAGAAATGCATGCTGGTGAGAGTTTTCAAAAGAAATCGAGTATGCAGCGGCCTGTGGAGATTTTCAGAAACTTTACCGGATGATAAAGCAAGCAAACCGAGGATTGACCGGTGTTAGTGAAACACTTTGTTTGCATGGTGATGTTATCATTATAAACCTGGATGAACTGTTAGATCTCTGGAAAGAGCACTTTGATGAGTTTCTTAATCGGCCAGAAAAGGGAGCTAACATTTGATTTCTGAAAACTTTGACTGAAGTAAAATGAAACAAAATAGATATACACACACAGACACACATATACTATATGGATATATATATATATATATATATATATATATATATATATATATATATATATATACACACACACACACACACACACACACACTAGGAAGAACTTGAATGGCTACTAGATACTATCCATGTCTACGGTCTCTCTGTATAGGGGTTTGTCAGGACAACCTGGTATAAAAATACTTTTCGCTACAAGTACACTGACTAAATATTCAAAATCACACAGTATTTGTAACTCCAAAAAGATCTCCTTTGGATGCCTAACCCACACTGGCTTTTACAAGGAACGGTGCACTTTCTCAAAGTGATGTTACCTCAAGCAACAGCACGAAGCTAGATACTCTACCAGACCAGATGAATTCTTGTTCTGAAATTCGGTAAGATCACAAGGAATATATACTATATCATATTTAAATGATCAATTGGGGAGATGAAAATTATGTTCTCAATTTCGCTACTTAGTGTTTGAGATGTAAAGGAGAACTTTAATGGAATATTTGAATATCTCATGTAGACATCGAATATTTCTGAGAAGTTTAACTGAAGTAACATAAAACAAAAGTGCAACAAAAGTTTTGTTCATGGAATTTTACCTTTTCTAGGATATTATTCTAGTTTTATATATATATATATATATATATATATATATTTTGCACATATTTTATTTATTTTTTTTACATGGTATTCACCACTTATCAAGGCCCAGAAGCCACTCGAGGATAAGGGTTATTGCGTGTACAGTAATCAATGAGATAATATTGTAGTAATCGTGAGTAATGGAGATTCGATAGAGTGTCTTTCTTAAGGGGGCGGTTTATTAGGAATTTGTTTATGTTGGACTTGAAGACATCCAAGTTGTAGTCAGGTGGGAAACAGGCAAACGGAAGAGAGTTCCACAGGCATGCACTTCTAAGAAAGAAGCCCTGTTCATGGAATCTACGTTTTGATTTAGGCACAGATAAAGAGTGGGGAAAATTATTGACAGTGGTTTCAGCTAGACTGGTGTTTTCCGTGAAATATTGGTGAGGGGGGGGGGACAGAGATTGGAGCTCAGATGAGCACTTGCCATGGAAATAACGATAAAACGAAGACAGGCTCGCAACGTCTCTTCTGTAGGAGAGAGGTTGCAGGGAAGAGAAAAGGGCATCCCCCATTAAGCCACAAAGTCTATTTTGTACTCTGTCAAGGCAGGATAGGCTGTTTTTAGCAGCTCCTGCCCAGATGTGGCAGCAGTACTCCATCCTTGGACGTACTTGACTTTTATATAGATAGAGAATTGCATCAGCAATGAGATATCTTCTGGAGCGGTAGAAGGATCTGACTATTTTTCCAGCGACCTTAGCAACAGACTTGATGCACGTGTTCCATTACAGATCAGGAGTAAAGATCAATCCCAGAAACTTGTCAAAACATGAGGCCTCCACAAGACGAGAGCCATCCATTTCAATTGATGCCAGATGGGGATCAGAGATTTGATGATGTAAAGATAGGAGCTTGGGTTTAGATGCATTAAAAGTAACCAGTCACCTCTTTCCCCACTGTACCACGCGCTCAAGATCAGAGGAGAGAGAATCGGAGAGAACTTTATCATTTACGGCCTTTGATGTGTTGCCATATTAAATATAAGACATTAAAAAAGATGGGTAGAAAAGGAGGCTTTAATGAAGCAAGATAATCAATTTCATCTATCATTTTTAAAGTATAAATAACAAACACAAAATGATACAGTTCCTCATAATTTTAGAAAATTGTAATCATTTTAAAATTCTGAAATTGGAGTTTAAAATCACAAAACTAAACTTTTTTTCTCAGCCTAGGATTTGCACAACTGAAGTTCTATTTTACAAATCGGAGCCAATGCTGCAAAGATTGGAGCATTGTTTGGTCTTGATGGTCTTTCTATACATTCTGAGCACACATCATAAATATCCATACTAATAACATGAAGCTAAAACCTGTTTCTAATTCACATAAATACATCAATATCAGATCAATAACAGATCAAACCATTATATGAGTCAGAGTTACGAAAAAACAAAAATGGAAACAACAGATTTTATATTGACAAAATAAAAAAAAATGGCTGGCAATGACTGGTGGAACAAGGAAGCTAATTTTTTTTTTTTTTTTTTGTAACTGCTGTAGAATTTCTGTTTTTTTTTGTTTGTTTTTTTAAAGCTGTTTGTGTTAATAATGTAAAAAGAAAAAAAATGCTTTACCTATATTAGTTGTTGCAGAGGTCACTAAGGCAAGAAAGGTAGAACGTCCAAGGTGAAAAATGCTATGAAGCAATGATCCCACACAGCCCTATAGAAAAAAAACAATGAAGAAATTAATGGATGAAAAATAAATTAGTTACAGTGAATTATTAATTAGAAAAAAAACAAACAAAAATAAAATTTTGTTAATGCATATCAATCCTTTTTTTTTTATTTGTTTTATGAGGGAATGCATATGAAATGAAACTTTCAAACAACATGGAAAATTGGTATATGGAAGAGTGAATCATTCAGACTAGTAGAAATGAGGAAACAAACACATCATTAAAAGTGAACCAAGATATTTTGGTCTATTTGTTTGATCATGTTCATTTGGTATAAAGAAGCTTTATTAAGCAGAACTCAACATTTTATACAGTGGAGTGTGTGGAAGGTTATCCAAGTAAGAAAAACAGTGGAAGAGGGTGAAAAAAAACTGGAAGTTTTATACAGAAGAGTTAGTACGCGTAGAGAGAAAGTAGGAGTCAGATGCGTGGATGAAGAGTGGATGGAGGAGTAAGCAAAGGAGGCAGTGATTAGAAGTGATAGGAAAAATATAAGCACATGATAGGAAGAAAAATAAAGTTTAAAATAAAATTTAAAAAACAAAATAAAAAATATGGGCATAAAGGGACACTTAAAATCGTTCATTATCTAATTCATCTCATTTATTAATTTCGTATGAATCCGAAGATTCTATTCTTGGCATTGGTTTCCCCCGAATATCTTTCTGGTTAGAATTCTTCAAAGAAAGACAAAGTACTTACAGGAGGGACCACATGAAGGTTGCCAGCATCATAAGTGAAAGTGCTTCTGCAGAGCAAATTGGATTTGAACATGTTGTCAGTCCGTGTTGTCAATCACTTAGCCATAGTCAACAAAACTTTAATTTGAATAAAAATCAAAGTATTTTATTTTTGGAGAGAATATTTATTTATTTATTATGATTCTTTGGGATTATCTTTTATTTTAATTTTAATATTTTAATTATTTAATTAATTTCAACTTTTAATGAAAAAAGCATGAGTTACCTCCCCTGCGATCATTACTTCTTGAATAATGCAAACAACCATTAATGACAATTGTTAAATTTCTTATAGAGTTGCTGAAGTTGAAGGTATTTATAATAGAATAGTTTGTGGAAACAAAATGTGGACGTTAAGTAAAAACAAATAATATTTTAATACTCAGAAAGAATTAGGCACTACTATCGATTAGATCTGAATAGAGATATGAACTAATATTGCAGACTGGCAGAAAATGCCAGACCACTGACAAGAGAAATATGATAAAATATGTGTGAATATTTATGAATTATGACTTTCAAAAATTATTAAAAAGAAAAAAAAAGAAAAAAAAAAACAGAAAATTAATTCAATAAAAGCTGAACTAATTAACACAAAGAAAACAGTAACTCATATGATAAGCACTAGAATTTAGCTTGCAATAGAAATAATTAGCTCTAAAATAACATACGTTGTTTGTAATCAATAGTTGGGTCAACACACTCAAAAATAATTCTTTTTCTTTCAAAACATTATTTCATTTTAATATTGAATAAATAATTTAGATTTAAAAATATTAAAATAAAAATCCATATTTGAAGAGATTTTAATTTACAATGAAAAGCCATTATAAATTAATCTCTCTATACCAGTACAAAAAAAAAAGAAAAAAACAAACATTACCAACTGATCTCTTTCTTTTTTTACTTCCTGTATCTATCAGATAATAAAAACACAGGGGCATGAAATAATTTAAAATTGAGTAAAATTAAAAGAAATGGGCTAACTACAATGCAAACTAGCAAAAATTACAGTCTAACTTATTTATAAAGTAAAATGAGATTTTCCCTTATTTCATTGACCAGAATAGCTAACACACAATTCCAAGCGAGTGATAACTTTATTTTATACTAGTGTAGATGTCGGCCATGTTAGTGTAAACTTGTTTCAGAAAAATAATCCGAGCATGATAAAGTATGTGAGCAAAGAAATCAAAGCAAATAACAGATTTTTTTTTTCCAGCATCAGTAAAAAAGGAATTGTCTATTCAGAATACAATATTGATACTTTAGAAAGGAAGTTATTTAGGTTTAACAAAGGAATCCTTAAGATAACATTATATGGTGCATATATAATATTTAACTTGCATGAATAGAATGTTAAAATTAGTTATGTACGGTAGATTGTTTTTTGGTTGGTTGGTTGTTTTTGTTTTATGGCATATCAACCCTTTTCGGGTTATTTAATGCCGAATCCAAAGATTTTGAAGAAAAATTTTTTTTAATAGAATATATTTGTTGTTTTCACGTCGGTTTCTATTTAACCCATAGTTGGGACCCTAACAGGTACTACCACTCCGGTCAGAGTGGACCTCGGAGCAATGGTAATTAAAGGGTGGCTCCACACTCCCCAAAGCCCACAAGCTGGGGCCTCACCACCGAATATAGTTTAAGGTCATATCCAGGACCCCCATTGAGGGACTTTTACCCTCTGCAGGGGGGCAGTCGGCGTATTCTAATGCCCCACCGACAGGGTCAGATTGTTTTTTGGAAGATTTAAGAGGTTTACAGACCTTACAAAAAAACATATCACAAGCATAAAACATAGCTCTACTCTAGCTGCTGACTAGAATGTTTTCAAACGCAATATCAAACTGGATTGTCTCTGCCTCTTATTATTATCCTGAGAGAGAGCCTGTTTGAGGGACAAAAGAAATAAACGCAGACAGTGTGACTTCGGAGAACAATCAGATCTTTGTTTGAAATTGTTATGGCTGGATCTGCCGGTCAAAGATTGGACTTTGCAATTATTCACAGCACAGCAGTTAGAATAGGTGCATGTCTCGTTTTTATGTAAATCTTTGTTTATAAAGCCAGAAAAAAAAAATATGGAGATCAATTTGCAATGATTTTGTATAGCAAATTTATAAGGATTTTAAACATTTTTATATACAATAAAACAATAACCATTGCAGGACGAGTAAAATTTATTCCCCAAATAAAATATTTTCTACGCCATTTTTATGTCTCCTTATTTTACAATCAAGATACATGCTACTAAACCTTATGTATAGAATCCTTATTCAAAATCCATTACAGGAATTTGATTTTAGAAAATAGTTCAAATTTAAGGCTTAAGCTTAAGAATTTCAAGGAATCTTGCTTAAGGGATCTTAAAAAAATAATTGAAATTCAGAGAATTCTGCTAAATTGATGCCTAATGACTATGAATCCAATTTAATGCAAATGTAAAATAATATTTGAATTTTCAAATAAGAGGTTGTGTTCATACTCCCTAAAAAACCTTTCAAATGCCATAAAGAAACTGAAATTTGGAGAATTTTATTAATATTATCTCATACCTATGATTGAAATTTTATAAAATCTGGTGGTATTATTTCATAACGGGCTTCCACCTCCTTTTTGCATAAAACTAAATTAAATATATCCAGCATTATTTATCCTTATGCTTGGTAGCTGTATTCTAAAATTCATAATAATCGATTAATTAGTTTAAGAGCGAATCCTATGCATATAAATATATAAACATGAAATGTTCAATAATAATATGAAAAAAAATATATTATTTTTTGCTAACATATTGAAAAGCTCCAACGTTTCATTAACAAAATGGGTACTTGTACAGTTTAATCAAGACATTAAAAAATGAAAATATCGGAAAAAGTATAAATTGTATGTATCCGTTGTGGAATGAAGTTCTCCGAAAAAAAAATTTCACTTAATTTCATCAAGTAGTTTTTTTGTTTTACAGTGAAAAAACAATTTGTTATGATACCGAGCAAAAGGTTCGATTTTTAGGAAGAAAAGCTAGTAGGGAGTGTCGGCACTTTAACTGGAGTTATCTCCCCGTGACGTTTCTAAACTCCAAACAAAAATTAAGAAAAAATCCAAGATGTCTGCCTTCAACGTGCTCTCATAAAAAAGTGTTTTTCTGCTGTAAAAAAAAAAAAAAATACTTGATCAAATTAAGTGAAATTTTTTTTTCGGAGATCTCCAGTTCAAAACGGATACGTACAATATAACGTTTTTTCGATATTTTCATCTTTTAATGTCCTAATTAAACTGTACAAGTACAACAAAATGTGTATTATTTTAATACAGGACGGGCTACATTAAAAAAAAAAAAAAAAAAAAAAAAAAAAACAGACAGGATCTGCATTCCACCCGTCATATTCTATTTAATTATTAATAAATAATCGTTTTATCTTTTCTTTTTTTTCCCCATGAATAAATTATCAATGAATAAATCAGTGATTTTTAATTCGCTTTTTTTACACTTAAAATGCACTTTTATTTCAAAAAGGATTAATTTAATTTATCGTCACGGCACATTTAAAATAAATCGAGTCATCATGTAAATAAAAAAAAAAAAAGTTAATTTTTAGGTCAGGAAGCCGGTATCTTTACATTGCATATCTACCTCTCCATTGCCCTGTCATTTCTGTGGAGAATATTTATTAAATTAGGGGGGGGGGAGTTTTAAAAATATTTAAAATAAAATTGTAAATATAAATGAGTTTTCTCTAAGCCATCAAACAATATGTCTCCACCCAATAAATCCAACTAGAGGGAAAAGAAATGCATATGCATAGCGTGAAGGCATTTTTTTTTCACAACCTGTTTTTAAATCAATGAAATATTTATTTTGAGACTGACATAGAATGTTAAAATAATGTCCCACAAGATTGATTATTTCGTTTATTATTATTTGTACTCACTAGGAGTTATCACACAGGTCATTATCAAAGATTACTTCTCATTATCAGATACTAACCAGTGGTGTTCCCTTGAGTCTGGGTGGCAAGTTTCTCCAGATTTCCAGTACTCTCCACCTCTTCAGATAACCTTTCCAAATGACTTATCACAGCAGCCATTTACCATTGATCTGACAAAGACTATTGGGCTTCACTGAAATTTAGGTCACAACTAGCCTTCTTAAGGTTCCAATACCCTGTGCTCATCCAGCGGTGGTCTAGAGAGTATTTGCTCTCTCCAGCCCTTCTATCTTCCTTGACCCTTCATGACTATTTTGTGTGGTACCACCCAGGGCTGATGCCTTTTTTTTTTTTTTTTGTGGGGGTAAAATTTATAAGATTTCTTGCAGTTTCAGTTTCCTTGTATTCATATTATTATTATTATCATCATTATTATTATTATCATTATTATTATTATCATTATTATTATCATTATTATTGCTCGTATTTATATAATGTGTTGAGTTTGCTAGTGAAAAGCCGATTGTGACAATTCTTATTGACATATACTAACCCCAATTCACAAAAAAGGTCATACCTGGGAGGATAATCTCATGACCACATAGCAGATACTAAACCTATCCCTACACACAAACAAAAGAAATAATGTTTGGGAGAATGGTATCATGACAACAGAATAGATTACTAAACAACCCCTTTGAAAATTGAAAGTTCATTAGTCTGAAATGTTATAAACAACTGAATTTAGTATTAAAAAATTGTATCATATTATTTAGATAGGACTTCAGGTTCTTCTTCAAAAACCCTGTGGCACCTATGATAACTGGTATGATCGATATCTCCTTAAGATTCCAGTTTCTTTTCATATCATACATGAAACCTTGATATTTGGTCTGTTTTTCCCTTTCAGCTCTGTTCAGACCTCCATCATTAGGAACACTCATTTCAATCAAGGTTGCAACTCTCTCTGACTTATTCCATATAACTATGTCAGGTTTCACAGCAGCATTTTCAAGGTAGGTGGCTGTAGGGATTACATGGTCATAATTAGATTAATTTGTGCGTCACATTGATTTAGTTATCAATGTAAGAGTGACTAGTTGGTCTATTCAACATTACCTGTGTATTACATAACTAGAAAAATACCCGTCCCAGGACGGATAAAATTAATTTGCTGAACAGAATAATTTTGCATCACCTTTATGCCCTCTTACAAAATTTAAAATCAAGATATAATGATACTAATTCTTATGTTTAAAATCATTACATTATTTTGACTCTAGAAAATGTCTAAAAATGTAAGGTATAAGCTTAAGGGATCCTAAGAAGAAACCGAAATTCAGGGAATCTTGTTTATTGATGTCTAATGACTCTGCAATCAAATTTAATCAAAGTTGTTAATATTTTAAATATCTGAATTACAAATGGGAAGTTGTGTCCCTATCATGCCTCCTAAAATCGCTTTTAAATATCCTAAAGAAAGACTTGATCTATATGGAAGAATGTTAATATGACAAAATAGATACTACATTAGTCACCCCCATCCCCAAATTGAGCATTGACAGAACATTAATCTGAAACAGTATAATAAACTGAACTGAGCATTAAAATATAAGAAAAGTATAGTTTTGGCTTTTGGCTTCAGACACATAAAATAGCCATTAGTAATAGATTATTATTATTGTGTTTCAGACTGTAGAAAAACAAACATTAAATCTGACAAAAAAAACAAAAAAAAAACAAACAAAACAGAAACTTGGATAACTTCCAAAAAATTGTTCCTCCAACCAAGTCCTCTCCAAATCAGTTCAATCCTTTCGGCTTTCCTATTGCTCCCCCACCTACCTAGCCCTACCTGCCTTCCACCCAAGATATCTCTCCTATTAAAAAGTTACCAAAAATGTTGGTTTTACTGCTTTAATAAAGTTATTAGAATAAAAAGAGATGAGATTTTAGTCAATCAATTGTTTTCAATTTGATTTTTATTTTGTGATTTCAGACTGCTATCTTGATATATTCACAACATTTCATCCATACTCTCCTTCCTTCCTTAGATAATGTTTGCTATAGTCGGTAGCTGTTCCAGTATTTTCAAAAGTAACTCTCTAACCTAGTGGATATAAAGGCGTTGGTTAAGAAACATTCTCAATGAAGTGAACTGGAAAGGTTGTGAGCTCAATTCTTATTGAATGATTTGAAGAAAATCATTAACAGATAAGATATCTAAAAAGGTATAAAATGGAAATTGAATGTCGTCTGCCCAAGCAAATTAAATAAATGGATCAGTTACAAACTAAAACAAAATGCACCCCAAGAAGGCCAGAGAGCAGAGTGACCAAAATATTGTAAATATATCCTTGAGTGACATGTGGGCCTTGATAAGCAGCGACCCATGTGTAAAAAATGAAAAAAATAAATAAAAATTAACAAAATGATAAGAATTAAGTCTGTGCAGTTGGAACCAAAGTTAAGTTATTGCTTTAAGAGTCAGGCTCAAAGAAAATCGTTCGACTAAAAAAAAATCTTTTTAAAATGATAACCACCATTTTCTGACACAAAAATGTCAATATTTTTTTGTTTGAATGTTTAAATATGTATCACTTTATCTTTAATTGAATTCTTCAGATTTTGTTCATAAAAAATAAAATGTAGAATTCACAAAATCTTGAAAAACATGTCCTCTTGAAAATCCAAACACCTATACAATATACTGGAATACTAGTCCTACAACAAGTAAAATTACTTCTTCGAAATATAAATCTGAAATATTTAAATTTTCAAAATGGAGCCTTATGTCTATATTATGGCCTCTAAAAATCTCTTAAAATATGCCAAATAAACTTAAATTTGGGGTTAATTTATTGAGGTCTAATACTTATTTTTAAAAAATATTGCAAAAGTAAATGGTATCTAAATTTTCAAGAAGAGCTTCCACTAGCGTTTTATTCTTTTTACATAAAATTAAACTAAATATATCCTACATTTGGACTTCTTACATCTAACTTCTTACATCCCTAGTAAGCAATATGCTAGCTAACAGTTGATAAAAAAACCGCTGGCGGAATCTCTAGTGCAAAAACGTTAAGTATTTTTATTTTTATTTTTTTTTTTCTAAACTAATCCTAAATGTTTTGTTACATTGTTTTAAATTTGCTTTTCGTGTTTTATGTATTTTGTCTGTATTTCTCCTGTCTTTTTGTCTGTATTCCGTATTATCCGTCCAGCCCTTCTGCTACAAAGCTGAACGTTTTAAAACAAACAAAATGCCGGCAACTAACGATAAAAAAAAAAAAAAAATGCCGGAAATTATTCTCTAGAGTAGATAAACTTAGGACTTTAGTAAGTAGTATACTTAATATATACTATTACTGCAAGCTTGCCTGTATTGAAAATATTTTCTTTTAGTTTTCGAATCCTACCTTATATAGTTAGCCTTATGTTCAAGTACATTCGAAATATAATACAGCGCAAAGAAAGTCACTCATGAAAACGGACCTCCTAAATTAAAACCTTGAAAAATTATTTAAACTCTAATGTAAATTAATATTAAGCAGTCTTTACAAATTGATAATAGTTAATTATTGGATTTTAATTAATTATAAGATGAAACTTTTATGATTCAAACTAGATAGATAACGACAAACTTCCACCCATTAATATGGGAGGGGAGATTATCACCAAAATGCCATGAATTATTAAGTTCGCACCGGACTTACTACTTAGATATAAGTCACTTGTACCCCTTCCCCTTTCTCCCCCCCCCTTTTTTTTTTTTTTTAAATGGAGAGTAGATAATACAGTGGATGTGTTATCGGCAGCTCCAGTAACTCTCGCTTCTCCTATTTTGTCATTCAGTCCTCATTCAATGAGTGATGTTTCTGACAAAGGGTGAAGAAAAAGCTGCTTAAAGGTCGGTACTACTTGGTGACCAGTAGTCTGAGATGTCGGATATTTTTCTGTCTTTGTCTGTCCTTGTTGCCATGTCACTAGTAAGGGTGCTGGAGGTAAACGTTTTGTCTGGGCTAACGTTATCCGCCTGATAGTCAGGGACCCGAACCTTGGATTAACCACTAAGGAGGCTGTCCTATCAGCAGGCGCAAAGTACTGGGACTGCTGTATTGCCATTTGGTGAGTGGATCTGGACCATGCAGTAGTCTCTGGTGGGGCCTCTCGATGCCATACTAGTGGGTAATTGTTACGGCTTTACCTTTTCGTGTGCTACAAATAAAAAAAAAAAATTTCCTGTCTTTTTCTCTCTTACTTTCCCTCTCTGTACTGCTCTAACCAAGTATGCCGACCTATTCCACAAATCCCCAAACCTCAACATGAAATATCTCCAGAATAAAAACTCGATTAAACCTAGAACCCCATCTTCCAGCGTAGACCCCTACTACCAGGTCTCCTTCTCCAATATCAGGGGTCTACGTTCCAACCTTCCAGAGGTTGAAACCCAATTACAGGAGACGAAACCGGACATATTATTTCTATGTGAAACTGGAATAGGGCCGACCACTTCCCTAGATGAGTTCATAATTAATGGATACTCCAATTTAACAGCTAAATCTGACTTCCAAGATCGCCATGGGCATGGAATATGTGCCTACATTAAGGATGGCTTCCCATGTGGCAGGGATATCTCTAGAGAAGATCCTAATTTACCCTATATGTGCTTCAGGGTTGCACTTGCTAACACCACTGCATTTATATTTGCCCTCTATAGGCCCCACAACAGCGGAGTTACTATCTTTAAGAGCATATCTGAGAAAATAGATCACATACTGTCTTCACATCCCTCGGCTAACATCCACATCTGTGGTGACTTCAACGTCCATAACGTGGAATGGCTGACCCATTCAAATAAGACAGATGATGAGGGGAGGTTTTGTCATGATTTTGCCATTGCTTATGACCTCACTCAGATTGTTCGCGAACCCACCCGTGTGCCCGATACACCCAATCAATATGCAAGCCGCTTAGACCTTTTTCTTTCAACTTCCCCTGAGCTATGTTCATGTACCGTTCATTCTCCTTTAGGATCCTCCGACCACTCCGTCGTATCAGTTAAGATAAAAACAAAATGTAAGAAGCCATCAGACGTACCCCTCCACCGTACTGTATACCGATACTCTATGGCTGACTGGGATAGCTTCCGTACATTCATATCTGATTTACCTCTGCACTCCATGTTTAAAAAGGAAGTGTCCTCTATAGTATCAGATCTGACCGAATGGTTAATTGTAGGCATAGACCAATTCATACCATCAAAAAAATTCCAACAAAAACCTAACAGCCAGCCATGGTTTTCCCCAGAATGTGCTGCTGCTATCGCGCACAGAAATCACTTTTTCCATAACTACCAACATAATAGATGCACTGAGACTAAAGCTGCTTTCAGGACTGCCAGCAACCACTGTAAAAGAGTAATAAAAAATGCAAGAGAGCTATATGCCCAGTCTGTTAAATCCAAGGTAGCTGATCAGCGGCTTGGTTCCCACCAGTTTTGGCAAATAACAAATAGGATCCTGAACAGAAGTGTGCGTTCTATCCCAACCATTATCAATGGACCAGAGGTTATCTCGTCAGCGTCAGACAAGGCCAAACTATTTGCAAAGAACTTTGCAGCTAATTCTACCCTATGCGACGAAGGCCATCAACTCCCCATATTTCCTCCTATAACACAGAACAAGCTAGGTAATATACAAATATCCGTGCATGAGGTCGCCAAGCTAATAAAAAACCTAGATTCCAGTAAAGCAACTGGCCCTGATGGCATCCCAATTATAGTGTTAAAAAAGCTTCAACCAGAACTTGCTACCATACTTACGAAACTATTTAAGCGCTGCCTTAAGGAGAAGTGCTTTCCGACCCCCTGGAAGACCTCATCAGTTTGCCCTGTATTTAAGAATTCAGGTGATAAGTCATCTCCCTCTCAATACAGACCAATAAGTCTTCTCTGTGTTATGAGTAAGTTACTGGAATCAATATTAAATAGAGAAATAGTCAACCACCTCAGCAGAAACAACCTTCTTAGTGACACACAATATGGTTTCCGCTCTGCAAGATCTACTGCAGATGTGCTGACGGTTATATCCCACAGGATTAGTGAATCTCTTGACAAAGGCTTCCTTTCTAGGGCAATTGCTCTTGACATATCAAAGGCCTTTGACAAAGTATGGCATAAGGGTCTACTTCACAAGATTTCCAGCTACGGTATAACTGGAAATGTTTTCTCAATCATTAAATCATTTCTCTCCGATAGGCTCATAAGAGTAGTGGTAGATGGACAAAAATCGGAGGCCTGCAATATAAATGCTGGAGTCCCTCAGGGGTCAATCCTCGGCCCAACTCTCTTCCTGATCTACATCAATGACCTCCCTAAACACATACTTAAATCATTCGTTGACATCTATGCTGATGACACGACCATCTACGGCAACACATCAAAGGCTGTAAATGACGAAGTTCTCTCGGATTCTCTCTCCTCTGATCTCGAGCACGTGGTTCAGTGGGGGAAGATGTGGCTAGTTACCTTTAATGCATCTAAAACCAAACTCCTATCCTTACATCATCAACGCTCTGATCCCCAGCTGGCATCAATTGTGATGGATGGCTCTCGTCTGGGTGAGGCCCCGTGTTTTGACAAGCTTCTGGGTTTGACCTTTACTCCTGATCTGAAATGGAACACGTACATCAAGTCTGTTGCCAAGGTCGCTGGAAAGATGGTGGGATCCTTCTACCGCTCCAGAAGATATCTCACTACTGATGCAATTCTCTATCTATATAAAAGCCAAGTACGGCCAAGGATGGAATACTGTTGCCATATCTGGGCAGGAGCTGCCAAAAACAGCCTATCATGCCTTGACAGAGTACAAAATAGACTTCGTGGTTTAGTGGGGGATGCCCTTTTCTCTACCCTGCAACCCCTCTCCCACAGAAGAGACGTTGCGAGCCTATCCTTGTTTTATCGTTATTTTCATGGCAGGTGCTCGTCTGAACTCCAATCCCTGGTCCCCCCTCGCCAAACTTTCACGAAAATCACTCGTCTAGCTGAATCCACTGTCAAAAATTTCCCCCACTCTATATCTGTGCCTAAATCAAAACGCGGATTTCATGAGCAAAGCTTCTTTCTTAGAACTGCACGCCTGTGGAACTCTGTTCCGTCTGCCTGCTTCCCTCCGGACTACAACTTGGATGTCTTCAAGTCTAATGTTAACAAATTCCTAATGAACCGCCCCCCTAATTAAACACTTCATAAAATCTCCTCACTAACGTGATGTACTTGCAATAACCCTTATCCCTGAGTGGCTTCCGGGCCTTGATAAGTGGTGATCACTGTGTAAAAAAAAACAAAAAAAACTGTACTCCAAAATTCGTAATGATCGGTTAATAAGTTTAGGAGTGAATTCTGTATATACAAATACATATCTAATATATAGTTAGAAATAATATTGGTTAATATTATTCATATATCAGAACTAACAAGAATTTTTAACAGGGATTTTGTTTATCTTAAGTGTAAATAAATATTTTGATAAGACATTTTATGGATAAGTGGGCGGGGGGGGGTGCAGAATAAACAAATCTCTTCACCATGTACCGATTGATTGTTATGCTCATTTAGGCATCTGTACTGCAAGCGTAACCAAACAAACAGATGACAGCAATGATCTTCTAGCACTGTTTACTCATTATAATGTTTTGAGAAGGGCTATCTTATATTCTCTTTTGATAATGAAATGTTTTGCATTCATTATTCCAAGAAATTAACTAATTATCCCAGAGAATAAAACAGAAAATTACTTTTAAATTACAGAAAACTTTTATACATTTAGTTCTTCTTGAAAACCTATAAATACTCATACCTTGTCAAATCTATTACTAATGGAGATTTGGTACATGTCTGTCTGAAGCTGAAATTATACCTGTATCATATTTTAATAGTCAATTAGGTTATTATACTATTTCAGACGAATGTACTATCTTTTAATGCTAAATTCAGCAGGGAGGGTAGTATAATATATGTTCTGTTGTCACGAGACCATCTTCCCAAGCATTACTTCCTCCTTCAGGTGGGGGTACTGTATAGTACATGTTTGTTTGTGCAAGACCATACTTTCAGGCATTACCTCTTCCTTTTGGGGGAAGGAGTATTGTTGTATTTGTTCTGTTCTCATGAAATCAGGTTTCCAGGCATTACCTTCGCTTTGGTAGGGGGGAGTGTTCATTATATATATTACATATATATATATCTCGACCAGAGTGGGCATATTTTTGCTAATATTATGAATAGAAATTATTCTTAAAATCCGTTTTATCATTATTTATTCTATCTTCTCCATTTTAAATAATTTTTTTTTTTTCAATATTTTCTCTCCATTTTAATGAGTAATATTTATCGTTTTGGTGACTTCATTAGATTTTACTATCCGGCTCGTTGCCTTGCTAAAATTAATTCACACATTTCCCCTTCTTTGAATGGTTGATGGCGACAAACGTCTGCAACAATACCATTCACAAAACAGCAGACGCAAGAATAGCAGCCGCAAATTAGAGTTGAGAAATACACAATTCGATGCACTATCTTTATACGTGTAAGCACCAGTAAACATAGATCTACCTGTACACCTGGATTTGACCGATGGCAGTGGGGAAATTATGAACGTTTTATACGGGTAATAAAACTATTAGTTTCAAATTTTGGAATTTTAGATGAGGATTGAGAACTTGAATTATTAAAACTATCGTTCTCATCTTGTCTTTTAAAATATTCATAACATTTTTAGCCGATGTAATAAGACAATATAGGAACCGTTAATTATAAACAATAGATTAGAACAGCAATATATATATATATATATATATATATATATATATATATATATATATATATATATATATATACACACACTTTTTATTTGTTTTGCATAAGCATTAATATGTCGCTACACATTCATGGGCATGTTTCGGTCAGCCAGTTACAAGTAACTAGAAACCTCTTCAGGTGACACTGCCTATACAAAAGTTTATGGACTAAACTTTTTTATAAGCAATATCGGCTTAAGTTACTTATTACTTGTAACTAGCTGACTGAAACATGTTCATGAATGTGTAGCGACATATTAATGCTTATGAAAACAAATAAAAAGTATATCTTACCCTACTTCGGTATTGAGTATTCTTGCATTAACCTCGTTAAAACTTCATTGGTTGCTTTACATATAAAAAATATTAATATGGAATATATATATATATATATATATATATATATATATATATATACATATATATATATATATATATATATAAAGAGAGAGAGAGAGAGAGGGAGATAAGTAGTAAGATTACACATCGAAAACAAAAATAGATTTAAGTCTCCTAAAATTCATACTAAAATTGTCCACTGGAATCTGTGGCACAACGGATAAAAGTGCTAAACACATTTTGAGAATGACACCCAAGAGAACAATACTCTGAATAATCCAATTAATACATATTAGCTTTACGTTAAATTAAAATGACGGTAGGTGAAGGTTAGTGTGAACGTTTTAAACAATAACTAATAGCTTTAAGCAGTAGGGACTGAATATAAAAGGGATGGTAGAATTTCAAAATTTGTAGTTAGCTGGACGTAAACGTTTCTGTGTAGATCATTTGCCATAAACTACTACTATTAAACTCTAACCATGAAGAAGTAAATATTGAAACAATCAAGGCCACCATTCGACCATGTACAGAATATTGTTGCCACATCTGGGCTGCTGCATCTAGTCTCTCTCTCTCTCTCTCTCTCTCTCTCTCTCTCTCTCTCTCTCTCTCTCTCTCTCTCTCTCTCTCTGATAGGGTCCAAAAAAGTCTTCAATCTAATAGGTCCCACTTTGTCAACTAAGCTCCAACCCCTGTCCCATCGCCGGAATGTTACATCTCTGTGCCTGGTTTACAAATATTTTATGGAACATGCACTGATGAACTCATTACATTTGTGCCCCCTCGACCTACATATCCCTGACAAATCCGTTTAGAAACAAAATCACACCCCTTCACTGTTGAGGTTCCTAAATGCCAGAAAGCTTTCTACTCTAATATTTTTTCCCCTCAAACAGCTAGACTTTGGAATTCCCTATCTGCAACCTGCTTCCCTGAACGTACTCATATGCAGAAGTTTAAATGTAATGTAAACCAACATCTTGTTAATCTTTCCTAGGCATGGTCTCAAATAGTAGCCCCTTGCATCCAAGTGTCGATATGCCTTGTTAAGGGTGTACATGAGTAAAAAATATATATATATAATAAATGGCCTCAATTCTGTCTCAAGAGACAATGGGTACCCTCTGTAAGAGTGCCTGTGTATATAATTGTGTAGCAAGAGTTGTGCAATCGTCAACTACACTTCTCCTGAGTCAGTACTGCCTGATTCTAGTGGCAAGGAGAAGTCCAGAACTATTAGAAAGAATGCCAAGATAAGCGGAGAGTACATACAGCACCTGGTATTCTCATATAATCACCAATTTTAGTATTGACCAGACACAACGATGCCTAACTTCGGTGATATATGCTGTATGTGTGTGTATAATTTTATATTATACATGTACACTAGTATACACTCTCTGACAAAAATAAAAGTTAATGATTTGCTAGTGTTCGCACTCGCTATTTATCTAGATATATTATTGAAATAATGGAATAATTTATGCCTACATCCTACTAAAACTTTGTAAAATCTTGTTTGTATTTTGTCACTGTTCACAGTGGATGACGTCACAAAATGCAAATAACAAGAATAAAAGGTGAACGATAAAAGAAATAAGAGGAGACGAATGATGTAAATAATTGACAGAGGAAAATGAAAAGGAGGGAGAAAAACACCATAAAGCTGCCATTTATCTATTATGACCTCATCCACTTGAAATATATATAATGAATAAATCTTGGCACATTCAACATTACATCAAAATTCATTCCTGAATCAGATGCAAA
This sequence comes from Euprymna scolopes, assembly GCF_053919585.1. Classification (NCBI taxonomy): domain Eukaryota; kingdom Metazoa; phylum Mollusca; class Cephalopoda; order Sepiida; family Sepiolidae; genus Euprymna; species Euprymna scolopes. The sequence goes on along the minus strand of NC_136484.1, from coordinate 28,991,334 downwards.
AACTAAGTACATCCAGATTTCTTTCATTGGTGTTCAAAATAAATATTTTTTGTGAATATCAATTAAAAATGCTCAACCCACAATAATGTTGTGACCCTCTGATCAAAATAAGATATAATTTTCAAAGTAATATAGTTTTAAAATATACAAGGTGCCTTCAATAAGTTTCCAGACTTTTTTTTTTTTGTAAAGGCATTTAAAATTGTCATAGACTCTTAAAACTTCAGTCTGTTATTACTATACATCTTATGGGATGATTGACTAATTTTTATGATTTCAGGTTCAAATGAACAGCTACAGCAGCAAATGGAATACATTCTACTAAAGCCTGAATGTCATAACTGGTGAATTTCAAAAATGCAATCTGGATGTAAGGACACTTTAGAAGACAGATGCACAATAAAATTCTCTTTTAAACTTGGAAAAAATGCCACAGAAACGTATGGAATGCTTTTGGACCATCTTGCATGAATTGGGCATCAGTTTTTGAGTGGCATAAGAGATTCAAGGAGGGCAGGGAGTCTGTGAAGGATGATGAGGTGTGGTAGTAGTAAAAACGTCAGAACACCAGAGTTGATTGGCCAAATAAAGAATTTTATGGATAATTTGATCGTATGTCTTTAGAGACAATCAGTGCACAGTTTGATATCAGTATAGAAACTGTACACACACTTATTCATGAGGAACTGAAGATGCAGAAGATTTGTGCGAATGCACCAGTCCACAACTCCATCCTTGTCACAGACTATTTGACCAAGATGGGCATCAAGACCCTCCCACTACTGTCTAGACCTTGCTCCCTGTGACTTGGTTATTCTCTAAGCTCAAGGAAAACCTTAGCGGCTGTCATTATGAAACAATTAAGATGAAAAAGGCTGTGGCGAAAGTCATTGATATGCTCACACAAGATGACTTTCATGGAGTCTTCCAAAAGTTGTTGGAATAGTACAAGGAGATTCTTTCGAAGGGGACTAGAGTTTCATATGTATACTCTCGATAAAAGTGCCCATACAAGAAAAGTCTGGAAACTTATTGAATGCACTCTGTATGACTAGCAGGATCCATAATGGAAATGTCACAATTATATCCTTTGTTGTATATCACTGCTGGGCATTCTATGGACATCCAATGTAAACGCAAACCCAACAATATTATTGCACCACCTTTGTACAAACTAAGACGTACTTATCTATTTACTTCTGTTAATGTAGTTTCTGAATATATCTGCTTATGATGATCCAGCTGAAAAACACTTAAAACAGGATATTTCCATTCTTTGTAACAACTGACACAAATATAAACCCTATGATACCATCTCTAGGCAAAACAGATACTACACAATGCCTAAGAAACATATTTTACTTTCACGTTCCACATAACAGTATCATCAGATGAAAATTTTAAAATTATTTTTTCTTTGCATTGCATCTTCGGTGATTGGGCAATCCCGAGGAGATGGAAGGTTATAATGTACGTCCAAACATGAAATTGCCTTAGTGTATTGTTATATAGATTATGTGCTTCTATCTAAAAAAAGAAAAAACCTAGGGGAAGTTTGTAAGCCAACAGACAAAAACAACATGAGAGTTAATTCACTTCGTTTTGGGGGTTTCCTTTTCATATCTCTTACTAGCAGTATATACCCGGCGTTGCCCGATCAAAACATATTGCCAGGTGGAGGAATTAGTCACATACACCAAGTATCCTAACTTATTATGAAAAGTGACCACATGTTGGGTTTAGGGAAGCATAAAAGATTCATCTGGGTCTATGAAAATCAAACCCATAGCTTAAAGGGGAAATAACCCTTATAGCTTAAATAAGTTTACTTCCGGTTTTAACCGCAACTGTTGGCAGCTATTAATAATTGAAAATATATTAAATTAAATATAAATTTAATTTTAAAAAAGTTAAATAAACTAACTTTAATATTTCTAACTGGAACAATTAAAACGATTTTATTACAACAATTAACATTGAGCTAGTTATCAAAATAGATTTCCTTAATGTACATGCAAATGAAGTTACGCATTGAATGTAGTTTTTTTGTTTGTTTTTTTTTTAATATGTAGTATATATATATATATATATATATATATATATATAATGCTGGAATAAAAGTGTATATAAATCCGTTTTCAGTGTTAACATTAATATGAGAACCAGTGTACGTTTTGTACGTATTAATTGTGAACAAACAAACAGACAGGAATACAATTTCATTATAATAGAATTACTCTTACAATGTTCGTACTTGCTTTTTGAATCAATAAGTCAGATTTTTTTCCATGTTGTTAAAACTAATATTGTCTTTTTGAAGGATCTCATCCCGAAATGTGCAACATGCCTCAGCCTCATCTCATCTGACACTGCATGATCCCTTGAAATAACATGTGTTCCAGGTCACAGACAAATAACTTTTTAGGAGAAAGAAGCAAAATTATTATCAATAATAATAATAATAAAAGCAACAACAAAAAAATGTTTAGGTAGACAAGAATTAAATGTTAAAATATAATGTCAATTGGATTGGATTACAACTGTTTTTTTTTTCTCTGCTTTTCGGTTCATTTCTATGACTAAGATAATACTCAAAACAAATACCAGATCCGAACACAGAACAAATGCTGATGATACATAAATACCTTTTGAACTCTTGTACATTTTTTAAGACAAAAGTCAGAGAATTAATGTGAATTATTTACATTAATCAAATACACAACATCCATTATCAATTTTTTTTTCTTTTGAATTATACATTTTATGCAACTATGTTACAGAAGTGATCAGACACTACAAACATCTATTACTGGAAAGTTAAAAAGTTTAATACCAAATTACTTGCATCGTTTGAACTACCATTCTCATCTGGGTTGTTATATCCATGCTTTGCTGAACCTTTTATTTAATACACGATGGGGTGGGGGGTTAGATTATTTTCACTCTGTCACCCATGATTAGGTCAAAGTGTTAATTTGTTGTACTCAGTTATTATTGTCTGTAGTGAGGATTGAACCTTCAACCTCCAGAAGACTGTCATTTAGTTAAACCATAGCTTAATTAGTCGTATTTGTATTTGTAACGGCTTTCATCCTGGTCGGATTGAGCCAGTTTGTTCCTGAACACAAACTGCATCTTGAACCATTGCAGTCCAGCTTTCACGATCCTGAGCCAGGTCACAGGAAATGGCTAACTACTCCCGATTCCAATGCCGGAGTGGCTGACTGAATAAGAACAATCTACCCCAGTGAATCTAATAAATGATTCAGTTTGAAATTCTATCTCGGTTCCAAAAATTAAAAAAAAAAAAAATTATTATTAATAAGTCACCACTTACCAAGGCCCCAAGCCATTTAAAAGTAAGAGGGAGATGAATAGACAGTTGAATGATGATGAATATTGCGAGAAGATTGAAAAACTTAATGTACTACACATTCAAAAAGCAACAGCCGATCCAGAAAACGGAAATTCTTCGCCCTTTGTCAGAAACATCACTCATTAAATGTGAGGAGTAAATGACTAAATAAGAAGTGAAAGTCACAAGATTGCCAAAAGTAAACACAAGGTCCACTTTTTACTCTCATTAGATCTTCTGAATCTGCAGCCCTCGTCATTTCACATGGTACCAACACAGCTAAAAAATACTTAAAAATTGATCAAGACAATTGAATTTATTATTTTCATTGTTGACGATGTTCTTTGGGGCAAGTCAAGCATACTATGCCATTAACTCAGTATGATATGCAAGAAAGTATTGCATTTTATTTATTTTTTTTTTTTTTTTAGCTTTCTTTAAATGTTGTATACGAGCTTTAAAGTTCCACTAGCCTAAAATGCAAACAATACAAAAATTGGTTCTATTGTTCTGAAATTATAAAGAAAACTGCTGATCAGAAAGTGTATAAAATGTTTTACGAAATTTAATTTTTTAAGGCACCAAATTCCCTAAAATATTTCCTCAATAAGATTTCGTCAGGCATTGATTGTTCGAATTCAAATCCTTCCTATGTAAATTTGAAAAATAATTTTACATTTCAACTGCTTATTGTTTCTAATTGATATATAACAGTTTAACCATTATCATACTGCTGAGCTTTAATTTTATGCAAATATAGAATCAAATGAAGATTAATTATGTAACGCTGAGCTTTAATTTTATGCAAATATAGAATCAAATGAAGATTAATTATGTAACGCTGAGCTTTAATTTTATGCAAATATAGAATCAAATGAAGATTAATTATGTAACGCTGAGCTTTAATTTTATGCAAATATAGAATCAAATGAAGATTAATTATGTAACACTGAGCTTTAATTTTATTCAAATATGGACTCAAATGAAGACTAAATAATATCTAACACCTGAACCTCTATTATGCTGCTGAAACTGCAGTTGGTTTAAATAACAAATTCGATTTCTCAATGCGAATTTTTAAAAAATGACTTGAAACTTGCTTTGAACTTATTTCATCTGTTCTTTTGATTGGCAACTGATAAAATGTTACAATGAACTTTTAAGAAACTCTTTTTGCCACAAAGTTTTATTTATTGTAAGGATACCACGTGTTTTGATTGTTACAACGCCAGGGATTTTCGCTTTCATAACACTCATTTTATAGCCTTGCTTATCCCATCCCTCTTTAAAGTTCACCACAGCTGAGCTTCCTTCATATTTCAAGAGATAAACCTACATGAGGTTATTCGGTGCACACCTGTGATCACAAGCGTTGTAGCAATCATTTTTCATTCTTCTAACCTATTTATCCCTACAGAGATTTATTTATAAAAATTAGGCTTTTCTAGTTTTTAATGGCCCAAATAACCTACAAAATTTTCTCCATCTCTTCGGAATATGAGCCCGGTCTAGTAATACTAAAATTTCAATGACAATAGAGGTTACTAAATCTCTCTCTCTCTCTCATATATATATATATATATATATATATATATATATGTGAACGTGTGTGCGCGTGTCTGTGTACATTTCCCTACGCAATAACTCTGTCAATTTTCAGTCTACAAACTCGAAGTTTGATATACAGGATACTGAGATTTGGGAAAATTTTTATAATCCATTTTCGGCCAAAAATTTGGCTGTTAAGGAGTCAAAGTTCAACGATTTGACCTTTGAGAACTCTACCAAACTCCTCCGCCAATTTTGGGTCTAAAAACTTGAAATTTTAGACATAGGTTCCTTGGACATGGATAATAACTTGATTTGAGCCTCAAACAATAAATGTTTAAAGGGTCATAATAGGGGTCAAAGTTTAAAAAATTGACCGCTTTTTTTTTTTTTGATAACATACACCTCCAAACACCCGGGCAACGCCGGGCTGAAATGCTAGTAGAATATAAAATATCGATCTAATGAATATTTAAAATATCGATCTAATGAATGATATTTAAACAGAAATTTCTAGATATGGGGAAATGTAGTGTTGTGAAAAAACTATCGAAAGAAAGAAAATGACATAAAAAGGAATAAATAAAAGAATCTACGACAGGACATTGAAAGTAAACTTTTTGTCAGTATTACTGTTTGTTTAGTATTATTAAACAGGTCCAGTATTAAGGAGACATGAAGAAATATACAAGGTTATTAAGGTCTTTCATAACTAAAGAAAATCTGCTTTTTTATAAAAATATTTGCAGAGACGATATTTAGTCTTTAATATTCCATCTAAAACTAATAATAATAATGGAATAAACGCCAATCAAAAATTCATAATGTTATAATAGGTACGCACCTAAACTAAAATTTTTATTTATTATATATTAAAATTTTAAATGTGGATACATAGATTTTCACAAAACATTTATTTTGGTATCAATTCACCACTGAATTATAACGGTTAGTTGGAAATTAGTTGGAAATTAGAACATTTGACTATCCAGATACCAAATTTCACAGAGTATAATTAAAAATGCAAACTTTGAACAAATGAAAAAATCCTTTTTAATATCATCTTATGGTGAAAATAAGTTAATAATGGAAACAATAATTATCAGATATAGTCAACTTAAACATTATGTAAAAATTTCATCTTCTATATATATAAAGGGCAAAATGTGTGTGCGTGTGTGCATGTTTGTATGTCTTGCATAGCTTTCGACAGAGGTGACGGATCCTCATGAGCTCGGTATCGTTTTAAGGCTCGACCCTTCGGATGACAAATATCGAAAAATTGGCCCAAAACATTAATTCCTTCACCCACAACCGGGCAATTTTCTACAAAGAGGAGTTGTTTTTTTTTGTGTCGCTATTTTCGCAAGTCATCATATCGGTTGGATCAACTTTGCTTAATTTCAATATTCCAAACTTCTAGTCGGACGATGGAGACATCGGCAAACACATCACTTTTTTTATTTTTTTTCTCCTTCGTGTTACAGGTTTGAGCTTGCTTGCCTACTACCACTTTTTTTTCTCTCTCCACCCAAACTGCCTACTGTTGTTTCGCTCCCCCCCCCACCGCTACTACCAATTTTTTTTTTAATCCCGCCCCCCCTCCCTATTTACAGGGTTCCTTACTCAACCCAAACAACACTGAGGGACCCCGCTACTATACCACTTTTTTTTAACACCTTTAAATCCCGCTCCCCCAGGGATCCTTACTACATCTCCATACACCCAGGCAACGCCAGGTACCCCTGCTAGTTTATTATATAAAGGAGAGATGTCTATGTATTAGTGTGTGTGTGTGTGTGCATGCCTGCTAAAATCTTGTCATCCGCATCAGACCAGATCGAAACTAGTACCATCTTAAAGAGCAATACCCCGGATGCATAATATGTGAAAATTAGAAAAAAAGATTCATTCTGTGGCAGTCAACTGAACCACTTTCTGGAAGTGGGGGCCCCCACAACTTTTTGCCTTCTTCCCCTCTTCTGTGTTTCACATTTGAGCCCGGCCACCGCAGCTCATTTATTTATTTATTTGGTCGAACGGTCACTGCCTGCTATTTTGATTGAAAAAAAAAGTTATTTTGATTTTTTTTGGGGGGGGGGTCTGCGCATGAGCAATACCAGGCACCCACCTGCTGGTATATAATCATCAAAAAGTGCTCAATATCCGGTGAATAGCTTCTTATCTTTGTATCCCTTTATCGCGTACTTCTTTTTTTGAGTGATTACATTTTTGTGTTTTTATCTGTTTTAAATAGGATTACCATATCTTTTATTTTTTTCATTTTTGTGTGAGTATCGACGTTGCCCACAATAAAGTTGACATAATAATGAAAAGGTGCTCAAAATCCTTAGTATAGCAGGTGTGTCCAAACGGAGCTTCATGTGGACCCGGGCAATTCCGGGTATCCCTGCTAATTAGTCATAAAATAAGGTACAAAAATGCCACGAAAGTACAACTTTAATTGTTCACATAAAATTCATTTCAACAGCTAACATATTGAATCTTCATAATATGATTCAGCACAGTAGAGATCAAGCTCGACTTTTCTTTTAACACCTATTGTAGATAATATGTTGAATATTTGCTATTTTACCTATAGTTAAAGAGAAATTATTTATAGCTTTTCAAACAATGTCAGTGAATGCAATAAATGTAATAGGATTTTTCTTTTTTTAACTCTTTTCTTCATCCCAAAGAAGACATACTGCCACTTGGACATGAGGGGTTACTATTTGGGACTATGTCTATAGGGGATTATGTAAGAAGATGAGTGAGATGTCTATTCACATTACATTTGAACTTCTGTATGCTAGTACAGTCTGAAAAGCAGTAAGCAAGGAGGGAATTCCAAAGTCTAACAGTGCGAGGGGAGAAGCTATTAGGGTAGAAGGCTTTTCAGTACTTAAGGACCTCTACAGTGAAGGGGTGGGATTTTGCTCCGAGACAGGTTTATCAGAATATGTATGATGAAGGGATACAAGTGCTATGCATTCATTAGACCACATTCCATTAAAGTACTTGTAAAGCAGGCACGGGGATGCAGCATTGTGGTGATGGGACAGAGGCTGGAACTTGGTTGATAGTGCGAGACCTATTAGATGGAAGACTTTTTTTAGACCCTGTCTAAGAGGAAGAAACTAGCGGTGGATGTACCAGACCAAATGTGGCATTTTTTAAGTTGTATACACCCTGTCAAAAATGAAAAAAAAAAATGCTTTACCAGTGTTCCTAGTCATTATTTATCTAAATATATTACTAAAGTATTCATAAAATCATAGAATTAAATTAATAATTTAATTTTTCATAGAAATTATTATAATTTCTGATGACTTAAAGAAGAACAAAGCACTACTGAATTTATTATAGAGTGGAGGATTTCTTTTCGAATACATTTGAGGTAGCAGGTTAAGTCTGAGATGGTGATCTGACTTGCTATTTGCTTTCTTGCTTCTCTTCGTCAGTTGAAATCGCTTCATTCGGTGACTAGATAAAAGAATACGTTTACTTATTAACTTTTTGGATGGAAGTATATAAGTACATATTATATACATACATAAATAGACACTGCTTTTAATTATAGAATAAAAAATATTTTTGATAAAGAGTCATGGGAGATTTAGTACTAAATATTAATTATATACGTTTTGATTTTAAAGAGGATCGTAATGTTTTTCAAGTTGAAAGAATTAAATGTAAGGAATTCAAATAAAAGTGATATACGATGAAAATAGATTTGTGAAATCGGTAGACTAAATACTCAACTTAGACAAGTCAAAATACTACAATTTTTAAATGTCAGACTCCTAAAATAATGAACTTGCTCTGACTGACTCTGAAGGCCATCTAGAAAAATGTGATGGTAGTCTGAGACTCTGACTTCATAGCAGTGCTCAGAGCGTCTTTAAAATTATTGCCGACTCACCTCCCTGCCAATGAATAGAACAAGTGATAAAATTTCTAAGGCTAAAAATATGTTTTGTTTAATCATGAGAATCGAAAATCGAATAAAGTTTTATTTTATTTTGTTGTTTTTAAGAACTGATCTAATCTCGAATGTGAGAGACATAAGGATATCTAATGTCAAAAATAGAATCAGGCAGACAGCCTTGAAATAAAAGAGAGACGCGAGAGCAAACTGATTATGAAGACATCAACAGAAAAGTAATGGATGTTTGATCTCATAACTGTCACTCAAATGAAGAAGGACAAATTTGAGAGAAATAAAAGTACTCATAATAAAAAAAAAATTGCGGATAAAAATAAAAGGAAAAAAAGGGGAAAAACTATTCTGAGTGAGAAGTGGGATGAGAAGCAGGAGAGAAAGAAAAGGGGAAGGGGTGGGAAAGGTGAGAGGAAAGAGAAGAGAAAGAGCAGAGAGAGAAGGAAGGGAGGGGGGGGGAGAAAGGAAAGAGAGAGAAGAAAGAAAAGGAGGGAGAGAGAAAGGAAAGAGGGAGAAGAAAGAAGAGATAAAGGAGAGACAGAGAGAAAATAAAGGAGAAAAATGGAGGGAGAGAGAAGAAGGATAAGAGAGAGAAATAGACAGGAAAAAAAATGCCTTCATAAATATAACCGAGTTAAAAGTACGACTTTATAATCAGAGCAAATCAGTTTTTACCCAAGTAGGCAAAGCAACTGAGGAGAAAAAATGACTAACTGAAACCTGCATGCTAGCTAAGAGATTATATTTATAAACCTCAGATTCGACTTCGTATACCAAAATTGGGGTTACATATCGCAAACATTCGTGAGGAATGGGAAGCTGCTGGAAAGTCATGAAGGATGGTTTCAATAGCAGACTGAAGACCTCCATATTTTGTGTGTCCTTCATTTCTCTGGGATGCTTTCTTATTCCTCTTATAGTTAAGATATGCTAATTATTGATAAACAATGGTGCCTACGATTACTGTTTCTCCCTTTCTATTACTGTTGATGCCATGTGCAAACTTATTTGCATTTACCAATTCTACGATTACTTTTACCTCTTATAGTATATTGGGACGCTACGCCAGTAAGTACAGATTATGTTTACTAGTATCAATTTCAAGTATGTTACATTAAGTACATCCCAGGACAACCTGGCAGCAAACGGAAATGGACCCAGTGCATCTAGCGTGAATGAGGTGAGAGGGGTCAAGGGTTATCTCCCTAGACAAAACAAAAAACAAGTGTTGAATGATATTACATAAGAAATAATTACGTGTTTGAGGGACAGGACAGATTTTTGAAATGGTTAATCAAAGAAGTCGCCAAACAAGGTGTGCCAGCAATGTAGAAATGGAATGATCAAATTAACAACCAAGAAATAAGAGATCACATTAACAAACAAGTAGTATCGTCAATAAACACAAACGATATCTAGGCTGGCTCAAATATACTCTAAGATTGGCTCCAAGGAGAATTGCCAACCAAGTGCTCTAACTGACCATTGATGGAAAAAGAAGACCAAAAATGAACTGGAAGCAGACAATTGAGAGATTTTATTGCAACAAGAAGAAACTGGAGGGGCTTCGTGGATCTGGCTTCAGATCGAAAAAGATTTGATACTTTGATTGTTGCATGTGTTGTGAATTTCAATGAGAGTGTTTGTTTGTCGACCATTTTTAAGGTTAAGTAAGAAAATTAAGCAAGAAAGAATTAATTTTAGTCTCTCCCCTCATGAACGAACTTCTGTCTCAAATAAAACCTTCGAAATCGCAACAAATCTCCATTACTCCATGCATAAGCTTTAATTGCCTAAATTAAATAGCCAATCAACCGCCTCATAGTAGAGGGAACCACACACATGGAGAAGCAGCAATCAAAATATGAAGACCAGACCACGCACGTATGTAAATAAGATTTGCTGTTTGATCTGTTCTTTATTGTTCACTGGCAACACATTGCAGTTAGTGTGAAAAACCATTTGAGAACGATTTGTTCATTCATTGTTTGATTAAACTTGTGTTTAGGCTACCAACAAATCTTTGTGTATTCTTACCTATAGCTACCTTACTTTTTTTTTTAACAACTTAGGCACAGAGAGAGTGGGGGAAATTGTTGTACTTGCTTCATCCGTCTCTTGATTATTATACTTGTAATAGTATCTAAATTGGTGCATAACTTCTGAACTTCAATCGGTCACAAGCTCTGTCTGAAACGGACCTTAAATGAAGAAAGGATCTACACTCTTGAGATGCTCTTGACCTCTCAAGCCTTACACTAAACGTTCAACTATTAATAATTAGCATTTAACTACTGAGAAATAGTTGGCGCTAAAATGCTCTACAAGAGAATAAAAAGTGAAGTTGAATATTTAAACGAAAATAAAGTTGTAATTTAAAATAAAGTTTTGCTAAAGTTTAAATAATTTTGTGGGTTAATTGGTTTGTTCTACAACATAAAATTAATTAAGATAAATTATGTGACCCATAGCTGGGGGAGGGGTAGTCATACTTTTCCTAACTAATGCTGGTTTCACAAAGCTAGGTATCCAAAACCAAAATGTTATTTTCATTATTTCTAAAAACATTTAATGTGGACACGTAGATCTTTGCTAAGCATAAACAAAGTTACAAAATTTATCTTTCGCATTTGGTTTGTCCAGAAGCCAATTTCAGTGTGTATAACTAACAATGTAGGTTTCGAATAAATAAAAAAAAAATAAAAAAAAATTTACAAACGATTCATGTTATCTTGTGGGAAATAAAAATAACTCATAATGGAACAATTTATAGGATAAAATCAGACTAACATTATGAAAAATCCTATTACCCTTCAAAATATGTACAAAAATGACACAAAAGCGAAACTTTGTTCATAAAACTCAGATTTGGATCATGTAAAAACAGACAGAAACACAATTTGGTAATGAGTGAAAATGTCATTCACTAATATTTTCAACTGGGATGCAATATATTAATTATGATATAATGTGCATATATGCATAAAATAGCAATTTATATAATAATAATATATATATATACACACACACACATACATACATACATACATACACACACATAATATATATATATACACACACACATACACACACACAGGGTGTCTTTAAAATGTACTCACACTTCAAATTTATTCCTTTATTCATGAATATAGCATGAAATGGAATAGCTTCGAATACAGAAGACAAATGTCACTGAAGAATCATGTTCGTAAATGTTCAAATTGCTGGCCATTACTGTTCAGATAACGCTGATAACAGTTAAGTACGAGTATGTTTTTTTGAGACACATTATATATATATATATATATATATATATATATATATATATAAACTTCTAAAGACAATTAAATAATCCATTGTTTTGAGACTAACATAAAATCTTTCACAGAAAACGAAATAAATTTGATCTGATAAAGTTAAAAACAGAATTTTTTTTTTAAGTATCCAAATATATTTCTGAAGCTATAGACAAAACAAAGAGAAACTTGTTTTTTTGTTTGTTTTTTCCTTTTTTTTTTAACTAAACGTTTATTGAGCATTTCGTATGTGGGATGGACAGCTTTGGTGTCAAGTGTCATCTGTAAATGCATTCTCAAGAGATAAAAAATAATAAAATAAAATTTCTATCCTTTGTTTTAATAGTGTTAGTCATTACATATATTATTGTTCACATGGGATATAATAAATTTAAAAAAAAAAACACATTGAGGAACTGAATTTATACTCATCAGCATATAAGATCAATACAACGATATATAACTGAATAATAAGCAATTAGCAGCATAAAATATACCACGTGATTATATGATTGGTGGATGGGGCATCTAAAAGTTGCATTTCTAAGGTAGAATAAAAAAATAGCAATACATTTCATAAATCGATATTTCATTCCACTTGATGTTTAATTTTTTTGGTATTCCAACAATAAGTTTGGCACATATTTCTAGGGGAACTGGAGGTAATCCATTTCTGAGTAGAAAATTCCAACATTGCAGGAAATAAATGCATAAAAAGAAGGATGAAACTTATTTAATATCCTAAATTTTAATTTGAAAACGGATTCCTATTCAAATCAATTTTGTTTCTATATAAAAAAAAAATTGGATTTTTATGCATTATTTAGTTTTTTTTATTTTTTATTTACTATAGACAACGAACCAAATAAGTGGTCAAAAAACAAATAAATAAAAAAATAACTGTTACCAAAGGCAGGAGAAGTTACTCTTCTTATAGGAATCTGCCAGATAAATGTCATGGTGACATTTATTGGGTTGATTTCTATCAGGACTTTGTTTATTTTCGAGCTTAAGCGATCATCGAGACTCTAAAAATAACAGCCTCATGTCCGCCATCTGGTCAGTTTAACTTAAGCACTCGGCAATACTTGCTTTACAGATTTAAAAAATGCTTTAAAATAAGTTAAAATACCAAAAACTTATTCAGGTAGGTAGAAGAGTAACTTATCTTGCCTTTGGTTACATTTAAATGTTATATATTTGTTTCTTGATCACTTTTTTGGGTTGTTATCTATGGTAAAACAATACATATTTTATATTATACATAATAAAATTCATTCATATCAAAACAGCCCAAGCTTATATATATATTTTTTCATTTTCTTTACTGTTATTTCACCCTATATAATGCACAGTGCCACTTTGACGTAAGGGGGGTACTATTTGGGACCAAATTTATAGGGATACTGTGTAGGGAGTTGAGCAGCAATATGGTTGTTCACATAACACTTGAACTTCTCTATGTCAGTACAGTCAGAGAAGCAGGGACCCGGGAGGGAATTCCAAAGTCTAGCCGCTCGAAGGAAGAAAATAGCGTATCTAAGTCTGTTTTCAGTATGAAAATTAATTTGTACCGTTTGTACATATTAATTAAATTATGAACAAACAGAGAGAAATACAACTTTATTATAATAGATATATATAAGCATCCATTTATCACAACACCTCTATATTTCTTTCCTGTAAAGTAATAAGAAATGGTTTCCATTGCACAATAAATAGCATAACAATATAACTCAGAGAATATACTTTAAGGCCGGTTGTTAATTCTTACATTCAAATTAAACACAGTAGAGAGAACCCACCTTTTATCACAGCAGGCTTAGTAATTGCCTCAATATATTTGTTCCAATTCATGTTGTCTGTGAATGTTAACCCTAGGAGCTGGCAATGTATCATTAGCCATTTTCCAGTAGTCTGAAAGCAAGATTCATTAAGGTATTTATTAACGTGCTTGGAGAGAACCGGAGCAACCTCAGTGGAGCATTTTTTTAATACTATAGCAGGCATAAGATCGAGCCTTAGATGTGTCTAGATTTATTATGGCATCACAAACAAGGGAATAGGTAATTTTCAGGTCATCGAGTGTGGCTGCTGTTTGCAATGGGAAATTTGGGAGAGAGTAGCCTGCTAGGTCTAAAGTGGAGTTAAAGACAAAATGTTGGGCAAGCAGATTTGCCTTTTCAGTTGCTTGCAAACAATCTCAAGGTTGTTGGATAGTGGGGAATTGTTGACTGTCCATTATTTACTATACTACACCTTTATAAATTTTCCAGAAATCACAAGTTCCTAGTTTCTGCGATTCCATACATTTTCTGATAACTTCAGAATGCCTTCTCTTGGCTGTGGCTATTTCTCTCTTACAATTATTTCTAGCTTCTACAAACTTTTGCCTATTTGTATTTGACTTGTGTCAAATAAGTCTGTGGAATGCATTCTGCCTTTGAGTGATAGCAGCTGCACAATCAGAGTTGAACTATTGTGGAGAATGTGGTTTGATAAAATACTTCTGTGTGGGAGTGTGTGCTTTAATTGCTGCTTTGAATCATTCAGTTATCTCATGTGTGCACTATTCCGCAGGAAGAGAAAAGATACTATTCCATGAAGCATCTCTGATGTAATCACTGATGGCTTCCCAGTCAACTTTGTCGTTTTGAACAATGGCTCTTCAGCTTTGGGTCGAGAGTTTAGGGTGATTTCTACCATTATCACGTGATCAACATTTCCGAGTGGGCTATGGGCATTCGTTATACAATCATTGGGAACTGTGGTCAGAAATAGATCTAGAAGTGAGGATTGTTGGTTGCGTCAATCTAGGAGACAGATCAAAAATATAATAGTCGTGATAAGGAACGAGATATAGACAAGCTATGTGTCATGCTACCAGTTGTGTCTGTGTAACTAGAGGAATGAAGCCAATTACTGTGGTGGACATTAAAGTCACCAAATACGTGTACTTATGCACTAGTATCTAGGGAGAGTTCTGTATCTATGCTGTCAGAGACTTAGTTGACTAGGGTACAGTCCTGGATCGAGGGAGAGCGGTAGATAAAATATAAGTAGCTACTCACACCGGAGAGTATCCTGTATCTCTACAAGGCCATGATTCGTCCATGCACGGAGTATTGTTGCCATATCTGGGCTGGTGCATCTGCCACTTGTTTCCCGTTCCTATACAGGGTTCAAAATTGAGTCGCCAACCAAATAGGTTATGAAATATCAACTAAACTCCAACCTCTGTCCCATTGCCGAAACGTGACATCTTTGTTTTGTTTTTTCTACTGCCTTTTCACACCAAATAAGGCCAGGGTCACTTTGATGAGGGGGGGGGCTACTATCTGAGACATAATTGCAGGGATACTTTGTAGGAAGTTGTGTAGCAAGATGTCTTTACATTAAACTTGAACTTCTGCATGTTAATACAGTTGGGGAAGTAGGAACCTGGAAGAGAATTCCGAAGCCTAGCAATTCTGGGGAAGAAACTAATTAAACAGAAGGCTTTTCTGGCATCTAGGGATCTCTACAGTGTAGGGGTGGGATTTTGCCATTTGTCAGGTTTGTTGGGTAACTGTCTGTGATAGGGAATGAGATATAGAGAAGCTATGTGTCATGCTACCAGCAGTGTCTGTAAGTAGAGAAACCAAGCCAATTACTGTGGTGGATATTAAAGTCACCAAATACATGTACTTGTGCACTAGAGTGCTGTATCTATGCTGTCAGAGACTTAGTTGATTAGGGTAAAGTCCTGGCTTGAGGGAGAGCCATAAAGAAAATAAAGTAATCTATGTTGCAGGTTAAGTCTAAAGCACATGAAGGCTTGGTCGTCTGATTCTAGTTTTGATTCTCTAGTCAAGGATGGGTGTTTCGAATATAGACTCCAACTCCGTGCATATGTTTGTCTGAGTCCTTACGGCAAAGTTGGAGATAACCAGGCATGTTCAAGTGGTTAGAGGGGATGGCGGAGTGTAGGTTAGTTTCACTGTGCTTGTTTTACAAGTATTTCATTGGCAAGTGCTCTGATGAACACTGAGCACTAGTATCTCTTTGATGACAATACCCTCAACAAACCCGACTAGCAGCAAAATCCCACCCCTACACTGGAAGCCAGAAAGAGTTCTACTCTTTGCTGCACTTTCAAATTCTTTCCTGGGCTCCTGCTTCCTTGACATGCAGAAATTCAAGTGTAATGTAAACAAACATCTCGCTGCCCAACTCCATAAATAGTATCCCTGCAAATTTGGTCTCAAATAGTAGCCACTCACGACTAAGTGGTCCTGTGCCTTATTTGGGGTGAAACGACAATTAAAAAAAAAAAAAAACATTAGTAGTGTATTTTTCCTAATATATACAAAAAGACATATTTTGTAACTTGGGCATGTGTATGTGAGAATAAGGATAAACTCTAGCAACTTCGCACCTACTTGTCAATTCTTTAATCTGTAGCAGGAAAGACAACTACTACTACTACTACTACTACTACTAGATAAGATCAGGAGTTAAAAGGAGGAGTATATCTAAGTACTATTAAATATACAATTTTTAATCAGACCCCCCCCCTTCCCCCTTTATATTTCCCAGGTGGTGGGATGAAAGTTTTTCAATGCCCTGTATGTGAATTTTATTTTTTTTCAGAGTGAAATTAAATGTTTATTTGCTATGAAAATTCCACTGGATAGATGAAATATGTTATTACCTATAATTTTCATAGTATTAGAAGTTTTTCTATATAACTAATAAATGAACTCTTGATGATTGAATCTTGCATGAGGTTCAAGCAACTAAGTTGTCTAAAATCCACACAGATGATTAATGAAGACCGAGACTGTTTTTCTCCCAGTGGTTTTAAATATGCCTCCAGATACAAACCTGGAAATTTCTACATTCTGGCACAATACATACAGTGACTAGTATTCCGAAATGGTCACCCATCTGATACTGACTCATCATTACTTAATATTGGTAAAAAAAGGAAAATGGCAAAGTCATACTATTTTACTGAACCAATTCAAATTACTGAACCGATTCAAAGAAATCAGTTTACTGAAAAGCCACTGAAATGTGCTCAATTCTATGACAGTGCAAGTATTAACCAAAATAATTCAGCTCAATTCTATGACAGTGCAAGTATTAACAAAATAATTCAGCTTATTGAATTGTGTTGATACACTAATTAGGCCGAGAGAAATTTAAAAAAATAATATTATTTTATGTATCTACATAAAGTTTTATAAGAGGATATAATATTTTATATCGATTTTCAGTATTTACTTCAACAATGCTCAATACATGTGTAGAGCTAGTTATGAAAATATATATGACAAACTACACAGAATTTTCTGCGATTCATTCTCTTGAGGAATTGTTAGGATTCAATAGCCTGACAAATCCTCATGAGAATGAAACAATATTCTGTGTACCTTAATTGCCTTTATATTTTTTATATACTATATATATAAGCATAGATATAGGTCATTTTTTTTTTCATGATTGTACAACAGAATCCGGATGAAACGAGACAAACAGGAAGTTAAAACATTGAAATTGGGATAGGAAAAAAAACAAACAATCCCACCATTAAACTTTAAATTTTTTAAGAAAAGTATAGAGAATTAAAAGATAAAAACAACGGAATAGCAAACAATATAACTAAAAACGATTATGATTAATAAAAAATATATCAACTCTTATCCTTCACTCTTTAATAATAAAGACTTATGTGTCTTTATTTGTATATAACTGATTGTACTTATCTCTTTTCACACGTCTTTTTTTAGTCCACGGACGACACCATTTAAAGTAATGAGGAGAAGTGAGAAAACAAATAGCAAATCAGATATTCACCTTACATTTATCCTACCTGTTGCAATATTTTTGATATAATAAGGATATGATAACAGAAAGTTGGAAGGTTCTACATATTGACGATAGGAACTGACAAATCAAATGGAGCCACATTCTGCTTGCAACCAATCAGAAACTAGAATTGCTCCATAAAAATATTGAATCTTTTAGCATTTCAGCACATAATTTTTTTGTGTCAACATGAGGAAGATCTTTTACTCTTTGCTTGTAAAATTATAAAGTCCAGGAGTTGTACAAAACAGCTATCCACTGGAAATTCTTCATCTTTAGGATTTGTACAGAATAGCTATCCATCAAAAAATCTTCTGAAATTAAACTCGGCTTTCAATTCAAGACTACCGTCTGAAATAAATTCCGAAAGAAATCATCCACTCTATAATAAAGAGTCAACAGTGACCGTTTTTTTTTTAGGTCATCAGAAATAATTTATATATGAAAGGTTAACTTATTGATGTAATTATATAATTTTTTATACTATATCTAGATAAATAGTGAGTGTGAACACTGGTGAAGCGCAATTCGCAGCTTTTATTATAATTGGCAATCATATAGCCTGTACCAGTATCCATTATGTCACTCTTGAACCCTTACATTTTAAAAAATTTTCTTATGTTTACTCGGTAAGTTTTAAAGAGATTTTTGCATTTTACATCATAGGAATTCACTCTAAAGATGTAGAGCCACGGCCATTTCTCGGTGGTGGTGGTGGTATAGCAATGGCCACATAGATATAAAGGTCAGGTCGATTTCATGATTCACTGTTTTATATCAACACCTAATCGTTAATAAGTCAAATCATTTATGTTTCTGAATTTTTGAGATAAGGATTGATAATTTGTATTATTTGTATTATTCGGAGTAATGTTTTTATCTGGAGTGTCATTTTCATAATGTTTCAGTCAATGTAATCTCCAACCTTCTTCAGGCGTAGCTTGTCGAACTCTGGAATCTTTCTGATGAACTCGGGAATGTGCATGAATTTCGAATGGAATAGAACCCATTATTTAATCTACAGGTTAGCATGCTCTGGTTTTGTCAGCCATGACTGGGTAAAAGTCCCAAGTATTTTGTAATTGTATTTTGGAATGTCGTCTGCACCGGGGATTGAACCTTCAACCTCCAGAATAGTGTAACTTACAACTTAATTTTACCAAAGGCTTTATCCACTACGCCATGAACTACACGAACAGAGAGTTTACTGAACACGAAAATAGTTAATTTTCATTTGTTTTTTAACTTAATATCAGTACAAAATAAAGTATTGTTTTTTTTTTTTTAATTTTGTCAAAAGAAAATAAGTATGAAATTAATTTGTTTAAATTGTCTGAATAAAAACTGAGATTAGAAAGATATTTTATATTAAAAAGTAAAGTCTATGCTACATTTTTTATGCAAAAAATAATTCTTATAAGATATTTTTTTAAGAAAATAAGACTTTTTTTTAAGACTGATGTTTAATGATAATATTTTTCTACCACAAAAAATAGTTTTCATCCTAATAACCATAAAGACAATCCAATGTTATTTACTTATTTTTAAGATGAGTCTCAAGTTTTTTAACGGAAAAAGTTTTTAAACATAAACAGAAAAAATACTATTGTTTATTGAGAAATTATTATCCAAACAATCGGATTAATTATTTTCTAACAAGTACAAAACTAATTATTCCAATCAAAACCATTATTCATTAATTTTACTAAACATAAGGTTTACCAAGTATGAAAAAAATAACTTCATTCTTTTTACAAATATTTTTTAATTTACTGTTTGTTTTAACAAATTTTACAGAACTCATTTTTAAATTAATTTCTAAATAAATTTTTATATAAATATTCTTTTTTAATTTAATCTTTTGTTTCCTATTTTATATTTGTGTCCAATTAAAGATTTTAAGTATTTTCTCTACAGCAAAATGCTTGATATCGTATTTATTTTAATAGTTATTATTAAAATTTACAAGTCTAACAATGCTGATTATATTTGTTTGTCATAAAAGTTATATGAATGAATGCAAGTTGTATTCTTTAATATCCTTGAATTGTAAAATTTTGCAGCCAAAACAACGTTTTAATTAATTTTCTAGTTATTTTTTAATGAGCAAGAATAATATGTACAAAAGTTGTGTAAGTTTTCAGCTTCTCAACTTTCACAAAAAAAATTCTATACCTGTATAATAATACGAGTAGGATGACCCGGCATTGCCCGGGATTGAATAATGATCAATGAATGTTTCACATTCCTATAGTTTTATTGTCACTGAAATCGATGAAATAGCTCATTTTTCAATCGAATCGATTAATTCCCTGTTTTAATTTGAGACCCATCGCAATGCACCTGGAGTAAGCTTCACATGCCTCTCATTCACAATATATTGTAGTTTACATTGCATTATAGAGAACCTACTTTTAATTTGATAAAATTATTTTTATATATAATGGCTTGAATTTAAGTGTAAAATGAAAAAGTCAAGTATTGTGGTTCAATTGTGCTCTAAACAGAAACATTCATTTTGAATGAGCTTTTGTCATATCAAAGAACCTACTGTTGATTTTATATGTTGGGCCTTTCGGCTTGTGTGGTAATAAAGCTTCTCAAATGCACTTGTGATGTTAGGCTGTGTAAGGTGTTAACTTTGGTCAAAATTTTGGAGTCCATAGGGAACGGACTCAGACAGTTCCTTTTATATAATAGATAGATAATCTGTAGCTTTGGAATTACATTGAAACTTTTCAGATTTTGTTCGTAGAAAACACAAGCAACTTTTAATTTTTGGATGTTGTGACAAAAATACTTTTTCCTCTCTTCAATTGAGATTTCTTTGTTTATTTCTAAAATTAGAAAAACAAAATTATAGGTTTTCTTTAAAAAAAATATCTTTATAAATAAGAGTGCTGTGTTTGAGAGCTATTACAATGCAGTGTATGGAAAGGGTCTATGTAGTAAAATGATGGCAATATTGAAGGAATTTCAATAATTTTCAATCACACATATTTATTTCTGAACATAGTGCCTCGCATAAGATGGCAGGTGTGCGGATTTGCCAAAAATTTTGAGAATATATCTTTTCTTCAAAAAGAGGAGAAAAAAGCATAAACAGCTCTTGTAGTCGCATCTGAGAGAACACAATGCTTCAAACAAACTGCAAAATCCTTTTTATCTTTATGAATATTTGTTTTACTATATTTTAAATTATATTGTAATTTTGAATCTATTAATCATATAATTGCATAGAATGATCAGTATAAATCGAATATTATTTCTTTATTTTTTTACATTAATTATAATTCTAAAACACACAAATATTTAATTGTATAATATAATTAACTATTACTGTTGCAAAATTTAAAAATAAGTTTAGGATTTAAATTTAGGGATTAAAAAGAAATAGTATAAAAAGATGAAACGAGAAAAACAACAAAAAAATAAAAAAGAAAAAATGAAGAAAAAGTAGAAAAAGAGAAAGAATACAAAAAAGAAAAGAAAAAAGAAAAAAAAAAGGAGAAAACGCTCTGGTGTCTCCTAAATAATCTGCATAAAAAGGAATTTAATCCAAAGTCATCAATCCTAAATCTCTAAAAAAAAAATTAATTAGTCTTCTTAATTTGGGATTAATTAGTTTTTTAATCTATCCTTATCTGTTATAGGTTAATAGTTAGTACAATTGTTCCCAAAATGTCTCTCCATGGATCAAACCCATTCAGCCAGCCAGTTTCTTTTGCCCAGGAGTATTAAAATATATATTTAAAAACCAATGTAAGGAAAAAATAATGAAAAAAGAAGGAAGACGGAAAAAAAGCAGTTATTTATTATGCATCCTGGAAAACATTATTTATTATTTTACTCCCAAATAAAAATACTCATCCTACTATTATTTTGAATATCATCAATTAAGAACATGTTGATTATATTATTAAAAAATAAATAATTTTTTCTATTGTAGATTAATATAAAAGGAAGATATCACTGTATATTAAATGCTATTAATAAAGTATCTGTCATTTTTTAATTAAGTGTTATCTGAAAAAGAGGGTTTCATTCCTTTCTTTAAATAAATAATAGATCGATCATAGTCGAGAGCGACTCAAAGACCCCCTTTTCGTTCGTTATAACAACAGAATATTCTTTTCATTGTTTTGATTCTCGAGTATATATCTGACACAGTTAATCAACTGAGAACCACATCACTACAAGATATCAACAGATACACACTCGAGAATCAAAATAATGAAAAGAATATGCTGTTGTCCTAGCTCTAGTCATAACATATAATTGTAGGGAAGAGCATCATTTCTATCCTTGGGTTCCTTCACTTACTCTTCATCCTAACCTTATAATGCTGAGTGTCCAGTACTGACGCATAAAGTACTATTTTCTTTAGTTTTTTGGAATGGCTTGACCAAGGAATGAATCCCTGTTTCCCAGCCCATTAGTGAACATTCTAACTTGTATGTCAAATGGGTAAGTTTCATTTTCTTTTGCAGATCAGTATCAGAAATGGATTCTTATTTTAAATTTCATCACTTTTTTTTTTTCATTTATCTACGGTAACATCAACTGCAAACCTAAGTGTGACAAGTTCGAATCCAATTCATTCCATAAAAAAACTTTCATCAACCCCACATTTAACCTTGTGTCTCTAACATCCTTGAAAGGAGGTACATAAAATGATAACTTCAAGTTGATTTCTTGGATCACAAAGCTTAATAATATCTCTAATTTGGAGCTAACTCCTGTTTTACTAGAATAAATAAAACAGATTGACGTATAACTAAGAGAAATAAGGAGTTGCAATGTAATTAAAAACAAAAAAACTTTTTTGAATTTTACAAACATCACACAAGCTTTTTGGACATGAGAGTTTTAATTTTAAATGACCATAAAAATAATTTCTAATTAATAAAAAAATTATTGGAGTAGCACAATAAAAGCTATAAAATATAATTTTCCCTCTTTCTCTCTCTCGAACTGCTTAGTCACATTTCTATGTGACTATTTAGATTTTGACTTCCGGCCGGAATACATTCCCTACATATAACCACACAGATTAGTCACGTATATATACAAGGTGCCATCAATAAGTTTCCAGACTTTTTTAGTACAGCCATTTAAAATTGTGGTAGACACTTGAAAATTCAGTTTGTTATTGCTATACTGCTTATGAGATGACTGGCCAAGTTTTGTGATTTCAGGTCCAAATGAACAGCTACAGCAGGAATTGAAATACATCCTACTAAAGCCTGATTGTCACAGCTGGTGAATTTCAAAAACGCAATCTGGATGTGAGGACAATTTAGAAGAACCATATGCAATAAAATTCTGTTTTAAACTTGGAAGAATGCCACAGAAACGTATGGAATGCATCAGACTGTTTTTGATCCATCTTGCATGAATCGAGCACCAGTTTTTGAGTGGCATAAGAGATTCGAGGAAGGTAGGAGCGATGAGAAGTGTGGGAGGAGTAAGGAAGTCAGAACATCAGTGTTGACTGACCAAATAAAAAATTTCATGGATAAGGACCACCATATGTCAATAGAGACAATAATAAGTACACAGTTTGATATCAGTGTGGGAACTGTATACACGCTTATTCCTGAGAAACTGAAGATGCGGAAAATTTACGCAAATGTACCAGTTCACAATCCAATCCTTGTCACAGACTATTTGACCAAGATGGGCATCAAAACAGTTCCTCGGCCTCCCTATAGTCCAGACCTTGCTCCCTGTGACTTTTGGTTATTCCCCAAGCTCAAGGAAAACCTTAGAGGCTGTTGTTATGAGACAATTGAGGAGATGAAAGAAGCTGTAACTAGAGTCATTGACATGCTCACACGAGAGGATTTCTATGGGGACTTCCAGAAGTTGTTGGAATGGTACAACAAGTGCATTACAGCCGGAGGAGATTACTTTGAAAGGGATTAGAGTTTCATGAAAATAAAAGTGTCCATGCATAAACAGGCTGAAAACTTGAAGGCACCTTGTAAAATAGCTTTCTATGTATGACTGTATTGTGTATATATAAATATATCTCAGTAGTTTAAAAAAGACTTACTTATTCAAGATATAATTGAGATGTTTCAAGAGAAAAGGCAGAAGAAATTTTTAGTCCCAGGAGGACGCTTTATTGTTTATATATGTATTTGTTAGCATTCCATAAGACATAGATGAAATCTATTCACACTCATAAATTTTTATTATTTTTTTAAGGCATTATATTTTACACGTGTTTCATTGAATAGCAAAAGATTACAACTCCTCAGAGACGAATGGATATTCCTTAAAAACTGCTAAAAAGTTTATTATATAGAATGAAAAGAGAATTTGAAGAAGAAGAAAAAAAAATGGAGATATATAAAGTCTGCAATGACAAATTCAAAAACACTTAATATAATGTTCATAAAAAATCTCACCCAGAAAAAAATAATAGAATTCAAAACAATTTCGGTAATGTCTTTTGGAATGATAACTAATAGTATACATGCTCTGAACATGGAAATTCACTTTCATTGAGCTTAATATTTGTAAATTTAAATATTATTTATGGAATATATACCTCAAGAGTAAAAACTCTCTCATAATATTTATATATTATTTTTTCATCCCTTCTCAAACCCCGGATATTTTTTTAAAAAGGTTCCAAAGGATATCTTACAGAACTTTTCTTTGATTTACTAATCGCTACACCTATTGCAAACTTTTGAATCTCACTGGATATTTACAACCGTACTCATTGGACTTTGCTGAAAATTCCTCTCTATTTTTCCTATATAACTTATTTTTCGTTCAATTTTTCTTTCTCAAATGTTTTCGAAAATTGAGCTAACCATCAAAAACAGATACTTATCTATACTTACCTTTGGCTAACGTTTTTCATCTGAGGATAAGAATCTATCTTTGAAACTCCATGGAATAAGAAATCTTTCACCTTTATTTTGTATTCCTTGTTTTGAATAAAATATAATTTTAATTCTACAATATCTTTACTTTTTCTACTTATATATATATATATATATATATATATACACACACACACACACACACACACACACACACACACTATCTATAGATTGAGTTTTTTGGTAAAGGAAATAATGGTTTCTCTCATTAGCATAAAACAATGTTTTTCTCTGTCCATCTTTTTATACTATATAATCTCTTTCTGTAAAGAACATATTTCTCGGGTTTGCCAATCGGCATAATTAAAAATACATATATAAACAGAGATGCTACATATATAATGCTTGAATTTCTCTTACTATCAGTGGCAGATTCTGTTGGGACAGGGAGTTTGATACTTGGACTGTTTGGTCACATTCATATGCGGTTGTTCGTAATTCAAATCTAAGTGTGAATACATTCACTATGTCGAGCCACGCTGATGAGTCGTAGATGATGAAAAAACGACCTGCGGCTGATTATGTATGTGTTTAGGATGAATAAACAAAGGTCTCAATTACGTTTGTAAGTGCATCATTTATTTATATGTAATATTATATAGCAATAACAGCATTAGACATCTGATACTATAGGTTTCAAAGTTTTTGCTTTTACTAATGAGTCAGGACTTATCAAGATCTGTTATGGCAGGCTCGCACGCAGAAAATTCAATAACCAGATTCTTTGCCCATCCATTAACTTGTTCATATTGTGCCATTGTTATTAGCATCCTCCTGTGTGCTTGTAAAACTGGACATCCTACAGTTACCATTTGCAGGAAGAAAAGACAGCTTATGGAAGCGAACCTACGATTTTTTTTTTGTTGTTGTTTAATGAAAATATGCTCCAGACATGAACTCACTCGATGCAAAGAGTTAATAAAAAAATAAAAAAACTATTTCAAGGTTAAAAACTAGCTATCGATAAGAGTTAGATGGATTAATTCTGACCCAGAAAATAATTCTTCCTCTGAGTATTTATTTTTATTTATTTATTTTTATTTATTTTTTTATTTATTTATTTTTATTTATTTATTTTTGCTTATTTATTTTTGCTTATTTATTTTTATTTATTTATTTTTGCTTATTTTTATTTATTTATTTTTGTGGACTGTTATCCTCATCTTCACAGTAGTTGTTGTTTCACCATGTTTCGGCCAAATTATACTCTTGCCTTCTTCAGGTGGTTAACCGCGACGAGATAGGAATGCCGAGTCTTATAACTGTATCCCCAGTAATTACTGCCTTCCATAATTGTTGTCTCACCACGTTTTGACCAACTAATCATCTGACCTGCTTTGGGTAGGATTGAAACCGCTATTTTAAGACAATGTTCATCTGGAACCGTAGACGCGTTGAGGTTCTACGGTAGTAAAACAACAACAACGATGAAGATATGGAAAACAGTCTTCAAAATAAATAAATACTCAAATTATGAAGCCTCATCTCAAAGGATTAAAAAAAATAAATTGATAGAATATATAAATTTTTCTCCTTTTGTCAGAAACATTGTTCATGGAATGTGTGGACTAAAGGACGAAAATAAGGGAAGTGAGAGTTATGAGATTATAGAAAGTAAACCCAAGGTTCACTTTCTGCCCACGAGAGCGCCGTTGTCATCTGCATGCAGATGAGAGAAAAGAGAGATGATTTTGAAGGAGAACCATCCTTGTTATGATGCGATCAATGACAACTCAACTCTCAAAGGATGAACGTGATGTATTGATAACACTTATAACAAATGTATTGAAGATTTAAAAAAAAATAAAAAATAAGACTATTTTCAAAGACATTGATTATTTGTTACAAGCTTTGAAGATTTTATGGAATTGCATAGACGATAATGTTTGGTTTCAAATTAGTAAATAAACTAATAAATAAATAAATAACATCTTAAATGTGCCCTGCAACATCTACTATAATATTCTTTGTGGATATTTTACATTCGTATATTTATATTTAGCCTGTACCACACGACTGAGAAGAATATATTGCTTCAAGATGATTGTGCAGTATGATTAACAAGAAAAAAAAGTGGTGAAAAAACAAAAACAAACAGCCAACAAATAACTGTTACCAAATGCAAGAAAATTTACTTTTCTTGCTAACTGTATAATTTTCACATGTGTCTACTGATGGTAAGATTTATTATTAACAAGTCTGGGTGCCCGGCGTTGCCCGGGTGTTTGGAAATGTGTGTTGAGCAAAAAAAAAAGAAAAGTGGTAGTATGCCGCGAAGGAGGAAAAAAAACGTGAAAAAAAAAAAAAAGTGACGTCTTTGCTGTTGCGCCCATAGCCAAACCGGAAGTCACGAATGTTTAAATTAAGGCTAATCAAATTATAATAAATTAAGGATTACTTTCGAAAATATCAGAAAAAAAAAGAACCTCTCCCTGTAGAAAAATGCCCAGATGAGAGTGAAGGAATTAATGTTTTTAGTCAATTTTTCAATATTCGTCATCCAAAGGGTCGAGCTTCAAAGCGATAACCAATCTCGTGAAAATTCGTCACCTCTGTCAAAAGTTTTAGGCAGATATACAAACATACAGACAGACAGACAGACAGGTGAAATTTATATTACAGATTAGACAGTGATAAACCAGTGACTCATGAAATCGACCTGACCTTTATATCTATGTGGCCACTGCTATACCACCACCACCACCACCACCACCACCACCAAGAGATGGCCGTGGCTCTACCTCTTTAGAGTGAAGTAGATGTACTTCTTATCACTTTTACTTAGCCAAGTCAGTGTTCTTTCGGTCATGACCACCAATTTTGATGGTATTTTGTCAGAAATTCCAGATCTAAAAGATAAAAAGCTTACCCTAATCCAATTGGTAAATACCCTCGGACTTAGGCTTACGGTTCCAGTACCTGCCCTTATTATTTTTTTTTTTTTTACTTTTTAAACCGGAAATTCGTGACCCCCCCCCCACACACACACACAAATTGGCAGCTATGATAAAAGGTATGTTGGCTTGGCTAAGTAAAAGTGATAAGTGCATAAATAATAAATATGACAATCATCAAACAAGCAAAAATTATACAATTAAGTAGAAAAGTAAATTTACTTGCGTTTGGTAACAGTTATTTGTTTTCACACTTTTTTTTTTCTTGCTAACTATACTATCCAACTGCTATGAAGCAGTGATTCGAAACTTTACATGGTGATATCAACACCATAAGAATGACATGATGATATCCACACCATAAGAATGACATGATGATATCCACACCATAAGAATGACATGATGATATCCACACCATAAGAATGACATGATGATATCCACACCATAAGAATGACATGATGATATCCACACCATAAGAATGACATGGTGATATCAACACCATAAGAATGACATGGTGATATCAACACCATAAGAATGACATGATGATATCCACACCATAAGAATGACATGATGATATCCACACCATAAGAATGACATGATGATATCCACACCATAAGAATGACATGGTGATATCCACACCATAAGAATGACATGGTGATATCCACACCATAAGAATGACATGGTGATATCAACACCATAAGAATGACATGATGATATCAACACCATAAGAATGACATGATGATATCCACACCATAAGAATGACATGATGATATCCACACCATAAGAATGACATGGTGATATCAACACCATAAGAATGACATGGTGATATCAACACCATAAGAATGACATGGTGATATCAACACCATAAGAATGACATGGTGATATCAACACCATAAGAATGACATGGTGATATCAACACCATAAGAATGACATGGTGATATCAACACCATAAGAATGACATGGTGATATCAACACCATAAGAATGACATGATGATATCCACACCATAAGAATGACATGATGATATCCACACCATAAGAATGACATGGTGATATCAACACCATAAGAATGACATGGTGATATCAACACCATAAGAATGACATGGTGATATCCACACCATAAGAATGACATGATGATATCAACACCATAAGAATGACATGATGATATCCACACCATAAGAATGACATGATGATATCCACACCATAAGAATGACATGATGATATCCACACCATAAGAATGACATGATGATATCCACACCATAAGAATGACATGGTGATATCAACACCATAAGAATGACATGGTGATATCCACACCATAAGAATGACATGATGATATCCACACCATAAGAATGACATGATGATATCCACACCATAAGAATGACATGATGATATCCACACCATAAGAATGACATGATGATATCCACACCATAAGAATGACATGATGATATCCACACCATAAGAATGACATGGTGATATCCACACCATAAGAATGACATGGTGATATCAACACCATAAGAATGACATGGTGATATCAACACCATAAGAATGACATGATGATATCCACACCATAAGAATGACATGATGATATCCACACCATAAGAATGACATGGTGATATCAACACCATAAGAATGACATGGTGATATCAACACCATAAGAATGACATGGTGATATCAACACCATAAGAATGACATGGTGATATCAACACCATAAGAATGACATGGTGATATCAACACCATAAGAATGACATGGTGATATCAACACCATAAGAATGACATGGTGATATCAACACCATAAGAATGACATGGTGATATCAACACCATAAGAATGACATGGTGATATCAACACCATAAGAATGACATGATGATATCCACACCATAAGAATGACATGATGATATCCACACCATAAGAATGACATGGTGATATCAACACCATAAGAATGACATGGTGATATCAACACCATAAGAATGACATGATGATATCCACACCATAAGAATGACATGATGATATCCACACCATAAGAATGACATGATGATATCCACACCATAAGAATGACATGATGATATCCACACCATAAGAATGATATGATGATATCCACACCATAAGAATGACATGGTGATATCAACACCATAAGAATGACATGGTGATATCAACACCATAAGAATGACATGGTGATATCAACACCATAAGAATGACATGGTGATATCAACACCATAAGAATGACATGGTGATATCAACACCATAAGAATGACATGGTGATATCAACACCATAAGAATGACATGGTGATATCAACACCATAAGAATGACATGATGATATCCACACCATAAGAATGACATGATGATATCCACACCATAAGAATGACATGGTGATATCAACACCATAAGAATGACATGGTGATTTCAACACCATAAGAATGACATGGTGATATCAACACCATAAGAATGACATGGTGATATCAACACCATAAGAATGACATGATGATATCAACACCATAAGAATGACATGATGATATCCACACCATAAGAATGACATGATGATATCCACACCATAAGAATGACATGATGATATCCACACCATAAGAATGACATGGTGATATCAACACCATAAGAATGACATGGTGATATCAACACCATAAGAATGACATGGTGATATCAACACCATAAGAATGACATGATGATATCCACACCATAAGAATGACATGATGATATCCTCACCATAAGAATGACATGGTGATATCAACACCATAAGAATGACATGGTGATATCAACACCATAAGAATGACATGGTGATATCAACACCATAAGAATGACATGGTGATATCAACACCATAAGAATGACATGGTGATATCAACACCATAAGAATGACATGGTGATATCAACACCATAAGAATGACATGGTGATATCAACACCATAAGAAGGACATGGTGATATCAACACCATAAGAAGGACATGATGATATCCACACCATAAGAATTAGTTTTGAAAATTAAGCTGCGTTCAAAAGAAAGTTACCAACCTAATAGGTCCCGCACTGTCAGCTAGGCTTCAACCTCTGTCCCATTGACGAAATGTTGCATCCCTCTTCTTGCTTTACAAGTATTTTAATGGTAGGTGGTCTGACAAACTTCAAGTCCTTGTACATCCTCGATGTAAATACCCTCGACAAACCCGACAAGCAGCTAAATCCCAACCCTACACAGTAGAGATCCCCAGAAAGCCTTCTACTCATATAGTTTCTTCTCTCTGACTGTAAGATTTGGAATTCCCTTCCAGATCCTTGCATCCCTGACTGTACTGACATGCAGAAGCTCAAGTGTAATGTAAACAGACATCTTGCTGCTCAACTCCCTACATATTATCCCTGCAAAGTATGCCCCAAATAGTAGCCCCCTACATCAAAGTGGCACTGTGCCTTGTTTGGGGTGAAAATACAATTAAAAAAGCTATGAAAATATGAATTCTTATAATCATTCTTGTAAATATATTTATTATAAAAAAAAAATCATCATCATCATCATGATAAATTATCAAATTAAAAAAAAATAATATATTTGTATATAATTATTGGTAAAATTATAAATGGGAATATTTTTAATGCTGATAGAAAAAACCTCACATAATCCCAATTTAAATGTTTGACTGCAAAAGAAAAAAAAGCACATCAATTTGAAAAGAAAGTTAACTTCTAATTAAAAAAAAAATTAATAAAATGAGTGAACTAGTCAAGATATAAAATGAAAATAAAATTCTTTCTTGATAACAAATTTATGAATTCAGTTTAGTCATTATCCTGTGATTTAATAACTGCAAATTTAGGAAATTAAGGAGAAAAGTATACAAACTTGTTAACTATTTCGTCATTACATGTATTGTATACGACTGATCCTTTTTGTTTTTTTGTTTTCTCTCTCTCTCTCTCTCTCTCTCTCTCTCTCTCTCTCTCTCTCTCTCTCTCTCTCTCTCTCTCTCTCTCTCTCTCCAAGTGATTTTATGGCAATTACAAAGTAGTTTAAAAAAAAAAAAAAATTCATAGAGCCATCCCTTATTAATTGGACTGGTCTGAGGTAGGAGAGGGGGGCACAGAGAGATCCTTTGCATAGATTGTCAGGCTAGGTGTCACAGGTGAACAAAGATTTGGGTCAAAAGTTGACATTGTGATTATATCATAGCTGTGTGCTAGCAATTTTTTCAGTCAAAGTAAATAAAAACTTAGCTTTATTTTTTTTACAAGCCTGGGTTCCCGGCATTGCCCGGGTGTTTGGAGGTGCGTGTTAAGCAAAAACAAAAGTTGTAGTAGGCAGGCAGGCTGAAACCAGTGACGTGAAGGCGGAAAAGAAAGTGGAGGTGTGTAGAAAAGAGGTTCCAATGAAGAGAAAAGGGCATCCCCTACTAGGCTACAAAGTTTATTTTGAACTCTGTCAAGGTAGGATAAGTTGCTTCTAGCAGCTCCTGCCCAGATGTGGCAAAAGTACTCCATCCTTGGACGCACTTGGCTCTTATATAGATAGAGAAATAACATTGTGTTTTTTTTTCTCTTTAAACCAATTCAAGAAAGTACACTAGGCGCGCATACGCGTTTGCTGAAATCGGTTAAGGAACGATTTTTTGTGACTCTCCCTTCTTTTAAACGACCATATTTATACAAAATAATTGACCTTTTTTTTTTTCTAATTTTTACATATTATTCGACTGAGACATCGCTCTTTCAGATGGTACCAGTTTCGACCCAATCTGATGTTGCTGAGAAAAGTTTTTGGCAGACATACACACACACACACACACACACTTTTATATATATAGACAGATAAAGAGAGGTGGCGGTGATTGAGTGGTGTACGACATAGACTGTTTGAATTCAGCTGATACTATAAAATCACTTTCACTTAAGATGTTGGCAACCTTCACGTAGTCTCTCCTGAAAGTACCAGATATCTTTCTAGAGACAATTCTGACTAGAAAAATATCGGGCAAACCAATGCCAACAATAGAATCTTCAGATTCATATGATATGAAGGAGTTTGACATAAAGATTTTGTTTTGGGATCTAATATGAGGTCAAATAAAACTTGCTTATCAAAACTTGTTTAATGAAAATTTTCAGAAGGTTATATTACATTTTTTAAGTGAAATGCCTCTCATCACCATAAAAACAAAGATTTATGATCGTCTGCTCATCTTAATCAGTGGAGAGTCAGGAGGCGAATTCCTCACGTTTGAATAATGTAACATAAATAAACCATACAAACATTAAGCCAAATAAATAATAAAACAGATTTTTTTTTCCAGAAGATAAAGAATCGACAAAAGGAAATTGAATACAAACTCATAAATACTCAAGTGAAATGTGGAATAAAAAGATGGAATGAACAAGAACGAGTTATGCTAAAATACCAATAAAATGCAGGCAAAATACATTAAAAACTGCTTCCAAATAAAGGAAAATGGCACACAAGTAATTAAATAGCAGACGTTATTGTTGGTAAAACAAACTTCCTTTAATTTCAACAGAACAATGCAATGACGTTAGCAATTCATTTTCCTCAAGCTTAACATAAAGTTAACAAAAGAGCGATGCATACTAAAGTTTTTATTTTTAGCTTTTGAAGACAAATAGATTTCAAGAAAAGTTGGGAGGGATAAAATTATTATTATCCATTGATTCTTTTCAGGTTTGTATACGGCTTAGTATAGCTTACATGACTACTTCAGACGTATACAACAAATATGGATTAGTTGACCGATTTAAGACTTGTACACATTAAACCAATCTAGATCAGTCGACCGATTCAAGACTCATAGTACATATTAAAACAATATAGATCAGCCGACCGATTCAAACTCATAGTACATATTAAAACAATATAGATCAGCTGATCTATTCAAGATTCCTACACATTAAACCAATATGAATCCGTTGACTGATTTAAGACTCGTACAAATTAAACCAATATGGATCAGCTGACAGATTCAAGACTTGTACACAATGAACCAATATGGATCAGCTGATCGATTCAAGACTGGTACACTATGAACCAATATGAAACAGCTAACGGATTCAAGCACTTGTACACAACGAAATAATATGGATCAGCTGATGGATTCAATATTTGTACACATTAAACCAATATGGATCAGCCGAATGATTTAAGACTTGTACACATTAAACTAATATAGATCCACTGACAGATTCAAGATGGGTATGCATTAAACCAATATGGATCAGCTGACCAATTCAAGATTTGTACACATTAAACTAATATGGATCCGCTGACATATCCAAGGCATGTACATATTAAATCAATATGGATCAGCTTATGGATTTAAGACTTATAAACATTAAACCAATATGGATCAGCTGACCAATTCAAGATTTGTACACATTAAACTGATCGGTTTAAGACTTATCATAATTATATCCATTTTAATATCCGTTTTACATGCTGGCATGTGTTGGACGGCTTTAAGAAATTAGCTAAGAAACTAATCCATCTCTGGCCAAATTTTTATGAAATCTTTTACTCATGGCCTTTCTATGATATCTCTATTAAAGAACTCTCATCCATTCTTTCAACGTGCCTGTACCAACAGTCTCCTTGTTTACATACATCTCTCTAAACTGTCCAGGTTCAATCTTCCTGAGGTCATTAGATATCAGTCTTTAAAACTCATATTACACATTCAGCATATCATTCTCTTATTCTTTCCATGCAATGCATATCCTCAACCCTCACTGCCCAAGTTTCATTTTTATAGATCAGCACACTGTGCACACATGCCTGATAGATTATTAGGGCTATGACAACAGCCTATTCTTTTCAATGTTTTGACTCTCGAGTATATATATATCCGACACAATCAACCAAGAACCACATCACTAGGCATAAAAACATATAAAATATCAATGGATATATACCTGAGAATCAAAACAAGGAAAAGAATATGCTGTTGTCATAGCCCTAGTTATCACTTTGATCTTGGTATCATTTGCTCTAAGACCTTTACTTTCCATAGCATTCCTCCAAGTCTCCAACTTAACAAGTAGACCATTGTTAACCATTGTTTTACAGGCAAGGTGCGAAATCATCAGCATAGAGCACTTTTTTGGAAAACCTGTAAGAAATTCCCTGGAGAATGCTTCTAAGACACGAATGAAGAGCATCAAGCTTAGTAGAGAACCCTGTTGTATATTCAGTTTAACATTAAAGCTGGCATTAAATATGCTATTACTTCTAACACAACTTTGAGCATTTCTGTACATTGCTTCAAAAACCTTTGGCGGACATACACAAGTGAGGCCCCTCTAGCGAAATACGCATTGGCTCCAATGTTGTACGCATCACATTTGAGGGAGCGCTTATTATTTTGCATGTGTAGCCTCGTTTGTTTTTGTTTCTTGAACTTTGCACTGTTCAGATTATTTTGTTATTGTTTTTTTTTTTTTTGGCGCTGTTTAGATTTTTTTTTTTTTTTTGCATGGATCTATAGTTAATCTATAGGTAATTTGGTGCAAGTCCAGATTAGCATTTGCAGCGATAAAAAAAAATAAACAAAATCCTACCAGTCACGAATGCCCTCAGTTATTTTCATCATATCGAAAAATATCACATGTTAAGAATGGTTTTCTAAATAATAACGCTATCATTTCAGCATGGAAAAATTTCAATTTGGTTTGAACTTTGCGATTCTTTTTTAGCCGAATTTAACAAACTATTTAAAAAAAAAAAAAAAATAGCGCGGATCAATAAATGCAAAAAAAAAAAAAAAAGAAAAAAAAAGCCACACACGCAAAAATTCTTTCCTTCACCGTTTTTCGATACAAGAAAAAACGCCGATATTCCGTGAGAGGTACACGATAAAGCTTTTTCTTTATTTTTGTTTATCTGGACTTGCACCAATTTTACCCTGTTAATAATTACCTATGACTATAATCTCCGACAAAAAAAAAAAAAAAACATTATGAGAAAAGTTTAAGCCAAAATAAACAAAAACAAACGAAGCCACACATGCAAAATAATAAGCGCCCCCTCGAATGTGATGTATACAACATCGGAACCAACGCATATTTCGCTAGAGGAACCTCATTCGTGTACATCAGCACAACCTTCACCAATCACTACGTTGCCCCTAGTTTAGATAAAGCCCATCAGATATTATCTCTTGGCAGTTGTCAAAAGCTTTCTCCAAATTCACAAAAGCAAAATACAGGTTCTTTTTACTAAGGTATTTCTCTTAAATTTTCTCATGATAAATATAGCATCTGCGCTCAGGTAAACTACATTTCTTCGGTGCTTACCTGATTTATTTGCTGCTCAATTATTCTCTCAACAACTCTCAGGATCTTAGAAACTCTATGATTGCCTCTATCCAGAGCTCATCCTTTGCTCTTGTAATAGTTCATAATTGTACTAAGAACAATTTTAGAACAACCTCTTGTATAATTTGACCTCTGGAGTGATTATTTATAGTTCTAACTCTCCAATCGAATAGCATTTATTTATCTATTTATTTATTTAGTAGAAGGATAAGAAAGAGAACTATCGAATAAAATTTATTCATTTATTTATTTATCTATTTATTTATTTAGTAGAAGGATAAGAAAGAGAACTATCGAATAAAATTTATTCATTTATTTATTTATCTATTTATTTATTTAGTAGAAGGATAAGAAAGAGAACTATCGAATAACATTTATTCATTTATTTATTTATCTATTTATTTATTTAGTAAAAGGATAAGAAAGAGAACTATCGAATAAAATTTATTCATTTATTTATTTATTAGAACGATAAGAAAGAGAACTATGAGAAGGGATGGACACAAAAGTCAGGGAACTATAAATAATGTCAAATGTCTTTATTTTTGTTTTTCAATGAAATCAAATAACTACATCGTATGTGACCAGCTGCATTGCGAGTTAGATTAAATTTCCAAATCCCGAGAGAGATCATAAATAAAAACATGAAAGAGAAATAAAATCAAACTTTTTTTCTTTTTTTTTAATATTTTTAAACAAGTTTAAGTTCAGATCGATGTGCAAAACGGAAAATAAATGTTATAATCATCATTATCAGTAAAATTTAAAAAGAAAATTTCATCTTATCGATTATCTCCAGACTAATAAAGCTGTGATCACTTCTCTTGTGTCTGTGTGTGTTTCTCACCTCTATGTGACTAACATTTTTTATTTATTCTTTATTGATTATTCAAATAATGTAATAGAGTAAATTACCAAAAAGAGTTTTTAAAAATCCTATTTAAAACAAATAATTGAATTAAAAATTTAAATTCACCACAATGCATTTCGGCTTCTTCAATTAAATCATTTTAATCTTTTATTAATAGTTTAAAAACTGAATTAATTTGTGACCATTCAAAATGTGGAAGGAATTTAAAATCATTTAAACTGTCGAATAGAAAGTCATTTTGAGTTTTAATATTTTAGTAAATCTTTATGTTTAAGAAAAAATGAAAATTCTGGAATCTATTTATAGTCAATCATTTTGTAGTGTTTAAAATAACATTATCTTAAGAAAATTATAGTTTTATAACTACTTTTCAATCAGTAATTTAATGAACAATCAATATCATAATTAAAACTTAACTTTCAAAATCCAGTTTTGTTAATAGCAAAAAAAAAAAAAACGAATAACAAAAAATTCAAGTCCAACAGAAAAAAAAATCTCTCGATCAACTCCACATAAAACTGGTTATTATTCTAGAGTACGATTTTTTCTACATTTTTAAAATAAACTGGAGGTTATATTTTCTTTGTAATTCTATTAAAAAGTGAATCTCCAAAATGCCAGCAAGAAAGATATCTCAAAGCATCTGCTACCTTCTCAGTCGAAAGCCTACTCACTTTGTGTCTTTCAGAATCAATAAAAACACAAGAGACAAAATATTTCAAAAAGAAAAAAAAAAGTAATAAGACTACAGCAAACAACAGAAAAGCATCATTAACAGATAGAGCGAGTATATTCATCCAACCTTTGAGTTCTGTTCGATCTCAAGTGGTTATCCATCCAGGACTTACTGTTATCTTTATGAGGAGATTCACCTGAAATGCCCTCATTCACAAAGGAATACTAAGGGAACCAACTGGGCTATTTTAATTCTAAGTTTAGAGTGTCCGACATTGTGTCTAACTGCCTTCATACGAAGGAAATCAAAAGTCAAATAGAAACAGAGAAAGTATACATATATATATATATATATATATATATCAATTTACAGAGCTAACTGAAAATAACTGATGTATTACGTACTTAGCATAACAGTACTGCCATCTACACATGTAAAAAATATTTAAAAATCAATTCTTATTGCTAAATATTATTGTACTCTATTAAAATTATGTACTTAAACTAATAAGAGCAGAGCTACGCAGCACATAAACATTTGTTATCTCTTTACCTCTCTTTAGCCATATCTTTATCTTTCTCTCTTAACCCTTCCCCTCTTACCCACCTTCTCAGCCCATTCTTCTCTCTTGATACTCACACACACACAATTCTGTTGGTTGGAAAATCGATACCCCTGACGAAATGTGCACCAGTTTACAGTCAAATAACAAATTTATTTTTTATATAAAGTTTAGATATTATTCATCCAAAACAGCACCGATCAAGATTATACAAACTTTGTGGGTGTTTGTTCTGTAATTATTGACTTTTTGCTCTGACAATATCGTCCCTCTTTACATCAGGAGTATCATGATTTATGGCAGTGAATGCTGGCTTCACACCCAGTCCTTTCTTGCTTGTTTGTGAATTTAATACTCCCATGAAACTTCCTCCTTTGAAGGAAGCCGGTTCAACCCACATTGGGTGAGTGCTGTATCAGTACTTCAGTACAGTATTCAAGTAGACCATTGTTAACCATTGTTTTACAGGCAAGGTGCGAAATCATCAGCATAGAGCACTTTTTTAGAAAACCTGTAAGAAATTCCCTGGAGAATGCTTCTAAGACACGAATGAAGAGCATCAAGCTTAGTAGAGAACCCTGTTGTATATTCAGTTTAACATTAAAGCTGGCATTAAATATGCTATTACTTCTAACACAACTTTGAGCATTTCTGTACATTGCTTCAAAAACCTTTGGCGGACATACACAAGTGAGGCCCCTCTAGCGAAATACGCATTGGCTCCAATGTTGTACGCATCACATTTGAGGGAGCGCTTATTATTTTGCATGTGTAGCCTCGTTTGTTTTTGTTTCTTGAACTTTGCACTGTTCAGATTATTTTGTTATTGTTTTTTTTTTTTTTGGCGCTGTTTAGATTTTTTTTTTTTTTTTGCATGGATCTATAGTTAATCTATAGGTAATTTGGTGCAAGTCCAGATTAGCATTTGCAGCGATAAAAAAAAATAAACAAAACCCTACCAGTCACGAATGCCCTCAGTTATTTTCCTCATATCGAAAAATATCACATGTTAAGAATGGTTTTCTAAATAATAACGCTATCATTTCAGCATGGAAAAATTTCAATTTGGTTTGAACTTTGCGATTCTTTTTTAGCCGAATTTAACAAACTATTTAAAAAAAAAAAAAAAAAAATAGCGCGGATCAATAAATGCAAAAAAAAAAAAAAAAAAAAAGAAAAAAAAAGCCACACACGCAAAAATTCTTTCCTTCACCGTTTTTCGATACAAGAAAAAACGCCGATATTCCGTGAGAGGTACACGATAAAGCTTTTTCTTTATTTTTGTTTATCTGGACTTGCACCAATTTTACCCTGTTAATAATTACCTATGACTATAATCTCCGACAAAAAAAAAAAAAAAAACATTATGAGAAAAGTTTAAGCCAAAATAAACAAAAACAAACGAAGCCACACATGCAAAATAATAAGCGCCCCCTCGAATGTGATGTATACAACATCGGAACCAACGCATATTTCGCTAGAGGAACCTCATTCGTGTACATCAGCACAACCTTCACCAATCACTACGTTGCCCCTAGTTTAGATAAAGCCCATCAGATATTATCTCTTGGCAGTTGTCAAAAGCTTTCTCCAAATTCACAAAAGCAAAATACAGGTTCTTTTTACTAAGGTATTTCTCTTAAATTTTCTCATGATAAATATAGCATCTGCGCTCAGGTAAACTACATTTCTTCGGTGCTTACCTGATTTATTTGCTGCTCAATTATTCTCTCAACAACTCTCAGGATCTTAGAAACTCTATGATTGCCTCTATCCAGAGCTCATCCTTTGCTCTTGTAATAGTTCATAATTGTACTAAGAACAATTTTAGAACAACCTCTTGTATAATTTGACCTCTGGAGTGATTATTTATAGTTCTAACTCTCCAATCGAATAGCATTTATTTATCTATTTATTTATTTAGTAGAAGGATAAGAAAGAGAACTATCGAATAAAATTTATTCATTTATTTATTTATCTATTTATTTATTTAGTAGAAGGATAAGAAAGAGAACTATCGAATAAAATTTATTCATTTATTTATTTATCTATTTATTTATTTAGTAGAAGGATAAGAAAGAGAACTATCGAATAACATTTATTCATTTATTTATTTATCTATTTATTTATTTAGTAAAAGGATAAGAAAGAGAACTATCGAATAAAATTTATTCATTTATTTATTTATTAGAACGATAAGAAAGAGAACTATGAGAAGGGATGGACACAAAAGTCAGGGAACTATAAATAATGTCAAATGTCTTTATTTTTGTTTTTCAATGAAATCAAATAACTACATCGTATGTGACCAGCTGCATTGCGAGTTAGATTAAATTTCCAAATCCCGAGAGAGATCATAAATAAAAACATGAAAGAGAAATAAAATCAAACTTTTTTTCTTTTTTTTTAATATTTTTAAACAAGTTTAAGTTCAGATCGATGTGCAAAACGGAAAATAAATGTTATAATCATCATTATCAGTAAAATTTAAAAAGAAAATTTCATCTTATCGATTATCTCCAGACTAATAAAGCTGTGATCACTTCTCTTGTGTCTGTGTGTGTTTCTCACCTCTATGTGACTAACATTTTTTATTTATTCTTTATTGATTATTCAAATAATGTAATAGAGTAAATTACCAAAAAGAGTTTTTAAAAATCCTATTTAAAACAAATAATTGAATTAAAAATTTAAATTCACCACAATGCATTTCGGCTTCTTCAATTAAATCATTTTAATCTTATTAATAGTTTAAAAACTGAATTAATTTGTGACCATTCAAAATGTGGAAGGAATTTAAAATCATTTAAACTGTCGAATAGAAAGTCATTTTGAGTTTTAATATTTTAGTAAATCTTTATGTTTAAGAAAAAATGAAAATTCTGGAATCTATTTATAGTCAATCATTTTGTAGTGTTTAAAATAACATTATCTTAAGAAAATTATAGTTTTATAACTACTTTTCAATCAGTAATTTAATGAACAATCAATATCATAATTAAAACTTAACTTTCAAAATCCAGTTTTGTTAATAGCAAAAAAAAAAAAAACGAATAACAAAAAATTCAAGTCCAACAGAAAAAAAAATCTCTCGATCAACTCCACATAAAACTAGTTATTATTCTAGAGTACGATTTTTTCTACATTTTTAAAATAAACTGGAGGTTATATTTTCTTTGTAATTCTATTAAAAAGTGAATCTCCAAAATGCCAGCAAGAAAGATATCTCAAAGCATCTGCTACCTTCTCAGTCGAAAGCCTACTCACTTTGTGTCTTTCAGAATCAATAAAAACACAAGAGACAAAATATTTCAAAAAGAAAAAAAAAAGTAATAAGACTACAGCAAACAACAGAAAAGCATCATTAACAGATAGAGCGAGTATATTCATCCAACCTTTGAGTTCTGTTCGATCTCAAGTGGTTATCCATCCAGGACTTACTGTTATCTTTATGAGGAGATTCACCTGAAATGCCCTCATTCACAAAGGAATACTAAGGGAACCAACTGGGCTATTTTAATTCTAAGTTTAGAGTGTCCGACATTGTGTCTAACTGCCTTCATACAAAGGAAATCAAAAGTCAAATAGAAACAGAGAAAGTATACATATATATATATATATATATATATATATATATATATATATATATATATATATATCTCAATTTACAGAGCTAACTGAAAATAACTGATGTATTACGTACTTAGCATAACAGTACTGCCATCTACACATGTAAAAAATATTTAAAAATCAATTCTTATTGCTAAATATTATTGTACTCTATTAAAATTATGTACTTAAACTAATAAGAGCAGAGCTACGCAGCACATAAACATTTGTTATCTCTTTACCTCTCTTTAGCCATATCTTTATCTTTCTCTCTTAACCCTTCCCCTCTTACCCACCTTCTCAGCCCATTCTTCTCTCTTGATACTCACACACACACAATTCTGTTGGTTGGAAAATCGATACCCCTGACGAAATGTGCACCAGTTTACAGTCAAATAACAAATTTATTTTTTATATAAAGTTTAGATATTATTCATCCAAAACAGCACCGATCAAGATTATACAAACTTTGTGGGTGTTTGTTCTGTAATTATTGACTTTTTGCTCTGACAATATCGTCCCTCTTTACATCAGGAGTATCATGATTTATGGCAGTGAATGCTGGCTTCACACCCAGTCCTTTCTTGCTTGTCAGCAGTTAATAATAATCCAAGTAATATAATTGCTGAAGTTTTTAATTATTATGTAAACAATAAAAATAAGTGAAAATCTTAAAATTGACGCTGTTGATTGTTTTGTAAAAACAAAAAAAATTCTACCTTTTACAAAAACGTTCTATTTAAAATTCTAAAAGAAAACAAGTGTCATCAATAATTTCAGAGTATCACTAAGTTTTAAACTGATATCTCGTTAAATGTGAAACTTTAATCTTAATTGTATGCATTCAAAAATATTCTAATTAAATAAGCATTTCCTTTTATATCACAAATTAGGGATGCTTAAAGTTATGAGCTTTTTTATAATGTGCAACACAGTCTGCCGCCATTTATATTTTTCAAATATACCGATAAACACTACATGTTTTCGAACCGATTAAACATTTTACACTAAATAAAAACACTAAAATCTTATCCAGTTAGGTAGAAAAGTAACTTATCTTGCCTTTGATAACATTTATTTGTTATATTTATTTTTTCGACAACTTTTTCGTTTCTGTGGTTAGTAATTCAAACCCATTTTATTTAATGTAACGTTTAGTCGGCATTTGAAAAATACAAATGGTGGCGGTCACTGTTGATGATGTTAAGTTTGGGAAAAATGAGTTAAAACTAAAAAACTATACAAAATACTGTCAGAAACCCACCGAATATGTCAGTCTATGTCACGATAACATATAATCGGTGGGTGTCTGACACTGTTTTATATAGTTTTTTTAGTTTTTAACTGATTTTCCCAAACTTAACGTATTCAACAGAGTCCGCGACCATTCGTCTTTTTCAAATACATTGATAAACACTGTGTTTTTCGAGCCAATTAAACATTTTACATTAAATAAAAACACTAAAAAGTTGTCCAGTTAGGTAGAAACGTAATTTACCTTACCTTTGCTTTCATTTATTTGTTTTTGGACAACTTTTTCGAATCTGTGTATCGTAATCCCCCGCTCCCTTATCCAAATATTAATTAAAAACTCACATTTTTTAATACAAAAAAGAGAAAAAAAAAGAAAAAAGAACTCTATTTAGCGTTTCAACATTTTAGCAACGTTCGGCTTAATCCACTGAATGTCGGTAACTCCCGAGGATCCGGATCCAATTCCGCAATACCATTTTTTTTTTTCATTTTCACCTTTTTTTTTTTTATTACTTTTTGGGGTGGATTGCTGTACTAAGAATATAAGAAACATGCATTTTATCTTTTTATTAGATTTTTCCATTACACCAAATTGAGCCACAACAACGCATGACAGAGTACAGCTAGTAGAGAGAAAGAGAATTATAATTAAATAATAATTATTCATTTATACCAACACACACTAGTGTTTCATGCTTATGCAATCATCAGTGTAGGCTAAAAAATTTCTGCTGGTCATGAGATTTAAGTCCAGCCACAAAGCCACCTTTTGTTTCATTTGCTAAGCCTCTACTTTGTGGCCACCAAACAATTGCCACAGGAATGAAGGAAATTAGAAATTATTAGATGCTG
Source organism: Euprymna scolopes (assembly GCF_053919585.1). Lineage (NCBI taxonomy): Eukaryota > Metazoa > Mollusca > Cephalopoda > Sepiida > Sepiolidae > Euprymna > Euprymna scolopes. Next base: position 28,947,407 of record NC_136484.1, on the reverse strand, counting down.
AATTCAGACGAATACAATGACAATCTTGAGTGTTCGTACAAGCAGAAGTCATGAATATTGCATAGACGTTAGTTGATTGCCTGGGTTATAATTCTGCAGATAGTGTCCATCCTTAAGTATTCTCAAAGGGGCTTTACGTTTATAATTCAATAATAATTATTCGTTTATACCTACAGACAAGTGTTTCATGTTTATGTAATCATCAGTATAGGGTAAGAATTCCTGCCGGTCACGACATTCGAACCCAGCCACAAAGCCACCTTTTGCTCCATTTGCTGAGCCTCTATCTCAGGGCCACAATTTAAAAAAATTATTGCTACACCGATTATAATGATACTATTTTACACCATCCGTCAAAAATGACGGGGAAGGAGGGGGAATTATACTTCGCTAGTGTTCGCACACACTTAATATATATATATATATATATATATATATATATATATATATATATTATTATTATTATTATTAATATATTCATATAAAATCATAATTATGTCAGTCATTTAATTTTTCAAACATAAATGATCATTTCTCATAACCTAAAGAAAAAACACCACTGACTATATTTATAGATTGAAGGGTTTCTTTCAAATTCATTTCAGGCGTTGGTTAAGTTTATTTGCTTTCTAGTTTCCCCATCACATTTGAAATGGTTTCGTCTGAGAGGATGGAACTAGAACAAAAGCACGTGTTTTACTTGCTGAAACACACACACCTAAATTTTCCTTAACGTGCACGTGTTCCGTTGAGTAGCACACACACACACACACACACACACACACACACACACACACACATTGGATTGAGCAAACAAATATCCGATGTTTACGCCGTATATTTCGAGATTCGAAAGGCAGATGTTAGGCAAACTTTGGATGACTCATTTGCGCGCCCATCCTAACTCAAAGTAAACAGTAATTTTCGAAGGAGCCACTGTGCTAGAAAAGAACCGAAGGAAGTATTCGATCCCCGATTATTCTCCTCGTCTCCCCCGTAAGAATGTAAAAGCCAACGGAGCTGTAATTAAAAGACGTTTTTTAATTTCTTTCTTCCTTTTGAAATCTGTCTCACATTTCCCAAGGGGCATGTCAAAGCACCGGGGGAATCCATTTTAAACCCGAAATCTATCTCATGTGACAGATCTTGCCCTCGTGTAGAAGGCAGAAAACAGGAAGCAAAGAGAAACGAGAATAAACTTGGGCAAGAAATCCTTCTGAGAGGGTTTTTTTCTTTTTTTGTTTTTTTTCGTTTAAGCAAATAAAAATACGTAATGTAATATATATTGGCGACAATGGTACTTTTTATTTTTATTATTATTGCATTATATTATTATCATCCCATTATTATTTTTTATTATTATAATTATTATCCCCATCATTATAATGATCCCATCATTATGATATCTCATTATTATTATTATTATTATTATTATTATTAGTATCATCATTTTTTATTACCCTTTTTTCTTTTTTTTTTTTTTTTTCATTTTTCTTCCTTTGAAGATTGTAATGCTGGGTATGGGGCAGCCAAACCAGCTGCCAACATTGCCCCGCTTTTTATTGAAACCAACCGAGAGCTCTTTTTAGTATCCTCGCTGTTCCCATCATTATTATTATTATCATCATCCTATTATTATTAGTAGCATTATCCATTATTATTTTTTTATTCTTATCATTATCCCAATATTAGTTTTATTACTTTTTTTTATTATTATCACATAATCATTATCATAATTATCCCATTATTATTTTCTCACTAGGAGTAGTCACACAGGCCATCAAAGATTTCTCTTCGAGAACAACATGTGATATTCTCTGGAGTCTGAGTGACAAGTCTCTCCAGATTTCCAATACTCTCCACCTCTTTTGATAACCTTTGCAGATGAATTTGCATTATCGCAACAACCGCTAACCATTGATTTCTCATTATGATTTATAATAAGCAGTCTGAACTTTTGTATGTCTTTAGTTCAATTTATTTTTCTTGAACATCAGGTCAATTCCTTTGACGTTAGACATTCAAGCTGTACTTTGACGATTTCCCCGTGCCTATCAGGCAAGCCTTTTGCAAAATTGGAAAAGAAATTGTTTCAACAATCTGATTAAGCCATTTATGGTGGCTTTTCATTATGATTTCAAGTATTTCAATTGGAATGGGAATTACCTTGACTTCTTCACATTTCCATAATCTAATTCGGATTTCAAATCTTGATATTTATTTATTGTTCTTTTTCTTGCACTCTGGTATTAAAAGGGAATACTATGCCAATGATTGAGCAATCTCTCTTGTTTTTATTTAGAAAAATTATGTCAAGTTTGGAGTGGTCACAGATCTTATCAGTATGTATGCGCATGTCCTTGTTTTCCTGAACTACTTCTGATTTATGCTCATGACACTTCTCATTGTGGTATAATTCATAGAGTTTGCATATATATATATATATATATATTCCAGTATAGATCCTGAGCGACTTTGCCGTGTCTCCATTTTTTATACTGATGTTGAGCTAGCATAGAGCATTCTGAAATAATATGCGCTAATGTTTCTTCCCTTTCATTACACGGTCAGCACATCAGTTGATTCTGCAGTTTTGTCAATGTAATGTTTGATGAACCTAGTTTGAGTTCTTGGGCTGCCATTAAAGTGCTCTCAGTAGATCTTTTAAGATCACTCCTGGCCAACCAATTCCAGCTGTCATTATCTCTAAATTTAGTAGTCTTAAAGAATACATTGTGTGGTTTCTTTCCAAGTAATTTTCCTATCTCTCTTGCTAATTTTTCACGCCTCTTCCTATCTTTCTTGCCTCTTTTTCACGCAAAATCAATCTTTTCCTTTTTCACTTCATGAAGAGTTTCATTACTTTCCAAAGTATTTTTAGTCAGACTTCCTTACTCTATATTTACCACATCTTCAAAATTAGATAAGACTCAACCACCTTATTTTCTAGGTAGATACAATCGATCTACATCTCTTTTCTTAGCAAAAGCCTCATAAATTGTAAGCCTGTTTTTGCATCCAAACATTTTAATTATTTATTTATTTAATTATTATATTAGGTGCAAGTCTACCTAATTTAACCTAATTTTAAAAAAATATACAGAAAAATCTTTATGGTGTACGTACTCATCAAGAGACGATATCATATTTCAAAAATCAAGCGAGTTAATCAAAATTTTTTTTAACTGAGAAAATCAGATTATATGAGGAAGCGAGTTGATTTGCCATCGTTAAAATTAAAATCACTGGTTACCTCCCCTTTAACAACCTCTTCAGAAATAGATCAAAATAAGCCTTGTAATGGCTACAATATATATATATATATATATATATATATATATATATATATATATATATATTATAAAAATAAAACAACTTGACCATTTATGTACTTTTTTTAATATGACATCTTTGTTCCGTGACGGGTACGTACTTCAAAGATTTTGACCTCATGGGGAGGGATGTAAATCGAAACTTAAGTTTTAAAAAGATTTTTGGGTTTGTATTACTGTACACATAGATTCGAAAAAGTTGTCAAAAAACAAATATAGAACAAATAAATGTTATCAAAGGCAAGATAAGTTACTTTTCTACCTAACTGGATATATTTTTTGTGTTTTTATTCAGTGTAACATGTTTATTCAGCTCGAAAAACATGCAGTGTTTACCGATGTATTGGAAAATTCAAAATGGCAGCCGACTCTCTCTCGGAGAGGGTACGTTTGGGAAAAGGTATTATAAATAATAAACTAGACAAAATACTGTTAGAAATTCGCTCAATATATGTTACCGTGACATAAGTTGACATATATTCGGTTGTTTTCTAACAGTATTTTGTCTAGTTTATTATTTATAATACCTTTTCCCAAACGTACCCTCTCCGAGAGAGAGTCGGCTGCCATTTTGAATTTTCCAATACATCGGTAAACACTGCATGTTTTTCGAGCTGAATAAACATGTTACACTGAATAAAAACACAAAAAATATATCCAGTTAGGTAGAAAAGTAACTTATCTTGCCTTTGATAACATTTATTTGTTCTATATTTGTTTTTTGACAACTTTTTCGAATCTATGTGTACAGTAATACAAACCCAGATTTTTTTTTTTTTTTTAATTCGTGAATATCATTTGATTTCAATAACCGGTAAACAATCTTCATTAATGCGAATCGGATACAAAAAAAAAAAGGAAAAAAAAAAAAGAAACAAACAAATTCTTCGGATATTTTCTTTTATCAGTAAAAAGCAAATGTGTGTCAAAAAGCGAGTACACGAAGACTTAGAAAAAGATATTTATTATTTACAGTAAAATAGAAATTCTAAGTAAACTAGATCATATCGCTACATTCACGAAAACAAAAAACTGTTTAAATTTCAAGGTTTTTTTTTTGTTTTGTTTTTTTAATGTTTTATGCAAGTTGTGATATCCCAAATGTTCTTTTTAAATTACATTATTAATATTCGATTTGTGGTTTCATAAAATTACATAAGCTATTTGGTTAAAACTAAAGCTTCATATTTTTTTTTTTTTTTTTTGTGTTTACATTTTTCGTCAGCTGATCGTTGTGTTTCACGATGAATGCCCTGAAAAAGTCCCTTCTGGTTAATATTTACTAGTTTTAAAATATGCAAACGAACTTGGATGTTTTTGTCAGAGCAATGGAATAATATACGCCATAATCACGTTGACACATTGGTTCTCATCAGATCACCGAAGTTAAGCAATGCTGAGCCTAGTTAGTATTAAAATGGGTGACCATTAGGGAATTCCAGGTGCTGTATGTGCTCTCCGCTTAACTCAGCATTGTTTCCAGTCGTCCTGGACTTCTCCTTGCCACTAGACTCAAGCAGTGCCGATTCAGGAGAGGGGTGGGTGAGGATTGCGCAACCCTTGCCTCACGCACAGCTACCCTAACAGTATTATTGTCTTTCGAGACTAAACGGAGATTTCCACTTTCCAGAATATTTCAAAACTTGTCCATTGTGAAGCTGAAGCACAACGATCAGCTGACGAAGAATGTAAACAAAGAAATTAATGTTTTTAGCCAATTTTTCGATATTTGTCGTCTGAAGGGTCGAGTTTCAAAACGATACTGATCTTGTTAAAATCCGTCGCCTCTGTCGAAAGTTTTAGGCAGACATGCAAACATACATATATACATACATTTATATATTGGTAGCTCAAATTTTCGATCCAAACCAATTAAAAAGCTTGCCCTATCTCTGAATACCCTTTATGTAAAATTTCAAATGTTTAGACCAGAAATTGTCTGAGTAATTTGGTAGAAACCGCAGAGGTCAATTTGACTCCTATTTTGACCCCTTAACATTTATTGTTTTAGGCTCAAATTAAGTTATTAAGTAAGATCCATGTCTCAGGAACCTATATCTAAAATTTCAAGTGTTTAGACCCAAAATTGTCGGAGGCGTTTGGTAGAGTTCTCAAAGGTCAAATCGTTGAACTTTTACCCCTTAATCGCCAAATTTCTGGCCAAAAACGGATTACAAAGATTTTCCCAAATCTCAGTACCCTGCATATCAAATTTCGAGTCTGTAGACTGAAAATTGACAGAGTTATTGCGTAGGAAAATGTACACAGTCAGACAGACACTTTCACTTTTATAGATATAGAGATTATATAAGAAGTAGGTGCGTGTTAAAATAAAGTCGACAGATCAATTTTATAAATATGTGGTTTTACGCCAAAACAACATTACTTACTTAATTGTGATGTCGAATACATCAAAAAATTACGAAAATTCATGGAGTAGAACAACTACTATTGTGTTTTTTTTTTGTTTTTTTAATAATAAATCTATCGCTGTATAATGACGAAAGGGGAGATAAGTGTGTCCCCTGAATTTGCAATCTTCAAGGTGTTCACATGTAGGGAAACACGCCATTTCTCCCCATTACTTTTAATTATAAATAATTTTCTACTCGATGAATTTGTATTTTTCAATTATTTTCGACATGACAAGTAAGTACTGTTTTTTTTTTTTTTTTAGTTTTTTTTGTTTTTTTGTTTTTTTTTGCTTAAAACAACATATTTTTAAAAATCGATCTGTCGACTATCTAAGGAAATGCCAAGATTTAATTTGAATGTTGATTCTTTTATAAACCTTTTTTTAATCCATTGATCCAAGAGCTAAGGTTAGAGTTAGGGTTACGTAAGAGTTCTTGGCTTTGTTTTAGTGTACACATAGATTCGAAAAAGTTGTCACAAAACAAATATGCAACAAATAAATGTTATCAAAGGCAAGATAAGTTACTTTTCTAACTAACTGGATATGTTTTTAGTGTTTATATTTAATGTTACATGTTTATTCAGCTGGAAAAAACATACAGTGATTACCGATGTATTCGAAAATTTAAAAATGGCGGCAGACTCTCTCTCGGAGACGGTAAGTTTGGGAAAAGGAGTTATAAATAAAAAACCAGTCAAAATACTGTTAAAAACCCGCCGAATATATATGTCAGCCTATGTCACGGTAACATATATTGAACGAGTTTCTAACAGTATTTTGTCTGTTGTTTTTTTATTTATTTTTTTTATAACTCGTTTTCCCAAACTTACCGCCTCAAAGAGAGAGTCGGCTGCCATTTTAAATTTTCCAATACATGTAAACACTGTATGTTTTTCGAGCTGAATAAACATGTTACATTAAATATAAACACTAAAAACATATCCAGTTAGTTAGAAAAGTAACTTATCTTGCCTTTGATAACATTTATTTGTTATATTTATTTTGTGACAACTTTTTCGAATCTATGTGTACAGTAAAACAAACCCGAGTTCTTATTCCCCCCCCCGCCCACTTAATATTAAAGTTATGAGAGAAAAAATAAGTTCTCTATAATAAATAAATAAACAAATAAAATTTTAAAAATTAAAATAAAAAAGAATCGATTACTTCCTAAGCACATCTAACATGACAATGTATTTTTATTTTTAACTACAAACCGAATAATCGTAATATTTTGAAAAAAGAATTTCAGACGCCCGTAAACACATTGCATACCCGACGCAGTTGATCCGATCAATAATCACTCAAATTCAAATATTCATTCAATTCATTGTCAAAACAATAAAAAAAAATAATCATTTTAAACAAATGAATTAAATCAAAATTTGTTCGTTTAAGTTTATTGTCTTACGCACCAACGGGTTGAGATTGAATAACGAGACTGGGGGGAGGGGGGGGGTTAATGTATTTCACAATTCCATGCTCTCCGCTCCATGTGAAATGAATTTTTCAATGACAATCGCAAAATTTAGTACAGAATTTGAACAGACTTCTTTTCTTTTTTCACCCTAAAGTAAGTTTTTGTTTTAGTTCTGCAAAAGTCGGTTTGGTTCGGTTCAAATTTCGTAGAAGCACGCACAATTTTTTTTTTTTTTTTTTTTTTTCAAGACAAGGAAATAACTTTTCATAGTAAAGTGTTTATCTGTTATCGACCGGGAGCAAAGGATCTTTCTTGACTGGGGTAATTTTAATTTTTGTCGCATAGAGCAGCCCTTTTGGAGAAGTTGGATATTCCCTAGATCAACCGTGTGTCTAATTTCGCCCCCGTGAAGGCAAAGAGACCCATATTCATATCAACGTATCATCACCTGCGAGGAAAACATCAATTTACAATTTTTCATTTCACATACTTGAAACAAAATCACTAGCACACAGGCTACACAGCAGTAGCAGTATATTGCGTCTGGTAGGACAAATATTGACAGATGATGCGAATGATAAGTTGCAGTTCCTGCCTGTCTGCTGTTTGTTCACGAACTCCTGTTTGGGGAAATAAACCCCTATAAGCAAATTGCTCAAGTGAAGAAAAAAAAAAAAAATCAAATTTCTGAAAATATGTTCTTAAACTATATTAGTATTGCTCAGAGAGAGCACTTCGACAAGTACGTTTGTCGTTTCATTTTGATAAAAGGGCGAGTACAATATCACAGTAGGATCTGCGTTCACGTTTATTATTCATAAAAATAAAATAAGACGTTTTACTTTACTTATAAGAAATTATAAAAAATAATAATAATAAATAGCAATTTTAGTCTTTTGTCCAACTATAGACAGTCATTTTAGGGGAAGCTGAATTTTTCCCACACTAAAAACCGACTTTGTGTCTAACTCTCCCCTCGTGGGGAGGCAAAAAATAGGAACAGAGTTGTGTCACCGAGAAAAAAAGAGGTGGAGGAGGGGATTAGGAAGAAAGGCAAAGTCGGGCGGTATCAACACAAAGACATAACAAGGGGGCGAATGTATTTCCTCAAGACTTTGCCAGCATCCGGACTTTAATTCAAAAACTGAACGTTTTGAAGAACTTTTAACAAGATTTCTTGGTTTGGGACTTGTGCAGTTTACAGACTGTTTTTTTTTTTTTTTTTTTTTTTAATAGGATTTACAAGCTAAATGCAGTGGTTACGGTACGTTTATTAAAATGTTTGATGAAAGGTACAGGAGAGTTTAAAAGCCCCCCCCCCTCTTCCATAACGTTATTTCAGCACGATCCGTAAACTGCATGAGCACCCTCCTTTGTTGTTTTTAAAATTAATGCGATTATCGATCTTATTAGCCTCTAGTGTGCGGGTTTTTCGTCTCTACATAACTTTTTTTTTTTTTTTTTTTTTTTTAGTAATCGAATATTTATCGAAGTCAAAAATACAATAGCGTCAAATAAAACGAAATTTTGAAAATACCGAAAAAAATCATTTCTGGTTTAAAAATAAAATCCTTAGCAAATCCTCATTACAAGATTGAAAAGTTTTGCATTTGCAATGATTTAATCTGATCAGTTTATAAATTTATACATTAAATTAATTAAAAACAACAATTAGGGTATTTCGTCTGGCATCCGAAGAATTTTAGTACTTCGACGGAAAAATCTCAAAATGGTCGAAGCAGTTTGAGTTTACGATTTCAAAGCCGGGAAAAATGTAAAGAGGCAGACGACACTAAACATGCGAAGAAGATTTGGGTTAAGGTTACAATAAAAAGGATCAAAGTGTAGTATCTGTTCTTCAGATGCTACACTTCATTTTCTTGTTCTCTTTCGGTGGAGGAGAAATCCTTCACGACTGAGACAATTTTTATTTTTGTACCTTTTCTCCACGTTAAAAAACGACCCTGGTGTCTAACTCTGTCCCGTGGGGAGGCATAGTAAATAGGTACAATAAAAAGGAGGAGGGATTCGGAAGCTTACCTCCTTGTTCTAAGGGAGGTAACTATTTTACTAAGAATTGTAAGAAAAATTATTTTTCTTTCAACTATTTCATTTGATGTAACAAAGTTTGATACTTATGCACTTATGTTACCGTGCTGAAATAATAACGTTATTATTTTGAAAACCAGAGGGTGTTTTGTAACTATTCTGTGCTTCCACCTAACAATTAAAAAAAAAATCGTGAAACTTGAATTTAGCAAAAAAAAAACTATTAAAATAGTGCGGTAACAAAAGTGCATAATCACCTAAAGTTTTATAACATTAACAACAACAAAAATGTGAAATGCGACGATATAGTTTAAGTTTAATTGTAAGAAAATGATTTTTTTTTCCTACTTGAGCTACTTTCTACTTGAGTAAAATCAAAAACAGTGAGTTAAGATTCTGAATTGAAAATTAAATAAATAAATTAAAAAAAATAAAGAAAAGTGTGATAAACTGCTCCAGTCATTTCTGGAACTGCTTCGTCAAAAATTCTGAAATCCTCAGATATCCATTCATTACAAGTATCCCCAATTTCGTTCAATCAATAATTTAATAAACAAAATTTCAGTTTAATTTTTTTAATTTGGTTAAAAAAGAGGGGGGCTGAAAGTGAAGACACTCCCGAATAACGTCAGTTGTATATAGCAGGAGTAAAAACAAGCGTTTGATTTTTTTTTTTTTTTTTTTTCTTTTTTTCTCTCGACAATGAACATTTGCTTTTTTACGTCAAAGTCCAAAGGAAAAAAAAAAGAAAGCATTCTTCTAGTTATTTGTCCACGGATGCGGAGTAAGACACAAGGTCGGTTGTCGCTTTTACATCTAATAAAACCAAGCAAATGTATTGTTTTTGTTTTAAGAGAGTTCCGTCCGCGGCAAGGGAAAAATTAACAAAATTCCTTACCCTCTCTTCGTTAAGAATGACTTTGCTAAATTTGCCGAGGGATATTAAACTGTACAAATGCCGGTCAGTTTTAAATATGTGGAAAATCCAGCTACCCCATAAAGGCACATTTGGTTGGGACATAAAATTTAAATTGTCTCAGTCTAGAAGGATTTGTTATGATCAAGGACATAAAAGATGAAGTGCAGTGGCTGCAGTGCAGTGCACTTCGCTCCTAGCTACAAGGCTAGAATACAGAAAAATATTCAATCAAAAAATTAATGGAAAAAAGAAAAAACGTATTGTACGTATTTTGTGATAAATAATTTTAATTTAAGAACTGATTTCGTTCAATTGAAATATATTAAAACTAATTTGCAAGTGTCGATTAAAAAAGAAAAAGAAATCTTCTAATTATTTTCTTTCGTCCGTTATTATGCATTATTCCAATTCCTTGAAAGATGACATCGAACCAAAAACAAAAAACCACCTTGTCGGCATCGTTTTCATGTCTATGATTTGTGAAAATATAAATATTGATAGCGAAAGATAATTAAAAATTGGATATGTTTAACATAGAAGGGGCTTAAATTTGAATTTGAAAAATATCGTTAAAAATAATAAATAAAAAAAAAAAAAAAACTCAGCCTTTATGTAATGAATGATAATTTGACAAAAGCCGGGCAGTTTGACATAAAGACCCGATGCTCCAAATTTCAAATTCATTATGTACAACAAAATCAGAACGAATATACTTTTTAAATTAAAAAAACAGAAATAAATAATTTTGCTACAGATTTTCATTTTAAAAAGAAAAAATATCTGTGACTACTATGTATATATATAACACAAAAGCGTAATAAATTTAAGGATCGATTCGATTTAAGAGGTTTCCTTTTTGTAAGTGATAAACCTTAGATGCATTAAGATGCAATATTGTTGTGCAGAGAACGACGCGTCTTCCTTTGTGGCGTTGTATAAACTCTCATTGGAAAGCTGAAATAAATTACGACCTGAGAACTGTTAAATGGGTATAAGAACAGAATATATGGTAATACTTACTAAATTGACTGATTATTCGGTAAGACCTCTGTTTCTTATAGTCGGTTTGTCTAACTGAAGCTGCTTTAGTGGGTGTGTATGTTCGTGCGTCAATGTGTCACGTGATATCACTTACTTCCGGGTCCAGTTAAATGGACATGGTTTAAATTGTTGTCAATTTCATTATCTGTTTTTCGTCTGGTATCGACAGCCTTTCTTTTGATTCGACAACTGTTTGCTAGACCTTCGTTGCAGTGGCGTTTTCTATGTTCATAAAAATACCGCATTATTCAAATACCACGTGCACCAAAACATTAGTAAACACATTCTATTTTCATTTTTATTGTCTACTTTTAAAACCACGAGTTTTGTTCTTGTTTGTTTATTTTTCTTCCTTTTATTTATTTTTTTTTCATTCATTCGTTAACCGCTGTTTTGAAGTGTTGTTTTTAGCAGTAATTTTTAATATTAAAAATAAAAATAAAAAAAAGACGGCAGTTAAAAAAAAACAAAAAAACGGCGATCGGCATTTTAATCGGCCTTTGAGCTAAATCAAAGTGTAGTTCTCAGGGGAAAATCCATCTCTACTAAAAATCACACACACACACACACACACACACACACACATATGCGTGTGTGTGAGTGTACACGCGCGTTTCTTTTTGAGATTTTTTCCACATTAAAAACAATATTCTGTCTAACTTTGCCTTCACAGAGAAGCAAGTAAATAGGGTTTCGTTTTAAGGCTATTTTTTATTTATTGTACCATTACTATAGAGATTGTTATAATATATAGTGCTTATTTAAATTGGCACTTACGGCGACAATTAAAAGTAAAGAAAAACAGAAAAGTCTGTACGCGTACTCGTTACGGAAAGAAGATGTCATATTCTACCAGTTACGTAAATCGATAAAGTAGTTCTTTTTTTTAACTAAGAAAATCAATATTTGCGATTTTTAATGACCTGTATTGAACAAAAGGCTGATTTTTTACCATGACACTTTGATTGTCTCCTTATTTATTTCATTATATTTAATCATGGCCGACAAAAACGCTACGGCGGCTCGCTTAGTCGTAAAATGTGATTTATGTGAAATAAAAAAATTACTTGATCAATTACGTAATTTTTGGAATATGACATCCTCATTCTGTAACAAGTACGTAGATCATACAGACTTTTCTGTATTTTCTTTACTTTTAATTGTCACCATAAGTGCTAAATTGAATAAACACCGAATATCTTCATCGTTTTCGGCTTAATTTTCGATAATTGATTGCAATGTTTTGTTTGTTTTTTGCTTTTTATTGAATCCAAAATATTTTTGATGTTTCAAAATGTTATTACACAAAAAAACAATAAACTGCGAACATCCTTTTTGCACACAAATTAAAATAAATCTGGTTTTAATGAAATGTAAAAAAATTAAAAGCAAAAGTGAAGTTACGCGTACCAAATTTGGTAGCATTCTATTCACTAGTTTTGTTGTTGTTTTAGTCTATAAGGAATCAACAATCTGATAGACAGACCGAAGCATTATTTCTGCAGAGAAACATTTTATATTTTTTTTTTTTTACATAGGAGTCCCCAATTATCAAGGCCCGGCGGCCACTCGAGGATAAGGGTTATAGAGTATACAGTAGTCAATGGGATAATATTGTAGTAATCGTTAGTAATGGAAATTTGATAAATTGGATTACTTAAGGGGGCAGTTCATCAAGAATTTGTTTATGTTGGACTTGAAGAGAACCAAGTTGTAGTCAGCTGGGAAGCAGGCAAATGGAAGAGAGTTCCATAGGCGTGCAGTTCTAAGAAAGAAGCTTTGTTCATGGAATCTACGTTTTGATTTAGACACAGATAAAAAGTGGAGAAAATTATTGACAGTGGTTTCAGCTAGACAGGTATTTTTCGTGAAAGCATGACGACGGGGGCCCAGAGATTGGAGCTCAAACGGGCACTTGCCATGAAAATAACGATAAAACAAAAACAGGTTCACAACGTCTCTTCTATAGGAAAGAGGTTGCAGGGAAGAGAAAAGGGCATCCTCCACTAAACTACGAAGTCTATTTTAAACTCTGTCAAGGCAGAATAAGCTGCTTCTAGCAGCTCCTGCCCAGATGTGGCCACAGTACTCTCTTCTTGGACGTACTTGGCTTTTATCAGGAATGAGATATCTACTAGAGCGGTAGGAGGATCCCACCATTTTTCCAGCGACCTTAGCAACAGATTTGATGTACGTGTTCCATTTCAGATCAGGAGTAAAGGTCAAGCAAAGAGCACAGAAGCTTGCAAAACACGGAGCCTCACCAAGACGAGCGCCATCCATTTCAGTTGATTAGTTATGCCATTTCTACCCGACCTCGTGCTTTAATTTCCTGCTCGTGACATTGTTAATGTCCAATAGTAGATAAAGTCACAAAATCTAGGATTGAGTTGATTGCGAAAAAAATCTGTTGTGTGCATTAAAAAATATGAGGAGTCATTCTGAGTCAATATTTGTTTTATTTTAAGCATCTAAACACAAGAACTACACGATTTAAATATGTAAGCATTACTTAAAAATAACATTGGCCGTTTTGTAAATGCTTCATATCGGCCATAGTAGTCTTTATAGGCTCTCTCTACCGTGCTTGAAGATTACTCATATCTGAGAGTATTCTGCATCTCTTCAAGGCCACCATTTGCCCATGCATGGAATATTGTTGTCACATTTGGGCTGGTGCATCTGCCAGTAGTCTCGTTTCTAGGTAGACTTTAAAAAAAAAAATTAAAAAAAAAAAAGAGTTGCGAACCTAGTAGGTCCCACACTGTCGACCAAACTCCAACCTCTGTCCCATCGCCAAAATGTGCCTGTTTTACAAGTACTTTAATGGTAAGTGCTCGGATGAACTCTAAAGACTAGTATCCCCTCTACGTAAATATCCCCCACAAACCAGACAAACAGCAAAATTCCACCCTACACTGTAGAAATCCGTAGATTCCATAAAGCCTTCTACCCAAATTCCCATAAATTTAGACTCAGACTTAGGAATCCCCTCCCAGGCCCTAGCTTCTCTGACTATACTGACATGCAGAAGTTCAAGTGTAATGTGAACAGACATCTCGCTGTCCAACTCCCTACATAGTATTTCTGTAAATCTGGTCCCAAATAGTAGTTCTTTGGCGGACGTACACGAGTGAGGCCCCCATTGCGAAATACGCACTGACTACATTTTGTACGCAGCGCGTTGCAGGGAGCGTCCCTTAAACCAGAAAATCACAGCCCCATTTTACGTTGTCGTCACTGTTTTTCTCATATCGAAAAACTGAAATCTTATTTTCTTGAATAAAAAAAGAACCTACTCGATGAGAAAACGACTGTTTTTAAACCATAAAAAACACGGTAGCATAAGTGCATAAGCACCATTTTTTTTTTTAATTTTGTTTGTTAAATCCGGCAAAAAAAAAACAACATAAAATAATCCGAAAATCGCAAAGTTCAAGCAAAATTTAAAATTTTATTTTTTGTTTTATTTTTGAATAAAAAATAATTAAAAATAAAACTGTCCTGTTCTCGTCGAGTAGGTTTCTTTTTTATTCAGAAAAATTTCACTGTTTTTCGATATGAGAAAAACAGCGGCGACAACATAAGTAAAATGGGACCGTTCCGTGCACCGTGCACACATGCATTTTCTGGTTTAATGAACGCGAGCAGTATCAGAATTTTTGTAGGAATTTTTGACACCCCTAACACGAAACTGCGAATACAATATAAAAATCTCGGAATTTCTCTGTTAAAAGTGGGTTATTTATTTTCTTTATGGATCATACTTCCAAAATAAACTATTACAGTTGTTTTAAAAGTAATAGAAATATTTTTTTTTTAAACAGTAATGAATTTTCCGAACTCAATATTTTTCAATTTTTAAACTCAATATTTTTCAATTTTTAAATTTTAAAAATCTATCAAAATTTTTCTATTGATTCTATTTTTACGATATTTTCAGGGTAAATGTGAAATTTTATGTTCTTTCCAATAAATCGAATATAATATTTTAGACAAACGTTTTTTTTTTTTAAATTCACGACCCCCCCCATCCCAATTTTTAAGTGTCTATTAAAAAGTAAATACTTAATTTAGTAACCCGATGAGTACATAATTATTTACTCACAAATTGAAGAGAAAAGGTCAATACATAATATATTCAAATTTAAAAAAAAAAACATAGTGTTCTTTTAGAATTTTACCTGTAAAGTTTGAAGTTTAAAACCTTTTTTTTTAAACCACGTTATTTGTTTTTTCTTTTTTTTTTTTTAATGGAACCTTGGTCCTTGCTCCTTTAATTGAAAAAAAAATTAGGGATTGAATTACATTTTTCGAGGAGTTATAAGCTTGGAAAGACAGGGGGTCGAATAATTCACGCCTCCCATTTTGTAAATGTCTAATAATAATTAATTTAGAACCCGATGAGTACATAATTATTTACTCACAAATTGAAGAGAAAAGGTCAATACATAATATATTCAAATTTAAAACAAACAAAAAACATAGTGTTCTTATAGAATTTTACCTGTAAAGTCCGAAGTTTAAAACCTTTTTAAAAAAAAAACACGTTTTTTTTTTTTTTTTTTTTTTTAATAGAAATCTTGGTCCTTGCTCCTTTAATTGAAAAAAAAAATTAGGGCTTGAATTGCATTTTTCGAGGAGTTATAAGCTTGGAAAGATGGGGTGGAATTATTCACTATTTTTCACGAAATTTCTGACACGCTGCGTGCGTACAACATTGTAGTCAATTCTGGTGGATTTAATTTCGTAATTATTATTTTTATTTTATTTTTTATTTACAAGTTCATTCATTAATTTACGCTATTGTAATATTCGATTTATAGAAAAAAGGAAACTGTCACACAAGCGATAAACACGCATTCACTGACGCAATCGAAATATTAATTTTATCAATATAGAAATTCCAAACACATACGGACACGGCGTTTCTTTCTTTCTTTCCCCTCTTTTCTCTTTCTGCCTGATTACTGTTTGGTGTTCGAGTTAACCTCCTACCTCCTCTCCCCTACATATTTCTTCTTCTTCAAGCATGTGTGTGTGTGTGTGTGTGTGTGTGTGTGTGTGTGTGTGTGTGCGCGCGCACGCGCGTGTGTGTATCTCTCTCTCTCTCTCTCTCTCTCTCTCTATATATATATATATATATATAGAGAGAGAGAGAGAGAGAGATACACACACGCGCACACACACACACACACACACACACACACACATATATATATATATATATATATATATATATATATATATAATATATATATATATAATATATATATATATATATATATATATATATATATAGAGAGAGAGAGAGAGAGAGAATTTGTATGTTGTTTTGATGTGGTTGCGGTTTCAGGTTGGTGTGATTTGTGCAGATTGTGGTGTCCAGTGTCCACTACTATTACTGTTTTTCGACTAGTCAACATAACCATAGGACCATAGCGTGCTCAGTTTTATACGTGCGTGAGCGCGCACGCGCATGCGCGCGCACACACACACACACACACACACACACACACACAGAGTATCCTGTCATTTAAAATAGACATATTTGTATTTGTAAAAGTCTCTGGTGTCTTTTGTGTCTCTTTGTCGCATATACGTAACATCGATAAATATGCATTGGATTATTTACTATTAATCGAATATTTATTAAACTAAAAATATAATAAAGCATACGTAAAACATTTTTCGATCTTCTTTTCATTTTCCGCTTTTTGTTGGTTGGCATGATTATATCGCAATTATTTACCTTGAAATTCACCGATCCGACGATATATTCCCACCTGGCCAACGCCGGGTAATCACAGCTCATTAAAAATGAATGAAGATCGGCTGAGTAATGTGTCGTCGTAAAATAAATATGTACGTCGGTCGGGCTAGTAGTCACTTGGGATTTTTTTTTCTAAAGATATATATCCTAAAAAAAATTGGGGTTTTGAGGATGGGGGGTAATGAATGATCTGCAATGATTGATAAATTAAATAAAGTTTATTTATTTCATGCTCCAATCGATCAGTGAAAGATTCTACCACGTATGATAAAATCAACGTAGAAATTATTAGTGCTATTATTCTATATTAAAATGATCAAATATCGAATAATATTGCGTAGTAAATCTTTCGCGTTGCAGACACATGGCATGGCAACGAAGAAGAGGGTTTTTCGTACGTAGCTGAACACAGTCGGCAAATAAAACGGCATTTCACGTGCATACTCTGGTTTCCTTTCTTTTCTTTTTTTGGCTGTTTAATTTTTTAATTTAAATAAAATAGACAAATTAAAATTTGACTTTAAACGATTATAAAACGTGATTGTTGGGTATATATATATATATATATATATATATATATATATATATATATATATATATATATATATATATATATATATATATATATATTTACTCTTCACAATAAAATTATCTAATAATCAACTGGTATGGAAACGAATTTAGGAAAACTCGTCCCTGGAAAACTCGTCCCTGGAAAACTCGTCCCCTTTCGCTAGGTAGGAAAACTGGTCCCTTATGGAATAAATATCGATTGAAAACACATTTTATGATCGTTCTTGAAGGAGATATTGTTTTTTTTTTAAATAGACTATAGCTCCCATAAAATTAAAAAAAAAATATTTTTACTTGTTTAATGTTTTTTTTTTAGGTAGAAAACGGACACTTAGAAAATCGATTTTATTTAAAAAAAAAAAAAAAAAAACATTGAACAAGTAAAAATATTTTTAAAAAATATTATGGGGGGGGGCTATAGTCTATTTAAAAAAAACAATATCTCCTTCAAGAACGATCATAAAATGTGTTTTCAATCGATATTTATTCAATAAGGGACCAGTTTTCCTACCTAGCGAAAGGGGACGAGTTTTCCGGAGACGAGTTTTCCCGAGACGAGTTTTCCTGGGGACGAGTTTTCCTGGGGACGAGTTTTCCGGGCACCATGGAAACCTGTGATTATAGGTCTTACAAAATATTATTGGCAGTAATATTCTATAAGTACTATCCCATCTAAATAAGAATTGCTCGATATACAAGATAGAGCAAATAAATCAAATTTTAGTCATTCAATGAATTTAAAAATTTATGACGTGAAATGTTTGAGTTTCAAATCATAAGATTTTTATTATTCTACGTAAGACAAAGAATACATTTGAAATATTCTAACTCCTTATCCTATAGGACTTCGATGTCTACCATCTCTTCAGAGGAGAAAATATTAGCAAATGATTATAATGGTTATGCTTATTTGCTAAAGTCAGTGAGACATGGAAAATCAGAATTAAATGTTGTTTAAGTATTTAAATATCATAGAGTAAGGGAAGTTAAAATCCGAAGTGAATGTCTTTGTCTGTTGAAGAATTGGATGCTTTAAGGGCTGGCTGAAGGTGTGGAACATGTGAGCGCTTTGTACTGTCTAAAGCAAGATATGTCACATGAAAGACGCCTTTATGCACCCTTACCTTGACGACCTGATGAGACAAGCTGTGTGGTGTGTGGCAGAAATTGCAAGTCAACTGCTGGTCTGAGGAGGCATGTGGTTGTGCACAGAGACACCATACTACAGAGTGGCCCAGTTAATCTGGTACAGACGCTTGGCTTTACGTGTCATCTTTGCTTCAGGCCATGTAAGTCGACTGCTGGTTTGAAGAGCCATCTTTGTGACCATGTGAGATGAACTGGGGCGGGAGGCTGATAGTGGGGTTTTGTTGGGAAGAACATCGATCATCTGTAAAGATGAAGAAATCATTTATATATATATATATATATATATATATATATATATATATATATATATATATATATATATATAGGTAAAAATGGCACCGGTAAAAATGGCAAAAGTGTATAAATAGGTAAAAATGGCACTTTGACAATGGAAAATAAAGACCGTTTGAAAAGTGCGGGTAAGCTCCCATCCATCCTAGT
Organism: Euprymna scolopes; assembly: GCF_053919585.1. Classification (NCBI taxonomy): domain Eukaryota; kingdom Metazoa; phylum Mollusca; class Cephalopoda; order Sepiida; family Sepiolidae; genus Euprymna; species Euprymna scolopes. The sequence continues at coordinate 28,928,294 of NC_136484.1, read as the reverse complement.
TTAAAATAGGGTAAAGCCCCCACCCACTCAAAAAATAAAAAATATTTTTAATAGTCATTTATACTGGTAAGTTGGAGGCAAGGTTTAATTTTTAATAAGTGCTAACTATGAATCAACTAAAACTGAAAATGCTTTCTGCTAGTTTGACTGATTTTTTTTTTAGCAAGCCAGTATGAAAAATTTTTACGGAGACAGAGATAAGGAATATAAATTTAATTGCTTGTATATTCACTCTCTTTCTCTATTCGTTTGACTATTCATCATCTTGTCTTCTTCTTGTATATAATAAAGTAAACACAATTTTTTCCTTCTGGACGAAACTGTCATAGTTTGACAACAAGAGATGGCACATAGAAAATTATTATGTTTACGTCATTAGCCATTACGTTATCTAGATATAGATCGCAATTACATACACATTGTTTCGTAATTTTAAAACATTACTTTTATTTCGAGGAGCACCATGATCATCACCGTCCTAACCTACGGATGACGTAGCTAAAATTTCACTCTCTCTATACCGAATCCTCTTACGACACAATTCTACACTGAGTGCATTTATACTTTTTCTTACTTTTCTGCGTGTTAGCCACCATTAAGTGATTAAAGAATTTTTTACACGACCGCATATTCTTACCTCCCACGGCATACAAAAATAATGATTTCTCCTGTACATAAATCCAGCACATCTGATTGGATGAGAATTATACATTCTACAATTCCTCGATTCGGTTATTCCAACAATAAACGAACACTTCTCAACTATAAACCATTCCGCCATTTCTGTAAGTATACTCTATTCATACGTTTTTATTTGTACAATTTGCGTAATTATTCCGCTTAGATTTACTTATGCAATTCACGTAATTGTTACACAAACAAACTCTATATTTTACTGTTTATTTGTGAAGATATTACACTCCAAAACATAACTCATTTACTGACCAGCGAGCGATACAGAGAGAGAGAGAGAGAGAGAGAGAGGGAGAAAGAGAGAGAGAAAGAAAAAGAGAAAGAGAGAGAGAGATAAAAAGATAGAGAATGAGAGAGAGAGAGAGAGAACTATAAATGGCTAAAATTAAATCACGCTATTAGTTCACATGTTAGACTGTGGTTAACAATTATTTCGTTTTATTTGGCTTTCCAGTCACGGATTCGATTTATATGTTTGCTTGTTTGTTTATAAGCACAAACTATAATTGGATATTTGATTTTTAAGTTTTTACGTCTGTTTGCATTATAACTGCTTCAGAAAGTATAAATGGCTAAAATTAAATCAGGATATTATTTCACATATTAAGATGTGGTTAACAATTAATTTATATTAACCTTGTATTTTATTAATAAAGAGACCCCAATAGTAGTTCTCGGGACGCATCCGATAATATTTTGCTTCATTTGGCTTTTCAGTTTCCGATTTGGTTTATATGTTTCCATGTTTGTTTATATACACAAACTATAAATGGATAAAATTACATCACGCTATTATTATACATGTTTTTGTTTTTTTTTACACAGTGATCACCACTTATCAAGGCCCGGAAGCCACTCAGAGATAAGGGTTATTGCAAGTACATTACGTTAGTGTGGAGATTTGATGAAGTGTTTACTTAAGGAGGCGGTTCATTAGGAATTTGTTAACGTTGGACTTGAACACATCCAGGTTGTAGTCAGGTGGGAAGCAGGCAGACGGAACAGAGTTCCACAGGCGTGCAGTTCTAAGAAAGAAGCTTTGTTCATGGAATCCGCATTTTGATTTAGGCACAGATAAAGAGTGGGGAAAATTTTTCACAGTGGATTCAGCTAGACGGGTGTTTTTCATGAAAGATTGGCGAGGGGGGACCAGAGATTGGAGCTCAGACGAGCACCTGCCATGGAAATAACGATAAAACAAGGATAGGCTCGCAACGTCTCTTCTGTGGGAGAGAGGTTGCAGGGTAGAGAAAAGGGCATCCCCCACTAAGCCACGAAGTCTATTTTGTAGAGAATTGCATCAGTAGTGAGATATCTTCTGGAGCGGTAGAAGGATCCCACCATCTTTCCAGCAACCTTGGCAACAGACTTGATGTACGTGTTCCATTTCAGATCAGGAGTAAAGGTCAACCCCAGAAGCTTGTCAAAACACGGGGCCTCTCCCAGACGAGAGCCATCCATCCCAATTGATGCCAGATGAGGATCAGAGTGTTGATTATGTAAGGATAGGAGTTTGGTTTTAGATGCATTAAAGGTAACCAGCCATGTCTTCCCCCACTGAACCATGCGCTCGAGATCAGAGGAGAGAGAATCAGAGAGAACTTTGTCATTTACAGCCTTTGATGTGTTGCCGTAGATGGTCGTGTCATCAGCATAGATGTCAACGAATGATTTAAGTATGTGTTTAGGGAGGTCATTGATGTAGATCAGGAAGAGAGTTGGGCCCAGGATTGACCCTTGAGGGATTCCAGCATTAATACTGCAGGCCTCTGATTTTTGTCCATCAATCACTACTCTTATGAGCCTATCAGAGAGAAATGATTTAATGATTGAGAAAACATTTCCAGTTATACCGTAGCTGGAAATCTTGTGAAGTAGACCCTTATGCCATACCTTGTCAAAGGCCTTTGATATGTCAAGAGTAATTGCCCTAGAAAGGAAGCCTTTGTCAAGAGATTCACTAATCCTGTGAGATATAACCGTCAGCACATCTGCGGTAGATCTTGCAGAGCGGAAACCATATTGTGTGTCACTAAGAAGGTTGTTTCTGCTGAGGTGGTTGACTATTTCTCTATTTAATATGGATTCCAGCAACTTACTCATAACACACAGGAGATTTATTGATCTGTACTGAGAGGGAGATGACTTATCACCTGAATTCTTAAATACGGGGCAAACTGATGAGGTCTTCCAGGGAGTCGGAAAGCACTTCTCCTTAAGGCAGCGCTTAAACAGTTTCGTATGGGAGCAAGTTCTGGTTGAAGCTTTTTTAACACGATAATTGGGAAGCCGTCAGAGTCAGTTGCTTTACTGGAATCAAGGTTTTTGATTAGCTTGGCGACCTCATTCACGGATATTTGTATGTTACCTAGCGTGTTCTGTGTTATAGGAGGAAATATGGGGAGTTGATGGCCTTCGTCGCATAGGGTAGAATTAGCTGCAAAGTTCTTTGCAAATAGTTTGGCCTTGTCTGATGCTGACGAGATGACCTCTGGTCCATTGATAATGGTTGGGATAGAACGCACACTTCTGTTCAGGATCCTATTTGTTATTTGCCAAATAGGAGGATGTCATTAAATTTTAATTTCACTTAAACACGTTATTTAACAAATACAAAAAAGGTAAATATGAGGATTCTTTCCACCTTCAATCAATCCTTTCAAATTACGACTTATATATATTCTCAGCACCCCTGAAAATAAAAATCACGTTGAAAATTCCGGCAAACAAGTAATTTACCACGTTATTTAATAAATACAAAAAAATAATAATAATAATAATAATGATAATTAACAAAGAGGAGGAATATGAGGATTCTTTCCACCTTCGACCAATAAATAATTTTTACAATTCAGGCCAACAAGTACCTTAACATATATGAAGAAATGTTTGTTTCAAAAAGGGTTTCGGGTGTGCTGAAAACGAAAATAACGTTTAAAATTCCGGCAAAAGTTTTAAATGCTGTTAGTTTAAAAAAAGTAGGAAATCACTTGTATATAATAATTTAACGTAAGTTGAGCACACACCTTATGGCCACCTTTTGTTGGGGGAGCGGGTGGAAGTCAGCATACAATAAACATAATTTACCGTAAACTGAGCACCCTTATTTTTTTTTTATGGGGGGGGGGCTACCAAGCACTAATAATCGATTTGATGTGCACAAACCCCAAACAAAAAAAGTTGGTGCTCATTTTACTTTAAATTATGTTCATTGTACGTTGACCTCCCCCCCACTCCCGAATAAAAACTGACCATAAAGTGGGTGCTCATTTCGCCTTAGATTATTATAGAAAAGTGATCCCCACTTTTTAGAAATTAACATTTATTCATATCTCGGAAACTACTTGTATGCCGGATTTTCATACGTTATTTTCGTTTTCAGCACCCCCGAAAACCTGTAGAAGTGGTAATTTTAAAGGATGTCTTAACGGTGTAATGATTCTTCATATTTACCAAATAAAGAAATAATGCCAGATGGAGTTTTACAATGAGAAATTGTGCTTCAGTTTTTAATTTATAATTAAAAGTGCTGAACAATACAAATGGGGACGGTCTTCTGTAAATATTTTTCCACCTTACAATTGAATAAAAAAAATAGCGGGAAAGTTGAATTTAAACTGAAAACACTTATTACAAATAGCGCGGTACAAAAAATGCATACACACCAAATTTTAAAGTAGATATTGATCTTAGATGCATATGATGGCAGAGCGCGATATCATATGCGACCATATGCCAGCATAACTTGGTGCTTATGAATTTTTTAACATGAGAAAGTTGGGGGTTGGCAAACAACAAAAACAACAGCAGCCGTATTTTAAATTTTTACGTGGGGGGGGGGGTGTTACCACCGGGCAACGCCGGTTAACAGGTCCTGCTAGTAATTTATAACCCTAGCAAAGCCATGCCAGCACAAGCAGACAGGCCAGGTATATAAAATTAGTAGTAGATTTTTTGATATGACAGAGTTGTGCTTGAAATAAATGTTTCTGTTTAGAGTATAACCGAACCATGATACTTGACTTTTGCGTTTTCAACTTTAATTCAAGTCATTATAAACAAATAATAATTTCATAAAATCAAGAGTCGGTTCTCTACAATGTAGACTAGAGAAGGCATGTAAAGCTTCTCCTGGTGCACTACAATGAGTCCCCAACTAGAGCAGACAATCAACCGATTTGATTGAAAAATGGTCGATTTCATCGATTTCATCGTGACCATAAAAACATGGTATGAAACATTCGTTAGTCACCATTCAATCCCTGGCAACACCGTGTCTCTCAGCTAGAAATACCTAATTTTCTTTCACAACATAAAAAATCATAATTGCGAATTGGGAAAAACATAAAAAAAAAAACAAAAGCACTAATAATTTTGTAAATATTTGCAAACCTGGGAAGTACACGATTCAAAATTAGCAGCAAACGGTGTTTGATCAGATTCTTTTCCTGATATTAAACTTCATCAGTAATATAACTTCCAGTGAGAGTTGTAATTTCCCAACTTTATTTATTTATTAAATTGTTTGGTAAAAGTACAGAATAGTTCCCAAAGAAAATTTCTATCCATGTTAAGAATGGTTTTCTAAATAATGACGTTATTATTTCAGCACAGTCACTGTCAGTAAGCTGCAGATTATTCAGAAAGTCATCCTTAAAATTTCTACCATTAATTTGTTTTATTTTTTATTTTAAAATCATTATCGAGACTCCAAAGATATGACCCTGTTGTGCCGACCATATACTTCTTATTCTCACATGATGCTTGACACTACTTGTTTTTTTAACCAAATAAATGTTTTAAAGTCTATTGTAAAACAAACCGAACATTCTTATTATACAAAAAAAGTTTTATTTGATTATTTTTAAATGCAACTTTGTAAATAAACTTTGCCAATTTTCTGTATAAAAATATTTTTTTTAAAGTAAAAATCGTTTGGATGCAAGAAAATTAAAAACAGTGGCTGTCAACAACTAAATCATTGAATTATGTTTCTATTTTCAAAACTGTAAAAAATAAATTGAATTTAGGTAAATATGGCAGCAATGAGATTTTATTTAGGCCTTTTCTTCCAGATTATTATACATAACTATTTATTATGAAAAAAATATTAAATAAAGCGTTATAATTATTATTATTTTCAGTACTTCTATAGAATTTGAACCTAACCAAACCAACTTTTCCAAACTAAATACTGAAACTAAATACAGAAAATCGGGACAGTAAAATATTTCTTTACTACTTTGGGGGACGGTGTGCTTAGCCTTAGTTTACTAACAGGGATAGGAGCTTTTCAAACGGTTATAATTTTCATTGTCAAAGTGCCATTTTTATTTTCTTCTTCTTCTTCTTCTTCTTCTTCTTCTTCTTCTTCTTCTTCTTCTCCATTCATTCATTTTTTTTTGTCGATGCAATTTTTACTGGTGTCATTTTTTCCGGTACCATTTTCCTGAGCACTATATATATATATATATATATATATATATATATATATATATATATATATATAAGAACAAATGATTAATATAACATGTTAAAAGACATCTTGAAAAAGAGTTAAAAACATATTTAATTTTAAAAAGGGAGCACAAGATAAGTGGATAGTCCTTAATCCGCGGAGTTTCGAAGAAATACTCTCCTTCTCATCAGAGGGCAGGAATTAGCAAAATGCGGGATCGGAGTTTGCATGCAAAAGTATTTAATGAAACTACAAGTAAATCACAGATCTTACTTGGTTTAAAAAAAAGGGTGAGGTAAGGGGAATAGGAGGTAAAAGAAAAATGATAAAAAGATTTCACATGAATGGATAGTTCGGTGAAAGGTAAAAAATCCAAGAATGGTAAAATCCCAAACGGTCGAATTAAAAATTTCCAATCCAACAGGTAAGTTCCAAATGGTCCAAAATGATCCAAAAGGCAGAATTCCTTGGAAAAAATCACAAATGGAATGAGTTCCAAATCATTAAAAGAAAAGTTCAAATGTGCACAGAAAAAGCACTGGAGAGAATATTTAAAACACGTCTGCCAAGGCCGGAGGAATCAAGTAAATTAAGGTTTAAAAAAAAACAAAAAAAAAAAAACGGAAAAACGGTGAAAGTTTAAATTTGAAAAGCAAGGTCAAACTGACCCAGACAAAAAGCGCGAAAGTTAGCGTTAATAATTAGGTCAACTTAAATATGCACGTGAAAGTCCCAGAATGAAATTAAGAAACACGAGTCAGAGAAACAAATAAATGGCTAAGTTTATGAAATGGAGCGTCTATTATATTAAGAAGAGTAAAAAAAGTGAATAAAAAAAGAAAAAAATGAAAATAAATAAATTAAAAATTGAAAATTAAAAATTAAAAAGTTAAAAAATTTTTTAAAAACCTATATATACATATATACACACACATACATATCACAAATGTACACATACATGTACATACATACACACACGCATATACATATATATACATATATGTATACATATACGATAACACACACACATATATATATACATATATATACAAACACACACACACACACGCATGCATACATATATACACATATCCAAAAACATATACAACTTAAACAAATACATACATACATACTTACATACAATTTAACGGGAGGGAATGGCCGGTATCTACAAACTCCGGAATAAGGCAAATAAATGTGTATGTAAATGCATATAGTAAAATATAAGTAAACAAATACATAGAATAAAAATGAGTAGGCTGATGTATATATTTAATTAATAGGTATACTTATACCATAAAACGGAGACAGCAGATGGGAAACCGGCCAAAGAAATAAAGAAAAACAAATAAAACTAAAAATATAAAAAGCTTAGAAGGTAAGATAAAAAAAATAAAATAAAATGAAAATAAAGATTAAAAAAATAAATAAAAAAATAATAAAAAGAAAGAAAAATATTTATAGTTATGTCTCGGAAGTAGAGTGAAAAGCACATCTTATTTTTCTTTTATTAATATTATTTTTTCCTTGTACACACTTTTTTGTGAATTATTCCATGGATTTCTGCCTTTGGATTATTATGGACCATCTTCTTCCAATTACGGGATTTCTTTGGATTTTACTTGTACAAATGGAAATTCTTTTAACTTTCTTGAAGTTTTACATTTGGATTTTACCGTCACTAGATTTTTTTATCTTCCACCAGACTATCCATTAATGTGAAATCACCTTTTTCTTTACCATATTCCCTCTGCTTAACTTATTTTGTTTTCAAGTAAGATCTTTGACTTATTTGTTGTTTCATTAAATACTTCTGCATGCAAAATCCGATCCTGCATTTTGCTAATTCCTACCCTCTGATGAGAAGGAGAGTATTTCTTCGAAACTCCGCGGATTAAGGATTATCCATTTTTCTAGTGTTTCCTTTTCAAATTAAATATGTTTTTAACTCATTTCAAAGTGTTTTTTAACATATTTCATTAACTGTTTACTCATATTATAAGCTCTATTTCCTATTTGGTATTATCGAGCTTTTATATCTGGCTGAGATAAGTTTATAAATATTAATTCTTTAATATTTACTTTAATTTTACCATCTTGGATCATTTTGGTAAATTCAATTGTAATTTTTATTTTATATATATATATATATATATATATATATATATATATATATATATATATATATATATATTATTTTCATGCGCTGAATACTGTTTTAAAATAATACTAGTTTATTTAAAGATTCTTTTAAATTGTACAAAAGGTATGATGATAATATCAACTTATATTATAGCACATTGTGTTACATATAGCGTAGGGGTAAAGCTATGGCGCGTATTGGAGGTAACTTAAATATATATATATATATTAGTTAAAATTGTTATCTTTACGATTACTGTTTCCATCTCACTTCCGGCTGTTATTTGTTTTTTAATTGATTAATTTACGGTATCTTTTGTTTATTAAATTGTTGAGTGCAAGTACAGAACAGATTAAGGAAGCTCCCATCCGCATGTTACCGAGGGCGTTTCTAAATAATAACGTTATGATTTAGAAAAAAAAATATCCTTAACATGGGGAGGGACAACCGGAAGTGAAATGGAATCACTAATTGTAACGATAACCGTTAAAATTTAAAAAAAAGCTTTTATCCGGTTTCAAAATTAAAATTGCCAACTTCCCTTGTATTTATCACACTGTCATTTGATTCTTTTTAGGTGTGTGTATGTGTGTGTGGGGGGAGGGGGGATCCGGATTTCCTATCCGTTGTGTTTATCTGGTCGTTGTCAAACTTGTCACGATTATTGTTTAGGTTTTGTTTGTTTGTTTGTTTGTTTGTTTGTTTGGCTGGCTGGTTGGTTGTTGTAGTTTTAATCTCGGAGACCTACCTAGGTTTCCCTGACTTGTACATTCACACTGCTTTTTAACTTACATGCTATGAAAAATAAAACGGAAGCATGTACTTTAATGTACTTCATTTTCGACAAATGACGATTTTCAAAAGTCTGATCTCTCCTGTCAATTTTAAATCGTGTCTAAGACAACTATCCTGTTTAGCGTTTGAGCTTTGTGGAGAGTTGCTTTCTCTTAGCTGGGAAAAACGGGATGGTAGTTTTTAAGTTTTAATTGACATTTGAATGTCTTTTTGTGCTAGAAACAAAGTTTATTACTATATGTTCTGATATTATATTTAATCTTTTCTTTCAGTGAAACAAAAATCCTTCTAGACTGAGACGATTTTTATTTTTGCCCTAACGCAGAATTACCACTTTTGGGGGGTGCTGGATCTCACCTGCATTAAAAAACTGCCTCGTGTCTAACACTGTCCTTGCAGGAAGACATAAATATGAACCCCCACATACATTTTTTACACACACATACGCGCGTGCGCAGTAACACGCTAAAACACACACACACTAACACACATGCACTACTATACTAACACACACTAACACACATACTAACACACACACACTAACACATACTAACACACACACACTAACACACATTAGCAAACACACACACTAACATATACACACACTAACACGCACACACTAGCACATGCACACTAGCACACTAATACACACTAACACACACACACTTCAGCCTCTGTCCCATCGTCGAAACGTTGCATCCCTCTGCCTGTTCTACAAGTATTATAATGGTGAATGCTCTGAAGAACTGCAAGCACTTGTGCCCCCACGACGTGAACACCCTCGACAGACCCGACAAGCTGCAAAATCCCACCCCCACACTGTAGAGATCCCTAGATGTAAAAGATCGTTCTACTCCAGTAGTTTCTTCCCCAGAACTGCTAGACTTTGGAATTCCATTCCAGGTCACTGCTTCCCCAACTGTACTGACATGCATAAGTTCAAGTGCAACGTGAACCAACATCTCGCTGCCCTAATCCCTACATAGTGCCCCAGTAGATGTTTCCCCTGATAGTAGCCCCCTACACCAAAGTGGCAATGTGCCTTGTTTGGGGTGAAAATATAAAAAAAAAAAAAAAAAAAAAAAAAAAAAAACACACAGTAACATACGTACGCACACTAACACATACACAGTAACACACATACTAACACACACTAAAACACACACACTCACACACATGCACTAACACACTAACACGCACACTAACACACATACACTAGCACATACTCCAACTAATAAACACATACACTGATATAGACACATAATTATTTGTTTATTTAATATTTTTGCTAATAAGATACGTCTTCAAAAGCATCATCTCTTAAGTATCAATAAAAAAAATGAATTGAAAACTAATAGGGATAAACTTTAAGTAGGGCAGTCCATGGAGTGCATGAGTGAAATTTGCAAGTAAGAATGCGACGTATAATTGAACATGTGACGGGATGTTATTGTCAATATGCGTCCAGTTTAAGAATAACATACAGCGGTCTCCTACGAAACCCCCGATTTTATACCTCTATGCTTAACTGTATTAATTTTCAATAAATAAAATCCCATCTTCACTTAAAGAATTCGGGATTTAATTACAGTCTAGCGGCGTCCGTTGAAAAAAAAAAAAATGATCTACGAGAGAGAGTGAGATGAGGAGGAGGCTGCACATTTTCAAAAATAATTGTTACTGAGTTTCTTTTTTAAAAATGTCAATGCACATAAGTATTCGTTTTGGTACAATTCGGTTAGTAGGGATCATTTTTCAAAAGCTTATACAATAAAAAAAAAAATAGTAATTCTCTCTCTCTCTCTCTCTCTCTCTCTCTCACACACACACACACACACACACACAATACACACGCGCACACACGTACACACACGCACTCTCTCTCTCTCACACTCTCTCTCTCTCTCTATATATATATATATATATATATATATATATATATAATATCGGTCAATTTAGCTCTTATGCATAGATCATCGTATAACGATTAGATCACTGTCTGACTGACGTAAATGAACATTTAAGAATTAATATGTTTAAATTCAACGCTATTTCACGCAGTTAATGGTAGCCGAATGGATTGGGTCTCCGCTAATTGAGCCAGAGATGTCTCGTGTTGCGTGGTTCAAATCGTTCGACTGGTATTAATCGTGACACCCTGCACTGAAGATTCACGAAACGATGAAACACTAGTGTCTGTAGATATTTAATTATTATAGTAAAAAATAATTATATATATATATATATATATATATATATATATATATATATATACGAGCAAACAGTTAATAAAATATGTTAAAAAAACACTTTGAAATGAGTTAAAAACATATTTAATCTGAAAAGGAAACACTAGATAGATGGATAGTCCTTAATCCGCGGAGTTTCGAAGAAATACTTTCCTTCTCATCAGAGGGTAGGAATTAGCAAAATGCGGGATCGGATTTTGCATGCAGAAGTATTTGATGAAACAACAAGTAAGTCAAAGATCTTACTTGAAAACAAAAAAAGTGGAGCAGAGGGAATATGGTGAAGAAAAAGGTGATTACACATGAATGGATAGTCTGGTGGAAGATAAAAAATCCAGTAAAATCCAAATGTAACACTTCAAGAAAGTTAAAAGAATTTAACTGTTTGTTCATATTATAAGCTCTATTTCCTATTTGGTTTTATCGAGCTTTTACATCTGGCTGAGATAATTTTATAAATATTAATTCTTTAATATTTATAATATATTTTAATTTTACCATCTTGGATCATTTTGGTAAATTTAATTGTAATTTTTATTTTATACACACACACACACACACACACACACATATATATATATATATATATATATATATATATATATTCATATATATATATATTCATATATGTATATATTCGTATATACATATATTCATATATATTCATATATATATATATATATATATATATATATATATATATGAATATATATATATTCATATATATATATATATTCATATATATATTCATATATATATATATATTCATATATATATATTCATATATACATATATTCATATATATATATATTCATATATATATATTCATATATATATATGAATATATATATATATATATTCATATATATATATTCATATATATATATATATTCATATATATATTCATATATATATATTCATATATATATAAATATATTCATATATACATATATATATATATTCATATATATATATTCATATATATATATATTCATATATATATATATATTCATATATACATATATATATAATATATATTCATATATATATATATATATTCATATATAAATATATATATATTCATGTATATAGATATATTCATATATATATATATATATATTCATATATATATATTCATATATATATTCATATATATATATTCATATATATATATTCATATATATATATAATCGTATATATATATTCATATATGTATTCATATATATATATATTCATATATATATATATATATATATATATATATATATTCATATATGAATTCATATATATATATTCATATATATATATATATATATTTATATATATATATATATATATATATATATATATATATATATATAAAATGTATATATACTAGCATGGGTGCCCGCGTTGCCCGGGTATTTCGAGGTGTGTTTTGAACAAAAAAAAAAGTGGTCGTAGGAAGGCAGGCTCGAACCTGTACCGCAAAGGAGGGAAAGAACAGGAAACAAAATATGACATCCCCCCCCCCGTAGAAAAGTTCCTAGTTGAAGGTGAAGATATTAATGTTTTTAGCCAATTTTTCGATATTTGTCATCCGAAACATCGAACTTCAAAACGATACTGATCTTATACAAATCCGTCGCCTCTATCGAAAGTTTCAGGCAGACATGCAAACATACATACATACATACATACATACATACATACATACATACATACATACATACATTCTATTGGTAACTCAATTTTTCGACGAAACCGATTAAAAAGATTGCCCTATCTCTGAAAACCCTTTACGTAAAATTTCAAATGTTTAGACCAGAAATTGTCTGAGTAATTTGGTAGAGACCGAAGCAGTCAAACTTTTTTTTTTAAACTTTGACCCCCATTATGACTCCTTAAAATTTATTGTTTTGGGCTCAAATTCAGTTATTAAGTTAGATCCATGTCCAAGGAACCTATATCTAAAATTTCAAGTGTTTAGACCCAAAATTGGCAGGGAGTTTGGTAGAATTCTCAAAGGTCAAATCGTTGAACTTTGACCCCTTGACAGCCAAATTTCGGGCTGAAAATGGATTACAAAGATTTTCCTAAATCTTAATACCCTATATATTAAATTTCGAGTTTGTAGACTGAAAATTGACAGAGTTATTGTGTAGGGAAATGTACACAGGCAGACAGACAGACACACACACACAGATATTTTCACTTTTATTGATATATAGATAGATGTGTGTATATATATGAACATATGTATATATAAACATGTGTGTTTGTATATATATATATATATATATATATATATACACACACAGTGCCGGCAAAAAGAAAGTCTGCACTTGTAATTTTTTCAAAAACTGCAAATTTAAGCTAAATTTAATGTAATTGTTTAAACAACCTATACCTCATTTGATGCGCCTTTTATTCCTCTATAATTTTACCAGTTCATATTTGACTTTTAATTGAAATATTCTAGTGTTCACGTCAACTTAAAAAAATAACTTCAAATCGAGGAGGCAAAAAGAAAGTCCGCAGCAACAAATTCGCTTAAAACCAGCTTAAATTATCGTCCCTAAATCAGTTTAAATATCCACCAACAGACAACAAAGCATCTCTAATCGTAGTTGTTGTTATTTCAGATTATACAACGTAACATTTAGTCCAATCTCTTGACAAAGGCTTCCTTTCTAGGGCAATTACTCTTGACATATCGAAGGCCTTCGACAGCTATGGCATAAGGGCCTACTTCACAAGATTTCCAGCTACGGTATCACTGGAAATGTTTTCTCAATCATTAAATCATTTCTCTCTGATAGGCTCATAAGAGTAGTGGTTGATGGACAGAAATCAGAGGCCCTCAGTATTAATGCTGGAGTCCCTCAAGGGTCAATCCTGGGCCCAACTCTCTTCTTGATCTACATCAATGATCTCCCTAAACACATACTTAAATCATTCGTTGACATCTATGCTGATGACACGACCATCTACGGCAACAAATCAAAGGATGTAAATGACAAAGTTCTCTCTGATTCTCTCTCCTCTGATCTCGAGTGCGTGGTTCAGTGGGGGAAGGCGTGACTGGTTACCTTTAATGCATCTAAAACCAAACTCCTATCTTTACATCATCAACGCTCTGATCCCCATCTGGCATCAATTGAAATGGATGGCTCTCGTCTAGGAGAAGCCCCATGTTTTGACAAGCTTCTGGGGGTTGACCTTTACTCCTGATCTGAAATGGAACACCTACATCAAGTCTGTTGCCAAGGTCGCTGGAAAGATGGTGGGATACTTCTATCGCTCCAGAAGATATCTCACTACTGATGCAATTCTCTATCTATATAAAAGCCAAGTACGTCCAAGGATGGAATACTGCTGCCATATCTGGGCAGGAGCTGCTAAAAACAGCCTATCCTGCCTTGACAGAGTACAAAATAGACTCCGTGGCTTAGTGGGGGATGCCCTTTTCTCTTCCCTGCAACCTCTCTCCCACAGAAGAGATGTTGCAAGCCTATCCTTGTTTCATTGTTATTTCCATGGCAGGTGCTCGTCTGAACTCTAATCTCTGGTCCCCCCTCACCAATCTTTCACGGAAAATACCCGTCTAGCTGAATCCACTGTCAAAAATTTCCCCCACTCTTTATCTGTGCCTAAATCAAAACGTAGATTCCATGAACAAAGCTTCTTTCTTAGAACTGCACACCTGTGGAACTCTGTTCCGTCTGCCTGCTTCCCACCTGACTACAACCTGGATGTCTTCAAGTCCAATGTAAACAAATTCCTAATGAACCGCCCCCTTAAGTAAACACTTCATCAAATCTCCACACTAACTTACTGTACACACAATAACCCTTATCTCTGAGTGGCTTCCGGGCCTTGATAAGTGGTGACCACTGTGTAAAAAAAAAAGAAAAAGATATGCCACGACTTTCTCTTAGTGATCGTCAGGAGCTCATTAATCTCCCACTTTCTGGTTGATCCAACCGAGAAATCGGCCACAGATTGAAATGTGATGAGGAAACAGTACGAAAGACTGTGCAAAAGCACCAAAACACCAGCAGTGTTCATGATGCCCCTAAATCTGGTTGTACTAGAGTTACTTCTAACAGGGAAGACAATGCTATCAAGATCTGCAGCTTAAGAAATAGATTTGAAATGGCTCCGCAAATTCAACAACAGTGCAATCTTGTTGAGAAATGCTCTCTTTCTACTGTCAAGAACAGATTAAAGGAATTTAATTTGCGGGGATATGCTGCAAGACGCAAGCCAATGATTTCTGTAAAGAACAGAAAGTGCTGGCTGGACTTCGTTAGATGCAATGAAGATCATGACTCTTCATATTGGTCAAAAGTGCTTTTTAGCGATGAAAGCAAGTTCAATTGGCTAGGCAGTGATGGCAGGCAGTACGTCCGTTGGAGGAATGATGTAGAATTTAATCCTAGGTGCTCAGTTTCAACACTGCAAGGTGGTGGAGGTTCAGTTTTGGTGTTGCAGAAACATGAAAAGAAAACAATGAATGCGTCACAATTTTTAGTTTTAACAGTTTCAAAAAGGTGAATGTGCAACAGAGAGTAGTTTAACAATTTTTAAATCGGTATATTTAAATGAAGTATATTTAAAAAAAAAAACGTAACTATATTTGAAAAAAAACAAAAAAAAAACGTCAATATGTTTGAAAAAATATATTAATAAAAAAATCTTAATATTTTGTCCAAATATATTAGTAAACAGTTTTGAAGAATAGCAGAAGTATTGTATCCATTTTGTGCTTCCATACCTCAATTGACAAACCGGCCAGCATGTTTGAAAGTTAGGATCTGGTTTTATGCACAATTACCAATTTTTTACACCGATTACCTATGCTTCAGTTTTAACATAAATTTTATTACATAGGAAACAACTATTTGTTATAAAATTGTATTTTCATCAATTTTGAATTCTGTGAAGTATTTTATTTAGTTTTCTTTTCCGGACTTATTCTTGACATTGCGCACACGTTAATATTTCTTTGATTTTTTGTTTTTTTTGGTTGGGGGGGGGTAATTTCTACATTAGGTCCATCTCCACGATTTTATTTAGAAGACGCTTTTCTTAGGTTTTCGACTATGCTAATTAAGAAGATCTCATTCAAATTTTGCGGAGACAAGTACTTATAGAAATATAAAGACCTGTATAATGCACTGTAATTCATCAAGAACGAAATAAGAGAGTTAAATCGAAATCCAGAGATTCTGCAATCTGTCATGAATAATGTTTTGGAAAGAGAGCAAATATGCGAAGCTGAAACATGGCAACATTTAAAAGACATTATTTTTTATAGATAAAGATTGTTTGAGTTTTGCATTTTTCTTTAAATTTCGCAATTTCTTAGTCAGATTGTGTTAAAATTACTGAAAGATATCATCAAAAATAAAGAATCTATTGAAGTTCAAAACCCTTCAGTGACCTTTTAGACACTCTCCCCCCTCTCTCTCTCTCTCTCTCTCTCTCTCTCTATATATATATATATATATATATATATATATATATATATATATATATATATATATATATATATATATATATATATATATATACATTTTATTTGTTTTACGTAAGCATTAATTATTGGTACGCATTGTAACAGTTATGGGTCTAGCTCAGGGGTTTGACGTGTATTGGAATCCCGGATGGAAATCCCGTGTGTCGATAGCTCGGGGTTAGGAATTTCAAAGTGAAGTTCTCCTTCTAAACGCACGTTGTAAAATAAAAAAAATATGCAGCGTGCCGGTTATAACGATATCACAACCAAATGGCACCTGCCAAGGTTCGAACCAGCATTATCGTCATGAAACACCTTAACGACATTCGCACTTAATTATTAGGATAAGGCAATAAGAACGACGATGACACAATCGAGTATGAACATACTAAAAATACATTTATTTACATGAGTGTAATACAGGTGAATGCAAAAAAATATAAAACAACAATAATGCAAATGGAGATGCAGACAACATTATGGGTCGAGATTGGGGGGGGGGCGATAATAAAGTTTGTTCATGGGGACATATTGTCTCTTTCCCCTTCCTTTTCTTTTTTTAGTTTTTTTGAATGAAAAGAAAATTGAGGCACAGTTATTAATTAGAATCAGACAGTCACGTATTTCTTCTTTCTTTGCAAGTCAATTTATATATAACATGAATGATATTTTAGCATAGAGACATGGGAGCGGGTTGGGCGGATTGGAGTAAATGAAAATTGATAAATACTTAGCTTCTTGATAATTGTACGGTCTTCACGAGCGTCGTTAACACAAATGTCTTTTCTCTTCTTTGTCACCGTTCTCTTTTTTTATCTTCTTCTTTTCCTTTTAACATTATTCCTGACGCGTGATTTTTAGCATAGGATTCTCCATTGGAGGGATATTCATCTCCAAGAATAACATTCAGCCAAGGTATATCCAAGCTTTGAGTTGGTTTCCCTTTTCGGTCCGATGGCGATCCGCTGATCCGAGTTGAGTGGACTGTATTTCACCTATGCGTCTTTCTACGCTGGTGTTAACCCCATTTTCTTCGGGGCATTGATTTTTAACCAGTGTTCTCCTGGCTGTTCGTAGCCCAACTGAATTTCCCACTCAAGTTTTTATTTCCACGTGTTCCCTTCTGAGATGGGTGGGTTGGGGTTTCTGTCTGGTTTACATCCATTATGTTCGCCGTCTTTTCGAAAGGCGATGGGGATGGGTGGGAGATCTTGTCTCTGTGACTTCCTTTGCGTGGGTGGATGAAGGGAGGTTGGGAATGGGGTGTCTGCTTGACTAATACATACATTTATCATGACATGAAAGGAAGAAGGAGGGGTATAGTTTTTCCTTATAACAGCATTCAAGAGCATGTTCTGATCAGCCAATTACTAGTAACTAGAGACCTCTTCAGGTGATGTTTTTTTATACAAGAGCTTAGTACGTAATATTACATAGAGTATTGACTTAGCTTTTGCATAAGCAACATCGCCTGAAGAGGTCTTTAGTTACTAGTAACTAGCTGATTAAAACATGCTCATGAATGTGTAGCGACATATTAATGCTTATGTAAAACAAATAAAAAGTATATCTTGCCCTACTTGTATTAATCTTGTTAAAACGTCATGGATTATTTTACTTCTGTGTTAACTAATAGACTTTTGTGTGCCAAGGTTGCTCAAGTGGTAGGGTACTCGCCTCGCATACAAGAGATTTGGGTTTCAAATCTCGAATTCATATATGTTAAACTAATGAACCCAAATGAGGACTTCTGTACGCTTTAATGTTGTTTGACTGTGAATATATATATATATATATATATATATATATATATATAGTCATCTAGAGACAGACTGTTTCGCTGTATCACGACTCTTCAGTGTGGCTAGACTAGCAACTATTTCAAGCTAGGAATGAAACTCGACCGCCTAAGTGACAGTCAGCATTTCTAACTGTTAAGCTATTTGGCTGCTGTTAAGATGGGTGTGCAAAATTACAATGACTAAACATTGTCTATTGGGCAAATCGTACGACCACCCGGGTGGCA
Source organism: Euprymna scolopes (assembly GCF_053919585.1). Classification (NCBI taxonomy): domain Eukaryota; kingdom Metazoa; phylum Mollusca; class Cephalopoda; order Sepiida; family Sepiolidae; genus Euprymna; species Euprymna scolopes. The sequence goes on along the minus strand of NC_136484.1, from coordinate 28,909,427 downwards.
AAAATTATTGCTTTGCCACTGAAGAGAACAGAGAGTGAGTCAAAATTTTACATGTGTAATATGACAGAAGATGGAGCGAGTAAGCTTTGATCTTTGCTGAATTTAGAGATGGTGATGGGAAGAAAGAAATACAGGGTGGAATTATAAAAGTGTCGCCCTAAACAACACTACAGCTTTATTTTAAAAACTTTTATTGAAAAAATCAATTCAGGTAACTTGATTATGTAGTAGAGCTGACATCTATTCAATGTAGCCGCCTTCAGCTTCAATCACCGTCTTGATACAGGTCCAGAACTAGGAGCTCGCCATTTCCACAAGCGCTGGCGTGAGCTCGGCGAATACTCACGGAAGGTGGCGATCAGGCTGGCTTTGATGTTGTGGGAGGTCATGTTGGTGATGTTCTCGACATATGACCAAACGAATTAGTCCAGCAGGTTCAGGTCGGGAGAGGAGAGAGCAGCAAAAGAAGGGCACAAAAGCATAGCATTCCTTCTGGAGCCAAGCCTGGGTCTTTTTGAACTTGTTGGCCAGCACCAAGTCCTGTTGCCACACCAAGGGTCTGCCAGGGGCCACCTGATTGCACTAAGAGATCACCACACTCTTCAGCACATCCAGATACACTTTGGTGTTGACTTTCAAGCCAACTTTGAAAATGTGAAGTGGCATGGTGTGACCCTCACTTGAAACCACACCAAAGACTATAACTTTATTCATGGTAATCCAGCAATGCATTTTGAGAGTGCTGGCAATGGTCCTGTTGTCATAACTTGGACTGATAGAGAGCATGAGTTGTGCAGTAGTGCATCTCCGATTTTGTTCGTTGAATGTTGTGTCACTTTCAGACATGATAGAAGGTTCTATTGCTCTTGGAAGTTGTACACAACTGGCCAACTAATAGATGGTCTGCAACTAAAAAAGAAAACTGGAATCATGTCGTCTTTTCTAGGGATACAATTTTATCGTTCCAATCTGTAGATATGCTTAGTGAAAAAATATAGATTAGTATTTAATAAAAAAAAAAATAAAAGAGATATCTTTTTTAATAAAGCAACAATGCTTAATAAAGACTACCTAAAAAAATATTGATAAAATCAACTACACGTGGCAATCTATTTCAAATGACACGTGACAATATATTTCAAGTAAAGTGACATTTTTCCCTTATTTCATTGGCCAGAATTTATTAATAAATAATAGCTGTATAAAAAAAAATTTCGTGATTCACTTTCATTCAAAATTTTCGTGATTCATTTTCGTTCAAAATTGAACCATATTATGGGAAAAAAAATTAATTTTTAATCACATTAATTGCTTTAGTTACAAAGTGCAGTATTTGTTCTGGTACTATACTTCACCTTTTCTGAACTCGATCAGTGAAGGAGAAATCCTTCTTGATTAAGGCAATTTTTATTTTTATTTCTATCCAGAGTGCCCCTTTTGGGGGAGTTAGATTTTCCCCACATTAAAAACCGACCTTGTGTCCAATTCTGTCGTTGTAGGGAGGCAAGAAAATAGGAACAATGAATACACGAAATACATAACCGCTTTATATTTAATGTTATATTTAATGCGTTATAAAAGATTACTTTATTTTGAAAAATACAAATAAACTAACTTTTCAATGCGAATGTTTCCCCTGCCTTTGTCTTACTTTCGATTCAAAAGAAAGAAAAAAAAAGAAAGAGAAAAAAGAAAGAAAGAAAAAGAAAAAGAAAGAAAAAGAAAGAAAAAGAAAAAGTATCTGATTTTTATATTAAAACGAATTAAAAATGTTACACTTGTTGCATCGAGTCAATAGCTTTGCATGTGTTACACAATCATTGATAAGATCTCATTTCAAATTATTGTTTTTCTAACTAATAACTAATAGATAATATCTAATTAATAGAAACCTGTTCTGAACAAACAAAAGCAAGCAACAATAAAAACAATAGAAGTAGAAAAAACGATTTCTCTAAAATGAAATGAAATTGCGGCACTATCCTTATGTGAGTTTAACCGGCTTTCTTCAAAGGAGGGAGTTTCGTGGGAATATGAAATTTACAAATGGTGCTCAGTCACATATATATCTGCATTAAGGGAGATGACGATGTTAGGTTTTTGCAACTCTTACTGCGAGGTATTGACGTCCCCCTACATACAGCGCTTGGTATTTCCAAATTGGTCAACCGTCTGGTATTCCTAAACTTGTCACCCATCTGGTACTAACCAGGCTCAATGTTGCTTAACTTTGGTGATGTAGTGAGAACCAGTGTGTCAACTTGATTATACGGCATTTCTCTTAAATACTCAATTTTGATTGGTTAAATACTTCAATTTTTATTTGTTAATGAGATCCTTTCAACTAAGCAGAAACAGTTACCCTGGGAGCCGAGCACCTATCGAATATTTGTATATAAGTGAGAAGTTAAGCACACCCAAGAAGAAAGATATTAGATCGCAAATGGATGCTTGTAACCTGGAAAAAGACTATCAGCTCATCAAACAGATCCTTGTCAGTCGAAATACGACTACTTGCACACTTGTGAACAGCCCAAATTAACCCTATACATTGGGTCCGGGGTTCTTGACAATTGAATACAATCCACAGTCATCAATATCACGGATAATTCCAAAGAAAAAAAACTCATTAACTTTAAAAGAAAATAAAGGAATATGGGCATAATTACAAAATCTGAAAATCGGAAGAGAAGTTGCAATTGTGTTTTCTATTTGTTAGGCCATCTTTGAATTTTCTGATGAATTAAGGGCGGATAAATTAAAAAATTAACTTAATAATTACATGAATAATTCTGAACTACGAACAGGTGCTGTCAAAAATTGAACATTTCAACATACTTAAAGAAATAAACGGTAAGACGGTCAGCATCCAATATCTTGAAATTTGGAATATAGACTTATATATATATATATATATATATAAATATATATATATATATATATATATATATATATATATATATATATACCCCCATCCAATAACCTTCCTCCCTAAAGAGGATGAGTGAGGTCGTAACTATGATCCTACCCAAATTGATTACATAAGTCGCTTAATATTCTAATATTACTAACCTAAATAAATACCTGTATAATAGTATATCTGAACCAAACGGGTAATAAATTGTTAGATGAACCTCGAAATAATGTATGCATGTGGATGTTTGGGTGTGGGTATGTATGTGTATATGTTCTGTATATATATATATATATATATATATATATATATATATGTATCTATATTTTTATAAAGTAATAGGGTTCGTGTGTTTCTGTCTGTGTGTACAGCTCTCCATCATCAACGAAATATAAAGGAGGTAAGAGGGTAGATCTCTCCTGGTAGAGAAACATTAGAACCCATTTTAGGATGTTTCTGTTATAGGAGACATAAGAATCTTTGCCTAATTTCTTTATATACTAGTCTACAAACCACCCCCATATCGAATGACTTATGCTCATTTGCATATCACATTATATTAAATCTCTTTAACTAATTACCTCGACCTTATTACATATTGGAAATATTCTAATCATTTCAACTGTACTATTTACAAAATCTATTTAACATTTAATTATTTAATATATTTTCATTTAATTTTATATTCGATTTATTTCACTTTACGTATATTATCAAAACAATTCATTGGCGAGCAAAGCTTTATGTTTTGGGATTGTATTGAAAATGTAATGGAAATTTCAATTTCGTTCCGTTTTAATCTTTTATATTTTACTTGCCAATATAATTGAAAGAATACAATTCAACTATCGTAATTTTATATAAATAAACAAAAACAAATATTTTAAAATAAAACTTTATTAAAAAATAAATAATTTTATTTTTAAATGAAAAAAATCAATTTAGTAAAATAATTGTATTAAACACCCCCAGCCTTGTCAGCAAACCTGTAAACCTATAAAAGTTAACATTTCGAATGTAAACAGTGATTTTTCGATTTTGTTAGCGCTTGCCGCAATTAAACACAATTAAAACGGAACTAACTTTATTTCCATTCTATTTTTTAAACAACCCCCAAAACATAACGCTCTCTTCCAGTTATAGCCAATTTTTTTTTTAATTAAATAAAACAGGTCAAAATAAACAGATAAGCGCATTTTCTTTTACATTTTTCTTACAACCATTGTTATTTAACCAACTGCAGGATATCGTTACTTTTGTGGGGTTGTTTTGAAAATGGCACGGAGATTATAATTTCGTTCCAATTTAATCTTTCTGGTCGAGCCTATTTCGAAAGCCTGTTTATCATAGATTTGAACTACAAATAATTTATTACATTTTGATTATTACTATCTTAAGACTTAAAGCTTATATTTATTTCATTTTTCTATTTATATATTGAATTAGTTATTTCCAGTCTTATTTAAACTTAGTGCTTTCTTTAAACCGGATGAACCTTTTATAAAAATATGAGTTTAGCGTAAAGAACACGAACAAGGTTTTATTCAACTGAATTTCTTCCAGTTTACTAACAAAATATATAAATTTAAAAGAGATATAAATAATAAAATAAAAAGGTTATGTAATTTAAAAGAAATACACGTACTCACAAAAGCAGAACTTTTTTTTACACATTTTTTTCTTTAAAACCATAACAATGAGACTAACAATTACCTAGATCTTAGTAATTATTTGTTTTAATAGAACTGTTTTAATTGTACTGTTTACTTAGTTAACCTAAGTTGGTATTACATTTATTTTACATTTACTTTTTTTTTTTAATTATTACTTTTAGACTGTGACGTTTACACCCGGAAGTAATGAGTCACACGTAGGTCGCTTTTATTCATTCCTTTTGGTCAAGATCAAAGTGTAGTATCTGTTCTTCAGATGCTGCACTTCATTTTCTTGTTCTCTTTCGGTGGAGGAGAAATCCTTCAGGACTGAGACAATTTTTATTTTTGTACCTTTTCTCCACGTTAAAAAACGACCCTGGTGTCTAACTCTGTCCCGTGGGGAGGCATAGTAAATAGGTACAATATAATTGTTTATAATTGTACTATTCAGAAATATTATTTATAGTTCGTCCATTTCAGTTAGTATACATTTTCTTTACGCTTAATTAATTTACAATCATTAATATCGTTAAACAATTCCGTTTAAAACCGAAATTATGCCACCCAAACGAAGTAGAAACGAAAGTGAGGAAGAAAGAATGGAAGGATTGGAAGCTAATAGACTAAGAGTTGCTGCAATTCGCTCCAATGAAAACAATTCAGATAGAGAAAGACGTCTAGAACTTAACAGGATACGTCAAAGAGAAAGGAGAGCAAGACTGTCAGATTTGGAAAGAGAAACCCAACGTGAAGCTGACAGAACTAGACATGCTGTAAGGCGGTTAAATTCATCACAAGATGAAATTCAAGAAAGGCAAAGATATGCACTGGAAAGAGAAGCAATATTACGATCGAATGAATTATATGAGGTAAGTAGACGTACACAAGGTCAGTTGAGAGTGGCTCAACGACATCAGAATGAATCGGAAACCCAACGAAGCTTTCGCCTATACCAAGGGCAACAACGAGAGGCTGCATGGAGAGAGAGTATGACTTTGCCCCAGCAATTGACAGAAAACGAGGCAGCTAGACAACGAATGACTGCTTTGAGACACCATGAAATAGAACACTGCAATAGAAAAGGATTGCTCTACAACAAAAATGACTCTCTCACTACAGCTGATATAGGAAAAATGGACAAAGTATGTCAACATTGCTCAGCTGTAAAATTTAAAGGAGAAACCCCTGGTTGTTGTTGTTCTTCTGGCAAAGTTGTGCTTGATAGCTTTCCACCACTGCCTCAGTTGCTTCAAGATTTGCTCTCCGGCAATGGTCCCATCTCTAAAGATTTTCTGCAAAATCTACGCAGTTATAACAATTGTTTTGCAATGACATCATTTGGTCACAAAATTGCGGCAGTACATGGGTGGAATCCTTCTTTTAGAATTCGAGGCCAGGTTTGCCACCAGATTGGGAGTCTTTTACCACCTGAAGATGAAACAGCAAAGTTTATTCAAGTCTACTTCTTGGATAGTCTGGAAGAGGAACTACATAATCGGGGACGTGACAGTAGACTCAATAGAGACATTCTCCAAAGTCTGACTGAATTTTTACATGAGAACAACAGCTTTATTTGTCAGCTGAAAACAACAAAGGAGAGGATTGAAGAAGAACACTTGGTAGAACATAAAGTTGTCATAAGGGAAGACCGAAGGCCGCAAGAAGAGCATCCACGGCGATTCAATGCTCCAACAACAACGTATGAGATTGGAATATTAATGGAGAATGAACCAACAGCTAACCGGCATATTGTCTTGCGTTTTAGAAATGATACATTAAAATGGATCTCCGAACTACATCCCCTCTACGATACTTTAATGTACCCGTTAATGTACCCCTATGGTTCTCCATCTTACAACATCTACATGAAGGCATCCAATGGGCGAAAAGTTACCCAACAGCAATTTTATTCGTACCATTTAATGACTCGGCCTGGAAACTATTTTCTCTGGTACCGAAGGCTATTTCAACAATGGCTGGTGGATGTGTACTGCAAGATTGAAACAGAACGTTTACAGTTCCTGAGGCGTGAGCAACAGACCCTGAGAGCTGACAATTATAGCAACTTGAGAGATTCAATTCTTAGGGAGGATGGGAATCCAGAACAGTTTGGTCAACGAGTTGTACTTCCGGCAACTTATACAGGAGGCCCTCGATACATGTTTGAGCGTCAAAGTGATGCCATAGCATATGTTCGGCGAATGGGCCGAGCCGACCTCTTCATCATGTTCACAACAAATCCAAAGTGGACAGAAATTACAGAAAATTGTCTTCAAGGGCAAGACCCTCAGGATCGTCCAGATATTGTTGCCAGGGTTTTCAGGCAGAAGCTAAAAAAGTTACTTGAATTTATTAAAAAGGGAGGATTTGGCAGGTTGAGGGCTTTCCTGTACAGTATTGAATATCAAAAAAGAGGACTGCCGCATGCACACATCCTCACCTGGCAGGCCCCAGAGGACAAACTTCTACCAGAAAAAATGGATCTCTGCATATCTGCAGAGATCCCTGACAAAGAGGAAGATCCTGATCTTCATGCTAAAGTGATGGCACATATGGTGCATGGACCTTGTGGACCATTTAATCCAAATTGTCCATGTATGATTGACAACAAATGTTCCAAAAAATACCCAAAAGAATTTCTTCAGTGTACCAAGCAAGGCCAAGACTCTTACCCCAAGTACAGGCGAAGAAAACCAGAAGATGGAGGCCAGACTGGTACAATAAGGATGAAGAGAAATGGTCGGTATGTTAATCAAGAAATAACAAACCAGTGGATTGTTCCGTACAACAAGGTCCTCCTTCAGCAGTTCAACGCTCACATTAACGTAGAAATTTGCAGCTCGATCCAAAGCATCAAATATGTCCTCAAATACGTGAATAAAGGATGTGATCAAGCAGTGTTTGAACTACAAAGAACTGATGGAGCAGCTAACCAACAAGGCCAAGTACAAAGTCACATTGTGGATGAGATCCAGCAGTTCCAGAATGCAAGGTATGTCGGCAGTTCAGAGGCAGCCTGGAGGATATTGGAACATCCCATCCATGAACATTTCCCCCCAATTGTACAACTTTCTGTTCATCTTGAAAATGGGCAGCGTGTCATGTTCTCAGCTGATACTGCTCTGGAACGAGCCCAAGGTCCACCGCCTGCCACAACTTTGACAGCATTTTTTCAACTCTGCCATGAGGATGACTTTGCAAGGGGTCTCAAATACGTAGAAGTCCCTGAGTTTTACACTTGGAACAAATCGACAAAGAAATGGATGAGAAGAATGCGTGGGGTACAAGTTGAAGGTACTGAAAATGATGATGTATGGAAGGCACCATGCATTGGGAGAATCTACACGATTAGTCCAAAAGCAGGGGAGTGTTATTTCTTACGCCTGTTGCTCAATGAGGTTGCTGGTCCAACTTCATTTCAAAATTTGCGAGCATACAATGGTCAGGTGTTTGAAACATACAGAGCAGCGTGCCTTGCTCGAGGCCTTCTAGAAAATGACCATCACTTGCATCAAGCAGTAGGAGAGGCAAGTGCCACTCAATCACCTTCAAATTTGCGAAGCCTATTTGTGATAATTTTAACAGCCTGTGAGCCAAGAAATCCTCTTGAGATCTGGATGGCTTTTCGTGATGTAATATCTGAAGACATTCTTCACAGATACAGGCAAGAAGTTAACAATTCAGAAGCAGATTTTAATGAGGACATCTACAATAAAACTCTTTGTCTAATTGAAGAAAAAGTTCTCCTTATGTGCGGTCAACCATTGGCAAGCTATGGATTACCTGCACCAATGCAAGGGAGAGATGAAAGACTCATGAGAGAGTATCAACGTGAAGTTACTTATAATCTTGAAGAACTTCCCTACAAGCAGAAAATATGCAAGAAAAACTGACCGATTCTCAAAGAGAAGTTTACAATTCATTCATGGCAATGTTGGAAGCACAAGGTGAAATGAACAAAAACATGATGTTTCTTGATGCTCCAGGTGGTACGGGCAAGACTTTTGTAATCAATTTGATCCTTGCAAAGATTAGATCCATGAGAAAGATTGTGCTTGCAACAGCATTCAGTGGCATTGCTGCTACTCTACTACAAGGTGGCCGCACTCTTCACAGCACTTTTAAAGTACCCTTGGATACTCATCGAATGGATCAGCCAGTTTGCAAAATTACTGGTAACTCAGCCTTGGCAAATGTAATTAGAGACACCTCTGCAATCATTGTAGACGAAGCCCCAATGACGCACAAGAGTGCTTATGAAGCAATTGACCGAACACTGCAAGACATCACAGGAAACAAGAATCCCATGTGTGGCATTCCAACCTTATTTTGCGGTGATTTCCGTCAAATCCTCCCAGTGGTTAAAAATGGCACAAGGGCTAACATTGTCAATGCAAGTTTGAAACAATCCTATCTCTGGAGGCACGTTATATTGTGAAGAGACTGACTACTAATATGAGAGCCTATATCTCTGATAACACAGCTGCAGCAGACTTCTCAAAATTGCTTCTCCAAATCGGTAATGGTCAGTTTCCTATCACTTCTTCACCTGACACAATTAAGATTCCAACTGCACTTGGTAAATGTGTCGGTAATCAGAAGCAACTGAAAGACAAAATGTACCCAGACCTGCAAAACAATGGAAAATCACCGGATTGGCTTGCTGAGAGGGCTATTATTTCGCCATTAAACAGCAATGTGAATCATTTGAACAATTCAATAATGGATGAATTTCCAGGAGACACAAAGCAATACAAGTCAGTTGATTCAGCTACTAATGAATATGAAGCTGTTCACTACCCTGTGGAGTTTTTAAACTCTTTGGAGATATCTGGAATGCCTCCACACATTTTAAATCTCAAAATTGGATCGCCAATCATGATTCTTCGATCCTTGGAACCGCCAAAAATAACAAACGGAACCAGATGTGTTATCACCAGATTGCACACCAATGTACTTGAGGCCACCATTTCCTGTGGTCCCTACAAAGGCGAAACCGTTCTACTGCCAAGGATCCCCTTAGTTCCATCGGACTCAGTACTTCCATTTAAATTCCGGAGACTCCAATTTCCTGTGAAGGTGTGTTTTGCAATGAGCATAAACAAAAGTCAAGGTCAGACATTTAACACCATTGGCGTAGACTTGACATCAGACTGCTTCAGTCACGGTATGTTCTACGTCTCCATCAGCCGGACAGAAACACTCTACATTCTGGCTCCAAATCAAAGCAGCAGAAATGTAGTTCACCCTGAGGCTCTTTAGTGAAAAGTTCGAGAAATGGATATGAGGAAAAACTGACATGATCTGACTGTGGTAAGTTTTTAGTATTGAATGTGCAAGATAAAATTTAAGCAAGAGTTGAAAATGACTTCAATGAAAAATTTACTATGTAACATCAAGTAACCTTCCTTTTTGATGAAAATGTTTTGTGAAGTTCCTGATTGAATTTCAGTCACTACAAGAGGTAGTTAAAATGTTAATCACCCTATGCAATCGTTGCTCTTACAACATCAACTTACTGGAAAGGTGCCCACAGATTTTGGTACCCGAGTGCGCAACAAAGCTCCGTGCGAAGCACGGGTATCTTTGCTAGTATATATATATATATATATATGTGTGTGTGTGTATACAGACGTGGGCAGATAAAAAAAACCCCAAAAAAACAAGGGTAAGTACTACAATATATAAACCTTTCTATTCCGTTTACATAGCCTAAATGCTCTGCATTTGTTGTTATATATTGTTATATATTATTTATATATTGTTATATATCTTATGTATAGCTGTATAAACCTCGCTGGATCTGAAGATAGACCTATGGATTTCAAGCCGAATTCACTATAAATTTTTATGTAGTAAAAAAATGTACAACTTACGAAAAAGTAACAAGCGGGTAGTAGCGGGTAATATAACTATACGGCTGGGGGTTGATTAAAAGAATTATGTAGTGAATGAGTTCATATCTACTTCTATTTTAGATGTATCATGTTGTGTTAGTGTACATATGTGTGAATGCTTGTATATGTGTAGGTATATATATATATATATATATATATATATATATATATATATATATATATATATATATGTATATATATATATATATACTGACACAACATGATGCATCTAAAATAGAAATAGATATGAACTCATTCACTACATAATCAAAATAATAATGGAAAATAGCAACCTCAAATTATATATATATATATGTTTTATTGAGAGGTGTATCCGGTTGGGGTCTACAGGTTTTAAAGCTCCCGATTGACAGCCTTATTATTGTTATTATTATTATTGTTGATATTGGTAGTGTTATTAATGTTATTAATATTATTAAAATTATTATTATGAATATGGTTAGTGTGATTAATATTATTAGTCTTAGCATAATAACAGCCGTAGGATATAATATGCGGGTGTGTACATGGCTGTTTGTGTTGAGGGTCCGTGTGTTGATATAACTGCGTATATGAGTATAAATGTAAACATGTTATAACTGTATGTGAGCATTTTGTGTCTATGTATGTATATATGTGTATATATGTGTGTATATATACACGGGTGTATCAAAGTGTAGGTGTTTGTACGTGTATTTATCTATATGTATGCATGAGGAGGTTGATAACCTTGGGGTTTTATGTTTTTATTTTTATTTTTATTTTATTTTTATTCTTGTTTATCTTTATATTTATTGTGTGTGTGTGTGTGTGTGTGTGTGTGTGTGTGTGTGTGTGTGTGTGTGCGCGCGCTTAATATACGGTGTATTTCCACTCCTGAGTATAGATATATGTGTATGCTTGATTCTAGAGTGTGTGTGTGTTTGGATTGAAGGATACCGGCCTGCACTAAATAGCCTTTAGGAATGTCTATAGTTACTGACCACCGACCAAAGCGAGACATAATACTAAATTCTCAAGTACTTAATACCGTAAAAACCAAAAGATGTGATAGATAAACATAAAAAAAGGAATATAAAAAAGGGAAGTAAAAAAGAAGAGTCCTATTCCATCTTTAGTAGTTGTTGTTTTCATCTTTATTGGTTGTTGTTTTTCATGACGTTTCGGCTGACTATTCCTCTGGCCTTCGTTAGATGAAGGCCAGAGGAATAGTTGGCCGAAACGTTGTGAAAAGACGAAGACCAGAGGAATAGTTGGCCGAAACGTCGTGAAAAACAACAACCAATAAATATGAAAACAACAACTAATAAAGATGAGAATAATAGTCCGAAATAAAAATAGATTAATATATATAATGCTCATCTCAAAAATGAATTCCAATTAAGGAATAATATATATAAAAAAGAAGAGATTAAGTATTTGGAAAAATAAAAACCGGGAAGAGATAGATAGTTTCTCTAGAAGTGTAAGCCATTTTGAGTTTCAGAACAGTTTCAGATGGTTCGCTGTTACACACAAGTCCTGGGAGGTGACTTGTTTGTAGTAGACAGTTCCACAGAACAAAATATTCTTACCGTGTCGAAACCCGGGAAAAGAACATGTGAAATTGCTCCAGAAAAGGTTTAATATTTATGAAGCAATTCTGGTTTCTGATTGGTTGGTAGCAGAACGTGAATTAATTTGATTCGTCAGTTCTTAGCAGCATCGTTTATAAACAGAATCGTCCGAGTGTGTGAGATCATACCCCATTAATAGGTCCAAAATATTGCAACATCCTCCCTATTTTTTATAATGGGGAAGTCCCTTGTGTTTGTTCTGCTAAAAAATAAATACATATTTTTATATTTACTTAGACATAACAAAAATTAGAAATCATTTGGATCTTAGAATTTTAGCATTTAAAAAGACGCCATTTTTAATTGTGTTCAAATGTCAAAAAGGAAAATTACAAAGATTTTTTTCTTTTTTTTTTTTAAGCAAAAGTATTAGTTACGCATTAGTAGGTTAAAGTGTTAATACAAATAAAATGGATACAGTTTAACGTCTTGTCCAGGACTATTTTTTTTTTTACGTCCATTTGATGGATATTTAGGTCATATTGTGATGCGACTTGCATTAAAATTCTGATTGTCCTTAGGTTTGTGGTCGGTGAAAACGTAGAAAAGTATTCTTTACCGTAAATCTGAGAGCACCCCTTAGCAACAAATCTTGCTTTGTACTGTTCTACGCCTGATGCTGTACTCTTTTTTGTAAAGACCCATCTGGTAGAAATAACATGTTTATCTCTTGGGAGAGGCACTACCGTATAGGTATCATTTTCGGTTAAGGCATCTATTTCTTTTTTCATGGCAATTTTCCATTCATCACAATGTTCTGAATTAATTGCTTCGTTGAAGCTTTTTGGCGCATTTTCCATTGAATAGCAATAGTCGATTTGATAATCTTTTATATTGTCGACCACAAAAAAATCGGGTCGTCTTATATTTCTTTTGGGATATCTTTCGACTTTATCATCATCATCATCATCATCATCATCATCATCATCATCATCGACACTCTCGTCTCCGTCATTTTTATTGTTTTCGTTTGTTCTAATTATTTGAAGTAATATAATTTCATCCTCTTTATATGACGGGGTTTCGTCTGTAAAATTAAACGTGTCTGTGAATTTTACACACCGGATTCTTTTTATTTTATTTTTTCGGGAAAAAATATTAAATTGGCTGGACTGTTTTTATCGTATCCAAGAAATATACCTCTGTCGGCTTTAATATTCAATTTACTCTTTTTCTCTATATATGCGAAGCAAGTTGAACCAAATATATGCATTCTGCTTAAATTTGTTTTTTTTACCGCAGAATGATTCATATGGAGTTTTAGATAGTGTTTTGTTAAAGCACCTGTTGCGTATATAGGCTGCCGCCATAAGTGCATACGTCCAGAGGTTTTTAGGGAGTTTTGATTCAATGAGTAGGCATCTTGCCATTTCAAAAAGTGTCCGCCACGCACGTTCAGCAGTCCCGTTTTGGTGTGGCGATCTAGGAGCTGATGTTTCATGCCTGATATGATGGTTAATTAGTAAAAGTTCAAAGTCTTTATTGGTAAATTCCGTACCGTTGTCAGAGCGAATACATTTGATTTCACCATAGGGGGCCATGTCGGCTAGATATTTCTTAGTTGCTAGCAGGGTATCAGATTTGTTCTTTAAAAAGTAAACCATTATTAAACCTGAATGGTCATCTACGAAATTCAACACATATCTATAATGTTCTCTGACCATCGGTTCTACGGGACCGTTCAAGTCACAATGCACCATTGATAGGATTTTTTTGGCCTTTTTGTCTGGTATCTTGTTTTGATAGTTTGTCATTTTCTCTTGTGTACAGACGTCGCAGTTGAAGGTTTTTGATGTTTGTATTTGCATTCCATCAACTACAGTCGGCAACTTTTTGATATCAGGAATATTGCAGTGTCCAAGAATTTTATGCCATGTCTGTAGATCATGGCAGGCGGTTTTTGATGGGACTACGCTATTTAAATAATAGCGTCTTCCATTTTCTTTAATGTCGAATACAGTTCCATTCGGGTATACCAGTTTTGATTTATTGGGGCTAAAGTTTATATTTGCACCTTGTTTTGTGGCAGCTTGTACAGAAAATATATTTTGTTTAAATTTTGGGATTAGAAGAGCGTTTTCTAGAATACAGAAACATATTTCACCTTTATTGTTCTTTAGCGAGATTTTCGCATTGCCTCTTTTCAAAACGATATCATTGACTCGACTCCCGTCAGCTAGTTCTACAAAATGATTTTGTGGCTTAAAGTTGGGATCAAAATTGATAAAATCAGATTCCTTTGTAATCACATGTGCCGTGGCCCCACAATCGACAAGAAAATTATTATTGTTTGTTGAAGCATCAAATGTACACGAAAATAAAAATGTATGTTCGCTAACAGAGCTCTCTACATTTTTAATGTAGTCGCCATTTTGAGTCCTGTATCAACAGTTTCAAAGACCTTACTTATCCCCTCTCCGCACATAACCCCCCACCCATGTTACAATCTAATTTTGTAAACGAAATAAGAAAATGTTTTGTCTTGAAATATCAGTTTTCGATGGTAATTCTTGGCCTGAAGACGTAATCCCCCCACGCAGGTGATTACAGAAACATGTATGCACATATGTAGCCATCAATGTTTGTATAAATAAATTTTATATATATATATATATATATATATATATATATATTCAGAAAGAGATTTACTATATATGCCTTATCAAAATTATTACTGGAATCTTACAATTTTTCATCCCATACAACACTGATTAAAACAAATGGTCCTGGTCAATTCCTAACTTCTTGTTTCCACATCTAATTTGATTACAATATAGAGATAAATGATGTTGATAAGGACAGTTGTCTCAAGAGATTTAATATATACCACTTATTTCTCTATTTCAACATATTTATAATTTATAATAATGTTTATGAAATCAATAATCCGAAGAGATTTACTATATATCTTTTACCAAAAGTAAAACTCTATTTTTTTCAATTTTTGACACTTAGACAATGCTAAGTAAAACAAATGGTCCTGATCACTTCCTAACTTCTTGTCCCCTTTCATTTCTACATATAACTCGTAACAATGGAGAAATTAACTTTATAAAGTTCATCTTAATATACGTTAATTTTTTGTTTTCAATGGAATACACAGGTTTCTCTATTTGATTCCTAAAATGAAACTGGCCAAGTTCAGTTCAAGGTAGGATTATATATTTGCTTTGAAAATCAATTAATTGGGAATAAATACTTCATCTGATATAAAGGGAGGTGACGGTGGTCAAATGGTTGACGACATTGACGACCTGATTGTTCCAAGTTTTAATCCAGTTTCGTTCCATGAAAATAACTTACATTAACAGTTGAAATAATAAGGTCAGTTGGTAGGGGAAAGTTAAGAAAATTATGGAACGAACTGATAAGGATGGATTTGGGTGAAAGGAGAGATAAATAAAGACCTGGTCAGAGATAGGTTGGTTTGGAAGTCAATTTCTGAAAGTCACTTACAATATGACTGCATATAAAATAGACATTAAACAGATGCTGATATTAATGGTGATGATGATGGTGATAATTATGACGATTACATCAAACAATTCGCTGCCATTGTTGTCCACACACCGTCAAAGGCATTCGCAAAAGTTGCCTATAACACGGTGGGTCATTTCATATGGAATGGGGGTAATTTCTTGACAGATGGTCTCGTTAAATAGAGTGTAGCAGGTGTATGTATTTAATTTCAAATATTTACAAACAAACAAAAAATTATTTGGGTTCAAATCAGGGCATCGGGTGAGCAAATGGTACATTATAACACAATGAATACAAATAACAGTGGAAATTCCATGACCTTTTGGTTAGGAGTAAAATGTAGTATTTGTTCTATTTTGTCCTTTGGTCAGCAAGGAAGACGTCTGTGTATTCATTTTATTGTAGACTGTTATCCTCATCTTCATAATTGTTGTTGTTTAACCAACTCAACTGAAGCCTCATCTCAAAGGATTCCAAAAAAATAAAAATAATATATAAGGAAGAAGTCCTTCTATACTGAGGCGACTTCCCCCCCCCCCTCAATCTAGAGTGCCCTTTTTTTGAGAGTTGAATTTTTTTCACATTAAAAACCGACTTTGTGTCTAACTTTGCCCTTGTGGGGGAGGCAAGTAAATAGGAACTGGAGAACATTTCTCTCAAAATCTGTATCTAGAAATATCTAGAAATATGAGTTGCTTATCCATCTTGATGAAACGTTACTCATATCATGTTGAGGTAAGGAGCTATAAAAATAAATAAAATAATTCAAGGTCAAAAACTAGTTAATGATTTATGAGTGCAACTACACTATAATAGAGAAAATTGTTATTTTTAATATTGGATTTAAAGGCAAACCAGTGGTCGCTTCTTAATTGCCATGTTACAGTAATGAATATATCCAAAAATTACGAAAAACCATAAGGTAGAAAAAAGTTATTAGAGAAAACATTTTTGGACAAAATTTAGTGAAAATATAATGTTTCACTACACAAAAAATTGAAGAGTTACAAGGGGAGGTAAATAGAGTTTAACTATTGCCAATTTCATTGAAGTTTTTGAACATGGATTTAAATGCATTAAATCAGAATGATATTTATTTATTTTTCATATAATAACTACAGGTTGTTAGATTTTCTTCAGGCTTCAAACAGAGCTCCTGTGAGAGGGAAATGTGATTAATACCAAAAGTTAAATTATGTAACATAATTTAACTCTCGCTATTTTTATAGCCACCGTTAAACAACCAATCAGAAGCTTCAAAAGTTACGATAAAAAATGTCGAATTTTGGATGCAATCAGTTCGTCTCTGTCACGAACCAGCATTTGATACTGGGAATTACTTAACACTCGAGCTCGAAACTGCATTTGGTTCTTCGCTGCCATCTTTGTTACTAGGAATTATTTAACACTCAAGATTGAAACTCCATTTGATTCTTTGCCGCTTTGATTTACTGCCGCCATCTTTGTTCGACATAATGTCTTACCACTTAACACAAACAAACATGAACAAATATCAAAACACTAAAATGTGTAATACTTGAATAAACAAGGACCTGTGGTGTAGTGGATAATGTACTTGGTAAAATTTGGTTGTAAAAGTTACACTTTTCTGGGGGTTGAAAGTTCAATCTTCAGTGTTGGTAATACTCAAAAGTACAGTTATAAATGACTTCTACCCAATTGTGGTTGATGGAATGAGAGCATGCTTCACTGTGGATTAAATAACGAGTTCAATTTGAAATTCTGAGCAGATTTCTGAGTTTGACAAAAAGATTCCTGAATTCAATAAGAGACACCTAAAAAAAAGGTTGGAGGTTAGACCAACCGAAACGTTGTGAAAATCACATTCAAGATGAGAACAGTAGTCTGATGAATCCAAATAATGTGAGTATTTGAATAAACTTAAAATTTTCAATTTGTTTGCTTTAAATAATTAATTAATTAATTAGAGGGGCGGTTCATCAAAAACTTGTTTATGTGGGACTTGAAGACAAGTCCAACGAAAACAAGTTCTTGAGGGACTGTCCCCCTAAGTAATCCAATTTATAAAATTTCCACTACTTATGATTACTATGCTATAATCTCATTGACTAATGTATACCCATTAACCCTTATCCTCGAGTGGCATCCGGAACTTGATAAGTGGTGATTCCTTTGTAAAAAAAAATGAACATATCTATATATTAATACAATAGCGTGTGTGTTATTTTGCATGGCATGCTTACATCTTTTTTCTTCCGAGTGACTGTCGTTTAATTATGACCTTCCATTTCATGTAATAAATAATTTTACAAAGAATTCCGCATAAGTTTTGGTTTCAATTATAGCTGAAGGAACTCAAGTTATATATATATATATATACACACACACACATTTATATATATATATATATATATATATATATATATATATATATATGTATATATATATAAATATATATATATATAAATATATATATATATAAATGTATATATATATGTATGTATATATATGTATATATATATATATATATATATATATATATATATATATGTATATATATGTGTATATATAAATGCGTTAGATGTTTCCTTGAGGATGGGGTTTGGTAGTCTCCCTCCTTCTGCAGCCTTGGACTCTGCTATTGGCCAGCATTTGGTTGACAACCCGTGCTGTGCCGATAGATATAAAATAGAATGGTTCGAGGTGCTACATAGAGCGGACTCCAGAAACCATTTAAAGATTTTGGAGTCTGTCTCAATTGCGGTGCGGAAACCTTTGTGCCGGCAGAAAGAAACGTCTAATGCATTGTTTCTCTTTGGGGAACTTTGAATCTTTTCTCCCAATTTCCCCCTCCCCCCTCGTTGTGTCAATATTTTAATCGTTTTTTAAACGTTAATAAACTTTCTTTCAGTGTCCCCGTATTCTTGGCACATTCAATAGTTCCCCATCAGAACTCTTTACTTTCGACATAGTATTATTTTTACGCTATCGATTTTCTCCTGATGAGATGATAGCTGAAAGAGCTCTCGAGAGACTTTCGCCCATTATATTTAAAACTATATATATATAGATGAATCTATATATAGTTTTAAATATAATGGGCAAAAGTCTCTCGAGGGTTCTTTCCGCTATCATCTCATCAGGAGAAAATCGATAGCGTAAAATAGTACTAATATATATATAAATGTATATATATAAATATATATGTGTGTATATATATATATAAATATATATATAAATATAAATGTATATATATATATATAAATGTCATCCACATACATTACTGTTTCGCTGTCTCACAGCTCATCAGTGCGACTATACAGGTAACAACCTCAAGCCAGGATTGAAACACGACCATCTGTACGACAGTCAAGGCTCCTAACCATTATGCTATTGGCGGCCGCTGAACGGGTAGTGAGTTTAACGATGTTTGACATCAAGCGTCGCTTATATGCTAAGGGTAATTCGTGGATCACTTCTCAGTATGCTCAACTCAAGATGAGGAGCATTATATATATATATATATATATATATATATATATATATATATAACAAGCTAGGTAACATACAAATATCCGTGCATGAGGTCGCCAAGCTAATCAAGAACCTAGATTCCAGTAAAGCAACTGGCCCTGATGGCATCCCAATTATAGTGTTAAAAAAGCTTCAACCAGAACTTGCTCCCATACTTACGAAACTGTTTAAGCGCTGCCTTAAGGAGAAGTGCTTTCCGACTCCCTGGAAGACCTCATCAGTTTGCCCTGTATTTAAGAATTCAGGTATAAGTCATCTCCCTCTCAGTACAGACCAATAAGTCTCCTGTGTGTTATGAGTAAGTTGCTGGAATCCATATTAAATAGAGAAATGGTCAACCACCTCAGCAGGAATAACCTTCTTAGTGACACACAATATGGTTTTCGCTCTGCAAGATCTACCGCAGATGTGCTGACGGTTATATCCCACAGGATTAGTGAATCTCTTGACAAAGGCTTCCTTTCTAGGGCAATTGCTCTTGACATATTAAAGGCCTTCGACAAGGTATGGCATAAGGGTCTACTTCACAAGATTTCCAGCTACGGTATAACTGGAAATGTTTTCTCAATCATCAAATCATTTCTCTCCGATAGGCTCATAAGAGTAGTGGTAGATGGACAAAAATCGGAGGCCTGCAATATAAATGCTGGAGTCCCTCAGGGGTCAATCCTAGGCCCAACTCTCTTCCTGATCTACATCAATGACCTCCCTAAACACATACTTAAATCATAAATGATAAGTGGTGATCACTGTGTAAAAAATAAAAATAAATAAATAAGTAAATAAATGTGTGTATATATATATAAATGTGTATATATATAATGTATAAATGTATATATGCATATATAAATGTATATATACATATATAAATGTATATATATATATAAATGTATATATATACATAATTGTATATATACAGATAAGTGTATATATATATATAAATGTATATATATATAAATGTGTATATATATATATAAATGTATATATATAAATGTATATATATATAAATGTATATATATATATATAAATGTATATATATATATATAAATGTATATATATAAATGTATATATATGTATATATATAAATGTATATATATATATAAATATATATAAATATATATATATATATATACATTTATATATATATATATACATTTATATAT
Organism: Euprymna scolopes; assembly: GCF_053919585.1. NCBI lineage: Eukaryota > Metazoa > Mollusca > Cephalopoda > Sepiida > Sepiolidae > Euprymna > Euprymna scolopes. Next base: position 28,889,186 of record NC_136484.1, on the reverse strand, counting down.
ATACATATATATACATTTATATATATACATTTATATATATATATATATAAATGTATATATATATAAATGTATTGTGTATATTTATGCAGCATTTTCTCATTTGGACAAATATCATTGAATAGCACGGAATTATTCTGTTTTACAATTTTCCTTTTTATCTCAAACATTTCAAAACGATGTAGCAACCAATGTAGCTACTAATATTGGAGATACACTCTCCTATTGAGCAGCTAAATTTGTAAACTGCATTGATCCTTTCCAACAGGTCATTTGTTTGTGAAATGTTGTTTTTCATTACATGTTGTCTGTATTTTTTTTATAATATATAATAAATTTTATTTTTTATTATTTTTGGGAGCCACATATCTACGGATTATATTTTTAAGAATACTCTCATCGATTTTTGAGTTTTTTGTGTAACTGGTTACGGTAATATATATTAACAGGTTGATAATTTTCTTGAATATTACTAATTTGATTCCAATTACTAATGGCTACTTTTATTTCTTTATTTACAAGAGAGTTAGGGAATTGATTATTTAGTAACACTTGTTTTATATTTTTTAATTCATTAAAGAATATTTTTTGTTTGAGGAAATCACCTTTCCACGATGTATTCGTTCCTTATTATATTCGTTTTATAGCGGAATGGACATTCACTTTTAAAATTTAAAATACAGGAATTAACGGATGTAGGTTTTTAAAAACGGAGGTGATAAATTCATCGCTACTAGAGTCAATGAGAACGTCTAAAAACGAGATTTTATTGTTAGTACTTAGTTCATATGTAAAGTTAAGAACTGAATTATTCTGAAAGATATCCTTTAAATATTCTATTTCCTTGTGTTATTGACAAGAATTAGTATATCGTCCACATATCGAACGTAAATAGAAGGTTTCTCTATTAAATTAAATACCTTGTTTTCTTGATCAGCCATATAAACATTACTAAATGTTTGTCCCAATACGGAACCCATGGCCACGCCATCCACTTGTGTATATATTTCCCCGATGATCAAAAATATCTCCAATATTAGTAGCTACATTGGTTCAACAACTAACACATTGTCGCGAAGATTGACTCTCCACCTCTCTGACTCTAGCTCCATATCACAACATTTGATGGGACATGGCTGCCACCATTCGGAATTTTAAAGAATTATGGTAGAAAATACAAGAGAATTGCAGAGGGAGAGAAATGTAAATAGGCTAGGAATACTCGAAGCATTGTACATTAAAACAAAGAAGTCTCAAACAAATAATATTAATTATGAGTGCAGCCGGAACGTTTTGAAATGTTTGGGATAAAATTTTGAAAGTGTATATATATGTTTGTATATATAAATGTGTTTAACATATGTAAAAAAGAAAAAGAAAAAAAAGTCCGCCCACCTAACTTGTAACAAATTACCACGTGACTAGGAAAAATGTATATATAAGTAAATTAAAAACAATCTCTACATTTATTTCTACAATATTTCTGAGGATGATAGAAGTACTTCTGTCGAAAGCGCTCGCGATTATGGATCCAACATATACAATTTCGAGAAGAACACAAAAGAACTATTCGGAGATTGGAGAAGATAAAAAGGAAAATTGTAAAACAGAATAATTCCGTGCTATTCAATAATATTTGTCTAAATATAAATGTGTGTATATATATATATATATATATATATATATATATGTATATATATATGTGTATATATATGTATATGCATATATATATGTGTATATATATGTATATGTATATATATGTATATATATATAAATGTATATATATATGTGCATATATATAAATGTATATATATATATATAAATGTATATATATAAATGTATATATATAAATGCATATATATATAAATGTATATATATAAATGCATATATATATGTGTGTATATATATATATATATAAATGCATATATATATATAAATGTATATATATATAAATGCATATATATATAAATGTACATATATATATAAATGCATATATATATAAATTTATATATGTATATATATATATATATATATATATATATATATATATATATATATATATATATATATATATATAAATGTATTGTAAAGAAATGAACCATAGCGGAAATTCAGTCGACTAAAATAAGATGGAAAACGGGGTGAGGAAAAAAGAAAAAAAAATGGGGGAAGTTACATGTAACAAATGTACAATTCAGTAAAATAAATAAGTCGATTAAAAACGAGATCACTAAAATATATAATAACTAACTAAAATAAAATAACTAGGCAATAAATTCAGTCAATGCAATATTTCTTCTCGCCATTTTATTTGGCAAAGGAATCATTTCATTGCGGCTAAGCAATTAAAATGCAATAATGAGATTTACATTTTTCGCCCAGATAAAGGCAATGGTGTAATTATCCTTGACCGCCAAGATTACATTGCAAAAATGCTTTCTATTCTTAACAATGATAGCAAATTTATCTGTTGATGTTCCTTGGCCTCCGATGACACTCCTTCCATCGAAACTAAGCTTCAAAATAAACTTCTCCGATGGCATAAACTTAAATATTTATTTAAGGAGGCTTATGATAATATCCGACCGTTGGGCTCTGAACGCCCCAGGATTTACGGACTGCCTAAGGTACACAAGATTGATACTCCATTGAGACCAATCTTGTCGATGGTAGGTTCGGCCCAACACAATCTGGCTAAATGGCTGGTTTTAATTCTTGAACCAGTCTGTTCTTTTTATTCAACGCATTGCACACCCGATTCTTTTCATTTCGCATCGACTATCAAGGAGCTTCCTCTCACCACTAACAACTGTTATTTGGTCTCCTTTGACATTAGCAATTTGTTTATCAATGTCCCGGTTGTTCCGAAATCGTGTCTGGGGAGTCGGTTAATTTCAGTTAATGTTTGTAGATGTGATATCTACCGCCTGCATACTAGCAGTAACTATCTTAGTTGTCACATCGTAGAATATAGAACTGGATAAAAAATATAACAATTTAAAAATCGAGGCATAGCCAATAGATTGCGCCGTGGCCCATAGGGTTACATCGTCAGTGTTGCACACTTCATGAGTGCGACGACCTGGGTTCACATCTATGTCGGAGCACGTCACTGATGAGATGCAGTACATTGAAACCTACTTTGGGTCTGACGTTGTCCGTTGTCGATGCAATTGCTCGATTCTATATAATTCTGGGTTCTAACTTTATCATGAATGGTGTATGTGAACGGGTATTTATATATCTACCTATAATCTCCTCTTAATGTTTAATAAATGTATATATATATACATTTATATATATATTTATATATATGTGTATACATTTATATATGTATACATTTATATATATATATATACATTTATATAGATATATATACATTTATATACATATATGTATATATATATAAATATATATGATCAGGCTCCTTCAGTCTTAGACAGGCTATGGATACCCATGAAGGGTCGCTTGCACGTGAAATTTTTGTAGCAGGAGGTATGCAATCCCCAACCACACCTCTCCTGAAACGACATTCTTAAATACCAGTGGCAAGTGAAGTACAGGACGACTAGAAACAAATGCTGAGATAAGCGGAGAGCACATACAGTGCCTAGAATTCACAAATCGTCACTCATCTGATATTGACCAGACTCAACGTTGCTTAACTTCGGTGATCTGATGAGAACCGGTGTGTCAACGCGATTACGCCGTATATAAATAAATATATATATATATATATATATATATATATATATATATATATATATATATATATATATATATAAATGTATATATGTATATATATATATATAAATAAATGCATATATATATATATATATATATATATATATATATATATATAGCCTGTAGAGTTTAGTTTCCTAGAAGTACATCCAATGAAACAACATGTGTCTACCAAAGAGTGCTCAATGAGTAAACAGAGCAGGTATATGAAATTTATTTATGCAAACATTGATGTTTGTATAAATAAATTTCATATATATATATATATATATATATATATATATATATATATATATATATGTGTGTGTGTAAAGTCGAACAGAATGAAGGAAGAAAGTGACCACGTGTCTGCGCGTGTTGTCTTACCTGCTGGGAGGATCAAGGGAGGGCAGAAATTAAAAATGGCGGCTGTGGTTTTTGTAAGATTATTGAGTGATGACGTCACCCCTCACGTAACTGTTTTTCTGGCCGCCGATTGGCTGATGACGAACGCTTGGACAATAAAAAGAGTATGTTCAGAAGATCGAGGACAGTGTGTATCAACTGCATCAGTGTGATTAGAAGTTCGACGTATGTGTTAATCGCCTGCCATAGTTGCGAAACGAATTCAAGCTATTTCTGCGAAATGGGGGAAAAAATTGACCTTAAATTAATACCAGAGTTTGATGGATCGACCCCGGTATTTGACTGGGTGGAAAAGGTGGAATTACATTGCCTTTTGTCTGGCGTAAAAAACTTCGAACGTGTTGTTCCTCTGTGTTTGTCTGGCAGCGCCTTTGCGATGTATCAACAGCTCAGCCATGAGGGCAAACAGGACTACGAGAAAATCAAGGCGGCGCTGTTCAAGGCATTTGCGATTGACCTCATCACTGCTTGGGAGCAACTTGAGGCAAGGACCTTATGTCCAGGCGAAACGGTCGACGTGTACTTGGTGGAGCTGACGAAGTTGACAGTGTTGTTTGGTGGACTGCCTGAGCGGGCCTTAGCATGCAAATTCCTAGCAGGACTCCCGACAGGAGCAAAGCAACTACTACGAGCTAGCTCAAGTGCAGATTCGTTGCCCCTTAATGACCTAGTAGATCAGGCCAGGACTGTAATGAAGAATTACTCCGAGATGAGGGAACCAGTAATTGCTGCTGCTCAGTCCACACCAAATGATAAGAAACCGTATCAGGGACCCGGTCCACATGGTGGAATCATATGCTGCAGATGCAATGGACAGGGCCACATTGCAAGGAACTACCGGCAACAACCAACGGCTGTTCGCTTCTACCGGTGTAAGGAAACTGGCCATATAGCTCAAGAGTGTCCGGAAAACGGAACCGGGGACAAGGTGTCAGCGTCAACCCCTTCCCCACGCAGAAATTAAATGAGACGCTGCCGGTCATCCCGATATATATGGACGAAACACTGTGCTCAGCACTCCTCGATTCCGGGTGCTCCCACACTATCGTATGTGCAGATCTCTGCCACACTTGGAGAAAGAAGAATGTCAGAGTGACTACCATCAGTGGAGAGATGCGCACATGTTGCGGGGTGAGCAATGTAAACCTTCGGACGAAAAATGGAAGTTCCGCTAACCTAGAAGGGCTGCTTGTGCTCGAAAAAACCCTGAGTTTTGACCTGCTCCTAGGATATGATGCTATCAGAGCCCTTAGTGGTGTCTATATAACGGCGACAAGGGCGGTACATTTTCAGGAGAAAGCCCCAGTGTGTGCTGCGCTAAGGATCGACCAACCAGACTTCAGCGCTGAATTTGACGAGCAAAAGAGGGCTTGGACTGCCTCATGGAAGTGGTCGGAAAACCGAGAACCAGCCAAACTGCAGAATGGAATAACTGAATACCATGTGCCCGACCACATGAGGCCTGCGTATGAAGAAGAACTTCGCAAATGGATCGAGGATGGCTGGCTGATACCCTACCCCTACAAGGAACTTAGACCTCCTAAGGGTCTGATCCCATTAATGGCGGTTGCTCAGCACAACAAAGCCAAAGTCAGGCCCGTAATGGACTACCGAGAACTGAACTCATATGTTGATGCGTTCACAGCTGATGCTGACGCGTGCGCTAGCAAACTACGAGAGTGGCGCCAGCTGGGTTCTAATGTGTCCCTGTTGGATCTGATAAGAGCATATCTACAGGTCCAGATTAGCGAGACAATGTGGCCATTTCAGATGGTAGTGTTTGCCAGTAGGAGGTATTGCCTCACAAGACTGGGCTTTGGGCTGAAAGTTGCGCCCCAAATAATGAAGACGATCGTCAATGCTGTATTGTCACAGGATAAGACCGTAAATGAGGCGACATCAGCATACCTTGACAACATATACGTGAATGAAGACATTGTGCCGTCATCACGTGTGAGGGCCAAGCTAGCCGAACTTGGACTGATGTGTAAGGATCCAGAACGCTTGGAGGATGGCGCTCGTGTCTTGGGGTTGAGCGTTCAACAGGAGCGAGGGACCTTGAAGTTCAACAGGAGCGAGGGACCTTGAAGTGGGGGCGTGGAACTGCAGTTCCTGAAGTGCCCCATATCCTCACGAGGCGGGCTATATTTTCCCTGTGTGGAAAACTGGTTGGACACTTACCAGTATGTGGATGGACTTGGGCCGCGACAGCCATCATGAAGAGGAGGGCGAGCGCAGTTACCAAAGGCTGGGATGATGAAACAGCGGACAATCTGTTGCTGCGCATAGTGAAGGAGACCATCACAAGAGTCAAGCAGGAGGACCCAGGGAGACAGGCTAAATGTGTGGGTGGATGCGAGCTCCCTCGCAATTGGGACGCTATTGGAGATGAACGGGTCTGTGATTGAGGATGCCTGCTGGTTGCGACCAATGGATGATGCTGCTCACATCAACCTGGCAGAGTTGGATGCGGTAATAAAAGGAATAAACTTGGCACTCCAGTGGAAAGTCAAAGAATTATGCATACGCACAGATTTGCTGTGCGTACAGCACTGGATAGTTGACACACTAACAGGCAAAACGAGAGTGCGCACCAAGGCGGCTACCAAAATGCTAATCAGATGAAGGTTGGAGACAATAAGGAAGTTGGTGGAAGAGTACGACCTATCGGTGAATGCGGTGCTTGTCACTTCAACCTGCAATCTTGCTGATAGACTTACCCGTGTGCCCCAGAGATGGTTCGACGCAATGAAGAAAGAAGCCGAACCAGGGTCTTTATGTGCTGCCTCTTTTGAGGAGACGGATAAAATCAAGAAGGTACAATACAACACCAAAGGATGATGTGACTGCTGAAAGTGCACCTGCTAATGCGATACATTGCTATCGAGTGCGTGTTAAGGGCATTGACACCTGCCTGCCTAATCAGAAGAGGACGCAAGGACGGTACAAGTTAGGGGACACCGTCTGGGTAAGGCCTCCCAATAATTGATGTACAACCAGTTTCAGAAGAGGACGGATCACCGGCATAATTAGTGAGCAGGCTGTGCTGGTTGATGGTACTCCACGGCATGTGAGGAATGTCCAGCCCGCCCTTGATACAAACCAAATGGTGAACAGCGAAAGTGATGAATCATCCAATGATGAAATGTGGATCCGACCTATGCCCCATTGCCGTGATGATATGGCTGAGAACCTCAGCACAGATGGCAATAGTTCCAGCGCCTCTTCTGAGAGCTCCAATGACGATGGAGCCCAGCTTGATGGAAGGACTGCTGGCAATGTTAATGGCGACAGATCTGTTACCCTTTCTGAGAGCTCGGAGGAAGATGGAGCACAGCCGGATAGTAGGACTGTGGACACTGACCCAAGTAGCCCTGATGAAGATGAAGAAGTCCAGCTAATCCCCCTCCGTAGGAGTGCTCGTAACAAACAACCACGGCCGCATGTGTGATCTTGATACCGGGGGGGGGGTGTAAAGTCGAACAGAATGAAGGAAGAAAGCGACCACGTGTCTGGGCGTGTAGTCTTACCTGCTGGGAGGATCACAGGGAGGGCAGAAATTAAAAATGGCGGCTGTGGTTTTTGAGCGAGTACATCACCCCTCACGTGACTGTTTTTCTGGCCATCGATTGGCTGATGACGAACGCTTGGACAATAAAAAGAGTATGTTTAGAAGATCGAGGACAGTGTGTATCAACTGCATTAGTGTGATTAGAAGTTCGACGTGTGTGTTAATCAACTGCCGTAGTTGTGAAACGAATTCAAGCTTTAGAAGTTCGACGTGTGTGTTAATCGACTGCCATAGTTGCGAAACTAATTCAATATATATATATATATATATATATATATATATATATATATATATATATACATATTTTTTCTTCATTTCAGTTTTGATTCAAGCTGATACACCCAAGTCATATAAATATATTTTTGAAATCACAACTTTATAATATAGAAGAATTGATAGTAAAATTGACTCTATAATAATATATATGAACTCTGCATAAATTAAAATACCATATTTAAGTGTATTTTATGGCCGGGCTATGACAACGTCCCTACTAGCTTAGATAAATACTTTTACAGTTTTAACAAAAGAACTGCAATAATATCAGAGCATCTCTATTTATGCTGAACATCCACAGAATGCCAACATCAATATATTACATATGGAAGAGTTGATATGGAATTTCTACAGGTCCCACTATTTTCATATTAATAAAATAAAAGTTTTTTGGTTATTATTATTATTATTATTATTATTATTATTATTATCATTATTATTATTATTATTATTATTTAAATGTATTTGTATGTATTTTTCTAAATTCATATACTTGGTCTTACAAATTTGAATTTGAAATTTGGATAGGTATTGAGCCAGTTCCTGACCTTGCACCTGTTGGACTGATCGTCGAGAACGAATTGTTGACTGGTACTTTTATTCAAGTCTCCAAGTAACTGAAGCAGCAAAGAGACCAACCCTCCAGCATTAAAAATAATGAGAAGGGTATGGCCACAAGGATTTGGGTGATTTTATTTATAACCATGTGTGATAAGAACAAACCAATCAGTTGGCAGAACCGCTTTATGAAATATACTGAATCTTTTTGAATTATTCAGTGAGAACAGCTTGACACGAGTAGATCACTATGCTCTGCTGATCCTTAGTGGATTAATTCTGTCTTTGGAAAAGTTTCTTTGACTGGATTTATGCTACCATCTTTTTTTTTTTTTTTTGCTTGGAACAACTACATTTTTCTATTACAAGAATGACTCCACACTCAAAATAGCACATTAGGAACTGGTGTTCGTGTTGAAATTACACTTACTTTTTCAAAGCTTTTATTTCAACTGAGTTCAAGAAGAACAAAATATTAAATTAAGAACAGGGTTGATAATTTTGATAATCTCCCCTTGATATGCGCTCTTCAAACTGGAAACGATAAAAAAGGTTGTCTTGTGATAATAATGCACAAATGCATATCATTTATACCAAGCCAACCATGCATGCATTCATTGCACTGCAATTATCAATTAGTTGTTTTTGATAAATGTTTCTACAATTGAAGCACAATTCTTGCCTGTTCAATTTCTGGTCTTGTGTCCCTCGAGTTAACTTGTGGCTATTCTACTATTCTATTGATTATCTTTCAGTAAAGAAACCTCTTTGTGACTCGCAATAATGGTAATTGTATTTTTACATTGTAAAGAATTAATCCAGTCAGGTTCAGCAGAGTGTAGTGGTCATCTCATATTAAGACAGAAAGTTATCAGTAAAGAATTCAAAGAAATTTAGTATATTTTGGAATTTTTGTGGAACATATATTTTTTTTTTTAAACATCTATTTTCTTAATCTTATTTTAATTCAGTAAATATTTTGGGTTGTTGACATTTTTTATTCTCATCTTGTTTGTTATAATTTAGCTGGGACAACAGAATATTCTCACCACCCTTTTGACTCTTGAGTATACATCTGACACAGTTAATCAACTGAGAACCACAACACTGTATATAAAATATATAAGATATCAACGAATATATACTCGAGAGTCAAAACAACAAAAAGAATATTCTATTGTCCTAGCCCTAGTTATGATCACAACGTTTTGATTGATGTCTTTGGAAGCTGTAGGAAACATTAACACGGGGGAGGGGGGACGTTTTATTGAATTTGCAAACATCATTTTCTGTGATTCTCTTATTTGCTGACTTCCTGTATTAACAAAATATTTCATATGGATACATTTGCAGATTCATATTTCTATCGGAAAGCCTGAGAACAAAGGCGTGGTTCCATGTTAAATGACGTGTAGACTATTTGATTGAACCTTCAATTGCTGCAACATTTTTTCATATTGCTAGGACTTCACGGTTGATCAGTTAATTTTTATCTAAATATTAATTCAGTAGTTCAGGAAACCGACACTAAAATCGTGTTTTGAGTTGGTAGAAGATCATTTACCACTTGTGCATTAGTATCAAGGAACAACTTTTTTGGTTTCAGTTTGAAGAGCGCTCATCGGGGAGGGGGTGATAGTGCATTTCAGAAGAACAAGAGGAGACTATTAAGACACGTTCTTGGCCTTTTGGTTAGGAACAATGTGATGTATCTGTTCTGATACTACACTTCAGCTTTCCTTTCCTCGATCAGTGGAGGAGAAATCTTTCATGACTGAGACAATTTAAATTTTTGTTCCTATTCAGAGTGCCCCTTTTTGGGGAGCTGGATTTTCCCCACATTAAAAACCAACCTTGTGTCTAAGTATAAAACTTAAAAAGCCCAGGATGTGTGTGTGTGTGTGTGTGTGTGTGTGTGTGTGTGTGTGTGTGTGTGTAGGAGGGGAGGGGGCTGTTGCACCCCCAAGAGAGAAGTTTGGGGACTGGTCCGACCAACATGGAGTTGTTGTTGATACCATGTCTAAATAAAGGAAAGAGGAAGTAGCCGTCTGTTTAACCCTTTTTATCAACTATGTCATGTGTTCAGCTCACCTGAGAGATGGCCTCTGATTGGCAGTGCATGACTTTGTGTAATAAAAAATTTTTTTAAACTTCTATTTTGTGTTATTAGAATTTCTTTAATATATGTTTTCTCAAAACAAAACAACATAAAAAAGCACACACATTTCATTAATGGCTGTGCAAAATTATCTATAAATTTAAAAAGTCATACATTTTGACAACTTTCATTCATTTCAGAATTTTTGTATAAATTTTTTAAGCTTCTATTTTCGAAATCTTATTTTAATTCAATAAATATTTTGAGTTGTTAACATTTTTTATTCTTTCAGTCCTGAAATTTCAGCATCTCTCCCTGATGCGCTCTTCAAAATGAAACCAAAAAAGTTGTCTCGTGACAGTAATACACAATCGTTTATACCCAACCCAACATGCACACAGAACATTCCTTGCGCTGTGATTATCAATTAGTTGGTTTTGATAAATGTTTCTACAACTGAAGCACAATTCCCGCATGTCCAATTTATACTGATAATCTGAAAACAATTTAGAAAATAAAAATTGTTTTATTTCACTTTTCTTAAATGGATTTAAAGGTGTCAGATCTGTAGAAGAGAAAGAGAAAGTCTCATTTTAACATTTATAATAACTTTATTGATTATCATCGTTAAAAATTAGTTCATGAATATACATAATATAACATGAATATACATAATATAATATGAATATACATAATATAATATGAATATACATAATATAATGTGTTTGATTCATACATAACAGTTATAACTTTCATTACTTTGTTCACACAGCACATCGACTCTAGTTTTCCACAAAGTACTCATACAATTGGGGTTCTACATTTTCTGAACCATGTCATTCAAATATTCAATTATTCAAGTAAATTCAAAATATATTCATTCTCTGCTCTATCATTATTTTCATGATAAGTGCTCGTCCGAGCTTCAATCTATGGTCTCCCCTTGCCTGACTTTCAAGAAAAATACTTGTCTAGCTACAACCACTATCAATAATTTCCTCCACTCTTTATCTGTGCCTAAAGGTAAATGTAGATTTGATGAACAAAGCTTCTCTCTTAGAACTGCCCGCCTGTGGAACTCTGTTTCGTTGGCCTGCTTTCCATCTGACTACAATATGGTTGTCTCCAAGTCCAATGTAAACAAGTCCTTGATGAGTCCCCTATAAGTGATCCAATTTACCAAATTTACACTACTAACGATTACTATGATATTGTCTTAATGACTACCATACACTCATTAACCTTTATCTTCGAGTGGCCTCTGGGCTTTCAGAGGGGGGAGAGGAAAAGAGGCCAACCAAAGAACACCTGAAAAAGAGACCTGGAGGCGGACACCAAACAGACTGTTTACTCCTGGGGGGGGGGGGCTGTTGTGGATGGCCTATGCCACTCCAGGGACTCGAGGCTGTGATTGATTGGCCTCTGGGCTTTGATAAGAAGTTTAAAAAAAAAATGTAACAGTATATATTTTCATATCAACAAAAATGTTCATTATAAATATGCATGAGTGCAACGTACCTTTCTGGCCTTGTGTCCCTTCAGTTGACTTGCAGCTGCACTGTTTTTATTCTACCAATTCTCTCTCAGTAAATGAATCTCTTCGTGACATGCTATAATAGTAACGCTGAGTCTCTGTGTTTTTTTTTTATACAGTTGAGTTTATTGTTCATTTTAAATTATTTTACATAAATATCTATTCGATAATAATAAGGTAACTTTTACTTCAAATAATTATTTTACGCTGGCCATTCAAGGCATGTAGACATTTCATCTAGCTCTTGCTAGGAACATATCTTTAAAACTCGAAAAGGGTTTGCATCTAGGCCATGTTTTCTGATCATGGTCGTATGTAGTTTCAGACTGCAACCAAACATAAATAATATTTACTCACACCTTGCTAATGCATCACGCTAAAACTGACATCAGCAACACGTTTTTATTGATTGCATTTTGACGTTTCTATTTTTCTTCTTGTATATCATATTAAGCACAAGCCTAAATGTTTCTTACTCCTCCCCCCTTTTTTTTCATCTTTGTCTTCAACAGGCTGTCCATCTAAGAATAAATATTTGAAACATTAATTCCAGCCATTTTATAAAAATAATTTTATAAAATCAACTTTCTTTCGCATCAAATCTTTCTTCAGAGTCCATATATTAAATCCATTGCTCTTTCTGTTTCTTGTAAAATCGTTTTGTTTTTTTTGTTTTTTTTTTACATAGGCATCACCACTTATCAAGGCCAAGAGGCCACTCAAGGATAAGGGTTAAAGAGTGTACAGTAGACATTGGACAATATAGTAATCATTAGTAATGAAAATTTGGTACTCTCTGTCACACTTTAAACACTTTCTCACACCCGAGGTTATTCTCTATTGCTACACATCTACTATCAAACCATGCATGAAGTATTGTTGTCATATTTGGGCTGGTGAATCTGTGTCCCATTTGAAGGTTCTTAATTAATTGCAGAAGCGTATCTGTAATTTGATTGGCCCTCACACTTTCTTCTTCACTGCAGCCTCTCTCTCACAAACGTGATATTGCTAATCTCAGTCTTTTCTACAAATACTATTATGACATGTGTTTCTCGGAATTGTCTGATCTATTACCTGCTTCCTTTGTTCCAGTTCGTTTGACACGTTGGTCTAGTGGTCTCCATCAATTTGCTGTTTTAATATCTCATTCTAATACAGCTTCCTATTCCAGTAACTTCTCTCCAAGGACTGCAATGTTGTGGAACTCTCTTCCTGCTCACTGTTTTCCTTCTACCTACAGCCTTGGTCTTTTCAAGACTAAGGTAAATATGCATCTTTTGTCTTACAATAATAAGCTTTCGTTATTATGGTTACAGTATTTTCCCCGCCTTACAGTGTTATTTATGTTATTTGATCATATACATGTGTATTATATACTGTACTGTATTTTGTTACTAATTTTTAATGCTGTATGATGGGGTTCTACTGTACTAATAAAATGACATTGTGAATAGTCCCTCCTCCAGTGAGGTATTAACCTTGGACGGGTTGAGTTAAGCGATGCCCAGTCTCATGCATATTCAGATTAGGAGAGATTATTTATGATAGTTTTTACAATGTTGGGTATCTCCAAAATAATCACCCGTCCGATACTGATTAGGTTCAACATCACTTAATTTAGATAATGTAAAGAGAACCAGTGCAATAACCTGATAATAGCATTGTTCAAAGTCCAATAACTTTGAGTTGGAAGTCCGATAACTCTTGTCTTTTTTATTATCTCCCTTTGAATGTAAATAATCCCTTTCACTCACAATGCAACTTGCAACTGGCATACTGTAAACATAGTGTAAAAGACAAGAAATGATTGTTGTGAAACTGCCAAAAGTAAATCTAAAACATACTTTCTATTCTCTATGCAGTGGAACAATGTAATTCTTGTAATTAAGTTTGAAATTATGGTAATTTTTTTTACTTGGTTTCCACCTTAACGTTTTCCTTTGAAATGACAACTCTTATAGGCTTTCAGGTATGCTGAAACGAATATCGCATATAAAGTTTCCACAAATAAGTAGTTTTCCAGATATTAAGCAATGTCATTTCTTATGCTATTGCTAATGGCCATCTTGGAATACACAAACACAACCCTGAGAAACTATCCGCAAGCTCGCGCATACTAAGATGGCTACCTAGAAATCTTGACAATGAAGGGGTGGGATTTTACCACTTGTCGGGAGTATGTGTGTCGAAGGGGCATAAGTGCTATGAGTTCATCAGTGTACATTCCATTTTAGAATAACTTGTAAAACAAGCTCAGGGATGCGACATTGTGGTGATGGGACAGAGGTTAGAGCTTGGCCGACAATTTGGGACTTATTAGATTTGAGATTCTTTTTTGGACCCTGTCTAAGAGTAAAAGTCTCATGGTAGATGCACCAGATGTGGCAACAACACTTCATGCATGGAGATAATTTTTTGCATGATTGGATTCTTGTTTTTGGTAACAAAGATGAAAACCTGCATATGAAGAGTGGATTATTTTTTCTTTTAGAAGCGGCTTTGCTTTACACTTTATTGTCCATTGACAAAGAAATATACTTGATTGCCAATATTGAGTCAACTCAAGTATTTCCGAAAACTAGTTACCTCAAAATTAACTTACTGTTTGTCCATCACTATAACATGAAATTTGTGTTGTTAAGAATACTTTTCTATGAATAATGTATAAAATTATCTCCCCTGCTTTTTACTCCACATGTGAGACACCATTATCTGATTTGGGAGAATGTATACAAAACAACATCGAATTTCAAACATCAATAAAAGAAAAAAAAAATGTATTTTTAGTTTGTAGGCAGAGCAGAGCATCAGCCATTATTAATATTTTTTTATTTTATTATTATTTTTTTTTTTTGGCGGGAGGGGGGGGGCTACTTCTTAAGTACAGAAGCTCACTTTCAATCAAATTTCCAGTTGTCAATTTTTCGAACATTTGTTAGAATAATTATAAAATTTTTTA
This sequence comes from Euprymna scolopes, assembly GCF_053919585.1. NCBI lineage: Eukaryota > Metazoa > Mollusca > Cephalopoda > Sepiida > Sepiolidae > Euprymna > Euprymna scolopes. The sequence continues at coordinate 28,874,041 of NC_136484.1, read as the reverse complement.
CATTTTTTATACTACCACAGTCATAAGTAAATATTTGTAGCAGACTAGTGAATATATTATATATATCCTCCAGTCGTACAAAATAGGAAAAATGAATTGAATTGAGAAAGAAACGAACAACGCGTTTATTGAAATAAACGAACTAGAATTTATTTCATGAAGAAAGAAATATAAGAAAAGGGTATAGCACGTGTTTAGTTTGGTGTGCGTCTCTTGCTGTTAACTGGTGAGAAAGAAAGTCTATTGTTGTAGAGAGAGAGAGAGAGAGAGAGAGAGAGAGAGAGAGAGAGAGAGAGAAAGAAAGAGAGAAAGTCAATCCAGGTCATGGAGAGAGAAAGTCTGTAAGGTGTACGTACTCTCTGTATGCTCTTACCCCACACATAGTAGCAGGGGATGTGAGGCACACAGGTGCGCGCCCCGAAAGGGAGCAGTTGATCCATCGACTACTCAGCTCGGGAGCCGAATCGAAAAGAAGGAAACAGCTCAGGTCTCTTGCTTCTGTAGTTGTTTCCGGTGGTCTTTTGTGCATGTGTGGATTTCCTTTAAAGGGAAGTAATGTTGCCCATGTGTGCATATATATGTGTACGTTAGCATGTGTGTGTATGCACGTGAATGTGAGTGTATGTATGTGAACATGAATATATGTATGTGTGTGTGCGTGCGCATGTATGTTTGTGTGCGTGTATGTGGATGACAAAAAAAAAATGGCTTGAGATGTGAACGCCTGTTTTTGTGTGAGACTAGAACAGGCTTGCACAATACTCCCCTTCCCAGAAAAAAAAATATGCAGTGTATATTTTTTTTTTTTTAAATAAGTAATGTTTTGGGCAATTGACTTTTCATTCTGTTTTTTTTTTTTTGCTGTTCATGTGGCTGTTTCAAAAACGGAGTGTGTTCATAAAAAAAGTATTTATTTACGCATGGAAAAGGCGTTTTCTCTTTTTTTAGGCTGACATTTGTTTGTTTTTTTTGGGGTTTTTTTGTGCTGACATGTGCAACGAGTTGCTTGGACAGTGAAGTGAATTCGTTAGTGTTGGACAGTGGGTGTGTAGTTGCCGGCTGTCTTTGCGGTAGTGTGTGTACATTGCCTGTACAAGCGCTTGTTGCGCATTCCTTTGTGTTGAATGGTGGGTGTCCAGTTGCCGGCTGTCAATGAAACCTCCAGTTGTGAGTCTATCCATGTGTGTGGTGCATCTCAACTCATATTGTTGATTCAACTTCTTCCTATGTGTTAATAGGGATGTCCTGTAATTGTTTCTTTGTTGTTGCATCTGCTGTGCGGGAGAGAATGTGTATAGGCCCATGTGATTTTGCTCCTCACGTTTGTTGCAGGATAATGTCAGGAAACTGTGAAAAATGTTTGTCGAGCTCAAATTTTTTTTTTAAATTCGGTATGAAGTCGACAGCTCCATGTTTATTTTTCTTTGCCGAGTCTGACGAGGGGTTTCGTCATTGTTATTTGTTGAGATTTTTTGTTGAAATGTTCGTTTTGTTTTTGCTTATCAAATAAAATGTGCGTCTCGCTCAAAACGATTCATTTAAAAAAAAGAAAATAGGGTCACCATGCGTGTTCGTTATCACATCGGCCGGTAGCCAGTTTGTATCCTGATGAAAGTTATAGAAGGAAATGCGTGTTCATCATCACGTTCTGGTGTCACCAGTTTGTAGTAGACTGGTGAATATATTATATATATCCCCCAGTCGTACAAAATAGGAAAAACGAATTGAGTTGAGAAAGAAACGAACAATGCATTTATTGAACTAAACAAACTAGAATTTATTTCATGAAAAAACAAATGAAAGAAAAGGGTACAGCACGTGTTAAGTTTGGTGTGTGTCTCTCGCTGTTAACTGGTGAGAAAGAAAGTCTATTGGTGTAGAGAGAGAGAGAGAGAGAGAGAGAGACAGAGAGAGAAAATCAATCCAGGCCCATAGAGAGAGAAAGTGTGTAAGGTGTACATACTGTCTGTTGGCTCTTACCCCACACATAGTAACAGGGGACGTGAGGCATGCAGACGCGTGCCCCAAAAGGGAGCGGTTGGTCTGTTGACCGCTCAGCTTGGGAGCCGAATCGAAAAGAAGGAAACAGCTGAGGTCTCTTGCTTTCGTAGTTGTTTCCGGTGGTCTTTTGCGCATTAGTGGATTTTCTTTAAAGGGGAAGTGACGTTGCCCATGTGTGTGTATGTGTGTGCGTATGTGTGCGTACATGTGTGTACGTTAGCATGTGTGTGTGTATGCACGTGAATGTGAGTATATGTACGTGAACGTGAATATATGTACGTGTGCGCATATGTGTATGACAAGAAAAATGGCTTGAGATGTGAACGCGTGTTTTTGTGTGAGACTAGAACAGGCTTGTACATATTTAAAACCAATTGACAAGAAATATTTGATTTGTATTCGGATTTTATTAATTAAAGAGTCTGCTCGACTAATAGATGATGCTTTTAATTTCCAAAAATAAATAAATAAATAAAATAAAATCTAAAGCTACAAGGAATTATCTTAAAGATGAATCAATTTAAACATGTTACTGGCGCTTAAAAACAAATGGCGGGATTGGCTAGTTAGAGGGGGAGGCATTAAAAATATAACACCATAAAAAAAACAATTGCTTCTAAATTTAATAGTAAAATTATCTTTTAACGCTTCCAATACTGCCAAAACTCTTGTAGTGTTTTTTTTTTTCGTTTCTCTTTTTGCAAATTTCCATTTTATGCCATTATAACAGATGTAGTAGACATAAGCATTTACATTGCTTTCTTTCTTTATGCAGAGAACAGCCTCTGTAAGGTGGCATAGTTACATGAGGACTAATCTGCTTTAAGTGCATGTTAATTTCAACCGGAACTTTGAAGAACATTCTAGCCCTTTTGAAAAATGCTTCAAACCCAGAACGTTTTCTGGCACCAACGAAAAAGACATCTTCTCTCACCTGTCTCCATTACAAAGCAAATCTTTTTTCACTGAAAATATATTGCCCCAAGAAGACTTTTGACAACCAATTGAACCTCCATTATTTTTTATTTCTATCACTATTCTACTCTTTCCTTCACCTTCACGTTTTGACAACGAACACCTAATAATATAGGCTGCTTAAATAAATATATGTCATTGTTATTGATAAACGGCTTTGTTGTTTTTTCCTTTAACGAAACTTGTTATAAAATATTATATAAATTTATCATAGTCCATGTGAAGATAAGCCTCTCTATAGATGATTGTTTGAATCCTATCAAGAAGATAATTTGATAAAATGAATTGTCATTTGAAATATCTGAATGTAATTTTTCGAGATTATGTTTACATTTTTATTTTTGACTGGATTATTCAGTATTTTGATGAGAACCATTTTAAAAACTGTATTTAATATGAGAAATTACAGAACTTTATGAAATGTTATATTTTGAATTTCATTTTATACCAAATCTTGGGCGTCAAAGGGAGGTAACACATTTCCATGATGGAAAATACAGATTACCGCCCTTAGATTAAATTTTTGACTGGATTATTCAGTATTTTGATGAGAACCATTTTAAAAACTGTATTTAATATGAGAAATTACAGAACTTTATGAAATGTTATATGTTAAATTTCATTTTATACCAAATCTCGTGCGTCAAAAGGAGGTAAAACATTGCCATGATGGAAAATACGAATTATTGCTCTTAGATTAAAAACTTAAAAAAAAAAAGAAGGTTTCTATCATTCTTGTTTTTTTCATCATGACATGACGTTGCAGAATTTGTTTTATATAAAACTTCACTTTAGACTGGAATTATATTTATTTTTCCCCTATAAAAGCTAACCTACTACTATCCTTAAATCTGAGTGTCAAGCTGCTCCAAAGAAACCCCCCCCCCAAAAAAAAAACCCACGTAATTGCTTATAGATAAATGTTTAGTTTAGCGGCGTAAATTATTTGACTGACAAAAATTTATAAAAACTATTTATTTTTATATAAAACCCATTATTAGACCCTAAGGCTGAAATAAAACCAGAATAAAAATTTCATTCTTATTATTTTTTCATCATTTTTTATTAAACTAAATGTACAACATTCGAGGCCGCCGTATTGCTTTTAAAATTTGGCGTTTCTAAGGTTTGACAGATTAGCCTTTTTAAGGCCGAATTTGTCCTTTTCTACGCTCGTTCATGGAACTGTTTTTGGCCGCCATATATATATGTATTTTTTTTTTTTTGTAATGAAAGAGCGTACAAAAAGCCAAATTTGGCCTTAAAAAGGCCAATCTGTCAAACCTTAGAAAGGCCAAATTTTAAAAGGGGCCTTTAATGGTGAAGGCGTGTGTAGAACCAGCCATACTTTTTGGAAATAATGATAACAAAGTATTGGTGCAAATGTTTGCCACAAATACAGTGAACAATATACTTCAGGTTTTATATCAGAGTTTTCCTTCTCTTAGGTGTATGACTTAACAAAGACTGAGGGTGCATCTCTCCTAGTGATTTAAGTGGTTTATATATACATATATACACATATACATATACACATACACGTATATACATATATATTCAAGCGCTTGGTGTGTTTCAGGTTGGAGTTTTCCTTCTCCTGGATGAATGACCGACCACAGCTGACGAATTCCATCTATCCTTGCTAGTTAACCCATAGTTGAGGGCTGTTTCTTGGGCACCAGGGCATATCCACACATCGGTGAGCCTGCATGATGCATATCTGGGGGCTAACCATCATTGAGTCCCCTGTGTTTCAGCCTGGGGCCGTGACGTACCCAGTTTCCGTCTGTCACCACATGGAGGCACCACATAGGACTTGCTGACAGAGAGGTTATGTACTTGCAGAGAGAGACATGCACACTCGGCACTCTTTTTTGTGGTGCTGTGAGGGCTGAGGCAAGAAGTGATAAGCACACAGACACTTTGCCAACACACTAGACACTTCATGTCAGCCATATGACATATGACAAAATGAAGAAACAAATAAAAATGAAATTTGCCTCTTGGAATGTTCATACACTCCAAGATAGCAGCTGCGCATTAGAGCGCAAGACTGCACTTGAGGCTATGGTTCTGCATATCGATTGCTGCTCTTAGTGAAACTCATTTGGCAGGTTCTAAATAATTTAAAGAAGTCACCGGAGTTTTCATCTTTATTGGTTGCTGTTTTTCACAACGTTTCGGCCAACTATTCCTCTGGCCTTCGTCAGGTGGTAACCGTGACAGATAGGAACTTCAAATCTCCTAACTGCATTCTCAGCAATCACTGCCATCCGTAGTTGATGGCCAGAGGAATAGTTGGCCGAAATGTCATGAAAAAACAACAACCAATAAAGATGAAAACAACAACTAATAAAGATGAGAATAATAGTCCGAAATAAAAATAAAATTAATATATATAATGCTCTTCTCAAAAATGAATTCCAATTAAGGAATAATATATACACTAATTGGTACGGACCCGACTATGGAAGATCAGATAATAAATAAAACATGGATTTATAAGATCAAAGAATCCAACCTTGATCGCCCTTTGGGGCCCGTGTCGCAGTTGATTGAGACATTGAATCTCTATGGTTCCAGATGGACAATCCTACCCAAAGCGTTCCAGAGGTTTGCTTGGCCAAAACGTAGTGAGACGACAACAACTATGGATGGCAGTGATGGCTGAGAATGCAGTTAGGAGATTCGAAGTTCCTATCCGTCGCGGTTACCACCTGACGAAGGCCAGAGGAATACTTGGCCGAAACGTCGTGAATAAACAAAACCAATAAAGATGAAAAACAACAACTAATAAAGATGAGAATAATAGTCTGAAATAAAAATAAATTAATATATATATAATGCTCATCTCAAAAATGAATTCCAATTAAGGAATAATATATAAGTTACCGGAGGTTATACATTTTCTGTTAATGGTAGGAAGGAAGAAGAAAGTCGTACTTCTGGTGAGGGCTTTGCTATAAAAACCGAGCTTGCCAAAACCCTTCCTTCATTTCCTACAGCTATCTCCGACCGAATCATGACCCTTAAATTAACTCTAGAAAATGATATTCCTATCTCCCTTGTTAGTTGTTATGCTCCGATTATATCAAACACAGATGAGGTCAAAGATAACTTCTACAATGAACTTTGCACTGTTATTGCAAATGCTAAGCACAAAGAAAAACTAATCGCGTTTGGAGATTTTAATTCTCGTGTTGGTGCTGTTACATGGAATGGTGTGATAGGTCATCATGACATTGGTCGTATGAATTCCAATGGTTTTCGTTTTCTTTCCTTTTGCCAGAAGTATGAACTTACCATTACCAATACACTTTTCAAGTAACCAAATCAATGCAAAACTTCACGGATGCATCTACGATCTAAGGATTGGCACATAAGAGATCGTGTTGTCACAAGGCAACAAGACTTTTCGATAACTCGTAGCTTTCACTCAACGTGCTTTTTGTCTGACCATGCTCCTCTTTGAAGCATTGTAACATTCCACCTGAAGTGAATCCAGTTCAAAATGTGTAAATGTCTTATATCTGAGAAATGTAGAAAAGCATAATGAACTGTCAAATAAAATGAACTCATCTCTTGATTCAGTCACATTTTTTTTTTTTTTTTACATGGAGGTCACCCTTGTCAAGGCCCGGAAGCCACTCGGGGATAAGGGTTATTATTATTATTATGTACAGTAATCAATAGGATAGTATTGTAGTAATAGTTAGTATTGGAGATTTGATAAAGTGTCTTACTTAATGGGGCGATTCATTCAGAAATTTGTTTATGTTGGACTTGAAGACAACTAAGTTGTAGTCAGGTGGGAAACATACAAACAGAAGAGAATTCCACAGGCGTGCACTTCTAAGAAAGAACCTTTGTTCATGGAATCTACGTTTTGCCAGCCACCTCTTCCCCCACTGTACCATGCACTCAAGAACATTGAATGTTCATGGAAATCTCTACGAGATGTGGCCCACAGCACATCACAGGAGGTCCTTGGTTTCCTAGTTTGTAAACACCAGTCCTAGTTCAACGACAATAATGCAGAAATAAAAACTATTATTGAGCAAATGCATAGAACGCATAAAACATGGATTGGTGACAAACAATCGACTTCAAAGCAATAAGCATACAAAAAATGTAAAGCTAAAGTTCAAGCCACATGTAGACAAATGAAAAATGCCTGGTGGGATGCTAGGTCTGCAGACAGATAGCAAACCATTTTATGATGATCTGAGGAAAATGTATGGTCCTAATGCTTCTGATGGTACGGCACTTTTAACTGAAAAGAGAGAAATATTGCTGCGATGGAAAGATCATTTCAAGACAGTACTAAACTTAACCTTTACCGTTGATAAGGCAGCACTTGATCAATCCTCAACGCCCAGAACTAACACAGCTTACCATTGAACCTTCCTTGGAAGAAGTTGTCAACAGTGTCAAGCAATTATCTTCAGGCAAGGCCTCTTGAAAAGATGATTTACCACCGGAAATTTATAAGTATGGAGGCTAAAAACTAGTCAAAAAGCTGCATCAACTTTTTCAAATCATTTGGTTTCATGGTTTCACAAGATTTTAAGGATGCTGATATAAAACACGTTTATAAGAACAAAGGTAATCAGCATTGTTGCGATAATTCTCGTGGAATTTCTTTTCCTTGTATTGCAGGAAAATTCCTGGTGCATTTACTTTTCAATAGAACTATGAGAGGTCATGGTGAGTCACAGTGTAGGTTTAGATCTGGCAGGGGCATTGTGTGAATATGATTTTTTCTCTTAGACAAGTTGCCGAAAAAGCATGAGAGAAAAACAGTGAATTGTACATGGTCTTTGTCAACCTTACCTTTCGACACAGTGAACAGAGAGGCACTTTGGAAGGTACTGAAAAAGTTTACAATACCAAATGCAATACATAATGGTATTGTATCATTCCATGACGGCATGAAAGGTGCTGTGATTTTGGATGAATCTGCTTTGGATCGTTTTGATGTCTCAAATGGTACAAAACAATGTGTTCACTCCATTTCTATTTGTGCTGTATTTTTTCGGTGATGCTTTGGCATGCATACAGTAATTTCCATAGTAGTGTGAACTTCCAATTCTATGTCAGTAGTGGATTGTTTAACCATCAACGCTTTAAGAACCCACTAGATAGATGGCATGTTATTTGCTGCTGCTGCTGCTGCATTGGTCGCTCAATCATATGCTCCAATGCAAGAACTTGTCAATAGGTTTTCTGAAGCAAATCATTTGGACTCAGGATAAGTATGAAGAAAAGTGAAGTAGTTCATCGGCTGCCTCGTCATGGTGTGAAACCAAATCCTCCAGTTCATTCTTTTCCTGATTATTGCATTACTGTAGATGGGAAGAATCTGAAATATGTCAAATGTTTCACATACTTAGGTAGTATGTTAAACTCAAACGGATCCCTTGATAATGAAATTGTAAATCGTATAGCGAAAGTAATATCAGCTTTTGATAAACGTCGGAACCATTTGTGGAATGACAGAGGTATAGAACTAGAAACTAAAATCAGAGTGTACAGGGCTATTGTTCTGACAACTCTCTTGTATGGTGACGAGGCTTAGATCCCTTACTGCTCACATATCATGTGGTTGAACATATTTCACAAACACTGCCTTCGCACAATATGTGGATTTACCCTGAAGGACAAGGTGATCAATGCTGATCTCTTTGAAAAGTGTGATATTAGTGGAATTGAAACTTTTCTTATACAGTGTCAGCTATGTTGGGCTGGACACGTAGTCAGAATGAGTGATGATAGAATGCCTGAAGCACTTTTGTACAGTCAGGTTCAGCCAGGTAAAAGGTATGTTGGTCGCCCACTGTTGAGGTACAAGGGTAAGCTCAAGCACAATCTGTCAACTTTTGAACAAACTGCTTCAGACAGGAAACAATGAAGACTGACATGTCACAATGCCTTAAAAGTTTTTGAATTACGAAGAGTACAAAAACCCAGAAAATCAAGAGAAAAGAGGAAAGAATTGGTTGCCAGACCAAGTGACATTTCATTGAACACATTTTTGTGCATGGCTTGTAGTTACATCTGCAAGTCACTGGCTCAAGTCCCATGAAAGACAGAAACACTGAAACTGAAATAAGTTTTTGAGACAGTCATACATCAAAATTGATGAGAGAGTCCATCATATATATATATATATATATATATATATATATATATATATATATATATATATATACTTGTTTATTGTTATATAAACATGCTCACATCCCGCTGCTACAAATAGCCACTTGTTTCAATCAAACAACAGATATCATCAGGCAGCGACTTGACTATTCAAAAGTTCAATGAATAACCTCATTATTCATTGAACTTTTGAATAGTCAAGTCGCTGCCTGATGATATCTGTTGTTTGATTGAAACAAGTGGCTATTTGTAGCAGCGGGATGTGAGCATTTTTATATAACAATAAACAAGTATTATCAGCTCTTTTTATTGAGCACTATCTAACAACCTCGTTGAATTCATTAATCCATTACTTTTGAATAAAAAAACCCGAGTATATATATATATATATATATATATATATATATATATATATATATATATATATATATATGTATGTATTATGTATATATACATACCACATAGGGCTTGCTTACAGAGAGGTTATCTACTTGCAAGGAGAGACTCACACACTCGGCCTCGGCACTTCGCTATGTGGATGACACATTTTACCTCTTCAATAACCAAACAGAGGCAAATAAATTTTTTCTCCTTACTGAATAAGATGCATCCCACTTTACAGTATACTTATGAAGAATAGTATAATTCGTCCATAGCTTTTCTCGATGTAACGAAAACACCATCCGGTTACCTTACATCAATATACCGTAAACTTATATTTATGGGACTGTGTACATGCTGGGATTCATTCCCCCCCCCCCCCGAAAACGTAAGATAAATTTAATTTGGACCCTAACACATCATGCCCTTATGATCTGCTCAAAATCAAAATTGGATGAGGAATTAAAAATAATTACTGATGCCCTCTCCAAAAATAGGTACCCTTTGGATGTGATTAGGTCAGTTATACAAAGGAAAATAGAAGAGTCCTCTGTAACTAAAATTCAAACGGTTAATAAATGCCCAGTATATCTGCGTTTACCTTGGCTGGGGACAGTAAGTGAGAAATTTACAAAGCAAATCAGCTCAACAGTGCAAAATTGTTATTTTGCTTCAAATGTATGTGTTGTGTTCTCTACGAGAACTTTAATGCCATCCTCTCGAAAAGATGTTCTACCCCCATCATAATAATAATGTAATTTACAATTTTGAACGCAGTTGCAGTGCCAACTATGTGGGTCGAACAACATTAAGATTGGATGGAAGAGTCCAACAACACGTACCTACAAAAATCAGAAATGGGACATACCAAACAACAGACGTAATTGTCAATACATACGGGTCTTCAATTACTGACCACCTTATAAAAAACCTGTCTTGTGCAGCGAACTTTAGAATGAATTCTTTTCCAATCCTAAGTCGTGCTCACTCATTATTTCATTTAAAGATCTTGGAGACTGTTCACGTTCGGTTGCGAAGGCCTTCCCTCTGCAAGCAGAAGGAATGACTCTTGGGTTTGAGCATGATTAGTCTCTAGGATCTTCAAGTAATATAACGTTGTTGTATTTCAATCACTTACTCCCAAGTTTCCCCACCCCCCATACATAACGTAACGCAACGTTATTTTTATTTGTACATAATTTCGATTCCCATTCGTGTTTTTATTTTCTCTCAAATCACTCGATACAGCTTTGATAAAGCAAGGGCAAAACCGGTCAACTGAACTCCCCCCCCCCTTTCTTCTTTCCTTTTTTTATTCTCTTCATCCTGATAACTTTATTTTAAACGTTGACTTTATTTTGAACGTTTTAATCATGAATTTCGTCTTCCCTTCATGATTGCAATATATATATATATATATATATATATATATATATATATATATATATATATATATATATATATGTATATATATATGTGTGTGTATATATATGTTTTTATTTTACAACGTCAAGATATTACAGCTGTTTCCATAAACAGAGGAATACCTTGTCTGTTTTGTCGAATGGCGAAAGTTAAATTAAAGCTCTAGTAACATATTTAGCACTTTTTATCCCACTTTTTACCGCTTATACCTCTCTCTCTCTCTCTCTCTATATATATATATATATATATATATATATGTATATATATATATATATATATATATATATATATATATATATATATATAAAAGTGAACGTGTCTGTGTTTGTGTCTGTGTGTCTGTGTACATTTCCCTACCCAATAACTCTGTCAATTTTTAGTCTACAGACTCGAAATTTGATATACAGGGTACTGAGATTTGGGAAAATCGATGTGATCGGTTTTTGGCCAGAAATTTGGCTGTTAAGGGGTCAAAGTTCAACGATTTGACCTTTGAGAACTCTACCAAACTCCTCCGACAATTTGGGGTCTAAACACTTGAAATTTTAGATATAGATTCCTTGGACATGGATCTAACTTAATAACTGAATTAGAGCCCAAAACAATAAATTTTAAGGGGTCATAATAGGGGTTAAAGTTAAAAAAAAATTGACCGTTTTTTTTTTTTTTTGCTCAGCATACACCTCCAAACACCCGGACAACGCCGGGCACCCATGCTAGTATATATATATATATATATATATATATATATATATATATATATATATATATATATATTGGGTGGAATGATAAAATTGTCACTCTAGAAAAGACGACATGATTCCATTTCCATTTGATTAAAACTGGTTTTCTTCTTTTTTGCTGCAGACTATCTATTAGTTAGCCAGTTGTGTACAAATCCAAAGATTAATAGGCGCCTTCTATCATGCCTGAAAGTGACATAATGTTTAATAAGCGAGATTGGAGACGTGCCACTGTATAACTTATGCTCTCTACCAATCCAAGTTATGACAAAAGGACCATTGCCAGTGTTGCACTGTACCAAATTAACATATGTTGTACATAGCGTTAAATTGTTTGTATGTTGTGTGTGTACGTAGCACTAAATAAATGTCTGTTGTGTTCTTATCATAACGGACCATATGTATGGGCATTATGTTTGTGATATTTTTTTTTATTACATTTTCATCCCAAAACATTGCCACTTTGGTGTAAGGGGCTACTATCAGGGACATGAGCTACTGGGATACTATGTAGGGAGTTGGGCAGCAAGATGTCAGTTCACGCTACACTTGAACTTCTGCATGTTAGCGGTTCTGGGGAAGAAACTACTGGAGTAGAAAGCTCACTTACATCTAGAGATCTCTACTGTGTAGGGGTGGGATTCAGCTGCTTGTCGGGTTTGTCAAGGGTATTTACGTCGTGGGAGCACAAGTGCTTGTAGTTCATCAGAGCATTTACCATTAAATATATATAAGGACTATTGTCCTCATGTCATAAATGTCTATTTTTATGTCCCGTGACTCATCTAGTGTTTTAGGTGCGTGCGTGTCAACATATATCATACACATAATAAAGATGACATATCCGTTTCTGCTGCTGGTCGCTTGTTGAGGATTAGCCAACGTTTTCGGGGAGCTGGAACCTGCTGTAACAAAGACGCTTCAAGACATAAACCCAAGATGCGATGTGTGTTTTTATATGTATTTTATTCACTCCCAGGCATCCTGTCAGCAAAAATGGAGTGTCAACGATCTTGGGCTTGAGGGTTCTCTATTCGAAACCGTCACCTCCCTCATGGGGAGACCCTCTTAACCAATCTTGCTCGTTTGGCATCCAGGCTCCAACTCAACTAAACTTAACTCAGCTTATTCAAACTGGAATACCTGACACATCATGTTCGGTCCCTATTCAGATACTTCCGGTGCAATTCACCAGTCACAAAGTTTGATACATGTCAAAACATGTCACGTTTTTAATTCTCTGTTGTTGCTAGATAGATAATTATATAGACAGATAGACAGACAGATAGATAGATAGACAGACAGACAGACAAACAGACAGACAGATAGATAGATAGATAGATAGATATACAGATAGACAGACAGATAGATAGATAGATAGATAGATACATAGATAGATAGATAGATAGATAGATACACAAATAATTAACTGCTTCTACCCAGCTATTATCTAACACCAACATCCTCAAAACTGCATCACTGGATTGCCACAAATAACAGGGACATACCCAGGGTGATGGAAACAAAGTTTCCAACCATGGTTATGGTCTTCGGTGTGGTTTCAAATGAGGGCTACACCATGACACTTCACGTCTTTAAAATCGGCTTGAAAGTCAACACCAAAGTGTACCTGAATGTTCTGAAGAGTGTGGTGATCCCCTGGTGCAATCAGGTGACCACTGGCAGACACTGGGTGTGGCAGCAGGACTTGACACCGGCCCACAAATCCAAAGAGACCCAAGTTTGTCTTTAGAAGGAGTGCTACGACTTTATACCCTTCTCTCTCTCTGCCCCCCTCCTTCCCCGACCTAAACCTGCTGGACTACTCAGTTTGGTTGCACATCGAAAACATCACTAGCATCATCTTCCACAACACCAAAGCCAGCCAGATCGCCACCATCCACCAAATATTTGCCGAGCTCCAGCCAGTGCTTGTGGAAAAGGCACGCTCTCAGTTCCGGACCCGTATCGAGGCGATGATTGAAGCTGAAAGCAGCTACATTGAATAGATGTCAGCTCTGCTACATAATCAAGTTACCTGAATTGATTTTTTCAATAAAAGTTTTAAAATGAAGCTGCAGTGTTGCTTTCTTTAGGGCGACAAATTTATCGTTCCACCCTGTGTATGTAGGATATGATTATAAATATCTCAAGTATCAAATAATCCTTATACACAGTGAAATTTACTTTTTGTATGAAGACCAAAGAGGGGAGATATAACATATGAGAAATATTTGGAATCAAGTCTCCCTTGCTGCTATTTCAGATCATTTGAAACCATAGCAGCAAGTTTTAGTCTCCCCTCCATCAAGGCTAGAAGTTTTGAGAAAATATTGGATATTTTGTAATTCATATGCAAAATTATGGAAAACAAATGACTATGATTGTAATATATTAGTTCCAAGTCTTAGCCACTATTAATCAGAATTTAACAAATGAAGGCTCGTTGGAAAGGTAATGACCTAAATTATGTAGTGGGCTATGTGACATTTGCCCTTAAGGTCGCACATTAAGGGGATCGTCTTTCATCCAGAACCTATTTTTGGCAGTTTTTTACAGCCATAAAATGTTTCAGTAAAGGTCCACCCTCAAAAGATCCTTCAAAATTTCCACTAAGATTGATTTTCGAGGGTGCTGAAAACGAAAATAACGTTTAAAAATTCCAGGAAACGAGTAGTTTCTAAGATATGAAAAAAATTATAGTTTATAAATGTGGGGGAATCACTTTTCTACATTAACTTTACGTAAAATGAGCACCCACTTTATGGCCATATTTTTGAGTGGAGGTCTGTTATTTTTTTAAGGGTGGTGTTTATTGTGGTCTGATAGACTAACGCAAAACCTACCTTAAAAAACTTGTTTTCCATAAGTTTTCGGGTGTGCTGAAAATGAATATTGTGTTTAAATTTTTCACAAATAAGTATTTTTCCAGGTATTAAGCAAAAATATTCGAGCTTGCGCATACAACAATGGTCACCACTTATAACATAAAGAAATACATTGCTTAATACCCGGAAAAATATTATTTGCTGAAATTTTAAATGCGATATCCATTTCAGCACATTCGAAAACATATAGAAAACAAGATTTTTAAGGTAGGTTTTGTGTTGATCTACCAGGCCACAATTACCAAATAAACATCAACCCTAAAAAAAATAACAGACGGCACCCACCAAAAAGGCGGCTATAAAGTTGGTGCTAATTTTATATTAAATTGATATAGAAAAGTGATCCCCCACTTTTCAAAACTATAATTTCTTCATAGCTTTGAAACTACTCGTTTCCAGGAATTTTTAACGTTATTTTCATTTTCAGTACCCTCGAAAACCTATAGTAGTGGTATTTTTAAAGAATTTTTTGAAGGGTAGAAAGATACTGCACCTTTACCAATGTTTCAATCATGGTTATTTGTTTTCCTATTTTTTTCTTATGAATTACAAAATATCTGATATTTCCCCAAAACTTCTATCTTTGATGGAGGGGAGACTAAAACTTGCTGCTATGGTTTCAAATGATCTGAAATACCTGCAAGAGGAGACTTGATTCCAAATATTTCTCATATGTTATATTTCCTCTCTTTGCTTTTCATACATAAAGTAAATTTCACAGTGTATAAGGATTATTTAATACTTGAGATATTCATAATTATACTCCATTTCCAAAAGAGGGGAGATATAACATATGAGAAATATTTTAAATCAAGTCTCTCGTTATTATTATTTCAGATTATTTGAAACCATAGCAGCAAGTTTTAGTCTCCTCTCCATCCAAGCCAGAGGTTTTTTTTTTGGGGGAAAAAAAAAAAAAAAAAAAAAAAATATATATATATATATATATATATATATATATATATATATATATATATATATATATATATATATATATATACGTGTGTGTGTGTGTGTGTGTGTGTGTGTTAGATATAGCTTTATAACGTGAAAAGGGGAAAAAATGAATGCGGAAGTTTAGATTCTAAATCGTTTAATAAAAGTGCATCTTTCTAACATTAGAACAAGTTGTGGCCATGACATTTTAAGAATATGAATTTCATACTTTAATGTTGCCTTATTTGATTAGCAATTTAAAAATGCTGTCATTTTAAGGTTAAAAAGCATTTTCTTTTAATATTTAGTTTCATCCTAGTTTTCAAAGAATGAAAAAAAAAAAATAGAAAGAAACAAGAAACTTTTGTTCAATCTTCGTTACATTCGACTAACTAGAATTTACATTTTGGCAACCTTAGTTTTAATGACATTCACCAATGCAAATCTGTTCTTACCATAAACCACATGTCCTGGATATGACATTAAACTACATCCGGTGATGAAGTACCAGACTTTGAGCTTTGATGAATGTGAAGTTGACCCCTTTAGTTGATATTTTTGCCAGGTCCACTCTAAGTGGTAGTACATCCTTGTTTCAAACTTAACAGACAATGGATATCCACTATAAGGGTGCTTGCATGTGGAATTTTTATGTCAAGAGTTGCGTAATCTCCAACCACACCTCTCTTGAGTCGGCGTTCGTAAATACCAGTGGCAAGTGGAGGTTCAGGACGACTGGAAACAATGTTGAGATAAGCGGAGAGCACATACAGTGCCTAGCCTTCCCAAATGATCACCCATTTTGTACTAGCCAGGCTCAACGTTGCTTAACTTTGATGATCTGACGAGAACCAGTGTGTTAACGTGATTATGCCGTATATATTAAAGTCTCATCAAAGGTTAAATAGCATTTGTCTTGAGTACAATATCTGGGCATATATACAAGCATTTTCATAGCGAATAACTAGTCAAAGCAGGGAGTGACAGTGGCTAAGTGGTTAATGGTATGGACTGATAACCTGGGTGTGCCAAGTTCGAATCCAGTTCGTTCCACAGAAATTCTTTCATCAAACCAATACTTAACCTTGTATCTAACTTCCTGACGGGGAGGTAAATAAAATAATTAGTAAAAGCTAAACATGAATAAATATTTGCAGATGATAAGAACTTGAAGCATAAAAACTATTTAACAAAATGACCGAATTGATCATTAAATAATCCAAAAAGGGTTGATATGCTGTAAACACTTAAGAGAAAGAGGGATACATAAAGACCTGGACAGAGATAGGTTGGTTTGGAAATCAATTTCTAAAAGCTATCTAACACATGTCAACATGTAAAAGAGATATCAAATTGATGATGATGATGATGATGATGATGATGATGATCATCATCATCATCATCATCATCATCATCATCATCATCATGAACATCATCACAATCACCATGAAGAAGAAAAAAGAAGAGGAAGAAGGAAAAGAAGAAGAACGGTTCAAAGATGTTTCCTGTTAATAAATGAACACTTTGGTCTCGATTAATGGAGGAGAAATCCTGCATGACTGATGTATATTTTTTTATTTTTGTTACTAAAAAAGTGCCACTTGTTGGGAAGCTGGTTTCCCCCAACATTAAAAATCGACCTTATATCTAACTCTGCCATCATGGAGAGGCAAGTAAAAAAAAAAAAAAAATCGGTGAAACAATCGCAAAAATCCAAACAAGTCGATCAATTTTATATTTGTTTACAAAGACCATATGTATGGGCGAAGATCACGATCAAACAAATGTCAAATGAAATTTGTTCTTCTTCAGCTCACGTCGTTTAGGGTTCTTATTCCTTTATTGGTCCTAATTATCTAACTTAAGAAATGAGTGACGCAGAGGGACAGATGTTAAAGTAACGGTCACTTTAGATTATTTTAAGTTATTCACCATTTAGTTTGCATGGCTTTTCAAGAGAGACTGAATGAAAACCTTAGGTTTTTTTTCTCATTCGAAAACATGAGGTCATTCGTCATTATTCAACTCATGTTTTGTTTATATATATATATATATATATATATATATATATATATATATATATATATATATATATATATATATATATATATATATACGTGCGGGTATTTATACCTGCTGATCTTTCATCATCACCTCTTTTCATTTTCACCGTTTCATGATTGCCGTTTTGTTTTGTGGTTATCAATCACCTCATCTGTTGAATTTCCTTTGTAGCTTGTTTGTGTATTACAACATACAGCAAGCATAAAAAAGAAACTTCCTGTAACACAAGACAAACTATGAGCATTTAAGGTTTGAATAACTTTTTATCATCAACAAAAGACTAGACTGAATGTGCGTGTTCAAAAAAAAGTTAATTTTCATGTGCCGTCACTTTTCAAAATAATATAAAGTAAACCATTGGAATAAATAAAGAAAAAAAAAGGAGAATGTTCATAAAAAGTACTTATTCCTTGTTTCTTGTTGTTGGTTGAGTAGCGGTCACAAAGAGGAGTGTTTGCTGGCTTTTAACAGCAAAAGTGGGCGACTTCTCGCTTGACTGCAATTGTGTCTTGTTACCTTGGTGCCTGGTTTCTCTTCATTTAGAAACATCATGGTTTTTATCTTTTCTTACCGGCTCTTACAGACACGTTGGTTGTTAAATTTTATTTTTATCGCTTCCTGCTCTCATTGGCTAATTAATTTTTATTATTTTTCTCTTGGGTTGAGCCTATGCTTAGTGATGAGTTTACACATTTTGTCTGTGACAGCCGACAGGTAAACATCCGGTTGGGAGTTTATTACTTTCTTCAATAATTTTTTTTGAAAATTCAATTTAATGTTACATAATCAATTTTTAATGCTGCAATATTTTAAGTTATAAATTTATTATATTTTTTACTAGAATGTCTTGTCCTTTTCTTTTCCATGTTTAAGCTTAACCATATTACTTTTCATACTTGCATTTTTTAATTGTAATAAATAATCTTTGAATCGACTCTTATATTTCAAACATTTATAAGAAATAAAAGCACTGAATGGGTAATCAGATAATTTCAGTACTTATGGTATTAGTTAAAAGTATTGAAGAAGAATCTTGAGTCAGAAATGCCGGAGACAGTTTAAAATTTGAAACTCGCAAAAAAATAAAAAAGAACAAAAATATGAATAATACTAAACATATGAAGAGTTGGGTTAAGATTAGCGTTAATCTCTAAAAAGAATTTATTGTTAATATTCCTCAAAAAAAAAAAAGGGAAAAGAAAATTTGGCTTTCAAATAATAAACTGCTTCGTGCATTTCCGAGACTGACTTGAGATTCTGAATCAATTTACTCGTCTCCACAAAAGAAAATGTACTTATATTAAGACTGTTCACAAAATACTAGTCGATTTTTCAAATCACTTTTAATAAATTAATTTAAAGTATTATTTTTAGATACAAAATTTGATATGTTTATTCTGTTAGTAACCATTTTATTTCTTTATTTATTACAAAAACTCTTTGGTAACCACAAACATACATACTACATTTAACTAAAATTACTTTAAAAAATTTATTTGTCTTTATAGAAAAGTTAGAGAATTTTATAGCAGACGAAAATTGCAACAAACACAGTAGCAGGTGCGAATTCTCACGGTTGGTGATTTTGAATCCACTTTCTTCCTGGCCAATCTAATGAGAAGCCAGCTCTCACTCACGTGACCTAGTGTATAAAAAGTTTAATCAGCAACAGACTCTTTCTGTTTCTTCCTGGTTCTGACTGCACACTGTTCTGTTGGAGCGCACCCTTGCCTGGGACTTTTGCCCTGGGCGAGAATGAGTACATATGAGCCAACATGACTATCTCCAACACACATATCCACTGAACACATTTTGCTCTTTCTGTCTCATTAAACCGACTTGTCTAATCTACGTCTCCACATCAGAAACTCTTCCAATGACTAATGTTGATACAAGTGCATATGAACACTGTTCTCCTTCAACATGCCTGTATAATATTTAATCTACATTTCCACACAACAATTAACCCTTTATCTATACAGCCCGTTTCTCTCTTATATTCTTACTAACGAAGATAACAAATAAAGCTGCTTTTAGAATGAGTCTTCTTTTCTTGTTGTCATTTCAACTAAAATTTATTTGTATAAAAATGTTGGTTATAAGTAGATCTATGACAACAACATATTCTTTTTATTGTTTTGACTCTCAAGTATATATCCGACATAGACACAGTTAAGCAACCGAGAACCACATCACTCTATATAAAAGCATAGAAGATCAATGAATACACACTTGAGGGTCAAAACAATGAAAGAAATGTGCTGTTGTCTTAACCCTAGTTATAACGACTATTTACAAAACAATTTTTGGTTGAAAAAATGGATGAAACTGATGGTATCATTTCACTCTAGATTTTCACAGTATACGGTAAACCGAGACATCAGCGTTAGTTGTAATATTTGAAAGACACCATGATTAATACCTGAAAAAATAATTTAATTTAAGTTCATTTAATAAATTTCTTCTATTTTTACTTTTTTTTTTCAGATAAAAACAGAACAAACTGGTATACTTTTCACACATAACTTCAAATGCATCACAAACAGCCGCCAATAGCAACACAACATGAAAAGACTCTACCAGGTGGTTTACAAAATGAAAATCTTGAAGATGAAGAAAGTAGAAAACAACCATATACTCTTGACAATAAACGTTTGAAAGCAATTATTGATTAATGTTTGTTATAGACAAAGCTATCAAAACCTCTCCCCAAACATATGCAACAAAAAATAGTCTGTGGCATGCATGAAAGCCTGAAAGGGACATTTGCTTTGCATCCAGCGAACTGATAAAAAAGAGAATGGTTTAGGTGTTTTTTTTTTATGGAATATCAACCCTTTTCAGGTTATTTAAGGCTGAATCCTGCCATTTTTAGCAGATTTTATATCTTCAAATATTTATTTATGGTGTTTGGTTTGGTTGTTTTGTAGAGGAAATTTGTTGTTCTGATTTTGGATTTGCAGAACATGATTGAGTTATGCAGAGGGGAAAAAACACTAACATCAATGTATGATGCATTTTAGGTCAGCAAGCCAGCATCTTCAGACAGCCTGATTTGGCAGCACCAGGGAATAAGAAAGGAGTGTAGAATAAAAACAGAACCAAGTGGAGAGTGACAGGTTTATTGTTTGTTTTGTGTGTTTCTTCTTACAATATTTAATCCACATTAAAGTATCAGAGAAATGTGTAAGGCATGTAATGTCAGTATTCTAATGATATCCAACTATATCAAACTATATAATATCAATATTCTCTACCTATATAAAAGCCAGGTATGTCCAATGATGGAGTATTGCTGTCACATCTGGAGCTGCTAGAAGCAGCTTATCCTGATTTGACAGAATTTAAAATAGACTTCGTAGCAACCTCTTTCTCACAGAAGAGATGTTGTGAGTTTGTCTCTGCTTTATCGTTATTTTCATGGCAGATGTTCGACTGAGCTTCAATCTATTCTCCCCCCTCGCCAAACTTTCACGAAACACTCGTCTAGTTGAAAACACTATCAGTAATTCCTCCTACTCTTTATCTGTGCCTAAACCTAAACATAGATTCCATGAACAAAGCTTCTTTCTTAGAACTGCACGCCTGTGGAATTGTCTTCCGTTTTCCTGCTTTCCAGCTGACTACAATATGGTTGTCTTCAAGTTCAACGTAAGCAAGTTCTTGATGAGCTGTTCGACTTAAGTTAACAAATTTACCAAATTTCCATTACTAACGCTTACTATATTGTCCAATTGACTACTGTCCACTCTTAACCCTTATCCTCGAGGGGTCTCTGGGCCTTGATAAGTGGTTATGTCTATGTAAAAAGAAAATGTCTGCCTAAAACTTTTGTCAGAGGCGACGGATTTTCACGAGATTGGTGCTATTTTAAAAATTGACCAAAACATTAATTACTTCACCCTCAACTAAAGGAGGGGGTCACCTTTTTCGCCGATATTTTCAAAAGTCATCCCCTCTTTTTGATTTACTAGCCTTAATTTAAACCTTTGCCACTTCCGGTTTGGCGATGGACGCAACGGCAAAGATGTCACGGTTTGTTTATTTTTCACATTCTTTTCCTCCTTCGCAGTACGGGTTCGAGCCTGCCTGCCTACTACCACATTTTTCTTTTTTTGCTCAACACATACCTCCAAAAACCTCGGGCAACGCTGGGCACCCAGGCTAGCTCAACATAAATGTGATAAAATATGCAAAGGTGAAACATGCAGTAGAAATAATGATACACGTTGATATTGAAAGTCAGGTATCACTGGCCACATACAGAGGAAAAAGGGAAACATCTATTCTTATGAGACAAAGTAAAAATTATAGACAAAGAAGAACGGTGAAGAATAAGATAATTCAAAGAAGCAGCACATATGTTGGCAACAATAACCTCCTAATTAAACTCAGTATAGAATTTAAAATGTGGTGACATGAATCTCTATCGTTATTTTCATGGCAAATGCTTGACTAAACTCCAATCTATGGTTCCCTCTTGCCAAACATTCACAAAAAACACTTGACTATCTACAACCATTATATACGATTTCCCTCACTCTCTAACTCTG
Organism: Euprymna scolopes; assembly: GCF_053919585.1. Taxonomy (NCBI): domain Eukaryota; kingdom Metazoa; phylum Mollusca; class Cephalopoda; order Sepiida; family Sepiolidae; genus Euprymna; species Euprymna scolopes. Next base: position 28,851,916 of record NC_136484.1, on the reverse strand, counting down.
CCTAAATCTAAACACATTCTATGAACAAAGCTTCTTTTTCAGGACTGTCTGCCTGTGGAATACTATTCTGCTGGCCTGCTTCCCGGTTGAATACAACAGGGTAGCCTTCAAATCCAATGTAAACAAGTTCTTGTTAAACCGTCGCCATAAATAATCAAATTCTACCCAATTTACACATTAAACGATTACTATACTACCAACTTACATTCATTAACCCTTATCCTCGAGTGGCTTTCAGGCCTTAATAAGTGATGCCTCTGAAGTAGAAAAAAAAATGAATCACGAAACGATTCCAATGAATCTTAAAAAGTAAATGGCTCTAATAACCCACGCTCTTTCTTTCTTCGCTTCATTTGGATTTGTTCTTCTCTTCACTTCCAAAAGAAAGGAAGTTTTCACAGAAACATGTTAACTCAAAGTATTTTCAACCTATGAAAATCGTTTCAAACTCTAAAAGTCAAAATAACAGGTCAATGCAAACTTAGAAACTCCTATAAAACAATGGCTTGGTGACCAGAAATCCGAGTTCCTCCAGGTGACACCTGTGATGCACCTTGACTCTCTGCATCAATAACGCTCATCTGAGAAAACTGGAATGCCGCATGCTGAAATATCTTCACGCCTGATGCCATATCTCCAGTGAACTCAGCTACCTAAAAGGTAAAGACACACACACACATACACACGCACACACACTGGAAAGATGGTGGGATCCTTCTACCGCTCCAGAAGATATATCACTAATGATGCAATTCTCTATCTATATAAAAGCCAAGTATGTCCAAGGATGGAATACTGCTGCCATATCTGGGCAGGAGCTGCTAAAAACAGCCTATCCTGCCTTGACAGAGTACAAAATAGACTTTCTGGCTTAGTGGGGGATGCCCTTTTCTCTACCCTGCAACCTCTTTCCCACAGAAGAGCCGTTGCGAACCTATCCTTGTTTTATCGTTATTTCCATGGCAGGTGCTCGTCTGAACTCCAATATCTGGTCCCCCCTTGCCAATCTTTCACGAAAAACACCCGTCTAGCTAAATCCACTGTGAAAAATTTCCCCCACTCTTTATCTGTGCCTAAATCAAAACGTGGATTCTACGAACAAAGCTTCTTTCTTAGAACTGCATGCCTGTGGAACTCTGTTTCGTTTGCCTGCTTCCCACCTGACTACAACTTGGATGTCTTCAAGTCCAACGCTAACAAATTTTCAATGAACCGCCCCCTTAAGTAAACACTTCATCAAATCTCCACACTAACGTACTGTACTTGCAATAGCCCTTATCCCTGAGTGGCTTCCGGGCCTTGATAAGAGATGACCACCGTGTAAAAAAAAACAAAAAAAAACACACACACACACGCCGGAACTTTGAAACAAACTTTCTGGTGTTTTTGTCTACTCTTTATTCAACAATGTTAAACTTATTAACAAACTTTGGTCTTTAAAAGTATATTTTATATTTCTGTAAAATTGTTGATATAACTATATTTTGTCTGTTAATTCATATTTACATTCCAAAAAATTTTTATTGTTGAGTTAGCACTTGCTAACTGGTGACCCATTCATAACATCCATGTTTTTATCCATCTTTTTCATCCGCCAATTTAACTACATGTGTATTAGTTGTTTGTGCTGTTCTTGACACTATCACCAAAACACACAATCCAAAGCCGGAAGCATTTCTACAAATACAATATGGGAATTATCAGCTATAAATAGTAAAGTAGAACACTATTAAAAAAATCATATACTAGCAGACTGTCTGGCATTGCCCAGTAAGAAGATACGCTAAAATATGATATTTTTATTCATCCAAATTATGGTCAATTCTCTATCAATTATTATATTGTATGTAATATACAGTAGAGATATCAAAAGTATAGAAAAAAATATGACTTGGGTGCCATCAGCTATAATCGAAACTGAAACACATAACTCTCCAGCCTCATTTCTTAGCCTCTGAGCCATGCCCATATGCACATAAATGGTTAAAAAATAATATTGGTTAACTTATGAATGTAGATTTTTACATGTAAACATGTTTAGTCAAATACTCCTGTCAAGATCAACTGTTTTGCTTTCAATTTTTACCCCTTAGCAGTAATTTTTGCCGGCTAAAAACAAAATTGAAAGTATTCTATGGATTCAAATACCCTATATATCAGGTTTTAAGTCTATAGATCAAATCTTCAGAGACGAGTTTGATAGAGATTTTTAACACACACACCGACAAAGTCACTTATATATATATATATACATATATATATATTTCCTGCTGCTGGAAGGTTTTCTTGAATTCTATGCAATTATATAGAATTTAGAAACTTTGCATGAATAGTTTTCAGGGTAATAGTGAAATGGAACCAATCATCTAATAAAAACCATGAAAATAAATAAGTAATTAATTAACACTCATTTTTCAAAGGAATATGCAAATTAGTTAACCCTCATATATTTATGACTCAGTATATAAAAACGACTTTGTGTCACACATTGCTTTCATGGGGAAGCAATTAAATACCAATAGAAAAGTAGGCTTTTAATATCAATGTCAGAAAGAGGAAAAAAATCAACTTTATAGGCATAAATAGAAGATTTAATAAATTATGATAATATAAACTAAATTTACATAGATCAGATTGATCCACATCTAATCTAATTTTAATTACAAAAGACAAATTCAATATTTAGCAATTAGATAGAACTTATAAATGCATTTATTTCAAGATTTGTTATCATATCATCTTATACCAATTTATACTCAGATTTACAATTATTTTAAAAAATCTGCATAGTAAACAAAAAATCCATTTTTTTCTTCATCCTATAAAAACTAATTCTCTTCAGAATATTAACAAAGAAAAGATTTGAGGTTCATCACATGGAGCAAATAACTTTTGGAAAACAACAGGATTAAAAATATGTTCATTATTCACACGAAAATAAGATGTAGCAATTCTTAGGAAAAAAACAAAAATATGCAGTTAAAAAAGAAAAAACAATTTGAAAGAAAATGCCAAAGGAAGTAAAATTCAAGTATTAATACTTCCATTTCTAAGTCATTACTCATCATTGAAAATTTCTGAAAGGGGAGATAACTGAGTCAAGTCAATTGCAATTGAATGTTATCAATGTAAGGGAGTTAATTTTATCATAACGTTGAGATGGTCAATCAAAATATTTTTTTTTTAATTAATGAAAATTACTCGAGTATAAGGATTAATGAAATGAAATAATGTTGAAAGATGAATAATATTGTAAGAGGATTGAAAATTGATGCAATAAACTAGGTTTTATTACTTATGGGGACGGTTTATGACAAGTATTTCTTGATGTTAGATGACTATATTGTAATCTGCAAGAAAGCCTTCTCCTGATAATGAGTTCCATAGATGGGAAACCCTTGGAAAGAAGCTCTGCTTATGGAAGTTCACAGAAAGGATTTTTCTTTGTCGTAATAAAACAAGTTTTTGCTGTAAATATCTTACGATTACTTACTTAAGCCTTGAGCCCCTGGTGGGGCATAGGCCATCCACAACTGCCCGCCAACGTCCACGGTCCTGGGCGATTTGCTCCAACTCCCTCCAGGAGTAGCTGGTCAGCTTAGCGTCTGCCTCCAGGTTTCTTCTCCAGGTGTTTTTTGGTCGGCCTCTTTTCCTCTTTCTGCTGGTACTTGATTAGTTCTCTCCCAGAGATCTGCATTACTGATGGTAGTTGGCCAGTGGATCCTTAGCATTCTTCAAAGGCATGAGTTTATGAAAGCCTGCACTCTTCCGATGGTGGTCTTTGTTGTTCTCCACGTTTCTGCTCCATACAGTAGTACTGATTTGATGTTGGAATTGAGCAGTCGGATTTTTGTGCGAGATGAGGTTGGATCGCCAGAGGTTCTTGAGGGCTATGAAAGATACTCTTGCTTTTCCGATACGGATCTTAACATCTGTATCTGTTCCTCCCTGCTGGTTTATCACACTCCCACTAATTCTGTGTGTGCTGCATTTTCTTCTTCATGTCCTGAGTACAGCAAGAGTTTATCGGTAGCCAACCTTGTTTGTCCAGCTTGCAGCCACCTCGTCTCACTCAATCCTAGCAGGGCAATGTTGTATCGACACATCTCTGCTGACACTTGTGCTGCCTTCCCTACTTCATACATGGTTTTAACGTTCCATGTAGCAACGGTTGTCCTGGTCGATAAGAGGGTTTTCGGCACTGAAGCGTCCTTTCGGCTTTGACCACGGCACTTCATTCTTTCTGCAGGTGCAGAACCTTCCTCTCTCAGAACCAAAGTTTCTTGGGTTTTTGTTGTGGATGCTTTTGTAGCAAGTTCTTTTTTCCGGGGTGAGGGTGCTGGCCCCACGCCCAACTTTCCCCAGAAGGTAGGTGGTGTGCTCTTAGTCTGGCCTCTACCTGTTGACCTGTATGGCATGGGTGGCTCTGCCAGGAGATGAATCTCTCGCCAGCTTAGCTCTTGGGGTCATTAAGGCACGCAAGCTTCCCAACCAACTTCAAGGTTGCACTCCCTTTGAGAAGAAATATCTTACAATGGGGGAACAAAAGATTTCATGGAGATAACGATGAAGTAAAGAAAGACTAGCAATGTCTCTTCTATGAGAAAAAAAGGTTGTAGAAACCAGAAATTCTTGATGAGCCATCCCCTTAAGTAATCCAATCTACCAAATTTTCACTACTAAAGATGACTATGACATGCTTCCCTTGAGCACTGTACACTCATTAACTCTTATCCTCGAGTGGCCTCCGGGCCTTCATAAGTGGTAACTCTTTGTAAAAAACAACAACAACAAAAAGCGATTACCCCCTCCCCCCTCCCCGCCTAGATTGCCAAGTCGATTTTGAATTTGGGCAAGACAAGATTGTACTGGGTAACATTTCTCCAGTATGGCAGCTGAAAGAAAAGTATTTGAGAATAGCAAAGATTTATTTTTTTTTCTTCTTCTTTTTTAATAGCCATTAAGTTCTAAGTAATAAAAAACATATCAAATTACCTAATCTTTTTTATTGCCTCTTCTGCTTATTTGTTGTAATTATTTTTATTTGTTATGTTTTAGAGCAGAATATTATATCGGGGGGGGGGGGCTTGCCGGGTCATAAAATATGCTGAAATATATTTTATTTTTAATGCAGATTTCGTATTTATAATTACAGAGCCAATTCTCTGTTGAATATTATATTGTACCTAATATACAGTAGTGATTCCAAAATTTTTTTTTTTTAAATGATTTAAGTGCCATCAGCTAGAATCGAAATCAAAACATTTAGCACCCCAGCCATATCTCCTACTGATGTAACTATTGAGAGATAGCTACGTCAGTAGGAGATAAAGCTTTAATATTAAACGATTTGAAGAAATGAATTTAATTTGGGCATGCACAGAAAGAAGTAAAAATATGTTGGCATGTTGAAATAAACAGTTTGCATTTCAACTTGCTGACATATTTCTGTATGCGTTATTTATCCATCCAAATAAAAACTATCCTTGGTGTATGATTACTATTTCTTGTTAATTTCAGTGTTATGGGACCAATAGTTTAAGAGTTTATCGGTTAAATATTTACACACAGACAGACACACATACACACGTACATCTATTGTTTTATTTATAGAGATAAGTTTATTAATATAAATAAAATGAAACATCTGTTTGTTTGTCTGCTATAACGTAAGAAACTACTGAACTAATTTCTGATGGTTAATTACTTTATTATAAATCAAATAAAACATATCTTGTTTGTTTTAAATACGATTCACATTGGAAGTCAAGCCGAAGTTAACAAAAGTAAATAAATTAATGTTTTTCATTTTACACACAGAGAAGAAGAGAGATGCGTCTGCTTTTATTTACATCTTGACATGAAGAGAAAAAAACATGCAAACACTCGTTTATATAGAGATCAAAGGGGAGGTTACTCAAACTGCTAATTTTCATGAAATAGAAACCCGTCATCAAAAGCATAAAGCAAGGGAACTAACTTTTCATACAGTCCAAGATCGCTAACTTAATAATTTCAACTACATGCATATCCTAGCTCGCTAACTTTAATAATTTCAACTACATGCATATCCTAGCTCGCTAACTTTAATAATTTCAACTACATGCATATCCTAGCTCGCTAACTTTAATAATTTCAACTACATGCATATCCTAGATCGCTAACTTTAATAATTTCAACTACATGCATATCCTAGATCGCTAACTTTAATAATTTCAACTACATGCATATCCTAGCTCGCTAACTTTAATAATTTCAACTACATGCATATCCTAGCTCGCTAACTTTAATAATTTCAACTACATGCATATCCTAGCTCGCTAACTTTAATAATTTCAACTACATGCATATCCTAGATCGCTAACTTTAATAATTTCAACTACATGCATATCCTAGCTCGCTAACTTTAATAATTTCAACTACATGCATATCCTAGCTCGCTAACTTTAATAATTTCAACTACATGCATATCCTAGCTCGCTAACTTTAATAATTTCAACTACATGCATATCCTAGCTCGCTAACTTTAATAATTTCAACTACATGCATATCCTAGCTCGCTAACTTTAATAATTTCAACTACATGCATATCCTAGCTCGCTAACTTTAATAATTTCAACTACATGCATATCCTAGCTCGCTAACTTTAATAATTTCAACTACATGCATATCCTAGATCGCTAACTTTAATAATTTCAACTACATGCATATCCTAGATCGCTAACTTTAATAATTTCAACTACATTTGGCATGCATATCCTAGAGATCTTTCTCTGAGAAAGAAAGTTCACTTCTTGCACAAGAGAAAAAAAAAGGGTATGTACTAAAAACTGAATATTGAATTGGGGGTAACAGTTTTCAAAGAAAAGGCGCAACAATCATCTATTTCCGTAATGAGTATGCTTGAAAAAACTTTCTGAAAACAAAGCTGAGTTAAAATTTCCTCAAGAGTGTTCATAGCCATATGGTAATTGTTAAGGCCAAAATATGTTTTAAAATTGCCAGAAACACAATGTTGATTAGTAAATTGAACTTAAATTCGTTTATAAGTTGGGAACTGCTGACTGTCTCAAGAAAGATAGTGAAAAATCTCTTCTACTGTTGCCACGTGCTAGCAGAGTCATTTGGGTTTGAGGAATTTCTCCATTTTACGAGGGTTGTTCCAAAAAGTAAGGCCTTCTATTTTTTTAATAAAAAAACTAAAACATTAAAGAGCTACAAAGATGGGAGTGGTGCCATTAAAATATGAGTGACCTTTTGTGCTCCAGAATTTATTTTCTACAAAGTCACCAATTTTTTTCAATGCACTTTTGCCAGCCTCTTCTGATGCCTCAGTCGTAAAAGTTCAGAGCAGGGTTTGTCGCTCACATCTCTGCCACCACTCTGAAATCGACGAACCTATCTCCTAACTGTGCTGACACTAACTGCACTGGCTTTGTAAACGTTCAACAGGCGTCGGTAAATGTTGATCGGTTCAATTTTTTTCTACATGGAGGAATTCAGTGACCCATCTCTGCTTCTGATGCACATTGGTGACAGGGGTTGCTTTCTTAGAGTCTCACACCATCAATAGCTGCGACAGAGAAATGAAACTTTTAGGTCATGAGCATAAGTTCAGTCATCATAACAATACAATTTGCGATCCCCTCTGATCTATTCAGGCAGAATAAATAAATAGAAGGCATTGGTTTTGGAAACGTCCCTCATAGTTCTTCATATGAAGTAAATTGTAACAAATAAGTTAAAAACTTAAATATGCTTGAAAAAGCTTTCTTTTACTAAAAAGATATGTTGAGACAAGCCTCTACGAGAAAAGTAGCTACCTAAAAAGAAAGTGCAAAGAAAGTAATTCATTTCCGGAGAGCAAAAGTGGAGACTGAAAAGTTTTTCTTTTTCAAAACAATATCAACCGAACAATTTTACTCAATCATGTAATAAACACACAAACATTAAAAGGCAAATATATAGAATGACTGTCTTCATCAAACTTATCTTATGCCTGAAGAAGTGTTCTATTAATAACTGCACATTGTTGAAAAAATGACTTCTTCAGTTTTTAGCAGCAAATTCACTTAGCTTTACCATATCTTTAACTCACTCCCTTATGATGTACAAGTATTAAATTGTAAAAGTCTATAGTTAGATACGTATGAACAATGTTACTTGCGTTTTGGCCTCCAGAGCTCTTGATGAGAGGTCAAACGTCGGTTTGGCTGTTTGCCAAAACCCGTAAGTGTTTTTCGTCACATCTGCTTTTCCAGACTTATTTGTTACCCTCTGAACCACGTTCATACACATATAAAACGTTAAAACTGTTTAAACTTTTATTTGACCAACAATATGGATTTAGAAAGGTCCATTCTACTGCAGATATCCTAAGTGTAATCTCCAGATACATATACCAAGCACTGGATAAGGCAAGAGAAGCTAGGTCAGTAGCCCTAGACATATCTAAGGCATTTGACAGGATTTGGTACGATGGTCTTCCTATGAAAATCGAATCATATGATATTGCTGGACGTATACTTAACATAATCAAATCTTTCTTAGATAAGAGAAAAATCCAGGTTGTTCTCGAGTGTCATACATCAAAATAACGTGATATAAATGTGGGCTACAAAGGTCAATCCTTGGACCTTTATTATTCCTGATATTCATAAATGACCTCCCTGATAAAATTTTCACTGAGATAGGAATATTTGCTGATGACACCACACTCTATAACAGACATAAGGGTAAAACTAATGAACATATATCTAAGGAAATTGTTAAAACTCCAAAGGAATATCTCCAGTCTGTAGTGGAATGGAGCTGTAATTAGTTGGTAATGTTCAATGCTGCCAAGACTAAACTTATTTTCTTTAATAATTACAAGAAACCTTCTCAACCACTGACTAGTTGATACACTGCTTGAAAGTACTTCTCCCAAGCTCCTAAGACAACATGAATTGGAACAAATACATTGTGGTAATTGCCATGTCTGCTGTGAGGAAGGTGGGCTCTCTCTACCATGCTAAAAGGCTACTCACACCTGAGAGTATCCTGTATCTCTACAAGGCCACAGTTCACTTATGCATGCAGTATTGTTGCCACATCTAGACTGGTGCATTTGCTACTAGTCTTTCGCTCCTCGACTGAGTTCAAGAGAGAGTCTCCAACCTAATAGGTCCTGAATTATTAACTAAACTCCAACCTCTGTCGCATCGCTGGAATGCAGGATTCTTGTGGCTGTTTTTACAAGTATTTCAATGGCAAGTACTCTGACGAACTCAAAGCACTAGTACCGTTTTGATGACAATACGACAAACCCGACAAGTAGCAAAATCCCATCCCCAAACTGTAGAAATCCGTTGATGCCGTAAAGCCTTCTACTCAAATAGCTTTTCCCTTGGATTACTGGACTTTGGAATTCCCTCCCGGACCCCTGCTTCCCTGACTGTACTGACATGCAGAAATTCAAATGTAATGTAAACAGACATCTTGCTGCTCAACTCCATAAATAGTATCCCTGCAAATCTAATCCCAAATAGTAACCCCTCACGACTAAATGTGAAATGGAAAAACAACAAACAAACTATAAATGTATATTTGTGCATGTGTAGAAAAGTGCTTTAAATCAACTTATGCTTGCCAAGTTCCTATATTTTCACATTTGACCACTTAGCAGTTACGTATTTTTACTGACTAAAATCGAAATTAAATTTATTTCACAGGTTCAAATTTCCTTATATATCAAATTTCATTGACAGAGTAGTTTGGTAAAGACCGTTCCTCACACAAACAGACAAGGTCACTCATATATATATATATATATATATATATATATATATATATATATATATATATATATATATATAGTGTATCACAAAAGTGAGTACATTCCTCACATTTCTGCAAATATTTAAATATATCTCTTGCATAGGCTGTTGAACCGTACGTATGTTGTGTGTGTACGTTGCACTAAATAATTGTCTGTTGTCTTCTTATAATAATGGACCATATGTATGTATATATGTACGTTGTGTGATATATAATGGACTGTTGTCCTCGTGTCTGAATGCCTACCTTAACTGCCCATGATTCAGCTAGTGGCATTGGTGTGTATGTGTCAGAACATATAATACACATAACATAACAACATACCTGTTTCTGCTGCTGCTTGCTTCTGAGGGATTTGCCAACCGTCCTTGGAGGAGCCAGAATCTGTTTAAGGAAACGCTTCAAAACAAGGACCCAGGACAAATGTGTGTTTTCATTATATCGTTTATTCACTAGCAGGCATCCCGTCAGAATGACTGACAATCTTAGGCTTTGGTTCTCTGACTCCATTTTGAGACTGTCACCCCCCCCCCCCGATGGAGAAACCTTCTTAACCCATCTTGTTTGTTCGGTGTTTCAAATTCAACTCCACAAAACTTAACTCAGCTTACTCAAACTGGAGCACCTGCCATGTCACGTTCGATCCCTGTCCGGATACTTCCAGTGCAAATTGATCGGTCACAAAGTTTGATACATGTCAAAACATGTCTCTGTTGTTCACTCATCGCTAGATAGATAGATATATAGATAGATAGATAGATTACAGACAATTAACTGCTTCTACCCGGCTATTATCTAACATCTTTTCATGGGACAACACTGACAAAATGACACTTTGACACAATAAAAAGTGGTCTGTGTGCATTTATATAACAAAGTTAATTCATTTTCCCCTTAAAATAGCTTTTAGTCTATATTAAACTGTAAAAGCTCTACTGTTAATTTTATAAAATTATTTTCATACAATAGCTTGAGTTAAAGTTCAAAATACAAATGTCAAGTATCATGGTTAAATTGTTCTCTAATTCATTTCAAATGCCTGTCTTCTCAAATGACCTACTGTTAATTTTATATGCCGGGCTCTTTGGCTTGTATGCTGATAAACTTTTTCAAATACACTTGTGATGTTTGGCTGTATAAGGGTATTAACTTTGGTCCAAAACAGACAGTTCCTTCTTTAATCAAATTTTTTATACTTATCACAGGCATACTGATATAAAACCTATCTAAGAACACTCACAGACACATAAAATGGATAGCTACTTCGGCATCCATAGAGAACAAACTCACACATGCAGACAAAGTGTTTTTAATATACATATTAATATAATAATATATAACATAATATAATATAATAATATACATTATAGTAGATTATAAATAGATTTATTTGTTACTGAAATATAGACTATCTACAGATTATCCACAAGAACCCTTCAAACACCTAAAAGGACACCAGACAGCATACCATGCTGATGCTCTGATTGTAACAATTTCTGCTACCTACTGTTGGCATAGAAGAGAAGCCTGCAAATTTCACCTTACAGACTCTGAATATCAGGCCTTTATGGAGAACGACTAGATCACTCTCTGAGACGCCATAACTCATGAAACCATTAATCAAGAAAAGACAGAACTGGTTTGATGGGAGTCATGGGACCATCTGTCTTCTTATTGAAGCTAAATGTCAAACACATCTGGCTATGAAGAACCAGCATAGAGCTGGCAATAAACGTGCTCATAAACAAACTGTAGCAGACTTCCAAAGAGACATCCAAGAAACCTAGAACAACTGTTGGCAAAGAAAAGCAGCAGAAATACAATGCTACATTGACCAGCAAGACCTGTGCAGCTTCTATGCAGCAACCAAGGCAGACTAATGGACGTGGATGTGGCTTACAATCATCACTGACAGTGAGAGTATTCTGGCAAGGTTGAGATATCACTTCAAGAACCTCCTCAATGACCACATCAACACGCCAGATGATCTCCTGTGAATGACCCTGCAGCATCCCATCCGTCACTGGATGACACTATAACACTCCATCTAGATCTTCAATCTTAAATGCATGAAACCTGGCAAAGTCCCAGGACTCAACAACATCCCACTGAAGCTCCTCACCCACAGCGACCCCAAGATGAGCAACTTTTTCATTCTCTTTATACTGAAGATCTGCAAGACAAAGACTCTCCCCAGCAATATCCGTGATGTGACGGTTGTGACAATATTAAAAAAGGGAGACCATCAGAACTACAATAACTATCGGGAAATATCACTGCTAAGCATCGCCAACAAGATCTTCATCTGCATTCTCATAGACCATTTCCTCATCCTTGCTGAAGATCTCCTGCCAGTCCTAATGTGGTTTTCGACCTTCCTATAGGACCACTGACATGACAAATACAAGAAAAGAGCCTTGAACAGCAATAGCCCGCAATGTTTATCTTTTGAGACTTAAAAAAGGCCTTTGACAAAGAATCCTGACTTGCTATGTGGGTAGTTCTTATTAGGTTTGGCTACTCACTTAACTTTGTCACCCAAGTGCATGCCCTACATGACAGAATGGTGGGGAGAATATGCTGCCAGAACGCCCTCTTGGACTCATTTCCTATTACTGGTGGCCTGAAGAAGGGGTGTATTCTGGCACCAACATGTTTCTCTTTCTACACAACAGCAATGCTAAATGAGATACCACCAGGCACGACTTCCATTGACCTCTGTTACCACTTGAATGGAGGGGTTTTCAACTTCGCTTGACTTCATGTCAGAAGCAAGATCACAATGAGTTCAGTACAGGAGCTGTAGTATGCTGACGGCAATATCACCCAAGTCAGACTGGAGGCGACTTCCAGACACTAACAGACATATAATGTGGTCTATGAACGATTTGGGATGCAGGTCAACACACCACATGGACTGCCGCTCCCAAACACTAACATCACTGTCAATGGACAACCACTGGAGCAAGTAGATGAGTTCTTGTATCTGAGGAGCATTCTAATATCAACATCCATGTGTAGAAAAGACATGGAAAATAGAATCAGAACAATCCACTCTGCTTTTGGCCGATTTAACTGCTGCATATTTAACAACCACGCAACTGACGACGGCCACCAAAATCATATAGAAGCGAGGTAAAAATGCTAAAACACTGCTAAGTTTTGAGATATTGTGTTGAACAAAGATGGCGGCGTAGTTCAGAAAATAACCAAAAATGTGGTCTGGGACGTAGTTAACGGCGAACTGATTGAATTCAAAATTCGACAATTTTTATAATAATTTTGAAACGTTTTCATTGGTTGTTTAGCACAGCCGGTGTTTATAAAAATGATTGGCGAATCCATTTGTCTAATACCCCCATAATAATAACGTTAAGAAAGAAATAGCGACAGCTAAGAGAGAATTTACGGAAAGCACTAAAAAGTGCATCGAAGCACAAAAACTAGGAACTCTAGACTTCTGGAAAATCTACAACAGTGTAGTAAATAATGGGCAATCAACAATTCCCCCACTAACCAACAATCACGAGGTTGTCTCCTCGGTAACCGACAAGGCTAACATGCTTGCCAGTCGGTTTGCCTCAAACTCCACACTGGACCCTTCCAACCACCCCCTACCTGACTTTCCTATGCGGACAGACGCCACACTAGACGATCTGAAAACCACCCCTGCTCAGGTGCATGCTATCATAAAAAACCTTGATACCTCAAAAGCATGTGGACCCGATCTTATCCCAGCTGTGCTATTAAAAAAGTGCTCAGCCGAAGTAGCTTCAGTTCTCTCCAAACTCTACAACAAATGCCTTAATGAAGCTTGCTTTCCGGTCTGTTGGAAAACTGCTTCTGTTGTACCAGTATTCAAGAATTCTGGCGAAAGGACAGACCCATCAAATTATCGCCCCATTAACCTCCTCCCACTTTTTGCCAAAATATTTGAGACCATAATTAACCATGCTCTAGTCCATCATCTTACAGATGCTAAACTACTCACTGACAAACAATATGGATTTAGACAAGCCCGTTCCACAACAGACATCCTAACTGTGATCTCTGAACGTATATACCATTCACTGGACAACGCGGGGGAGGGCAGAGCGGTAGCTCTAGATATATCTAAGGCTTTTGACAGGGTATGGCATGAGGGTCTCCTCAGTAAAATCAGATCATACGGTATCACTGGTAGAATACTTAACATAATTAAATCCTTCTTAGATAAGAGAAAAATCCAGGTTGTCCTCGACGGTCGTACATCTAAACAATATGATATAAATGCGGGGGTGCCCCAGGATTCTATCCTTGGACCTCTATTGTTCCTGATATTCATAAATGACCTCCCCGACAACATTGCCTCTGAGATGGGTATATATGCTGATGACACTACACTCTATGGCAGGCATGACAGGAAGACGAATGAACACATTCCTAAAGAAATGGCAGGAACACTAGAGGAAGACCTCCAATCTGTAGTGGAATGGGGACAAAAGTGGTTGATCGCGTTCAATGCTGCCAAGACTAAACTAGTTTCATTCAATAATTACAAGAAACCCTCTCTACCACCCATAGCAATGGCCAACGACTCTTTATCTGAGAGTCCATCTTTCAAACTCCTTGGCCTAACGTTCACAGGAAACATGAGTTGGAACACTTACATTGAAGGCATTGCCAGGGCCGCTGCGAAAAAAGTAGGCTCTCCGCTGCAAGAAAGGTGGGCTCTCTCTACCGTGCTAGAAAACTACTAACACCCGAAAGTATCCTGTACCTCTATAAGGCCACCATTCGCCCATGTATGGAGTATTGCTGCCACATCTGGGCTGGTGCATCTGCTACTAGTCTCTCGCTCCTTGACAAGGTTCAAAAGAGAGTCGCAAACCTGATAGGCCCTGAACTGGCATCTAAGCTTCAGCCTCTGTCCCATCGACGAAATGTTGCATCCCTCTGCCTTTTCTACAAGTATTTTAGTGGTGAATGCTCTGACGAACTGCAATCACTTGTGCCCCCACGACGTGTGCACCCTCGACAAACCCGACAGGCTGCTAAATCCCACCCCCACACTGTAGAGATCCCTAGATGTAATAGATCTTTTTACTCCAATAGTTTCTTCCCCAGAACCGCTAGACTCTGGAATTCCATTCCAGGTCCCTGCTTCCCCAACAGTACTGACGTGCAGAAGTTCAAGTGTAACGTGAACCGACACCTTGCTGCCCAAATCCCTACATAGTCCCCCAGTAGTTGTTGCCCCTGATAGTAGCCCCCTACACCAAAGTGGCAATTTGCCTTGTTTGGGGTGAAAATGTAATTAAAAAAAAAAAAAAAAAATTAGGAGTCAAAAACATTTTACAAACGCTTCCAGCAACCAAACTTAAGGTAAATCCTCAACATCTCTTGGAGGTTCACCACTAACACAGAAATGCTGGACAGAGCCTCACTAAGCAGTGTCGTGGCCACCATCATCCACCACTGCCTCTTCTGGTTAGGATTAGGACACATCCACAGGATGGATCATTCCAGGCTCCCCAAGAAAATCCTATATGGTGCACTGGCCATTGAGACAAGATGATGAGGAGCACCTAAAATGCACTACAAGAACCGACTAAAGTGCATCCTGACACTCATCAACATCAGCTCATCCTCATGGGAAGAAACTGCCAGAGACCGAACAACGTGGTGGAGGAGATCAATATGTTATGGCATCGTGGATTTCAAGGAAAAGAGGAGGGGAAAAAAGAGGCAAGGTGACGAAGAAGAAAAGAGCGTTGTAAACGATCCCCACCTTCCTCTCTTCTATGAACACTATCGACAGCAATTTCACCACTAACTGGACTTTGCAAGATATGTCAAACATAAATATCAACCGTAAAAATAGGACATGATAGGATCCAATACTTGGACACAGTATATATATATATATATATATATATATATATATATATATATATATATATATATATAACTACTTCATTTAATCGCATAAATTAATATACGAAAGTATAAATTTATGCATAAGCATTAAGTATTTACTTCAACAGTTTTCAATACGTAGGCAGAGCTAGATAGTAAGTTATAAAATATATATGGCGATTAAGCTACACAGAATATTCTGCGTTTCATATATATATATATATATATATATATATATATATATATATATATATATATATATATATATATATATATATATTTAAATATGTATGAATAAAAAATCAATACGAAAAATATATGAATGTTTATATCTTTTCTGTATTTATTTCCTGTGTGTTGACGTGTAGGAATACAAAAAGTCTTTAGAAAAAAAAAAGCAAGAATGTTTCCTTCAAAAGCACATACTTTTCGACCGATCCTTCGGTCTTCCTCAGTGTATATATATATATATATATATATATATATATATATATATATATATATATATATATATATATATGTGCTATCCGCTTATCTTGGCATTTGTTTCCAGCCATCCTGTACATACACTTCACTTTCACTTACCACTGGTATTTAACAATGTTGACTCAGTTGACTCTGTAGTTGAAGATTATGCATCTCATGCCACAAAAATTTTACGTGCAAACACCCCTTGTGGGTATCCATAGTATATATATATATATATATATATATATATATATATATATATATATATATATATATATATATATATATATATAAGTGAGAATGTGTGTGAGGACACTTTTCAACCTATATACTCAACAAATTTTTTGATCTACAGTCTTGAAACTTGGTATATAGGGTATTCAAACATGTGAAAAAAATTGTAATCGGTTTTCCTCCAGAAAAAAAGGCTGTTGAGGAGTCAAAATTGAAAAATTGGTATGTGGAGGTGGGGGGGTCATCGGATCGTATTTTGTCAACTGCTTCATGAATGCGCATGTGTGAAGGATTCACATGACAGATTCCTTATGTTATGAATAAGTATGATTGAAAAGACGAGTCAAGCTGGCCTAATGGTTATCGTACTTAACTTATCGTCTTTGATTTCGATCTCAGCTCGAGTATTTTTATTTTTACTTACAAGAAGTGAACTGTTTAGAAAAAAAAAACATAATGTTCGCATGCACGTATCTCAGTTATTACATGAATTAAAATATAATATTTATGCTATTTTACGACCGGGCAATGCCGGACGGCCTGCTAGTATTTATTAATTTGTGTCCACAATACAAGCACAAGTTGAAGAAAAGATTTAATAAAACGTTTATTGTATGTGGAACAAACCATGAAATAGTGTTTATCAAAATTTATACAAAATGAGTGTGAGTGAAATGATGTACGAATATGTGTGTGCGCATGCGCGTGTACGCTTCTATGTGTGAGTGTGTGTGTGGGGGTGCGCTTGTGTTCCCTTGTGTACGTACACTTATATGGATGTTTGTGACGCATGTAAGATAGAATAGTCTTACAGAATAAAATTAGGTGCTTATTTAGAATCAAATCTATTTCCCAAACAAAAATATAGAAAAATCTTTTAAAAATAATTTGTCGTATGTCATATTCCAAAATATCACGTAACTGATCAAGTATTTTTTTAACTAAAAAAAAATAACAAATTATATGATGAAGCAAGACATTATGTTTTGATCCGCCATGTTTTATTAATAAAGGGGAGGTAACTCCGAACTATCGAGATCGAAATCCGCTTTGTAATGATTACAATTTTCTGTGAAAATCGCTGAGGATCGTTAAAAAGTGAACCTACTACACTTTTATTTTTAAGTCTTAATAGACACCTAAAATTAACCCTTAATAATTCTAATGTTTTCAGGAAAAATTAAATTTTTGTAAATGAGTAATTCCTGGTACCATGTGACATTTCTCGGCATTCACACGCGCACTTACAGGATTGCCAGACTATAATAAATATTTGGAGCCAAATTTTTCAGGGAAAAAGGCCAAAAAAGGCTAAATCGAAAACTGAAGCCACACTTTAGAAGCAAAACAGCTTAAAAAAGGCAAAATGAAAATTTTTTGTTAATATATAAACGGCTATATGTCTGCCTGTCTCCATCTTTTCAAACTCTATCTTATCTGAAACTAAAAGTCGCAGAGCGGCGCTAGGGGCCTCAAATGATTGGATGTTTTACGGGCCATTCTTTTATGGGTCTTTAGCCACTTAAAATTGTTTAAAGGGGCCAAAAAATGTGTCAAAATTGAAAAAAAAATCGTTAAACATTTTCTACATTCATCTTTGTTTAGTTTAATTTTTTAATTTTTAATTAGTTCATCTGCATGTCAAGTTCGCACAGTGATAACGTCACCAACTTTGAATGCTACAGTTTTGGTTTCGATTCTAGTTGATGGTACCTAAATACATTTTTTTTTTTAACTTTTGAAATCACGACTCTATAATAATATATATGAAATCTGGACAAATTAAAATATCATATTTAAGCGTATGATATGCTTGGGAAAAGCACGCCCCCCCCCGCTAGTAGTACATAAAGAGAAAAAAATGGTTGTATTAAAAATGCTAACTGGAGACTACATTGAAGATGTTAACTTCCAAATATTTATATCATTTTCTTTATTTCTTAGCCTTGCAGTACCGAAACTGAAATCATGGGCTTTTCATATATGCTTTTTGGGCAAATTATTTTTTTGTTTAAGAACATTAATAATACATTTTACAGTTTACATATTATTTTTTAAAACATACCAGAAAACTTTAAAGAATATTTGAAAATGTTATATTTAAAGAGTTGTTGATGACTTTATAGATGAGTAACTTCATTTAAATTCCACTCCTCAAAAATAAGATTCTTCCTTTTTTAGGCAATTATGTGTCGGAAAGAAACAAAAACATTATTTCAGCATTTAGATTATGGGGGATTAGTTTTGCATATAAATTTTACGTAAATTTATCACCCTTTTGGGATCGATTGTCTATCCAAATAGGATTTTAAGAGTATATAACCCAATTTCTTTTAGCTAAGTGAAATAAATTGTGTGTGTGTGTTTTTTTAAAAAATTTTTTGAGGGAAGGAATAAAAACTCTATTAGTACTACCACAAACCCTAAGTTCATGTGGCAACAGTCACTCCAAATTTTTCTTTAATTTTATCATTAACCTTTAGTTCAAGTCACCCTCGCCCCCCCCCAAAAAAAAAGAAGAAGAGAATACTTTACATCTAAGAACAAGAACGATTAGATGCCATTCCATCACTATCTAACAAGAAAGTGAGAGATCATGTTAAATCAAACTTATATGCAAAGCTGATCCTTCAATCCAAATTCTCAAATAATCGTTTGCTTTTTTACCCAAGTTTTTCAAAGGGTTCATTCTAGTGCTGGGATGATTAATTTGAAATCAGAAAAATCTGAACTTTTGTGGGTATCAGAATTGGAAAAATTATAGGCTTATTTCCGATTCTAAAAGCGATTCTTTTAAATTTTTTCTTGACAATAAAAAAACTGAAACAAGCACAATGTATTTATTTATTAGAAGATTGTTTATTTACAACATAAGACTAAGGGCCACAGGATCACAGGACCACAGGATAAGAATCCTATTCCTAAATTTACCATAAACTCTGAAAGTTTTATGTTTTTAAAATTGTAAATTATGGTAAACAAAGTAAATATTCTAGAGTTCACTTGCCTACTTCTTTATGAAGTCTTTTAAAATGTTCAGATTTCTTTTCGTATCTATTTACTAAACGTCTGCATGAACCTCTCAAAGAGCTTTTCGTTAGTATTATAAGACTACAATGCTGGAACAAGCTTTAATTTTTATTTTGTTGGTGCTGTTTGTTGTCTGGTCTCTGAAATCATGTTTTATTGTATTTTTTCCAATTTTGACACAAGTTAAAAATATAGATGAAAATCTCACAATGTGTTTATCAAAATCTTGAATACAACAAAAACAATTAAGAACATTGTCAAATTAAAAAAAACAGTTTATACAGATGTGTTGTCAAACTGTTTGTTGCAGGGCCGGTTGTCCAGAGAAAATTGACCCAACAATTAACAAGGTAGACATGGGCAAAACGTAAACAGCACAAAAAAGGCAAAAAATAATGACAGACACAGGTTGTTTGGTTAAAGACGAGGGTTCGCCTTTTATTTGCAAAGGAAACCGAAAATCATATGATCTGGATGCTGGTTGTCCGGAAGGTCGCACGTCACTGGGGGCTAAGGTCTGGAGATCTGGAACAGGTACTCTACACGTAGCATGGCTTAGGGTTGCTCGGTAGGTCTGGAATGATGTCAGGGCGATCCAGAACAGACAGTGGACACTGAGAATGAGGTGGTCAGTGTTAAGGAATGGATGACACTGAGAACGTAGGGTCAGTGTTAAGGAATGGACGGTCGGTAGGGAGTCAGGTGCAGGCGAGGTTGCAGACTGAAGGGGCAAGGTGCAAGCGAGGTTGGCGGAAAGCTGCAAGAGGAGCTAGAGGGCACCAAGGGCTGGAAGGCTGGAGGAGTTAGCTGGAGGCACTGGAGCAAGCTGGAAAGGCTGCGGGAATGAGCAGGAAGCTGCTTGAGTGAGCTGGAGACTGGGAGTGAAGTTTGCTGCTGGTGGGTCTTAGGAGGCAAGCAGTAGTGAATCGTATTAGTAGAAAAACTTATTAGCCCTGATAAGGGCTGGTTGTTTAGCCCTGATAAGGACTGTTTGAACTACTGCTGAGACGGTTGCCACTGCTGCTGCTGGGAATCCTTCGGCTGGTGGATTCAGTTGACGTGACTGGTAGCGTCATTTGTCGCTTCGGGAGCCTCCTCCTTCTCCCTGGCCGGGCACCAGACCTGGCTGAAACTGCCAGGTTGGGCCGAGGCTGGCCGTATTCATTTGGCCAGCGTGATGTTAGAGGCGTCGCTCCTAATAAGACACAAACGACTCTAATTAATTCCAGAACGAAATTTATGCAATCAAAAGTAGCTTGGGAGTTTGTTGATTCCATTTAAATTAATTTCGTCTAAAAAGTAAAAAGTCAATTGTCTGAATTATTGGCGTTTTGTTTGATATATTTGAATTCCAACGTGTGTAGCGAACTTGATGATGAAAAGAAAGGGAAGGCAAATGTATTCACTGAACCCGGATAATGTTCATACGTTTAGCTCATGTTAGCTTATTGCGTCCTTTGTTTAAGGGAAGGGAAGGCAAAGAGAATAGCAGGGGCCAAGAAAGAAAGAAAAATGGAGGCGGTGATTTAAAACTGCAACATGTTATCCAGCCTAGCTTTCACAAAGCACATACACAGACACAATGCACAACACAAGTTTGAGAAATATATAGTTATCGCCTCTTATTTCCAGCACTTACATGTTTCAATCCATAGGTGGCGATATCAACTTCCTTTCTCTCTTTCTCTATCTCTCTCTCTTTCTCTCTTACATCTGGAACATCAAGCAGAATGGACATGCTTAAAATATTCTCCTCCTGACTTGCTTGTAATTATGTCTTGTATGAGTTGCCTATAATAAATTCACACAGTTTGTAAATTACACAGGAAGTGAGCTTTGTTTCTTTATTTGCTGTCCATCTATAAATGTTACTTTTTCGACAGAAGATTATTTACAAAAATACCGGAAAAATGTTTAAAATTGAAATAAATAGAAATACTGATATACATTAATTGGTAATATAAATAAATTAAATATAAAACTATTTCGTTGAGAATTGATAGTGGGACATTAGTTTCATACATAAATTTAATTCAAAATGAGCTCCTATTTCTGAAACATTCAAGCATTTTAGAGCAGTTAACCAATTTATTTTTTCTATGGGAGATAAATTCTGTGTATTTTGGAGGGTGGCTACTTTTTTAAGCGATCATGTATAGCTTTATGACCTTGCCAGACAGACTTAGGGTTAATAGTAAAAAAAATTAGTGAACGTTCCTAAAATGTCAGAATGATGATCATTTGAGAGTAAATTTATATACGAAACTGATCTCCCACTATAAATCATAAAAAGTATTTTTTTATGGCAATATTTTCAAGTTTAGATTTAATCACCTAAAAAAGTAAAATCTGTTTTAATTATTTATTTTTTTTGCAGGGGGAAGATTAACCTATGGAGTGAATGTGGTATTCAGGTAATTAATTAGCTTAGAGTAATCTTAGAAAAATTGTAAGACAAAATATAATATCTATAATATAAAGCTGAATGTCTGTGTGTGTGTCTGGTCACAAATAGGCTCCTATATGGTTGACTATTATAGAAAACTGATCACATATAATGATAGAAGATGTATCGAGACACAGGAATGGGTATGTTTGATCTGGCATAATGATGATTCATTAAAATTGTGGGGTCTGCATAAGTGCCTGGTCCACAAAGTATGGAAATAAAAAATTAAAAAATTAAAAAAAACGTTTACAAGTGTTTTTGATATAGATGTACATAATAATACTTTGATAAGTATGTTTTAACTTAAATAGAGATGGTATAATAAAATTGTGGGGTTTACGTTCGCGCCTGGCCTCCATAGAATGGAAATATGTCACAAAGTTTAACAAGGTTTTTTAATATAGATCCACAGAATATTGTGATAAGTGTTTCAGTGTGAATAGGTATGGTATAATAAATTATGGGATTTTATTTTATTTTTACTTTCATCATATTTTGCTTTGGTTTTGATACCCCCAAATTCGAAGCTATCTCTTTATAACCCTTCCTTTTCATAACCTATCATACTTTCATAAATCAGAGTCCATTTTCTATAGGCTGTTTTTGAACCCAGTCAACGATGGGTACTTTTTCTAGTATATATATATATATATATATATATATATATATATGGACTCTCCCATCGATTCCGATATATGAGGTTCCGCCACAACAACTAAGTTGCTTGGAAATCCACATGGATGATTTGTTTATCGTGGTGAAGGTTTTGTGTAGAACCAACCACGATTTTGGTATTACTGCTAACCAACTAATGCATGTCTTAACGAGATTGGGGGTGCATCTCTCTTAGTTAATTAATGCGCCCCCAGATACCAACCTGGAAATTTCTACAACTCGGTGCGGAACATACAGCACCTAACCTTCCTAAATGGTTTGCCATCTGGTGCTGGCCAGGCTCAATGTTGCTTAACTTGGTGATCTGGCAAGAACCGATGTGCCAACACGCGATTGTGCCATATATATATGCTGTTAACAGTATATGAATGCTCAATTATGAAATATGATAATTAAGTCATCTCTCCTTTTTAGCTTAAATTTATTGGTATATGAACAATTACTGAATTATATTAACCCAGTATAATTTGGAATACGACAAATTTGTGTGTGTGTGTATATATATATATATATATATATATATATATATATATATATATATATATATATATATATATATCCCAAACAATTTTTGCCCTGTTGTTATTTTTAATTTATTAGCAATTTTTGTTGCAAATAAAAAGACTTACATTTTAAGTACACACCATTGGAATTAAATTTTATGAGAACATTTGAAATATACGTAAATTGAAATCAAAATCTATTGAAACGTTAATAAATGTTTAGTTAGGAATTAATTTTAAATCAATCATTATTTACAAGTTTAATTTACAGTTAATTCTCGATTATTTGCTACTTTGAAACAAAAGAAAAATTCAATCTTCTTTGGCAATAATTAATTTACTCCTACATTCCGATAGTTCGAATTGGTCGATTAATATTTGACCTTCAATAAATAATGGAGAAAATTAATGCGTTTAGCTTTTCATACTGCACACTGGCTTTTTTTGACTTCGCTGAAAAGAAACCTGTAAATGGAAATTTTGTTTAATGTAAAGTTATTATGAAAATATCACAAATGCTGTGCTGTTACTATCAACAGCTTAAAAATATTTATAACGTTTTTCTAGTGATCACCAAATATATTTTTTTATGTGAAATCACTGAAAAAAATAGCTAAAAATTAAAAAAAAGGGAGGGCAATAAAACTTTTAGAGCCCAAACTTAATTATTATTGTTAACATTGTCACTAATAATTATTATCTAATATATATAAAGTCTTGGATTTTTAACCTTTAAAACTATGCAAAAATATTCATTTTTATCATTTGTTTGAAAACTATTTTGTCAGTAAGTCATTTAATAATCTGCAATCACTGCATCAACTTGTTCTCTCGAATTCACTATAGTACCAATGAAATTTAAGGGATCATCAGTTGTTTACCATGGAGCACTGTTTCAGGGATTTTATTTGTAAAATAGTAAATAAAAAAACATAATTTAAAAATACCTATGCAGTATTTAAATACCAAACTTCTTTACAAAAAGATAATTATAACATTTTCTTTAATAATTGATATCAAATAAATATAAATAGCCAAAATGGAAGCAAATTCTTTTAAAAAGGCCAAACTACTTCATAAAAGGCCAAACTACTTCATAAAAGGCCAAACTCGCACAATTTTGGCCTTAAAAAGGCCAATCTGCAACCCCGAGCACATATTTCAGTCGACACCGGCTGCCCCCTGACCTCTAAGAGGTCACAGCGCATGCGTAGTGAATGATCTCTCGCTGAATTATCCCGGCAATGTGTCGTCCATGTCGGCTAGTGCTGCTATTTTTCTCCAACTCATCTTCTCTTCCTCATCCAACAATTACATGGCATACCTCGTACGCAAGTCGGCACCAAGGATAGTTTTAGTGACATTCGACAGCCTGGGAACACTTTACAAATCGCATTTTGTGGAAGAAAAATAAGACATTCAGTCTCATTTTTAAAACCATACATTTTTTTTTTTTTTTTTTTACACATTTCTAGATGGATTTATTACCGTGTGGAATTGCTTTTTTCAAAAGAACTACTTTAATATTTAAAGATAATAGTGTGATGACTATTAGTCTTTTATAAATTAATCTTCTGTAATTAATACCAAATAGTATTATTATTATCATCCATGTGATGAGAGAGATCTGACTCGATTGTCAGTAGTACATTATTGGGTAAAATGTTCCATTTTTAGTCAAACTTTAAATATAACACCGACATTAAAGTAGCTTAAATATGTAATCGCAATAATTTTTTATTTTAAAACTGTCAACAGTGTTATTCATTTATTTTTTTTCATTAATCTCTTTAAATAATGTTTAAGTAATTCTTTAATATCTTCTCTGTTAAAAAAAATACTTTTTTTTTTATTCCACCATCGAACACGTTAAGAGATAAGATAGGTATTCGATCACAAAATAATAAAAACTGATCGAGTTTTGTCATAACTTGGTTATAAATTTATTAGTAAATAGTTTTTGTGTCGATTTAAAAAAAAAAAAAAAAAAAAATTAAAATCTATTTTAAATTTTACCAATTACGACAATGACAACTATATGCTTATAAAATTCGAATTTACAGGTAAGTTTATTTCTTTTTTTCATTACTGATTTTTTACAATTATTTTTTTAAAAAAAATAACTGTTATTGCTTAATCGAACAAATTAGATGGACGTTTACGAATTTTCCTGTCATGTTTTATACACTTTAAAATTTTTTTTTTAAAGTATTCAGTTTTAATGATGCGAGCAGGGCGCGGTCGAAAATCACGGTTTTTTTTTGTTTTTTTTTTCTTCTTTCCTAAGCTAACAATTTTTTTTTTTTTTTTTTTTTTTTTAATAGATACTTTTGTAGTTTACAGATTATGCTGAAATAATGTTATTATTTAGAAACCCGTTCATAATATTGAGAGGAACGCTGGAATGGATTTGTTAACAATTCTGTACTTTCACTTAAGAATTTAACAAACAAACCATACTGCAAAAATTTGTATTTAACTCGAAAAAATAGCAGGGTTCGTAAAATGCAGAAGTACCGAATATTACATATAAATGTAAATGAGAAATGACCTTATAGTCGACAGTTTAAAGGCTTTAAAATCATTTTGGCATTTCTCAAAGATGTCGATCAGACCATTCTTATGTTTATGGGGTGGGAGAAACATGGGCGGACCTGAACGAGCTTTCCCCCCTTTCCGTAAAATTCTTTTTCACGTTATTTTTTTTCTTCTGCGGATTCTCGTCAATAACAGACTTGACTTTCATATTAGCAGAAAATTTTTTCTTGAAAGTTTATTTAATGATTTTTAACGTGGGATGGGGGTCACTTTTCAATTATAACGTTTGAATTTAACCTGCGAAAACTTTTTAAAGTAGCGCAATACCAAAAATGCGTAAGCACCTTTTATTTTTTTTATAAAAACATTTGGTCAATGTCAAGTTTCTTTCCAACTCCTCAAAAAACTTTAAAATGACGACTTTTAAAGGTTTTCGGTGATGCTGAAAACGAATATCACATGTAAATTGGGGACAGATAAGTAGTTTTCATGATATAAAGAAATAACTTTTTCAAAAAGTGGGGATCATCACTTTCCTAAATTTAACGTAAAATTAGCACCCACTTTCTAACCACCTAGTAATTTCTTCATATCATAAAACAAATTTAACTGTGATATTCGTATTCCGAAAACCGGCGCTGTTTTTACTTCGTTCATTTTTTTCATATCATAATTTAGGACGCTAATTATGCTGTCAGTAAGTTTACAAAAACGTACTTTTGTTTTTCGTTCTTTTTTTTATTATAGAACTTGTATAGTTGTTAACTGCTGCTTCTGCAGTTTAATATTTCACAAAAATTTCGTTTACATTAGTTTACATTAAAAACTATACAAGTTCTATGTAAAAGGGGTTTGTATTACTGTACACACAGATTCGAAAAAGTTGTCACAAAACATATAGAACAAATAAATGTTATCAAAGGCAAGATAAGTTACTTTTATAACTGGATATGTTTTTAGTGTTTATATTTAATGTAACATGTTTATTCAGCTCGAAAAACATACAGTGAGTGTTTATGTATTCGAAAATTTAAAATGGCAGCCGACTCTGTCTTTGAGGCGGTAAGTTTTGGAAAATTAGTTATAAATAAAAAAAAAAAAACAGACAAAATACTGTTAGAAACTCGCTCAATATATGTTACCGTGACATAGGCTGACATATAGTCGGTGGGTTTTTAACAGTATTTTGACTGTTTCTTTATTTATAACTCCTTTTCCCAAACTTACCGTCTCCGAGAGAGAGTCGGTCGGTCGCCATTTTGAATTTTCGAATACATCGGTAAACACTGTATGTTTTTCGAGCTGAATAAACATGTTACATTAAATATAAACACTAAAAACATATCCAGTTAGTTAGAAAAGTAACTTATCTTGCCTTTGATAACATTTATTTGTTATATATTTGTTTAGTGACAACTTTTTCGAATCTGTGTACAGTAAAACAAACCACAAAAGTATATTTTTGTAAACTGCTCGTGACAGCATTATTTAGCGTCGTAACTTATGAAAAAATAAACAGATCTCTTTAGTAAAAAAAACAAAAAACAAAAAAAAAAAAAAACAGCGCCGGTTTTAGAGGGTGCTGAAAACGAATATCAGTTAAATTTGTCTTATGATATGAAGAAATTACTAGGTGGTTAGAAAGTGGATGCTCATTTTACGTTAAATTTATATAGGAAAGTGATCCCCCACTTTTTGGAAAAGTAATTTCTTCATATCTTGAAAACTACTTATCTGCCTCAAATTTAAATGTGATATTCATTTTTAGCACCAGCGAAAACCTTTAAGTCGTCATTTTAAAGTTTTTTGAGGAGTTGGAAAGAAACTTGACATTGACCAAACATTTGAATTATTTCATTTTACACCACAGACAGCGGACACGTGACACGTTTAAAGAGAGTTGTGCTGATTGACCACAAAGTGGGGTATCAATTTATTAGGACGTTATAATTGAAAAGTGATCCCCACGTTAGAACTTATTGAATAAACTTTCAGTAAATAATAATAAAAAAAAATCCATGCTAATATGAAAGTTAAGTTTCTTATCGCCGATAATCCGTAGAAAACACATAAGAAAACGACAGAGGTGAGGTGGGGGTGGCTCGTCCAGGGCCGCCGAAATGTTTATTCAATTATATTTCCCCTTTTATTATTGCTACCAATCCTTTAATTTATGAAACTCTATGTAACTACAGAGCACAAATAAATAACAAAATTCTATATATCTATATAAAGCAAAAATGGTAATTAGTAAAAACCTGAAGAGTGCTCGCTGCTCAAGTGCTCAACTGCTCAATACTATTGCAGAGCAAATATATATATATTTTTATTACCGTGTGTAACTAAGCAGATAATCTACTTACACGTGTTTCGATTATCGAATCATATCAACGATCCGATAACTTCATCAGACTTTACAGAAATCTGTAAAGTCTGAAGTTATCGGATCTGATACGATTCATTCGGTCATCGAAACATGTGTAACTAAGCAGATAAAACGGAATAGATATATAATGAATAAAAAATGGCCGGCATTTGAAAGTGAGTTAAAACCTTGAAACTGTCGATGAGAACATTTCCGGTTAAAATTAAGTTTAAAGGCAAATGGGTTTGTTTTATAATCCACAGAGGTACGAAAAAGTGGTCATATATTCAAATATATAACAAATGTCATCAACGGCAAGATAAGTTACTCTTCTACCGACCCGGAAAAGTTTTTCGTGGTTTTATTTACTCTAAAAACGTTTATTCTATTCAAAAATCAGTGTCAAGCAGCGTTACAAGAAAAATGACAGTGAATTGACACCTAAATATTAAACCAAATACAAATCCTATTTTTCGACCACACCTTCAACGATAGAAATATTTATTCTATTCGTCTGTAGTAAACATTTATTTCAATAATACAGTCGCATTTATATATATATATATATATATATATATATATATATATATATATATATATATATTTAAACACCGCCTAATACAGTTCAAAGGTAATTTTCCGAACCAATTAGTTTGTTTTAAATATTTATTTTATTAAAACATTTTTTTACGGTACTTTTGAAGAATACGGGCCGTGCTATTTTTAAACAGGATTTTCAAGTTAAATTCAATTTTTACGGTATCTTCACATTAAATTGTGAGGTGAATATACGGAATAATTACGAAATGACCTTCCACATATTAAGAAGGGCTTTCTAAATAAGTTAACGTTCAGACTTCAACACGGTCTGCATAAGTAAAGTATCCATTTTGGTTGTACGGCACAATCACGTTGACACACCGGTTCTCGTCAGAGATCACCGAAGTTAAGCAACGTTGAGCCTGGCCAGGTACCAGATGGGTGACCATTTGGGAAGGCTAGTCGCTGTATGTACCTTCTGGGAAGGTTGGGCGTGGGGCCAGCACTACCAGCAGTCACCCTCACTTTGTAAAAAGAACTTCTCGCTACAAAAGCATCTACAAAGTTGTAGACTACTAATAACCAAAATGGGTCCATCTACAACTAATAAACCAAAATGGGTCCATCTACAACTAATAACCAAAATGGGTCCATCTACAACTAATAACCAAAATGGGTCCATAGGTGCATAGGCTATGCACCTATGGACCCATTTTGGTTATTTTGTTTAAAAACTTTTGGTATGACTCCAATCGAATGGTTAAAAATATCGGGTTTGTATTACTGTACACATAGATTCGAAAAAGTTGTCAAAAAACAAATATGTAACAAATAAATGTTATCAAAGGCAAGATAAGTTACTTTTCTACCACACTAGATATAATTTTCGTGTTTTTATTCAATGTAACATGTTTATTCAACTCGAAAAGCATACAGTGTTTACCAATATATTGGAAAATTCAAAATGGCGCCCGACTCTGTCTTTAACTCCGTAAGTTCGGGAAAAGGTGTTATAAATATGCTGGAAATGTCTTCTCAATTATTAAATCATTTCTTTCTGACAGGTTCATAAGAGTAGTAGTTGAGGGGCAAAAATCAGAAGCCCACAGTATTAATGCCGGTGTCCCTCAGGGGTCCATCCTGGGCCCAACTCTTTTCCTGATCTACATTAATGATCTTCCAAATCACATCCTTACATCATTTGTAGACATTTATGCTGACAACACTACCATTTATGGTAGCACATCTAAGACAGTAAACGACCAAGTTCTCTCCACTTCTCTCTCCTCTGATCTTGAGCACATAGTACAATGGGGAAAGGAGTGGCTGGTTACTTTTAATGCATCTAAAACCAAGCTTCTCTCTTTACATCATCAACATTCTGATCCCCATCTGGCATCAATTGAAATGAATGGCTCTCGTCTTCAGGAGGCCTCAAGTTTTGACAAGCTTCTTGGCTTGACCATTACTCCTGATCTTAAATGGAACATGTACATCAAATCTGTTGCCAAGGCCGCTGGAAAAATGGTGGGATCTTTCTATCGATCTGGTAGATATCTCACTGCTGATGCTATTCTCTATCTATATAAGAGCCAGGTACGTCCAAGGATGGAATACTGTTGCCACATCTGGGCAGGAGCTGCTAGAAAGGACTTGTCCTGCCTTGATAGTGTTCAAAATAGACTTTGTAGCCTCGTAGGAGATGTCCTTTTCTCTTCCTTGCAACCTCTATCTCACAGAAGAGATGTTGCGAGTTTGTCTCTGATGTATCGTTATTTTCATGGAAAGTGTTCAACTGAGCTTCAATCTATGGTCCCCCCTTGCCAAACTTTCACAAGAAACACTCGTCTAGCTGTAAACACTATCAATAATTCCCCCCACTCTTTATCTGTGCCTAAACCTAAACGTAGATTCCATGAACAAAGCTTCTTTCTTAGAACTGCATGCCTGTGGAATTGTCTTCTGTTTTCCTGCTTTCCGGCTGACTACAATATGGTTGTCTTCAAGTCTAACGTAAATAAGTTCTTGATGAGCCGTTCTATATAAGTTATCAAATTTAACAAATTTTCATTACTAATGATTATTATATTGTCCAATTTCTACTGTACACTCTTTAACCCTTATCTTTGAGTGGTCTCTTGGCCTTGATAATGTGTTGATGCCTTTGAAAAAAAAAAAAAAGAAAAAGTCCAATGTGAACAAGTTGCAAAATTCCCACTGTTTACTATGCTAAAATCACAATGACTAATGTATACCTATTAACCCTTATCCTCGAGTGGCCTCTGGGCCTTGATAAGCGGTGACACCCATGTAAAAAAAAAAAAATAATAATATAATAAACTAGACAACATACTGTTAGAAATTTGCTCAATATATGTTACCGTGACATAAGTTGACATATATTCGGTGGATTTTTAATAGTATTTTGTCTAGTTTATTATTTATAACACCTTTTCCCAAACTTACCGTGTTAAAGAGAGTCGGGCGCCATTTTGAATTTCCCAATACATCGGTAAACACTGCATGTTTTTCGAGCTGGATAAACATGTTACATTGAATAAAAACACAAAATATATCCAATTTTGTAGAAAAGTAACTCATCTTGCCTTTGATAACATTTATTTGTTATATATTTGTTTTTTGACAACTTTTTCGAATCTGTGTACAGTAATACAAACCCAAAATATCTTTCTTTTTCTCGGGTCCCTAAGAACGATTTTGACATTAGGGGAATATGTTATCCATTAACCCCAATGTACTCCTTGGGCGTTGAGTTCCATGGCGACCAGCAGAAAAATTTAATGGTTGCTCCCTTAGTCCCCCCCCTTCTTTATGAATATTAAAAGAAAAAAGTTACTGAACATTTATTAATAATTTCTCACTTTTACAAACATTTCTTTTTAAATTTCTTTTTAAATGACGACTTTTATTGATAAGTAAATCTTTTTTTTTTTCTTTTTTTTTTTTTTTTGTAATAGTGTTTGTGAATGGGTATGCTGACAACAAATATCACTTAAATTTTGCAAATATTCCCCCCCCCCCTCTCAAAATTGTTTATTCCAAAAGCTGTTCTTAACATGGGGAGATTTACCAGTAAATGGTTTAGTTTTTTTTTTTTTTTTTTAATTCAATTTTCACCCCAAACAAGGCACAGTGCCACTTTGAAGCAGGGGGCTACTATTAGGGAATTAATTAGCGGGGTCATTATGAAGGGAGAAGAGTAGAAAGATGTTTGTTAACATTACACTTGAACTTCTGCATATCATTGCAGCTGGGAAAGCAGAATCCCGGAAGAGAGTTCCAAAGACCCGCAGTTCTGGGGAAGAAACTATTGGAGTAAAAGGCTTTCTTGCACCTAGGGATCTCTACTGTAAAGGGATGAGACTTAGTAGCTTGTCGGGGGTAGTTACGTCGGGGAGGTACAAGTGTCAGAGCATTCACCATTAAAGTATTTGTAGAACAGGCAGAGGGATGCAACATCTCGTCGATGGGACAGAGCTTGAAGCCTAGATGACAGTTCAGGACCTATCAGGTTGGCGATTCTTTTTTGAACCCTGTCCAGAAGCGAGAGACAAGCAGCAGGTGCACCAGCCCAGATGTGACAACAGTACTCCATACATGGGCGAATGGTTGCCTTATAGAGATATAGGATACTGGCAGGCGTAAATAGTTTTCTAGCACGGTAGAGGGAGCCAACCTTCCTTGCAGCAGCCTTGGCAATGCTCTCAATGTATCTATTCCAGTTCATATTCCCTGTAAACGTTAGGCCGAGGAGTCTAAAAGAAGTACTTTCAGGCAATGTGTTCTTAGCCATTGCTATTGGTGGTAGAGAAGGTTTCTTGTAGTTATTGAAGGAAACAAGCTTAGTCTTAGCAGCATTGAATGTGACCAACCATTTTTGTCCCCATTCCACTACGGATTGGAGGTCGTCCTCTAGTGTTTCTGCCATTTCCTTGGATATGTGTTCATTTGTTTTCCCCTCATATCTGTTATAGAGAGTGGTGTCATCGGCAAATATACCCATCTCCGAAACAATATTATCAGGGAGGTCGTTTATGAATATCAGGAATAATAGAGGTCCAAGGATAGACCCCTG
The DNA here is from genome assembly GCF_053919585.1 of Euprymna scolopes. NCBI lineage: Eukaryota > Metazoa > Mollusca > Cephalopoda > Sepiida > Sepiolidae > Euprymna > Euprymna scolopes. Next base: position 28,819,301 of record NC_136484.1, on the reverse strand, counting down.
AGGTACTCCCGCATTTATATCATATTGTTTGGATGTATGTCCGTCGAGGACAACTTTGATTTTTCTATTACTTAAGAAGGATTTAATTACATTATGAATTCTTCTAGTGATTCCATATGATCTAATTTTCCTTAGAAGACCATCGTGCCATACCCTGTCAAAAGCCTTAGATATATCAAGGGCCACCGCTCTACCCTCCCCTGTTTTATCCAATGAACGGTATATACGTTCAGAAACTACAGTTAAGATATCTGCTGTTGAACGGGCTTGCCTGAATCCATATTGTTTGTCAGTCAGGAGTTTAGCAGCTGTTAGGTGCTGGACTAGGGCTTGATTAACTAAGGACTCAAATATTTTGGCGAAAAGCGGGAGGAGGCTAATGGGGCGATAATTTAGTGGGTCAGTTCTTTCACCAGAATTCTTGAAGACTGGTACCACAGAGGCGGTTTTCCAGCAGTCGGGAAAACAAGATTCGTTATTTTTTTTTTTTTTTATTTTTTTTTTTTTTTTACATTAGGTCGTCCACCTCCACAAATGTTAAGAACGGCTTTCAGAATAAACACCTTCAACCTCCCCATATTAACAACGGATTTCGGAATAAACACCATTTTTGGAGGGCGGGATGAAAAAATATTTGCAAAATTTAACCGATTTTTGTTGTCAGCATACCCATCCGCAAATACTATTAAAAAAAAAAGTAGATTTACTTATCAATAAAAGTCGTCATTTAAAAAGAAATTTAGAAACAAATGTTTGTAAAAGTGAGAAATTATTAATAAATGTTTAGTAACTTTTTTCTTTTAATATTCATAAAGAGTAAAACTTTTTTCTAAATAAGTGACAATCGTTTAGTTACTACGGCAACGTAAGTAAATAAAGTTACGTGCGCATGCGTCAGCCTTGACTAGGGGGTGGGGACTAAGGAAGGGAGCGACTATTAAATTTTTCTGCTGGTCGCCATGGAACTCAACGCCCAAGGAGTACCAACCCCAACACTAAGTCCCTACCGATAAATTCATAGTTTTTTGTTTTTTTTTACTGCCCAAATACATACGAAGAAAAGGTTTGTAGGCTAGAATGACTTTTTTTCAAAATAACGATTTTTTTTCTTGTATATTAGTGCTTGTTTAGTTCAATCAAGACATTAAAAAATGAAAATATAAAAAACAATAGTGTACGTACCCGTTATAGAATTCTCATAAAAAATCGCTTAATTTGATCAAGTAGTTTTTTTTTGTTTTTTTTTTTGCAGGGGAAAATCAAATTTTAATGAGATCGATCTTGTTGCGGTCATCTTATTTCGCAGACGAGAAGGTGGTACCTTTTAAACGAAAAGAACAACATGAAAAAGACAAACTGTGAAATAAGTAAAAAAAAAAAAAAAAAAAAACATTTATCTATGTATTTTTTCTGCCCATGTTTCAAAATAATCTCGTCAAATTTTTACAAACTTTAAGTGGTGATTGGAGTTATTGCCGTTGCTGCCCCCCCCCTCCTCGTCTGCGGAATAGTCAAGATGGTAGGATACGATCGATCTCATTAAACTTTAAATTTTCCATTTAAAAAAACGAAAAAAACTACTTGATCAAATTAAAGTAAAAGTTTGTATGAGAAGTTTATTCCATAACGAGTATGAATGATATATATTTTTAATATTTTCATTTTTTAATGTTTTGATTAAACTAAAAAAGTACCATATATATATATACCGATTTCCATGACAAATAACACTGTACCTGAGAATTCTTCCTTCAAACTCCTTGACTTAACATTCACAGGAAATATGAACTGGAATAAATACATTGAGGACATTGCGAAGTCTGCTGCGAGGAAGGCAGGTTCTTTCTATGGTGCTAGACAACTGCTCACACTTGAGAGTACCCTATACCTTTATAAGGCCACCATTCGCCCATTGTATGAGGTATTAATTTTATTTTTATTTCGGACCATTAGTCTCATCTTTATTAGTTGTTTTTTTTTTTTTAATCTTTTTATTGGTTCACAACGTTTCGGCCAACTTCCTCTGGCCTTCGTCAGGTGGTAACCGCGACGGACGAAGGCCAGAGGAAGTTGGCCGAAACGTTGTGAACCAATAAAAAGATTAAAAAAAAAACCCAACAACTAATAAAGATGAGACTAATAGTCCGAAATAAAAATAAAATTAACATATAATGCTCATCTCAAAATAAATCCCAATTAAGGAATAATATATATATGTATGAGGTATTGTTGTCACATTTGGGCTGGTACATCTACCACTAGTCTCTCCTTCTTGAATAGGGTTCAAAATCAGCTAAGCTCCAACTCCTGTCCCATTACCGCAATGTTGCATCCCTGTGCTGGTTTGCAAGTATTTTAATGGAATGTGCTCTGAACTCCTTACACTTGTACCTCCTCGATGTATATATCCCTGACAAACCCATGTAGCAACAAAATCACACCCCTTCACTGTTGAGGTCTCTTTAAAATAATTTCTGCCATAGTAATGATTACCAAAAAGCTTAAGTTTGCTTGCATTTAACATGCAAATTTTTTTATTTTTACTAAATTAAATATGTGCCAAAGCTATAATTATTTTAAGGTAATGTTTTAAGCACTATTTGTAAAAAAAATCTAAATGGATCTATTGATAGAACCTTGGATTGGAGATATGAAGGTTTCAGTTTCTGGTCAGAGCAGGGCTTTGTTTGTTGGAAATTTATTACTCTCCCCTAAACATGATCCCAAATATTAGTCCCTTTACATCCAATATGCCCTGTTTAAGGTGAGCATCAGTAAAAAAAAAATGCAATATTTCAAAACTTTGTAAATGTAGTTAAGATCTGTGATATGAAATAAAACAAATTATTAGGTTGTGCAAAAATGTTGTTTTTTGACATTCAGCTTTATGTCAAAAAGCAACATTATTTTTGCATCAAGCAAATAGGTTTAAAAGAAATTTTAACTGACAAATTCTCTAGTTAGACAAGATGATTTGCAATGATTAAAAGAAAACCTAAAAAAAAGTACTCTTTAATTTGATCAATTGAAATTCAAAGAAACATTTGTAAAGTCAATGGTGTGCAATAATAGACAACAAAATAAAACTTCTGAAACCAAATGTGCCTTTAAAACTTCCTGAAAACATTGCAAAATGGGTTTTAGAAAATGCTAAAAGGGTCCTATGCCCAATCTGTCAAGTCTAGAGGGGGCAATCAGAAGCTTGGTTCTCATGAGTTTTGGAGAATAAATAAACAAGCTCCTGGACAGGTCTCTATCCCAACCATCATTAATAGGTCAGAAGTAAAAACACTTATCAACACCAAGTAAGACATGTTTTGAAAGTGGCATTGATAAAAAGAACAATTTTCAAAACTGATTGGTGAAAGACGGACAGTTTTTCATTTGAAAATAATTCTCCACACCAAGGAAGTTGTTTGTCTTTTAAAGAGTTGCTGATAAATAAGGAAGAATGAATATGCCTACAACACGACTCTAGTCGGAAACCAAGGTTGCTCATGATACATCACCACCAAACTGCGTTTGTGACTGTGAGCAATTGAAAAATAAGCTTAAACAAAATATTATTGACCTACAAGCCAGAGAGATACTCTAAAATCGAAAATGATTGTTTTGGAAAAAACTGTAGCATCACTTCAGTCTTTGAGAAATTTGATTATTAAATGTGCAGACGAGTTCAACAAAAGAGGTTGAACAAGAGAAGATCAGTATCTATCACAGCTTCTATTCCAAATCAGAGTTGCCTATACATATTCCTATCAGAAAATTTGCAGCAAATTTCATCCTTACCTACCCTAGAGTTCCCTCTATTATTGAAAAACTTAGACCTCCGAATAACTCGGTGATGTTGTCAAACTTATCCAGAATTTTTATGTCAACAGGCAACTGATTCCAACAGCATTCCGGTTATAGTACTCAATAAACTTGGAACAAGTGGTTTATTTTAATCTTTAAAACTAATCTTTCTTTTCACCGCCAACGTATGTACCTTCACATCTCCCCAGTAAAAATGTCTCTTTCCTCAAGAAAGCCCCCTTCTTGGGCAAGCTTCTTGAACTGACTTTCACCCAAACCTGAAAAATCTGTTAAGGTTGCTAGAAAAATAGTTGGATCATTCTGCTGCTCTAGAAAATACCTCGCTCCTGATACTATCCTTTATCTCTATGATAACTTGACAAAGTATAAAATTGACTTCACAATCTAGTGAGAGATTATCTTTTTCTTTTCTACAGCCTGTTTTACTCAGAAGAGATGTTGCTAGTGTCTCAACTTAACTCCAATCCTGTCCACCTCCACACCCCCATAAAACATTCACAGTAAGAACTCTTGTAGCTACAATAGCAGTGAATAATTTTCCATCTCTATATCTCTCTCTCTCTCGGTACCAAAAAAACAAACAGAACTTCCTTGAACAAAGTTTCTTTCCTAAAACTATAGCCTAGTCGTTTTCAAGTCTAATGTAAACAAATATTTGAGCTGTTCTCTTGGATAATCAATTCCTTTTAAGTAATCTGCCTCTTCCATACATTGTCTCCCGTACTTTCATGGTGGCAATTGTCATCTAACTGACAATCTATTTAACTCCTGTCTTCAAGTGCCCCTCCCCCGGGCCTTGATAAAAGATATATTTTAGTGCTTAGAACCATCTATAAGAATTAAGGAAGAAATTAAAGAAGCTCTAAGATAAGAAGATTAGAGGATCACTAGGCGTTGCAAAAAATGTTGAAGGCTGCAAATGAAGAAGCCATTGAAATGATCTGACTTGACAAATCGGATCATGAAAAGAGAGATCCTAAAAGTCTGGGAACTTAAGTACAATTGTAAATTGTTATGAGAACAAAAAGGGGAAACAGTTGAAGGTAATTACAGAGGCTTAAATTTGATAAGTTTCTGAAAAAAGTGATTGAGTGATTCAGAATGAAATACCTTTTTTGTTTTATACCTGGTAAAAATGTAAGACTAATGTTATATTTATTCTGAGACAAATGCAAGAGAAGTATCTTGGTAAGAAGAACTTGTATTTTGGATTTGCAGATCTAAAAACTTTGGACAGAGTGCCAAGAGAGGTTGTCTGGTTATATAAACTAGAGGAAAACTATGTACAAAGTCATGTAAGAATTAACGGCACATTTAGTGGCAGCTTTAATATTTAACATCAGTTGTGTGTTGAGTTTGTTGCTTTTTGTCTTACATTGACCAAACAAGTTTCCTGCAGGTTGTCCAGGTTGTCCGGAAGAGATGCTGTATACTAAGGATTTAGTGAAACAATGGAAGACCTTGTTAGGTTAAAGGCTTGGAGGAATGCCATGGAAAGTAATGTTCTTGGAGTAAATGTTACCAAGACTAAACTAATGTAATGTTTGAAAGATCCCAAAAAGAGGAAGATTCCCCTATTCAATTTGGAGTGCAATGCAATCTTTTATGGTACTTATTAGGATTTTTTTTTTTTTTTTAAATATACTTTAACCAAAGAGCAGCAAATAGGAATGAGAGACTAAGTAGTTGAAAGAGATGGGAGGAATAAAAAGAAAAGAGAGAGGGAAAGGGGTTCTACAAATTGGTCAATTTAAGTTTCTATCTTTATCAATCAGTTAATCGCTTTTATTTTTTAAAGATGCTTAGTTGGAAAACTAACACTGATTTTTCTGACTCTTTGGTCTCTCTCTCTCCATCTCGGTTCTATTTGATCAGTAAATAACATCCAAAGAGAAATTTTATGTTTATTGTTTAAGTATATTTTCACTGGCCACTTTAGTTCAAAAGTTAATGGTGCCAGCGCACTTAAGACCATGTTTATACTTATTTTTATTTATTATTATTAAGGGCCTCCCTCTTCTCCATTTCACTTTTTAACTTATCACTTTTTATTCCTTTCATCTCTTCCAACTACTTAGAATTTCTTCTCCATTTGCTTCTCTGTGGTTACAGTATGTTTAAAAAAAAAAACAAAAAAAAACTTATTAAATCAATGTCTTTATTTTTGGTATTAGTATTGACTTTTTGGCCTGACAAAGTGGTCCCTCTAAGTAACCTTACTACAGAAACGTGTATGCACATATGTAGCCAATCATGTTTCTATAAATAAACATACAAATATATATATATATATAGGAGTGATAGTAAAATTTTACCAAAACAATTTCTAACTAAAAGTTGCACTTAGCACAAATTAGGGATCGAACGACCTCTTCCCCCTCTGATACAACATATCATATAGGGCCAGTTATGCCCCTTGGTTGATTCAATAAAGGTAAATCGAGTCTGAGTCATTAATGCTGGAAAAGGTACTTAACAACTGTGTACTTTGTTTCCAAACATAAATAGAAGTACTAAGACACAAAAAGGAATGCTAATTCACAACCGACTTAAATATAGATTCCATTTATTTTACCACGCTCCACAACCATGGCTAAGTACAATTTATGTATTTGATATGGCTGACAATTTACAAAACGTAAGCATAGCATTACACAAAGTAGTTTGTATTATTCATTGATAGTCACAGCTCTGTACATTTAGTAGAGTTATACTATATGTCTTTGAATATTAGGTATGTTCCTTCTTTACTGAACTTAGCTCACAATTCTCTTTGATCTTTCTTGGGTCAACCAAGCTAGTGTTATAATGACCAGTAGAATACATCCACACAGTTGCTACTAAACAATGAAGGGGAGGGGGGTAATGATCAGCCATATCAATAATAAGTTTATCTTGTCACTATCGATTGGTTATCAGCAATTTTATTCAATAAACATCACAATCGACAATCTTAAAAATTAAAAAAATCAGTTACAAAATTATGCTATGAAATTTTGAAGTTATTTTCTAATGAATCTTTTTCTTACCTAAAAGTTAAAAATCATATTCTGATAGTTAATGAAGAGAAAATATGATTTAGAATTGGTTTAAATAGCATATGAATAGAATATGGATTTCTTTTGAAGAGGATCAATTGTGTGTTCAAAACTCTGACCTCAAAATGAGACAACAAAAGTACCGCATTATAAGATATACAAAGAATGGATTTATTTACAAACAAGTTGGAAACAAACGTGAGAGCGTGTGTGCATGTATAAGCATGCGTAATCTTGAAATGCTTGTTTTATGGTCGTTGTGTGTAAATGCGTGCAAAACATTGTGAATGCACCAAGTTTGTTAGTGTTGTTATAGACATGTGTTGCCTTACCTTAAAATGAAGGTTACACCTGTTGAGGCGAATGGAATGTACATCTGATCACATTGGAGGTTCGGATAAAAAAGACATCGGAAACAGAAGAATGCAAAACAGGAAGTAGATGCGACCTGCCGGACAAGTTGAAAACTAATACAAGATCAAATAACCATTGCGTCATTGATGAATGTTTCCATGCACGTGTGCGCGACACATTAAAACTTATTTTCCTGTTTTGCAATAAAGATTTAAAGATGAAAGCAAACGTGATGAAAACCTTCATTTATGTTTGGCATATAATGCTGTGGAGGTGTCTCAAATATATTGAGTTATGGCCTTGTTTTAAGCACCTTCACAAATTAGTTGCAAAAATGAATAAGAATTTATGAAATACTAATAGTTTAAAAACAGTTCTTGTCCAACTTTCTTCCACCTTATGTGGCAAAGTTAGCTACAAGGTCGGTTTTTAACGTGAGGAAAATTCAGGTCTATAAGAAGGTTAGTTTAGATGGGAACAAAATTAAAATTACCTCAGTCTAAAAGAACTTCAATGGCAGAGTACAAAAATAGGTAAAAAAAATGGTTGAGAATATTGTGGAAAATGTCTTCTTTGCATGTTAAACATTAACTGGTTATTTTATCAGTGGAATGTTGAAAGCCCCCCCCCCCCATGCCCCTCCCCACACACACGCATAAAAAAGTCTCCCTTTTTCTTTTTAGCCTGAGGCTGACTGACATGAAATAGATTAGCATTGTTCATTTCTGGTAGTGAATCACTGATTGTAGACAATGTCACGTGACTACTTATCTTATTTGACAGATGTGCACATGTAACTGACTTGAATATGATACATATTGCATATTTGAAACTTTTAACTAATGTTTCTGAATGCTTTAGTTGAGGATGATAATTTGTATTATTCAAGTGTCTCTTGTCAAACTAGGAAATCTGCACAGAATTTAAAATGCCCTTTCTATAAAAGTAGTTGCTGACGGGCAAAAATCCAAAGCACATAGTGTCTCAAGGATCCATTCTGGGTTCAACCCTCTTCCTGATCTTCATAAATGAGCTTTCAAATAATATTCCTTTATTTAATCCACAGGAGTATCATGACTGGGTAGAAGTTTTAAGTAATTTACAATTGTATTTTGGATGTCTCCCACACTGATGATTTAATCTTCAACCTCCAGAAAAATGTCACAACTGAATTTTACCTAAGTACTTTATCCATTATGCCATGGATCCTTGTGGACAATTCTTGTATGAATTTTGGAAGCCTTAAAGCTATTCTCGTTTTTTAGATCTACCAATCTTACTAAAAAGATTACTAATTTCAGAGTTTGGCAGGTTTTTCAAATTCAATAATACACCTGGAAAAAGTCAAGGTTACATCATCTAAAATGTGAAAGTAACACACACTTAGCAACTCGTGATTTCTGGAAAATTTTCCCCTCTATCTAATAACCATGAGGTTGTTTGCATGGCAACCAAGAAGGCTAACCTGCTAACCCAGCAATTTGCCTCTCAATTTCACTTTTGACTCAACAAATCACTCCCCCACAAATTTCCCTTTGCAAATGAAAGCCACATTTGATTTTAAAATCAACTCTTCTCAGTTTGTGAAATATAAAAAATCTAGACACCTGCAAAGCATGTGGGCCTGATCTCATCCCTGCTATTAAAAAAATGCTCTATTGAGGTTGCTCCAGTTCTCTCCAAACTCAACAAATGTCTTACTGAATCTTGCTTTCTTGATTGCTGGAAAATCTTTTTCAAGAATTCTGGTGAAAGAACTGATCCATTCTATTGTCACCTCATTAACCTCCTCCCTCTCTTTACCAAAATCTTTGAGTCCTTAATCCATCAAGCACTAGTCCACCACCTCATAAATACTAAACTTCTTTCTGTTGATGGTATGGATTTAAGCAAACTTGTTCTACTGCAGATATCCTAACTGTAATCTCTGAACATATAAGATAGAGGAGGCTAGGCCAATAGCTTTAAATATATCTAAGGCATTTGATAGGGCTTGGCATGAAGGACTCCTCATGAAAATCAAATCATATAGTATTACTGGACAAATACTTAATATAACCAAATCTTTCTAAGACAAGAGAAAAATTCAGCTTATCCTCAATGGTTGTACGTCAAAACACAATATAAATGCGGGTGTGCCACAAGAGTCAATCCTGGAACCGATATTATTCCTGATATTCATAAATGCCATCCCTGATAAAATTGTCTCTGAAATGGGTATATTTGCTAAAGATACCACACTCTATAACAGACGCAAGGGGAAAACAAATGAACACGCATCTAAGGTAAATGGCTGAAACTTTAGAGAAAAACCTCAAGTATGTAGTAGAATTGCAACATAAATGGATGGCAATATAGAATGCTGCAAAGACGGAATTCCTTTACTTCAACAATTACGAGAAACCTTCTCGACCACTGATTGCCATAACTAATAATATACTACCTGAAAACTCTTCAAACTCCTTGGCTTAACATTCACAGGTAATATGAACTGGAACAAAAACATTGAAGACACTGCCAAGGTAACTGCAAAGAAGACGAGCTCTCTCTACCATGCTAGAAAATTATTCATACCAGAGAGTATCCTATATCTCTACAAAGCAACCATTCGCCCATGCATGGAGTATTGTTGCCACATCTGGGCTGGTGCATCTACCACTAGTCTCTCCCTCTTGGATAGAGTCCAAAAAATGTCTCCTGTACTATCAACCAAACTCCAACCCTTGTCCCATTGGCACAATGTTGCATCCCTGTGTCTGTTTTATAAGCATTTCAATGGAATGTGGTCTGACGATTATCTTTATTATTCCTGATATTCAATATTTATAAAATTTAATGTTTTAGTTGGGAATTTTTAAAAAAATTTTTTAAATAGGTATTACCAAAGTTTGTGGGCAAACCCTGCTAAAAACATACTTTAAATTATTTGGTTTTATTTGAAAGTTTTTTTTTTACAAATTAAATATTTTTTAAGGACTTTTTTAATAGTCATTACTGGAAGAAAAAACAAAACAAAAATGAAAAAACATTTTAGACCTGTTGTAAAAACTTTTAATATAATCTGTAAATTTCAGTATCAATTTCATTGAATCTTGTAAATAGTTAATGTTTTGTATAAAAAAAAATGATTTAAAATGTCAGGAGATAAGTAATGCAACTTTCACTACTTCAACTCTTTTTTTTTATGCACTTAAAATCAAATCAAATATGAAAATTTTATAAAAAGTAAATAAATACTTCTCATAGTTGTTGAGTTGCACTTCTGGTACAATGTCCAAATATAGACAACTGATAGTTCAGAAAAAAAAAAGTGTAACAGTTATCGTCATTGTTACAATCCTCTTTCTTTCTTGGTGATATTACTTTGTAGAAGTTGTGTAATAATATGTACTGTGTAATAGTCGTGCCATCTTCGAACTGTCATGTCTATTTGAGTCAACACTCGCCCTAGTAAGTCTGATGAGCGTACAAGTCCATACCTCTACCTAATAGGTTATACTAAATTCCCAGTTCTCGGTAGGACAATTACTGAAAAGGAAAACATTAAAATAATGCAACATAGTACACACACACACACACACACACATTGTGTATCGGTATAAAGTCATCACTATAGAGCATGCTCTGCTTATAGTAAATTCTTGCATGGAGCTGTTGATGGACTCAAATAATATAATTCAATTGTCTTCTTGATATCAATATCAGCCTTTTTATTTCTTAATGTATGCAGTTTTTATATATTAAAACCACTTAAAGGGCGGTTGTATTCTTATTTTACTTTGCTTAGTTTTAAGAGATCAAGGGGCTCCTTCCTCCCTAGGCTAACCCTTGATTTCATTATGATTTAAAGTTATATACGAAGGCTCTTTAAAGAATCGACGCTATTCCCTTTATGGCTGCTACTGTATTTCGTTACAGCTTCGTCTTTGTTTTTAAGTATTTAAGATTGTTTTTCACTAGGACAATTGTTTCTATTACAACTGGTATAATTTTTTGATTTCTTTAAGAGACCATGTCTCTATCTATATAAAAGCCAAGTACGGCCAAGGATGGAATACTGTTGCCATATCTGGGCAGGAGTTGCCAAAAACAGCCTATCATGCCTTGACAGAGGGGTTATTCCAGCCCAATTCATCCAGCCCCGACACACCTCCTCTTGGATTTTTTTCATATTTACACCATACAAACTTTGGGTTAAAACTAAGAGAAATCTGCAATTTCAGCCCAGTTGGATTTGAGGAACATATTTTTTTTCACAGTCGGTTTCGCCCTGGAAATCAAAAATTGCTATCTCATGATGTAGAATTTTCGACCCCCAGCGTTTTACAAAATTTGCATTTTTGTTGCAAAGAATAAAGCTCTGGAGCTAAATATTCACACAGGTAAGGTTTTGAGGGCAAGGAATCCAGAAATCATGGTTAGAAAGATGGCAAATGAGAGGAAGTACCTTATTTTTACCATTTTAGGTGGTACTGCAGCACTTTTTTAGAGCTTGTTTGGGGCGATATTTTGTTGAGAAAAAAACATAACTGTGGTGCTTTGCCAGACTTCTCCTTTGGATTTTTAAAGTGACTTTGGGTTGGAAATTACAAAAATCAAATAAAACCTTTCGGCATATTTGACATTTCCAGACACTAAAGCCTCAAAATTGGCATTTTTATAAAAAGTTAAGGACTTTTTGGTGAATTTGGCAACAATCTAATCTTAAGCTATGATCAATATCTAGAGCTGAAAAAGGACTTAGATCGACCCATTAGAGCCCATTTTCATGATAGAATGTCGAATTACATCATATAAAAGGATATGGACCCCTACTTCACAGTCAAAATGGACAAAAAATAGTCGAAAATAAAAGATTTTTGACACACATATGGACATTTGGACAGCAATCTTAATTATGTACAAGTTTTGGACATTTGAGTTTTTCAAAAAAACAACTTTTGGCCATTATCTTTTGATTTGCAGATAGCAACAGCTTAACATTTAGAGGAAAGATGTAAGGTAACATTCAGATATGAATGAAGTCACATTTTCATTTGAAGCATAACATTCTGCTCATTATCATGCTGACCCTCTCTTTCCTTCTCTTTTATGATCTAATTGAAAATGTGCAGTAGAATAGCACTGATCATGATAACAGTATTCTTTAATTTGTATGTGTTCATGAATTGTGACTAGGGGTAGTGTAGAGTTGACTCAGTTTACCAAAAAGTCAGTGGGAATAAGATATTGTGTTTTTTATTTATACCTTCAGGCACACATCATCCAATCGTGCCATGCAGTTCATAATTTTTGGACAGTTGGATCATGGTTTCTAAACCATTAAATCAGCAAATCCTTTCAATCAATGCATTTAAGCTGTTCAGAATCATGTCCACCTGAGTAATCAAGTTTGAGTGTCAGAGCAAATTCCTCTATGATATGATACCTGAATAATGTCCTATGCTTCTTTTTTCAAATGTTGATTTAAATGTTCTTTTTCCTGTTCAGTTTCACTCAAAAGACACTACATTGACTTCAGTTCTGATTGTTTCATGTTGATTCAAATCGATATACTTTTTCTTGATCAGTTTCACTCAAAATGGCATTACTTTAGTTGTGAAGTAGAGAATTCATGCTATGATTTCTTGCCGTTATGTTGTTTTTATTGATCAATTTTGTTCTGTTTCTGGTGATACATTTTCAACACAGTTTGTTCAGAGTTATTACCTGAGCGTGATGTTAAATACTGTCAAAGACAAACAGGGAAGTCAACATTTGTGGCTCTCAAAAACATGATATATATTTGTAAAGGGTAATCTTCAGCATAAAAACACTTTCACATGAAACCCTTTTTGATAAATGGGTGTGTCTCTTTAGCTAGTTATGATAGTCTCATAGTTATATTTCATCGCTGCTATGATTAATTTTCTTCTCTTTCAGGCTATTTACTTGTTGCATTGATCTAATAATGCATTCTTTGGTGTGAACTTCTAAGTTTGTCAATAATCCAAGTTTATTCTTTCCTGTCACTTTTTTATGGTTTCTTACTAAATTATTACCTCAAGGCATAATAATGGTTAAAATAGAATTTCTTATACCCCAGAATTGCAGTTCTTTAGCACCTTGAAATACATACAGTTGAATTTCACACTTTAGAAATTCTTTTTTCATTATCAAATTTGAATGGTCAGAAACTAAGAAGATAAATATTACTTTTTGCAAATTTCATTTCTTTGATTACAGTGCCTTTGTTTCTGATCAAGAATGTGCTACTGTTACATCATTTGTGTATTATACTGTCTGTAAATCTCTTAATGTTGCAGTTGAGTATTGCATATTCTGCTCATTGTGAATTATTATAATTTTTATTATCAGATTGTAATAATTATTCCAGAGCAATAAATTAAGAATGTCTTCTGAATCAAGGAAACGAGAGGGAGGATATACATCATCCATGACAAGTGCTCCTCAATGTTCGTTTGGATTACTAATGAAGAGTGCATGTCACCACAATCTGAAGCCATTTTCAACACCAATAACTGCATTAGAGCATGATGTAGGAACTGTGCTCAAATTAAGAGCTGGTGTCACACTCACTGATGAAACTGTTGCTAACATTTGCAGGTATCACGAACCTCATTTGGGGCATTACTTTGAGAAAAAATATACAAAGTGCTGCAACATCTTTTTGAAGCACAAAAAGAAGATAGAGGGTGATCGTGCTATCAAGTTAGACATGGCTGAGATGCTAAAGCAGAAGGGCTACCATGTTGTTCCTGGCTGGAAGCTTTGCCGTCACTGTGAAGCAGCTGCCAAGAAGTTAGAAGATCCAAGTGAAACAGAAGAAAGTGACAATCAAGACCTTGAAAATGAGTCACAAATTGAGCAAAAGAGAGAGAAACTGAATGACAGTCTAATGATGTTTGATATATCCCCTATAAAAACCGGTAGAATGCAGAAGCACACAAAAATCAATATTGTCAGAGAGAAATTAGAAAGAAGCAATGAAATGCAAGTAGAGGCAGCTGCCAAAGTCCTTAACATCTCTAGCCCTGAATTAGGAAGCCCTATTAGCAGCCAAACGAGTCAAATGGATTTAGTGGCAAAGGCAAAGGATGATGATCATTGGATGCAATGAAGGCCAAACTTGAGAATAAAGAAATGAAAACCAGTGAGAGGATCCAGTTGATGACTTTAGCTCCGGAAAGTTGGTCTCGAAAAAAGGTGTCTGAATATTTCAATGTCTCTGAATATATAGTACGTGAAGCACGGCAACTGAAAAAGGATCGAGGTATTCTTTCATTGCCACAGAAGAAGGGGAGAGGTCTCTCAAAAGAGGTTATCAATTCTGTCTTGGCTTTCTATGAGGACGATGAATTTTCATGGTTAATGCCTCGAGGGAAAGATTTTGTGAGCATCGGTAACAAAGTTCATGTCCAGAAACAGCTCCTATTATGCAATCTTAAAGAGCTTTATGTAGTTTACAAAGAAAGCTATCCTGAACACAAAATAGGTCTTTCAAAGTTCTGTGAGCTCCGTCTAAAATGGTGTGTCACCATCTTGACATCAGGTTCTCATTCAGTTTGTGTTTGCACCCACCATCAAAACAGCAAATTGCTTGTTGACTGCTTTGTTTTAACTGTCAAGACTCAGCTCAGAAGGAAAGCTGAAGAATCCAGAGATGAGAGTGCTGCTAATGTACCAACTGAAAGTCCCAATTTTAATATCACTTACAAAGATTTGATGGCCTTGGTAGTTTGCGACACCGATAGTCTTGAATGTATGGTCCACCGTTGTCCTAAATGCCCAGGTTTCCCTGCTCTAGAGAAGTATATCAGAGATAAATTTACTGAATTTGAAATTGACAGTGAGATGTCATATAATCGGTGGGAGAGTGTGGATAGAACAATGCTATGGACACAGATGGCTGATGTAGATGACTTCATAGAGATATTGGTATACAATGTTGATAATCTAACGACCCATTCCTTCACAGCAAAACGCCAAGCTCAGTATCTAAAAAAGAGAAGAAATAACTGAGACTGAATGTATCCTTCTCCTGGACTTTGCAGAAAATTATCACTACGTGGTGCAAGATGAGATCCAGAGATATCACTAGAACAAAAACCAGTGTACCATGCATCCAGTGGTAATTTATTACTAAGATAACAATGGGAAACTTCAACAGATCTCATTATGCATAATTTCAGATGACCTTGAGCATGACACCTGTTTTTTGCATGAACTGCAAAGAATGGTGATGTTGTACATCAAAGAGAAATTTCCCTGGATCAAGAGTGTAGAGTACTTCAGCGATGGCTGCGCTGGCCAATATAAAAACTTCAAAGCATTTCTTAACCTTTGCTATCACTCATCAGATTTTGGAATTGATGCAACTTGGGCATTTTTTGCAACTAGCCATGGCAAATCACCCTGTGATGGAATTGGTGGGGCTGTCAAACGCAAAGTTCTCCGTGCCAGCTTGCAAAGGCCAATAAAAGACCAAATACTCACCTTTCATGCTGTTGCAGATTTTTGCAGATCATCGATCACTGGTATCATGTTTCTAAAGATCGGCAAAGAAGACATGGTTTCAGTTCGACAGAAACATCAAATGAGATATAAACTGGGAGATACTGTGCCTGGTACAAGGAGCTGTCACTATTTCAAACCAGCTTCTCAGTTTAATATTCAGGGCAAGCAATTGAGTGCTGACACAACGATCTTTATCGATCATTCTTTCCTGGACATGCCTGTGCCGTTAGATGAAACTCTGGAGTTGCTCAAATGCAATGACTACATTACTTGCATTTTTGATGGATATTGGTGGTTAGCATTGATTGAGAGTGTCAACAGGGAAGAGAAAGATCTTACTTGCAACTTCCTGCATCCACATGGACCATCACATCAATTCCACTGGCCAACTAATAGGGATCGAGGCTATATTCACCTGAGCAAGGTCGTTATGAGAGTGCAGACCCCAAGTATTTCAGTGAATGGTAGAACATATTTCATCACCGAGGAGGAGAAAAATAAGACTCAGGACTATTTTGACAGATTAAGTCGATAGTTGGAGTTATAACAAATGTCTGTTTTATATTCGTTTGACAGTTTTTCTTACGATAAACTAGATTATGCATCAGTCTTTTATTTTCGACTATTTTTTGTCCATATCCTTTTATATGATATAATTTGACATTCTATCATGAAAATGGGCTCTAATGGGTCGATCCAAGTCCTTTTTCAGCTCTAGATATTGATCATAGCTTAAGATTAGATTGTTGCCAAATTCACCAAAAAGTCCTTAACTTTTTATAAAAATGCCAATTTTGAGGCTTTAGTGTCTGGAAATGTCAAATATGCCGAAAGGTTTTATTTGATTTTTGTAATTTCCAACCCAAAGTCACTTTAAAAATCCAAAGGAGAAGTCTGGCAAAGCACCACAGTTATGTTTTTTTCTCAACAAAATATCGCCCCAAACAAGCTCTAAAAAAGTGCTGCGGTACCACCTAAAATGGTAAAAATAAGGTACTTCCTCTCATTTGCCATCTTTCTAACCATGATTTCTGGATTCCTTGCCCTCAAAACCTTACCTGTGTGAATATTTAGCTCCAGAGCTTTATTCTTTGCAACAAAAATGCAAATTTTGTAAAACGCTGGGGGTCGAAAATTCTACGTCATGAGATAGCAATTTTTGATTTCCAGGGTGAAACCGACTGTGAAAAAAAATATGTTCCTCAAATCCAACTGGGCTGAAATTGCAGATTTCTCTTAGTTTTAACCCAAAGTTTGTATGGTGTAAATATGAAAAAAATCCAAGAGGGGGTGTGTCGGGGCTGGATGAATTGGGCTGGAATAACCCAGAGTACAAAATAGACTTCGTGGTTTAGTGGGGGATGCCCTTTTCTCTACCCTGCAACCCCTCTCCCACAGAAGAGACATTGCGAGCCTATCCTTGTTTTATCGTTATTTTCATGGCAGGTGCTCGTCTGAACTCCAATCCCTGGTCCCCCCTCGCCAATCTTTCACGAAAAACACCCGTCTAGCTGAATCCACTGTGAAAAATTTCCCCCACTCTATATCTGTGCCTAAATCAAAACGCGGATTTCATGAGCAAAGCTTCTTTCTTAGAACTGCATGCCTGTGGAACTCTGTTCCGTCTGCCTGCTTCCCTCCGGACTACAACTTGGATGTCTTCAAGTCTAATGTTAACAAATTCCTAATGAACCGCCCCCCCTAATTAAACACTTCATAAAATCTCCTCACTAACGTGATGTACTTGCAATAACCCTTATCCCTGAGTGGCTTCCGGGCCTTGATAAGTGGTGATCACTGTGTAAAAAAAAAAAAAAAAAGTCATTTTTAAAATCCTTCTTTAGATCCTGATATTTTGTTATCTTTTTCCGTTCAACTCTATTAAAGGCATACTTATTTGGGACAGTTACATCAATAATGAGCACAGTTCTTTCAGGCTTGTTCCATATTAGTGTTTGATATGATGGCCTTGTCTTTTATATATCTGCTCACCTGTAGGTCTTCGTCATCGAGCATTGTCATTTTTCTGTTTGCTGTTATCAGTGGTGGTTCATGTTCCCCAATGTTCGCTCTGTGAAGCTGCATCTCTCCACAGATCTTCCAATGGTGGTATTTACATACTTTGTTGTGACGGACAGTGTAAATGCCATCTGCCAATAAAGTTTGGCATCTAGACATTAAGTGGCTCCGGTTCTCAGTCACTTAGTAGCAGAACCTGCACTGGCCATTTGTCTGTTTGTACGTTAGTATGTACCGCTAAAAAGCTAACATCCAAAACTACAAAAATATCAAAAAGGTTGGTATATTCTTGATCAGTTGTCCTCGATGAATAATAATTTAAAATTTAAAAAAAAATGGGGGGGGGGTCAACTGGGCCGGGTTTCATCTGGCCATTTCTAATGTTATCTATTATATAAAGGCGAGGTGAATCTATATATTAATACGATGCCATGTTATTTTCTGTCACGCTTACATCTGAGTTGTATAATTGTTATGTACTTTCATTTCTTGTAATAAATAATTTTACTAAGAATTCTTCATAAGTTTTGGTTTTGGTTTCGATTATAGCTGATGGCACTTAGGTTATATATATATATATATATATATATATATATATATATATATGTTTTGGATTCAGTTTTGATTCAAGCTGATGATCCTAAGTCATAAATATTTTTTATTTTTGAAATCACAACTTTATAATATATAAAAATCGATAGAACATTAACTCTGTAATAATATATACAAAATCTGCAAGAATTAAAATATCATATTTAAACATATTTTATGACCTGGCTATGCCGGGCGTCCCTACTAGCTTAGATAAATACTTTTCCAGTTTTAACAAAAGAGCTGCAATAATATTAGAGCGTTTCCATTTACGCTGAATATCTACAGAATGGCAGCATCAATATATTACATATGAATGAGCCCCCTGTGGAATTTCCACAGGTCCCACTAGTGACTTATTAAAACAAGAGGAATGAGCTTGGCAGAGATAGAAGACAATTAGGGAGAAGAATGTAGAAAAATAGGGAAAGATAGTGGGACAGATTGAAATAAATAGAGAAATAGGATTTTTAACATAAAGATACTACACATACTATTTAACTTCTATTTAATTTTTTATAGCCCCAGGCAGTGCTGGGTAGCCCTGCTAGTCTCACATAGTTCTTAAAACATTCAAACTCTTGGTGGACTTATCACCCCATTTGAAGACCTAATGTCTTCATACAAATTGTATTGCTATATTCGGCTCCAGATGGGAAAAAAGAGGATCAAAATGAAAATCTGATATAAGAATTCACCACAGCTGGTGTGTGTGTGTGTGTGTGTGTGTGTGTGTGTGTGTGTGTGTGTGGGAACACTGAAGAAAATGATAATTTGCACTTTACACTGGAGAGGCAGCAGTACTTTCTCATAAACTAATTAAACCCTTTTAATTATGAGTATCATGGATAAAAAATATAAATAACGGAATTCATAATGCAATGAAATTTTTCTCAGTACACCAAGAAGTTTCATAGTTCAATTAATAGAGCACCAGATGTTTGTTGGTCCCTAGAGTCCCAGTTTTGAATTTCGCTAGATTAGCCACACTGATGAGTCGTAGAAATGTGAAACATTTTTATAAATAACTAGATTGGACAAATATTTAATATAATCAGATCCAGGTGAATCATTTTCATTATGGATCACCTTGGATCGGATAGTTAAGATGAAAAGAAGACCCATTTTATCCTCGATAGCAATACATGAAAACAGTATTACATTAATGTGGGTGTGCCTCAAGAACTTTTATTATTCCAGATTTTCATAAACGAACTCCCTGGTGCAATGGTCAGAAATGGGTTTATTTGCTGATAACACCACACTTTATTCTCGACATGTGAGAAAAAGAAATACATATTTGTCGATGATCAACTCTTTAAAAAATTACCTTCATTTTGTAATGGAATGCGCACGTAAATGGATGGTAACATTTAATGCTACTAAGACAAAGCTGCTTTCCCTTAACAATTATAAGAAACCTCTTCAACCATTGATTGCCATAGTCAATAGTACCCTACCTGGTCCATCATTCTAACTCTTTGGCCAAACATTCACAAGGAGCATAAATTGGAACTAATGCATAAAAGACCCCGCTAAGGCTGCTGCAAGAAAAGTGGGGGTCGTCTATCATTCTAGAAATCTTCTCACATCTGCCTGTATCTCTACAAGGTCACGATACACTCATGCATGGATTACTATTATCATGTCTGGACTGGTACACCATCCACTAGTCTCTCCCCCTTAAACAAGGTCCCCAAGAGCCTCTAATCTAATAGATCCCTCAATATCTACTAAGCTCCAACCCCTGTTCCATTGCCAAATGTTACATCCATGAGCGTGTTTTACAAGTACTTTAATGAAATGTGCTTCAATGAACTTGCTCCTCTAGTGCCCCCTCAATGAGGATTTGAAATAGAATCGGTAATTGTATCGGAATTGGGCATTTAAAACAGAATCGGTAATTGTATCAGAATTAGGCATTTAAAACAGAATCAGTAATTGTATCGGAATTGAAGAAAAAAATTGGAATTGTCCCATCACGAGTAAAAAGAATAAAAACTATGCAAATTAATTTTCTAATAATCCAACTGTTTGATTCCATATATTTCATCATGGTAAATTGATGAGGCAAGTGATTGTAGACTTTCAAGCCTTGATGGGACAACTAATCAAGGAAAAGGAAACAAGACTTGTTTCTCTTTTAATCTCCACACTTCAAGTTATCTTGATTTTCAACTTGCCACAAGACTTTAGCAATGCTGGGTCAGCAACACTGCAGTCAGAGATTGTGCAATCCTTGTTTCACTATGAACTTCTCATTGCACAAGTATTCTTCCAGACGGGTATCCATGAATACTAATTAAAAAAAAAAAGATTTTCCATTGCACTAAAATGGATTCATTGTTCTAAATAAAAGTGGCAGCTGAGGGAATAAGGAAGATTTATGTAATTCATAGAAGTCACACTTGTATATTTAATTCCTCATTAAAAATTAATAGCAAAACCTTTTCCCAAATGTGAATTATTTTAAGAATGTTTTACATTATATAGAATTTCACATAGAAATTGTTTTCATACTAATCAACTTGTAGTCATAATACACTTAGTGACTGAAACAATTTAAAAAACAATTTTTAGTATGAGTGTTATTTCAAATTGACTAAGATTAGAACAAATATTTTGTACCCTATTAACAAACGTACAGAATCATGTTCACGCAATCCACTCTGGTTGCATGCAATGCCATTATACTATGTATTAGTAAAATTTACCATTTCAAGGATTGTTTTTGATGCTGGTATGCCTAATAATAATACTTTATTATCATCTTGCTTTGGTGATTATTGTTGTTGCATTATCTCTATTCTGTGTAACAAATATCCGCTTCTTCATCAGCATAGTCGTGCGTTATTACAAGAATAAAACATGATATCGATGACAGTCATGTTGACACACCGATTCTTGTTAGATCACTGAAGTTAAGTTGCATTTAGCCTGGCCAGTACCAGACGGGTGACCATTTAGGGATATCATGTGGTGCATGTGGAAGAACATCCCCCCACCCTGGAAAAAAACTAACGTTATCATCTCTGACTATGATATGCATGTAACTGGGGACCACCACTTGTAAGTTTAATATTTCCTAGAAATGATAATAGTTTATGGTTATAGTCAAGATTGTCTGCTCTTTTTAACTTCCGGTTTCTGCTGCATATTTGGTTGGATAATTAGATGTGGTCCAACAGACAAGAAAAGCTGCTCTTAACATGGGGGAAGGGGGGAGTCTTTCACATTATCTAAGAGGAAGATAATAATTAATCAGAAAGGACCATATCTTGTTTCACAGGAGAAACGGAAAGCCAAAAAGAGCAATCTTAACTATAACCTAGTTTATGTATGAATTTTTATATGAATATTTTAGTAATATGTTTAGATAAACAATGAGTGTGAACACTGATTTTTATGTAATCAATAAATTGTTTCCGATGTATGCATTTTCCTTAAAACCTATTCTTTTTTTCTTTTTTTAACTCAAAAAGTTAAGAGAGTTAGAGACAATGGTTACTATTAAAACTAGCAACCTTTTATGCTTCAGAATTTATTTTTCTACATAGTCACCATCATTCTCAATGCCCTTTTGCCAGGAATTCAATGATGCATCTCTGCTTCTGTTGCACAAATATGGCAAAGGTTGCTTTCTTAGTTTCACACCATCAATATCTGCAATAGATAGATGAAACTTTGAAGTCATGAATGCGTAAGTTCAGTCATTATAATAATGTAATTTGCAATCCTTTCTGATCCATTCAGGTGGAAAAAAATAGGAAACATAACTTTTGGAATAATCAATTGCTTTTCTAGACTTTTACTGTCATTGTAACATTTTTTTTTTAATTCACATTTCGCTGTTTGTAAAATCTAAAAATGCTAGTCATCAGAAATAATGCCGTTGACTCTAGTGTACCAAAGTCATCATCATATCGTATGAATCTGAAGATTCTATTCTTGGCATTGGTTTCCCTGATATTTTTCTAGTCAGAATGCTTTCTAGAAAGATATTGGGTATTATGAAAGAGACCACATGAAGGTTGCCAACATCCTAAGTGAAAGTGATTTTTGTGGAACAAACTGGATTTGAACTTTGGACACCCAGGCTATCAGTCTGTGTCGTTAACAAGTATCTTTCCAGGCGGGTATCCATTGTTATCTGAATATTAATTAAAAAAAAAAAAAATTTCTTTTCACTGCACTAAAATGGAGTCATAATCAAGGAGAAGGAAACAAGACTTGTTTCTCTTTTAATCTCCACACTTCAAGTTATCTTGATTTTCAACTTGCCAATATATTTCTGTACACGTTAGTCATCCAAACAAAGATTTTAATCATTATAAACCATCTTTGGTACATGATTATTATTATTTGCTGCTATTTTAAGTTTATGGGTTCAATAGTTTAGTACACGCAGGCATCTACTGTTTTATTTCTTGAAAATTAAATATACAATTACTAAATTCCTATTTCAGTCACGTAAATTATTTAGAGTGAAATGGGTTTCGACATTGCTCCGAAACATGTTTTACTTAAATCTTGTTTTTTAAACTGAACCCCAAAAATATAGTTGCCAATTTTATAAACAAGTCCAGAAAGAGGCTAGCTAAATAAGAACGATAACTCAAATTCAATAATTGTCATTTAATTAGAAAATGCTGAACTTATATTAATCATATTTTCCTTGCTAGCCTTTCTCTCAACCTGTTTATAAAATTAGTCATTAGATTTCAGTGGTTCACATCTATGATAAACTTGGTGTGACTTTTTCTTTATTTTTTTTTTTTTTCTTTTACTAACACGTTATTTGGGAATAATCTCGAAACTTGTTTCACTCTAAATAATTAATGTGGTTAACTGAAAAATAAATTAATCCAATTACTGATAAACTGAATTTCAATATTTTCTAAGAGTGCTATGTACTGCTTTACTTGAAATACTGATAAGGGTCTTTAGTATTTCAATCATTAATGTTGTACAAACCAATTTTGAGTGCAATAGTTACCTCCCTTATTTACTATTTCAAATAGATGGACATGTGCATTGGTTTTGAGTAACTTGAATGTCATTCCTTATGACCTAGCTTAAAGGTTATAGTTTGAAAAAATCTTGGCATGGTTTGGTTATATTTCTTACTGGAATGTCTAGTACCAAAAAGAAGGAAGATAAGTTATTGCAGAAGATGAATAAACTATGTTCAAATACTTGGAGTTGAAAATAAACTTTGGGTTTATTTTCAGTAACCTCGTAACTATTGCTTTCCTTATTTTGTCCTTTACTCCTCACATTCCATGCAAGATGTTTCTGACAAAAAGGGAAGATTTGTTGTTTTCTGGGTCAGAATCTGACAATCTAACACTTATTGTTGGTTAGTTGTTTTTGTAAGTTTACATCGAGTGGCTTCATGCCTTCTCCGGAGGAATTTCTGTTAGAAAAAAATGCATGTATTGTAGTCTATCGAATCAATCCTGATCATTGTCATGCATGATTTAACTGAGCTCTACCCCCAACAGTCCTTACTATAAAAAACATTCAAACACATGACTGTGTTTTCTGCACCTTACGATGCCGGTACTTAGGGGTTGCTGTTTCAAAGAATAAAGAGCTTGGTTATTTGCTGTTGATCAGTATTCATGGAAAAATATTTTATCAAGAGAAACAATAAAAAAAAAAATCTTTTTTTTTTTTTTTTTTTTTTTTTTTTTTTTTTTTTTAAATAATTATTGTTACAGTTGGATTAACCCCCCCCCCCAAAAAAACAACATAATTATAAGTTTTGATAGATTTATCACAGGTAGTACAACCACCACTCCCTTGACATGTTAATTTACACCATTTGATCATTATTTTTTAAAACGAAACCGCAGGTTAATACATTTTTAAATAGGCTTAAATCGACTATGACCAATGGACAGAAAAATTAGGAATCAAGACGTAATATATCTTCCTGGTCATAAGAACTCTGATGTCAGATATTGAATTTTATCTGATCCCATGCTATATAATTATTAAATTACTGGCACAATTTATTTTTGTCTGTTAATGGGAGGTTTGTTGCGATTTTGATTAATTTTACTAGTCCAACTGTTAATATGATCAGCTTCCTTGTTAATGTTCTTGCAACTTTGTCCTATGGTCAACAAACTTCGCTTGTCCAGTCGTTTACTTTCATTTCAGATAACTTTCTACACTATAACTACATTCTGATAACACTTGATCAACCCTGAACAGGACAATTTTGCTATTTCGTGAAGATGCTATATCAGTGCAATGTTCTTACCTAAAGATTATCGTTATTCCACACACTCAACATCAACATTCCTGTAATGCTAATTGAACATAATATTTCACAATTCTGTTCTGGCCAACTAAATCGGCTATTTTGATATTTGACAAAATTTTCTGTGTTTGTCATATTTCATTGATTTATTTTTATGTCTAAAATGTGAGACTCCCATCCCCTCACCATTAGAACAAATATATTATAATCTTACCTGTAGGAATCTTCTAGAAAATGTTTTCTGAATTGCTTATTTCTGTAAGGTTTAGTGGATATATATTTTTTTTAATATTGAAGTGAATATTATAAGTCAATTAATTTTTATTTATTTTAGTTGTACATTTTTAACAATAAATTTTATGGCACAAATATCTGAAATAGTGAGCCAGCAGTATATAACACTGTCATTCAATATTTGAAGTAAAGCCAGAAAAAATTCAATACTTAGCTAAAATGATCTATATGTAATTATAATTGTTGAAAATATAGAAATATATCTAGTGATCAACTATAGCAAATATTACTTGCCATTGTGTGCCATTGTATGACGTTTTAGATCTGTTCAAAAGGTATCAAGACCAGTGTTCATCAAAAAGACTGCTTTGCGTGCCCTATTTTGCCTTGATAATTCAAAACGGGCCTTGAAACCTAGTAGGTTATGCTATTTTTTCTTCTCTGCAACTTCTTTCCCACAGAAATATTTGAATAATATTTTGTGAGTCTCTGCTGTATCGTTATTTTTATGGTAAGTGATCCAATCTATGGTCCTTTCTTGCCAAACTTTCACAAAAAAAAACACTCTATTAGCTACAACCACTATCAACAATTTCCCCCACTCCCTATCTGTGCCTAAATCTAAATGCAAATTATGTAAACAAAGCTTCTTTCCTAGAACTGCCCGCCTGTGGAATACTGTTTCACTGATCTGCTTCCCAACTGATTACAATATGGTAGCCTTAAAGTCCAATGTAAACAAGTTCTTGTTGAGCCATCCACTTAAATAATCCAAATTATACCTTATCTGCACCATTAATGATTACTACACTCACTGATCTGCTTCCCAACTGATTACAATATGGTAGCCTTAAAGTCCAATGTAAACAAGTTCTTGTTGAGCCATCCACTTAAATAATCCAAATTATACCTTATCTGCACCATTAATGATTACTACACTACCACCTTAGATTCATTAACCCTTATCCTTGAGTTACCTTCGGGCCTCAAAGTCGTGACTCCTTTGTAAAAAAAAAAAAAAAAAAAAAAAAATCTTGAAGTTGAAGGGGCAAAATTATATTCGTGAAATATAACTGCAACTATGTTACTGCAAAAAGAAGTCAATAAACTAAAAATAATTGGCTACTAATCGAGTATGTTAGAAGAAAACTAAGTTCATAGCATGTATAGAAAATCATTAAAAATCCATATCATCATGTCTGTTT
Organism: Euprymna scolopes; assembly: GCF_053919585.1. Classification (NCBI taxonomy): domain Eukaryota; kingdom Metazoa; phylum Mollusca; class Cephalopoda; order Sepiida; family Sepiolidae; genus Euprymna; species Euprymna scolopes. The sequence continues at coordinate 28,793,256 of NC_136484.1, read as the reverse complement.
TACATGCTAGCATATGTTGAATGGCCTTAGAAATTGACTTTCAAAGTAATCTGTCTGTCTAGTATTTATCTCTTTTCCTATTAAATTCACCCATATCTCTTCCGCTTATGTTTTCCTTGGTCCTCTGGTCCTCTCCTAGCAACTGGTCCTGCTACCTCAATTGTTCTATATCTAATGACTCAAGAACTCCTCCCTTTCAATGTGACCATATCACCAGTCTTCTGCACACATTTTCCTCTTCATGGTCAAAAACCAGCCAATGATAAGTGTGGGATGAATATATTCTGATCCTGAGAAATGACAATTCTTTCTCCTTTGTCAGATCCATCACTCCTGAAATGTGAGGACCAAAGAACAAAATAAGGGAAGTGAGTTACGGCGCCACTAAAAGTAAACCCAAGATCTACATCCTATTTGTTAAAAAATATAGAGATGTACCAGTTTTTGCTTGATACAAGTTGTGGACAGGAGTATTTAATGTAACAATGAAAAGTATGATTCTTTGGAAAAACTTTTACTTATTTCTTTGAAAGATACTTTTACACAAAAGTATATTCAGTAATAAATGTTTTTTTCTTATCTGTTCAAACTTGAATGGCTTTTCCCTTGTTACAATAAATAGATAGAATTATAAAACTCTGGACTGTCCGGCCGTTTTGTTTGATTGAATTTTGCCTTCAACAAATGGGCAATTCCATCTTTTTTTTTTTTTTTAAAAGATGACAGGTGAATTATATAAACAAACTGCTGCTAGCGTAACAAGCAATGCTCTTTGTGTAAACATATAGAACTTAGTCGTTTGGACAATGTTTGAACATTGTAATTTCGCAGACCCATCTCGGCAGCAACCAAATAGCGTTGCATAGGCATTAGAGTTTCAATCCTGGCTTGAGATAGTTGCTAGTCTAGCTGCACTAATGAGCTGTGATACAACGAAACAGTACTGTATGTGGATGACTATATATATATATATATATATATATATATATATATATATATATGATTGCTGCTTATTGACAGTTTTCCATCTCTTCAGTTAATTGTTGTGCAGCTGTATGCACATAGGTGACTTTTTAATCTAGCTTTGGTCCTACAAGAAAGTACACATATGTGACATAAAAAACTTTCCTTCTTGTAAAGGTGATTGCATGGTAATATTGTGAATCCTCGAATGTTGTCAGATCACTTTTAGATTTGCAGATTAGACCACAAATATGACAAGTTAGCATTGCCAAATGTGCTATAAAAACATCCTCATTATATTTTCGTCCTGCTGTCTTAAAAAGTGTTTTAAGACAGTAAGATCTACACGCTGCTCTTCAAAAAACAACTTTCAATGATAGTTTTTCTCCAGTGATCGACTTCTGCTTGGGATTACCAGTTATGTACATCCATCTCAAGTATTTTCAAGTTTTTCAGAGAATCCTTAAAGCCTTTTCTTGGTTTATGTTGTGGTCTTTTACCCCTATCTATCTTGCTATAAAACAGTTGTTTAGGAAGTCTTTTGTCCTCCATCCTCACCAAGTGTCCACCACATCTGCTTTTGAATGATTTTCATTTCTATACTAGTATTATTTGATCATTCAGGAACTACAGTGCCAGGTGTTAGTCCTCAGTTAATATTAAGTATTCTCAGAGTACAACTTTGAAACTTTTTCAAGAACTTGTGTGGCCTTCTATATGTTAGAGCCTTTGACTCATATAGCAGCATAATCATAACACATACTTTGTAAACACTTAGCTTTGTTTTTGATATGATTCTCGGATCTGTCCACACGTTTCTCCAGTTTGACAAAAGCAAAACTGGCTTTGGCTATTCTGTGATTTATCTCGGCATCAAGTGTATTGTCCCTAGTCAGCGTACTACCCAGATATACAAAATTGTCCGTGACATTTAACTTCTTACCGTTAACTAAGATGTTTGGTTCAACATATAGTGTTCCTATAGGAAAGGAATACAGGTTTTCTTATGGCTGAATAATATTGTGAAGAAACTTCTAGATAAAACCTGTTTATATAAAACAAACCCATTTGCAATATAGCCGAATACACTATTTGTAGAAAAAGCTGCACTGCTCTTGAACTGGCATGGCTTGAATCCAGTGACAAGAAGTCCAATATGACTAGAAACAATGGCAGTATAAGTAGAGAAAGACTGGTATTCCTTCCGAGTTTTTCTGTTCTGTGCAAGTTTGAGTCTAGTTTACCCTACTATTGATAGGTGTTATAAGGAGTATATATGAATTCATATTTTGATTCCACATCGTGATGCAGTTCATCAATGTCATATTCACAGCCGTTTGATTCTGCAACTTTGATACTCCAGTCATGACAGCTGAAAAAAAATGACTTTAGCCTAACACAGTATCAGATATAACTAAAATGTTACAACTTTCAAAATGCAAGCACAATATAGAACAATCATATTACATTTGAATTAGTCTCAGAATAACATTTTTCCATTAAAAATTTGAAACTATTATAAAAAAAAATATTGTTGAACTTGTGAACCTGCACAGAATTTCGAGTGGAAATCTTTATTTAATCCAAAGGGGTAACATGCTTTTGTTAAGTCAATTATGACTGGATAGAAGTATTGAGTAATTTGAAATTGTATTCTTGCTATTGCTTGCACTGTGGATTGAACCATTAAGCTCTAAAAAAAATGTTACTTAGAAATCAATTTTTACTTAGTTCAACAAGATACACCTGAAGAAGGTCGGAGGTTATATTTACATTCTGAGAATCTCACTCAAGATGAGAAAGGTAGTCTGAATAATCCAAATTATCAATCCTCATCTCAAAAAATTTTAAAACAAAATAATAAGTGTTGTTTTATCTTGTTTAGGGGGAAAACACTACGCCTTCCCAATTAAAAAAACTGACTTGCAATATGTGCCAATAAAGCTGTTCCTTCCAGCTGTCACCATGACTGGCATGCTAAATTTACATGGGGTCTAGAGTTTTTTGTCAGATTTCTTTTTCTTTCTCTGAACAAACTCATGCATTCAGTTTCCTTAATAAATATATTATCATGCTTGTTAAGTTTATTTATTTAGATGGAATGACTAAATTGTAAAATTATTAATGTTTTTTTGTATGGTATAAAAACTAATTGATTTAAGTATATATCTTACAGAGTTACATTTTTTTTTTTTTTAAATGTTTTTTACATGCATAAAAGTTATCCATAAACAAACGCATGTTTCTGGCTACTAGCCATCATCAGTATAGCTAAACTTTATTTGGCAAGGGTTGAGCTCATAACTGCGCAATTTGCAGCTTAGCATTTTATTGCTGAGCCACAATGCCTTATCAGATTTTATGCATAATTTTTATCACTTTGAAATATAAGACTTGTTTTTTTTTATTTGTGATCTTAAAACGTTGCTTTTTTAAAAAAAATTTTTATATCTAATCTCACTTCCTGAGTGATGAGAGAATTATCCCGTTTTTTGTATTTTCGCCCCCCCCCCCCGACACACATTTTTTTTTGATGAGGCGTAAAAAGGGGGCAGTAACATGCAAAAACAAAAAGGGACATAACTCCCTCATCGTTTATGAAACAAGATTAAATACAAAAAGCAGTGTTTGGAAGCTGCTAATATAACCTTAATAATAATATAAAAAAAATAACAGATCTCACATATTTACATGATACAAATATTTTTATTTTATTTTTATTTTTTTAATTTCCACGCCGATTTTGACTCCTGCAAAAGTTGCAGACATCATATCTGACCCCCCCCTCCCACACTCCCACCTCAAATTCTGTTTGTTTTTAAAAAAATGAAATACTCAGTTATCTGTCCTGTATATGACATTAAAGTGTATGTGGTGATGAGATCCTAATTTTGGTTACACTTAGTTTTGATTGCTCTTAGTTTCAACTAATCCTGAATTTGGATAGCTGCAAGGTAGATTCGAATTTTATTTAAATAGAATCTGGGTATGACATTTAACTGCATTCAGCGATATACAAATATATTTACAGTGTGACTAAATCAATTACTAAATTGAAAAATTAGTGGAATTTTATTTTACATGAATAATTATGTGAACACTAGTCAAGCATTTTTATTTTTTCATTTTTATTTGTCCAACGATGTACTCTAAGGAATCAAATCTGAAATTCAATAAAAAAAAGGTTTTTTTTCATGTAACACTTTTGTTAGTCTGAATAGAAACTAAATCTTTAAAAATTGAGCTACATGATGTTGCTCTTCAGAAACCACTCTTCTATTTTCTGTATTTCCAGATGTTGTAATCATTGGTTAAGAAAGAAGATTGACTAAAGAGTTGAAGCTCATATATTATAACAGCATTAGCAATCAGAGCTCAATTTTTTTTTTTTTTTTTCCAAGATCCAAAGAGGTAGATACAGGGCTGATAACTTGCTGACAACAAAACTACTCGCTGTTGACATATGTCATTGAATTACACCCTGGTCGCCATTTTGAATAATAATAATAATAATTACAGAGTTGAAGCTCATCTAGTTATTAATACAGTGGGACCTTATTTACTTGCCTCCTAATGTAGGAAAAAGACACAAGATCTGTTTTTGTGTGAAAAATTTAATTCTCCAAAAGGAGAGCACTTTGAATTGGGGCAAGAATTAAAATTGCTTTTGTTCAGATAGATTTATACTTCACTTACTGAGAAAAAAAAGTGTAGTATCTGTTCTGATATTAGACTTTGTTTCTAGCTAAAAGGCTAAGGAGTGTCTCCTTACACTAATACATATTTCCTTATTTTTGTCTCATTTAATAAAAATTGAAGAATACTAAGTTTTCTTTATATTTATCATCCAAGTATTGTCCTACATAAACGTTGTTGTCACCTGCTTTAATTTTATCTTCTGAAGGAGTTGATTGTGAAGTAACTTGTCCCCAGCTGCTGCTGCTGTTGTTGTTTCATCTTATAGATTTTATAGATAAATCTATAAAACTTGATTCTGTTTACCCATCCTTATAGGATACCAAAATAGCTTACAGTGCATGTAATGTTAGTACTTAGGCAAATCATAATTAGTTCTTGGTATAAATTTATGTCCATGTTCAGGAAAGATTTTATTTTTGTAAGGCATGTGACTTTATAGAAGTAAAGAGAACTATCTAGAAAGAAGACGTTTTGTATTTGACAAGTTGTTTCAGTTGAAAAATTAAATTATTAAAATTAATAATTACTCTTATTTCTCCCCCCCATCCCCCTGTCTCTCTTTCTCTGTCTGTCTCTTTCTCTCACACACATATATATAATGCTCCTCATCTTGAGTTGAGCATATTGAGAAGTGACACACCAATTACCATTAGCATATTAAGTGATGCTCTTAGTGTAAACAAATTGAGCTTAGGTATTTCAGACGATGTCAAAACATCATTAATTCACTACTCGCACAGCACCACTGATTGGCGTAATGGTTAGAAACTTTGACTGCTGTATGGGCGGTCAGGTTTCAATCCTGGCTTAAGGTAGTTGCCTGTCTGGCCGCACTGATGAGCTGTGATACAGCGAAACTGTACTGTATGTGGATGAGTATATATATATATATGTTATTATTCCAGGATAACATAATTCGGAGGTAAAGAATCCAATGAATTTAGCAAGGATTATACAAGAGTGCTTAATACCAAGGTAAAGCAAGATATACTTTTTATTTATTTTTACATGAACTGCATATATTTCAGTCAACTAGTTATAACTAGACATCATCAGGCGATGTTGCTTTTACAAAAGTCCACTCCTTAATATAATATATATACAAAGTTACAAAATTAATATTTATCTTTGTATTAAAACATATCAATATTATAAAAAGCTCAGTATACTAGATAGAACAATAAAAAAACAGAAGAATCGATAATGAAAATATTTAATACATCCAAAATTGAAACGAGGAATTATAATACAAAATAGGTTAAGGATTTTTTATTATAATTCCTTAGAATTTTTGATGGATTAATAAATATTCAACTTTTATAGTCATGGATTTTTTTCCTTATGTATAAATCTATGTAGCTTGCACATTTTGATTTTTAACTAAACATTTAGTTTTAAAAATAAACTTATCTGTTTGATTATTGAAAAAATATTGTTAGACATTGCATTGAGGACGGAGTTTATTTTTTCACAGGAATTTTTCTGTCCTACAATAATCTTGTAAATTGTGTGTGTTGTACGTGTGGCAGTTATTTTAATTTTATAACCATGAAAACTTCTGGTGTAAACTAAATTACATCGTTTGAAAATCAATAAAAATCTAGTTTTTGAAGGTTATCTTATTTTTTTTTCATCAAGTGGCTTTCATTTAATATTAATACAACTTTTGCATATATATAAGAAAATAGGACAATAAAAGTTACAAATAAATATCAGATTAATTGTTGGATATTTGACAGGTAACCCCAAGAAGAGATGGGTTACACACACACAAATTAATTCCATTTGAGGAAGACAAGGCTTTCCACCATTGTCTATTGAAATGCATAATTTGACCAGAAATGTGAGGAAATATCAGTCAAAAGGTTGCGACAATGGGCAATGGGAAATATTAAACATTCTAGGATGAAAAAATGTTTATATAAATCAACACAACAGAACAATCTGACAGAGTTGGTCACAGAGCGAGGACAAGCTGACACATTTTCTTCACTGCCAAAACATCTGCAGTGCACTCCTGCCACACACCGCCACTGATGTCAACAACCGTCGCGCTAAATCGAAAACTGTTGTCAATGTGAAATAAACAAAATATTTTATAAATCAGCTGTTTTATTCGTTGTCAGTGTGCAGATATCATAGACTAATAAGAAAAATAAATTTTAAAATTATATAGACTGAAAAGCATGTTGAACAACTGGTCGCAGTGAATATATAACATAATTTATTAAAAACTGTTTTAGAAATAAATATACAATTTAAGCATCCACATTTTTGTTTTCTACTTTAACGAATTACTATATATGCCATATTTCAAAAATATTCTAGTGTATCATTAAGTTAAATAAACCTGACTCGTTTTGATATTAATATATTAAGTAGAGAAAACTTTTGCATTTATTCATTTAGGTAGTTGTTTATCTCCCTTCCATGGTAGAAAATGTGATACAACATTGGGGAAGTGGATCTTGAAAAGAGGAAAAACACTCTGGCTTGTAAAAAAAAAAATGCCTAGACAGGTCCTGTCGGCATTCCATGGGAGGGATGCCTCAGGCGATTAGCAATTAATTAACCCCTTTAAAAATGTGAGAAAGTAAAGCCTGGAAGGCTGGACCCCATAGAACTGCACAAACCATAACTTAGCCAACAAAACAAGCAGTTTCAATAATGATCTAGGCTTTGGTGGTTTTAGAATTGGGATAAAACCTATGGCTGGTGTTTAAAAATACTCTAATAGTTGTACATTACTTGCACATAGTTATATTTGAGAAAAATGAACTGACTTGATTTACTTCTCTCTACAATTTCTTATTGTCCTCTCTTTTATTAATTTCATTAAAGGTGCTTGGCTAAGCTCCAATCTTTGGTTCCGTGTAAAACCATTCACAGCAAGAAGTCGGACTTCTAACATGGAGGAAAAAAGACTTTCCTTTCTTCTTCAATGTGCCTAGCATCAGGTAAAATTTATATGGACAGAGTTTTGCAAAGGCCTCTGGAATACATTACCATGGGACTGCTTCCTTGCTGCTTATGACTTTGTCTTCAAATCCAATGCCAACAAATTCCTTCCATAAACTTGCCCCATAAGTAATCAAACGCAGTTCATACCATGGATTTAATGTTAGTATTGATACAAAAAATAAAGGATTGTTAATAAGAAAAAGAATATAAATGCGTAAATTGAATATGAAGAGAATATTTTATTTGTGCTACAAATTAGGAACTGAAAACGGTAACGACGGCCACACAACTTCTGTCCTGAAGCCACCTCACAGCACAGTTTTTAGGGGAGATCACTAGCATAGGTTAACAGCTAGTACTCCTACAGTGTTTCTCACCTTTCAGCTAATAATCATTCCATCACATTAACCTTTATCCTCAAGTGGCTCTTGACTTTGATAAATGATGACCCAATAGTGTAAAAAAAAAAAAAAAATGTATATTTGGTGAATCCTAAGATTTTGATATAAAACTGAATTCTATTATGTGCTAATCTTCAGTGCATTAAATTTAGAAAAAAAAATTTCTTTAGCTTTAAATGTCAGTTTTCTTAGTCATGCATTTTGATCCTTTGTCTTCTTTATAACAATTCAATGATTGTTTTAGATTTTTATCCTCTATATTTGAGGAGATTTGTTGGTTGGTTGGTTGGTCTGTCACACTTCAATTTCAAAAAGTATTTCTATTGCAAAACATGAAAATCATATGGCTGCATATTGTTTTGGGTGTGTCCAACCGTAAGATGCTCTATCAATTCATTAGTCTGTCACACACCAGTTTGAAATTGCGTTTTCATCACAAGACATACAAATTGAATGAATGTATTTTAAGAAGACTTGCCTATTTTTGTATAGTTGATAACTAGAAAAAAATTCAAACAAATATTTCATTTTTGTGTTCTTTAAAAGTGTCATATTTATATGAATTTTAAAATGCCAATTCTAATAACTTTTTTTAATCATCTGTAATTGTATTCTGTTTTTATGTGTAAGTAGCTTTGTGTCTATATATTTCTATTTATTGATCAAATATGCTTAGTGACTAGAGCAGGAATTTTTAATCTCTGAGGTATGAGGTTCAATCTCTCCCAGTGACAATCAAGGATTTCAGGTTAATTACTGTCAAATTGTGTTTATACACAGGAAAAGAGTGGTATCTTAGCATCAATGTTATTTATTAAAAAGGTATTACGTCCAGGGAGGAAACACATTATACAATGCCGTATTCATTTTTTTTTTCTCGTTTTTGTGGTATACAAACCTATTTTTGGTTATTTCATGCTGAAATGCAATGTTGTAAACGGTTTATTGTATGTAATTAATTGAACACATTGTTATTTTATCCATAGCTAGAGGGAAAATTGCTGATTCATATTTTCTCCCTGAACAGTATCTGTGTGTAAACTATCACAATTGATGTAGCGTAACCAATTCCATAATTTAAAATTATATTAGTTCAAATATCAAATGTATTGCGGATTAAAACTATTTAAATTTTATTTGTAAATTTAAGCTTGATTTTATTTTTTTATTTCTTACTGATCTTTGTCACTCTGCATCATCAAAACGCAAAATAATGAACTGGCGGGGGGGGGGGGGCTTTGTCTGGTCGTAAAGTATGCTTGAATATATTTTAATTTGTCCAGATTTCATATATATTATTATAGTCATGATTTCATAAGCAAAAAATATGTATTAGGGTGCCATCAGCTAGAATCGAAACCGAAAGCAAAACTGTAGCATTCAAAGCTGCTGACGTTACCACTGTACCAATGTGACACACATATGAACTGATTAAAAATAAACTAACATGAATGTACAAAATGTATAACGATTTGTTAAAATTTTGACCCCTAAAAATTTTAACTTTTAACCATAAAAGAACAGTCCATAAAAAATCCAATCATTTGAGGTCCCTAGCGCAGCTCTGTGACTTTTAGATTCGGAAGAGATAGTTTGAAAATATGGGGACAGACAGACAGACAGTTTTAGAAATTAGCTTTTAAAGCACCTTTATCTGTTATCATCTTCAGTCAGATTCACTTCAACAAATTATTTGTACATTTTAAGATGCAAACTGCACTCTCCAAGCCTAAGACAACAGTGTAGTAAATAATGGGCAATCAACAATTCCCCCACTAACCAACAATCACGAGGTTCTTTGCTCAGCAACCGAGAAGGCTAACATGCTTGCCAGTCGGTTTGCCTCAAACTCCACACTGGACCCTCTAAATCACCCCCTACCTCAATTTCCTATGTGGACAGACGCTACGCTAGACGATCTGGAAATCACCCCTGCTCAGGTGCATGCTATCATAAAAAACCTTGACACTTCCAAAGCATGTGGACCCGACCTCATCCCAGCTGTGCTATTAAAAAAGTGCTCAGCCGAAGTAGCTCCAGTTCTCTCCAAACTCTACAACAAATGCCTTAATGAATCTTGCTTTCCGAGCTGTTGAAAAACTGCTTCTGTGGTACCAGTATTCAAGAATTCTGGCAAAAGAACTGACCCATTAAATTATCGCCCTATTAGCCTCCTCCCACTTTTTGCCAAAATATTTGAGACCTTAATTAACCATGCTCTAGTCCAGCACCTTACAGATGCTAAACTTCTAACTGACCATCAATATGGATTTAGACAAGCCCGTTCCACGGCAGACATCCTCACTGTAATCTCTGAACGCATATACCATTCACTGGACAAAGCGGGAGAGGGTAGAGCGGTAGCTCTGGATATATCTAAGGCTTTTGACAGGGTATGGCATGAGGGTCTCCTCAGGAAGATTAGATCTTACGGTATCACTGGTAGAATACTTAACATAATTAAATCCTTCTTAGATAAGAGAAAAATCCAGGTTGTCCTCGACAGTCGTACATCTAAACAATATGATATAAATGCGGGAGTGCCCCAGGGATCTATCCTTGGACCTCTGCTGTTCTTGATATTCATAAATGACCTCCCCGACAAAATTGCCTCTGAGATGGGTATATATGCTGATGACACCACGCTCTATAGCAGGCAAGACAGGAAAACAAATGAACATATATCTAAAGTAATGGTAGAAACACTAGAGGATGACCTCCAATCAGTAGTGGAATGGGGACAAAAATTGATGGTAATGTTCAATGCCACCAAGACAAAACTGGTTTCATTCAATAATTACAAGAAACCTTCTCTACTACCTATAGCAATGGCCAACAACTCTTTATCTGAGAGTACGTCTTTCAAGCTCCTTGGCCTAACGTTCACAGGAAACATGAGTTGGAACAATTACATCGAGGGCATTGCCAGGGACGCTGCAAGGAAGGTGGGCTCTCTCTACCGTGCTAGAAAACTTCTAACACCCGAAAGTATCCTGTACCTCTATAAGGCCACTATTCGCCCATGTATGGAGTATTGCTGTCATATTTGGGCCGGTGCATCGGCTACTAGTCTCTCGCTCCTTGACAGGGTTCAAAAGAGAGTCGCAAATCTGATAGGCCCTAAACTGGCATCTAAACTTCAGCCTCTGTCCCATCGTCGAAACGTTGCATCCCTCTGCCTATTCTACAAGTATTATAATGGTGAATGCTCTGAAGAACTGCAAGCACTTGTGCCCCCACGACGTGAACACCCTCGACAGACCCGACAAGCTACAAAATCCCACCCCCACGCTGTAGAGATCCCTAGATGTGGAAGATCTTTCTATTCCAGTAGTTTCTTCCCCAGAACTGCTAGACTTTGGAATTCCATTCCAGGTCACTGCTTCCCCAACTGTACTGACATGCATAAGTTCAAGTGCAACGTGAACCAACATCTCGCTGCCCTAATCCCTACATAGTACCCCAGTAGATGTTTCCCCTGATAGTAGCCCCCTACATTAAAGTGGCACTGTGCATTATTTGGGGTGAAAATGTAATAAAAAAAAAAAAAAAAAAAAAGAAAAAGAAAGCAGTTTGTTTCCTCTTTGTTTTAATTTATTTATTTTTTTTTGATGGGGATGGAGCATTCTACTGGATGCCAAACACTTGTCCACTATTTCAGTCACTCTAGCCAAAATATCTTTAAGATTCTAACCATTCCTTTGAGTGCAATTGTTTGCATCTCTCTTGCACTTGGTTCACTGGGTATATTTACCAGGTAGTTTTTGAAATTCTTTTTCATTAATGTGGTTGCTCCTATAATTACTGGAATGATGGAGATCTTCCTAAGATTTCAATTTCTTTTCATATCATATATATGACTGATATTTTGTTATCTTCTCCTTTAGCGCTGTTAAGGCCAGCATCATTAGAGACATTTACTTCAACTAAGGTTGCTACTTTCTTCCTCTTGTCTCATATCACTATATTAAGTTTAACAGGTTTACTAGGTATGTAGTTGTAGAAATTTCAGTCATAATGAATGGTGTACTACATTCTCAATTGTTCTTTCTGGTATATGTTCCCAAGACTTGCTGCTACACTAGAAATTCAGCTTTTTATAGAATTATCAATGGAGATATTTACATACTCCATTGTGTCGCATTGTATAATAACCATCACCCAACAGAACTTTACAACTGGATGTCAGGTGGCTCACACTCTCTACTTCGGTGTGGCAGAACCTGCACTTGTTGTTACTAAAACCACTGATCGTTTAAAAGCATTGGCCATCAAGCCTTAATCTTGAGCAGCCATTCTCTCTTAATCATAGTGAAGCAATGCTCTTTTCAGCTACTCAACAGTGTGTGTGTGCGCCCAAATTTTAGTATATATTATATAGTAGCAGGTCACTCGGCATTGCAAAATATGCTTAAATATGATTTTAATTTATGCAAATTTTGTATTATTATAGAGCCGGTTTTTTATTGATTGTACCCAATATATAATAACGATTTCAAAAGTTTAAAAAAAAAAAAACAAAACAAAAAAACTTTGATGCCATCAGCTAGAATCGAAACAAAAACATTTAGCATTCCAGCTTTAGTCGTTACTGTTATTTATCAACAGATAAGATGTTAAAAATTAAGCAAGTTCAACCTATAAATGTATATTTATGCATGTGTATAAGTAATAGGTTTAGTTGACTGCAAAGTTCAATCTTTTTTCTTTCAAATTTGATCCCTTAGTAACTATATTTACCGGCTAAAAATCAAATTGAATTTGTTTCACGGGTCCAAATCTCCTATATATTAAGTTTCAAGTCTGTAAACCAAAAATTGAAAGGAATTTGGTGGAGACCGTTCTATGCACACACACAGACCAGGTTGCTTTTATATGTATACTAGCAGGCTTCCTGGTCATAAAATATAAATATCATATTTTAATTCATGCAGGTTTCTTATTATAGAGCTAATTCTGTTGATTATTCAATATATATAGCAATGATTTTAAAAGTTAAAAAAAAAATAACTTCCACTAAAAAAGAAACCTTAACGTTTAGCATTCTAGTCTTAGTCATTATTTATCTCTCCAGTGTCGTTACCATTTGAGCTACTGATGGATATGAAAGGTTAAAAATTAAGCGACTTTGACAGAGTATGAATGTTTAATTTTGCACATGCACAAAAGTTACAGCAGGAGTAATGTTTTATTTGACTTACTTTGTCAAGGTCAACTCTTTTAGTTTTCAATTTTGACTCCTTAGCAATAACTTTTGCTGGATAAAAATCAAATTGAAAGTGTGCTATAGGTCCAAATACCGTATATATTAAATTTCAACTCTGTAGACCAAAATTCAGATGAATTTGGTAGACTTTTTGCACACGCACAGACAAGCTCACTTATCTCTCGCATATATAGCAATACACATGGACCGATAAAACGCTTTGGATAAGCACAGATTTGAAGGGGGTTCTGCTAAAATAGTCATATTTTAAAAACCAAAGCACTTTAAGTCCTCAAAATGCCATCATATTGTTCGGGAATGAATATACTTTCAAATGAATTAATTAAATAATAATGAACATTGTACATTATATATTTTAAGAGCTTTAAGCAAATAAAGTGATAAAAATGTGAACATCATAAAAGCATTTTTGGTAAGGTTTTGTAATGACCCCCCTCCCTTTGATTTGTACATGCTTGTACCGCGTTTGTATGGAGAATTTTCGAATGAATTTCGTAAACTAACCAGAAAAGACGTCGCTTTTAATAGTTTGGGTGTCCAAAATAATTTTGACTACTGGATTTTTTATTGTGTTAAAAAAAGACTTCACAGGACGAGTATTGAAAATTTTGAAAAAAAAATTTCTTTAGACACCCACTAGTAAATAAAACGAGCTGTTTTTATCTATTAAAAGTATGATTGTATTTTGTTTTCTCTTGTGGTAGCTAGCAATTTAAAATCATGATATCCGGAAAAAAAGAAAAAATCTTTTCTATTGACTTTCAATGCAAAATGGTTTTGTAATATTAATAGATGCGTCATCAGCACCGATAGCACGGTTGTAAACAAAACGAACAATTTTTTTTTTTTTAATTTAAATAATTGAAAATATGAACATAAAAGAATGTTGTTACATGTTTGGTTAGTTTAATTAGAGCTATTCGATTATCAGAATATTAAAGCAATCCCAACCAGTCCGGCACAATGAATTTTGTCCAACTTGCTATTTCTCACATATTTCTAGTCAACTTTTTAAAAATATTTATATGATTGAAAAGACAAGAAAATGTATAACGTATGTGCATTTTTATCTGTTGCATTTTTTATTGGTGAATTAAACAGTGCTTTGCTTTGAACAACCGAAAATATGAAATGATTTTTTTGTTCACATGTATGAGCGGTATATCCCCCCTCCCTCCCCTATTTGTTTTTAATTTTCGTGTTTTTACAATTTTTTTTTCATCAAATTATTATCGAATGGACACTAATCTACCAGGTTATAAAAAAAAAATGCAAAAAAATAAAAATAAACATTTAAATATTTATAGGAGTGCCGAGTTTCTAGTGAAATTAAGAAATAATAAAACAAAAAAAAAAATTTTAAACCAGAAAGTTCAAAAACAAAATGCGTCACTCGGTAGATAAAAGGACATGAAATGTAATTGAAAATAAAAATCCAATTCATTTAGAATTTGTGAACGATTTTTCAGATTTAGCAATTTTTTTAAATTTTTTTATTTTATTTAAATAGGTGGGCAAAAAATACTTGATACTTTTCCAAAATGTCACATTTTCTGTTAGAGTGATGTCACTTGTTTTTAAATAAATTTTGTTTTTGTCCATTTGTCTTAATTCTTGTAAAGTTTCACGCCCTCAATTAGGTAAGTTTACATATATAAAAGTAATCTTGTAATGTATGTGTATGTTTCCGATTCCGGTTATAAAACGGATGAATATCGGCTGAAGAGAGCTTGATATGGGTATCAAAAATGGTTCCCCCTATTTGAAACCGATGGTACTAATGACTTATCTAAACTTTCTGAAAATAAAAATATATATGTAGAGAGAGATATAAAATATTTCCATGAGTTAGAACGTTTTCATCTGAAGTTCTATACAATTATGCAGAATGTAGAAACTATGCATAAATAGAATTCAGTGTAATAGTGAAATGAAATCAATATGAACAAGTAATTAATGGTGTTTTTTTGTTTTTTTTTTCTTTTAAGAAGTATGCAAATTAGTTAACCTTCATATAGTTGCTCGCATATGCATGACTGGATTAATTCATGAATGAAATGAATATCAAGATATTCCTTTTATAATTTTTAAATAGAAAAAGTAGACTTTATTTTAGCCTTTTATATCCAACTCAATGCCAGAGCGAGAAAAAAAAAAATCAAATGTTTATATTTATACATATATATGCGTGTGCTAAAACTTTTACATCCTAAATTCTATGAAATTATGCACAATGTAGAAAATGTACATAAATAGAACTGAACGTAATAATTAATGAAACCTATCATCCAATAAGAAACCATAAAAAAAAGTTTGTTTTTCAAGGGAACATGCAAATTAGTTAACCTTTGTGAAGTCGTTCGCATATCTATGACAGAGTATATTAAGATTGTTTTAATAATTTTTAAATAGAAAAAATAGGCTTTTAATATCAATGTAAGTGCGACAAAAACAACTCCACTTTATATGCGTATAGATAAGTTATTAATACCAGTACATATGTAAAAGAAAAAAGTTTTCTACTACTAAAAGAATTTCCGACGCTTTCATTTATTTATTTTTATGATCGTTTGTTTAATGTTATATACACACATGCAATCAAGATAGAAATCAGAAATATTGGATATCAAGTCAAAGCTATAATCATTTTGTTCTGGTAATGTTTTAACATCTATTTATGAGAAAATCTAATAAGCACAATTTATAGAACATCAGACTGAAATTTTTTAGGTTTCGATTTCTGATCATGTCATTCGTTTTATTTTTTTGGGGAATTTATTTAGCATCAATGCAATATTTTTAATTTTTTTTTTTTTAATTATGGTATTCCAAAAAAAAAAATTGACTGACGGACACACATGCACACAGAAAATGCCCTTTATATTTTGAGTGTATATCAAAATTTGTTTGTAAATACTGATATACACTGATACATGTACAAACATGCTCAGACTTAATTTTTTTTGTTTTATGTAATCTCCAACTTAATCTTATTAATTTGATTTCGTTAAATAAAGCTGGAAAATCGATCTGGAGAAAACAAGACTAAATCAGAATTGATCCAGTCTTGATGTTTTCCATTTGACCTGCATTTTTAGTGATGAAAATACTATTTCAAAGAGAGGCCTCATAGATCAACACCTCTTGGAGAGATTCGAATACATATCTCAAAAGATCTTTATTCTTTCTTTTTTTTCTTTTTTTCTGTCATCATTGAGGCTTCAAGTGTGATTATGACAAAATTATCAAATAAATATTTTATATTCTTGAAAGTTAAGTTAATCTGGCCAATTTTTATTTGTTTTTCTCCACAAAAGCTTTGCTGCAGTAACATTTCAAAATGAGTTGGAAAGTTTGAGTGATTGAACACTCATATTTTCGTTATCTTTTTAAAATTTTTGTAAACAATGTCACTGATAATAGTAGTCATAGTTATTTATTTTTTTTTATACAAAGGAATCAACGCTTATCAAGGCCCAGAGGCCACTTGATGATAAGGGTTAAGAAGTGTACAGTGGTCAATGGGACAATGTCGTAGTAATTGTTAGTAGTGGAAATTTGGTAAATTGGATTACTTAAGCGGATGGCTCATCAAGAACTTGTTTACATTGGACTTGAAGACGACCATATTATAGTCAGCCAGAAAGCAGGCGAATGGAAGAGTTCCGTAGGTGTGCAGTTCTAAGAAAGAAACTTTGTTCATGGAATCTATGTTTGGGTTTAGGCACAGATAAAGAGTGCGGGAAATTATTGATAGTGCTTTCAGCTAGAGTGCTTCTCATGAAAGTTTGGCAAGGGGGGATCATAGCTTGGAGCTCAGACGAGCACTTGCCATGAATTGTGATTTATTAAATGAAAGATGAAGAATAAAAGTTATATATAACTTATATCATCAGGACAATAAGGAACAGTTAAGGGGAAAATTAAGAGAAAACCTTAAGACCATGGCATTTCAAAGCTAAATGCTTCTCATCAGAAGAGAAGGGCCAGAATTATACAAAATGCAAATATAGAAAAAAAAAAACTGGCTTAATGACATGTAGGAATGAAGTTGAGAATAAAATAATAATATAATATGGTAAAAAGTAAATAAAAATCATAATGAAAAAATAGGTACAGTATATAAGGGTAAATTGGAAGGGTAGTATATATGTAGGTAATAATAAAAAAAAAAGTTATACGCGACTGCTTTGTTAAAAATTTACTCTTTGATAACATAATTATATTATGTTAATTGTGATATGAAATATGTGCAGATTATTCTATGTACGTTTCTCATCTTGAATGTTATGCTCACAATATTATGGTTGATGTAACTAATCTTTTTCTGCTGCATCTTAAGAACTTTGAAATCTCTATGGAATTTTGAACTGAACTCTTTAATTCCTCGGTGTAGGTTGTTCTTGTTTCATCAGCCATGATCAGGTTAAAGGATAATAATTTTTGCTAGATTTTAAGTATCGGCTGTGCTAAGGATTGACCCATCCACCTCCAAAAAACTAACACTTGATTGCTAACACTTTATCCTTGTGGATTAAATAAAGGTTTCAGTTTCAACTTCTGTACAGATCCCGAAGTAGAAAAACAAGGTTATGTTAGTTGAAACGTTGAGATTTTCATCCAAGATGAAAACAATAGTACAAATGATTCAAATTGTCAATCCTCATCTAAAAAAAAAATTCTTTAAAATTTTGTAATGTATTTGAAAATATACGTGTAATGATTATAGTAGGAGTCTGAATTGGATGTGCTTGAAGCTTTATTCAAAGATCTACACAGATCTAGTTGCTGTGAAAAGGTAAACAAAGGGAAGTAATTCATTTCCCAGATATTGAAAAGTTCTTTATCACCATAGCACCAGTAAAAAAGTGGCTTAAATTGGTTGGATGAATAAAAATAAAAAAATATAACAAATTGAGTTGTGTTACTTTGTGTAACTTTTTAACGATATTCTTAAAATCATCTCCTGTGTGAACATACCTAAATTTGAAGTTGAGGCATGACTGACTGATAAAAATGCTATTGGTATTTGCTTCCCCACAAAAGCAAAATGTGACACATGGTCGTTTTTAGGGGGGGGGGCAGCTCCCCAAAAAAGATCACTCTGGATGTAGACAAAAATAAAAATTGCTTTAGTATAAACAGGTTTCTGCTACATGGACTAAGGAGACTGAGTACAAATTAATTTATGTAGCATCAGAACAGATACTACACTGTAATCTTTGCCCAAAGGGCAGATCTACTTTTTCTTTTCAAATGCCCTTTTAAACTCCAGCACAATGGACAGGCTTTTACAGATGAAACCTCTCTCCTCCAAAAAAAAAAAAAAAAAAACAATTACCCTAAAATTCATAATTTTGTATGGAAAGATTTTTTTAATATTTTGGTTCTTAGTGTATGAAAGAGTTATGGTTTACACGAATGCTTTAATAATAAAATTAAGAATTTTATTTTGATATGATGCATTTAAAGTAGAGTTGAAATTTCATTAAAGAAATCAGCAGAATGATTATTCAAGCACAAAAGAACACATAATGAGGATTAAAAATGGTAAAAACTTATCCATAAGAACGGTTGTCTCCCCTACTATTTTTCAGTTCTGTTTTTTTTTTTCTTTTTTCTTTTAATCTTCCTACTGAAAATATTCTGGCACCATCACAATAGGGCTTTCTTTCATTTCTATTGATTATTTATTTTCTATTTTAGAAGCATTTTAGCTATGATTAAACATCATATATTGAATTTATGATGGGAACTCTAGACAACTTTCTAATGTTAATGTCAAAATTGTTGTATAATTTTTTTTTTTTTCCAAATTAATAACTGGAAGAATTTATTTAAAAAAAAAACACAAACACTTGTGTGTGTGTGTGGGGGGGGGGGGCTATTAAAAAGGGCTCATTTTATTTTAAAAAAAATTTTATTTTACCTCACCAGCTGGGCAAAAGCATATATATTTTGACTGTACTTTGGTGACTTCTGTTCTAAAAGTAAAAATTAAATTAGTTCCAAAGTAAAGTTACCGTTCTTT
Organism: Euprymna scolopes; assembly: GCF_053919585.1. Lineage (NCBI taxonomy): Eukaryota > Metazoa > Mollusca > Cephalopoda > Sepiida > Sepiolidae > Euprymna > Euprymna scolopes. The sequence continues at coordinate 28,773,974 of NC_136484.1, read as the reverse complement.
TACTTATGCTTCCTTCAGTTTGGTAAAAATGTGTGTATATTAAATAAAATACTTGCCTGCTAAAGATTACTATGTAAGCTGAATTCTTAACATTTTTATCGGTTTTATCCTCTCAGGAATCAGGGTTGCAGAGTATTCGAAATATTTTAATTCCAACTCTTAAAATCTCAAAATATGTGTTTGATTCCTTATTTTAATCTGTTTCAGACTCTGTTGATTTTTTTTTCCTCCAAAATTAAAAAATCTAAATCATAGCATTCTTCTGTCTCCTTTTCAAACGTTGGACTCCACAACACTGTTAGAAATGAATGCCAAGTTTAAATTAGTTTTACTGAAAATTGTTGGCTTTTAATAAATGTCATGACTAGAAACTGTTTTGGGGTCAATTATCTTGAGTTTTCCCTCAAAATATAACCTTGCCAAATTTCTAAAAATATAACATCTTTTTCCACTTGAATGAAGTATTGGTTTAAATGCATTGTTATACAACAATACTTATTGTACAAAAGAATTGTATTGAATCGGAATAACATAAATGGCCAATTTGAATTCAGCCATATTAAAACTTGGCTTCATAACTTTCGTACACAAAATAACCTCACTTAGAATGAAGAGGATTGCCAGTGATTGGAGTAAGTAAATTTCCAAATAGAAACAAACTGTTCTGCAGTAATTTGCAACATGTTCTACCTTTGTGTAAACCTTGTGTCATCCATTTAAAACCTGAAAAAAATTAGTTATCGATAGAGTAGGGGATGGAAACATGAGGCCCGACTTCCTGATTTAATTGCATTATTATTGATTGGTTCATGAAGATTGGGATCTAATTCATTAGAATGAGACCCTTTTTATTGACTGTTGATTGAAACGTTTGTCAGTAATATGGAGTAGTTTTATCAAGTATAATCACATAAGTTATGTTGGCAGCCATATAAAACTATGATGCTGTGAAATTTAAAAAAAAAATACGACATCGATTTTATTAGCTTTTTATTTTACTGTCCAAATGGTTATCCCCTCCTTTTTCTTTTGCTCTGTGTTTTGTATTTGTGTTCCAGTTGCCCATCCTTTGATCTTTCTCTCTTGATTGAATTTTTAACTTGGTGTTGCAAGACTCCTTTAACTTTCGACTTCTCTTCCCTATGCACACACATTTTTTCTTTTTGTGCTTTGTCAGGTTTAAAGCAAGGTTCTGATATTGGAAGCTATAAAGTTTCGCTCCTAGAATTCTCTGGATTCCGACTCTGGCTTCTAGAATTCTCTGGATTCCGACTCTTGCTTCTAGAATTCTCTGGATTCCGACTCTTGCTTCTAGAATTCTCTGGATTCCGACTCTGGCTTCTAGAATTCTCTGGATTCCGACTCTGGCTTCTAGAATTCTCTGGATTCCGACTCTGGCTTCTAGAATTCTCTGGATTCCGACTCTGGCTTCTAGAATTCTCTGGATTCCGACTCTGGCTTCTAGAATTCTCTGGATTCCGACTCTGGCTTCTAGAATTCTCTGGATTCCGACTCTGGCTTCTAGAATTCTCTGGATTCCGACTCTTGCTCCTTATTCAAATAAAAAAAAAAATAAAAAAAACTGAAACACATTAAGGAGTCGGTCAGACTGAGAGTTGCAATTAGAATTTTTGGAATTCTAGGAATGGGAATCTTCTTTACTCTGCAACCCTAATTTCTGAAAACTAATAAAAATGTTATAGTTCAGCTTGCATAGTTATCTTTTCAATATGAAATATGTCATTTGCACACACACAAAAAACAAGAACGCATAAATTTTCTTAAACTGAAGGAAGCATTAAGTAAAAGAAAGGTAACCTTATGTTGGAACTATTTTATCTCTTTTAGAGCAGAGGTCACCGAAGTACAGTTCACTAATATACTTTTATCCGGTTGGTGAGGTAAAATTTAAAGAAAACAGAAACAAATCTATTATTAAGATTATTAATACTCACCTTGAAAAGTACTCAAATCAAACTACATGGAGAGACAGTCTGGTGTTGTCCATCCAAGTGTTATCAGCAATTCAATGAACTACAACTAGATGTCTTTACTAGGAATTTTTTTTTTTTATATGTAACCATTTTAATATTGCAAAATATCTTATTTTTTGTTTTATTTGAAAATATTAGAAAACCAAATAATGTTGTATTATAATCACTTAAAAAAATTTTCTTACATTTTGTTTGTAAAAACACCTTTTTCAAAGATTTTTTTTCCTCTTCATTTTTCTGGTAGTATTAACTCTAGGGGGAGGGGGGTTAAGCCTCTCGTGGAGAGAAAATAATGTGTTCCACGTTATTGACAATTGTAAGTCTGAAGTTGATGTGTAAGTGTGTGTTTGCGCAAATTTTTACTTGGGAGCCACCACTTATTAAGGTCCAAAAGCCACTCGGGAATAAGGGTTAATGAATGTAAATTGGTAGTGTAGTAATCGTTAACGGTGTAAATTGTCCCAAATAAAAAAAAAAAAAATTTTTTTAATCATTTAATAAAATATTTTATAACATTATTTCCAAATTAACTTTATGAAATATTTTCAAGGATTGGACCAAACTCCTGTCTTTTTTTTTTTTTTTTTTTATGATACTAAGCTCTATCTGAAATCTGACTTACAAAAAAAATTTCCCGGTATTAGTAAAACTTCCCAAACAAATCTTGCATCTTTCATACGTCACATGGATTAAAATCAAGATAAATTATGTGACCTTATATCTAGAGTTCTTATTCCAATATTAATCATTATATGATTTTGATTCTATACCATTTCAAGTTCCAAATGATAATCAACATCAAATTGGAAAACAACTTTAAAATGAGAAATAATCAACTTCAAATTGAGAGTATAATACAACTAAAATTTAATATTCTTTTTATTTATTTTTTCAAAGGATACAAAATAATATAAACATTCCAGAAGAATTTATTTAAAATCTATATTCATTTTAAGTTAATTACAGAGGGAAGTAAGTAATCTCTGTATTCCAAATATAAAGTGCAAGTCTCAGGGGAAATATTATTAATAGCTTCTAACTTGCTGAGGCATTTTTTTTTAGTTTTTAAAGACACCTTGGCCATCACTCCTTAAAATCTCAACAATTGAGTTTGCCATACTTTTAAGTCAACTTTTATGACTGACCAAACCTTTTCAATAGGATTTGACATTGGATTATAGGGGGCAAGCCTTAAAATTTGGTGTTACGAAAATTAATCCTCTGCCACACTTCAATTGAAGTATGACAAGGGGTGTTATCGATAACTAAGATAAAACCCCTTTCATAAATTTCATTCGCCTTTCTAAGGCACTCGCTGGTCCATTCCTTTGCATCCTCTTTTTTGAAAGAGTCTCTTCTAATTTTATGATGACTTAATCTATTGTTGCTAATATACCCAATAACTTGGATGCTATTTCCCCAGGATTCGGCTGCCATTGTACCTTGTGCCTTTTTTGAAGCAACCTTCTCTTTTTGAAATATGGAGATTAAAATTGGTTTCATTCATATAAAGAATTGACAGACTTTGGGACTGAAATTCTAATAAAGCTACTGCATAATTCTTTCGTTTCGCCTCATTGACAGCTTCTGGTTCATAATGAACCGCTTTTAAAGTAAAGGCCATCGAGTCCAAGTATGTTCTTATGCACTCCTGTGTCACACGAATCTCATAATTTTCGATTAACTTATTTGTGAGAGGAGTCTTCAATTAAGCCATAAAATTCTCATGCACTTGCGTAATTTCATATTTTCTTGCTCCTCTACTAGTCAATCTTATCAGCCCCCTAGCGTATCCAACAGTATGCTGTTGACAGAGGCACACCAATTTTTCTTGCCAGGCCTTTCCAATTTCCTGCTGTGGCATGTGCAGTTAAAATCTGGGCCCTTTTTTCAGCAGTTTTCTTGAGGTCAGTCCTCTTTGGAGCTGTTACTTCTATAGTTTCTTTTGTAGAGGTTTGTCCAGCATCATGATGAAACCTCATTTTTGCCAATATAGGATTTTCTTCTAAAACTTTTACTGTAGGTTCACATAATGCTTTCTTGGCCTGTAAGTTGTTCATATCTTGGGTTCTTCTTATATATATATATATATATATATATATATATATATATATATATATATATATATATATATATATGTATAAGACGACTAGCCAATTTCCTTACTCATGGGATAAGTTCATTAAAAAAATAATTATCAATTTACTAAAAAATAAATATTTCAATTTAAATTGGATTAATTCATTTTGAAGCTGATTGACCCATTTTGAAGTTGATCAATTTTTTCACTTGAAAATAAGTCCATTTTGAAGTTGATTATTATCATTTTGAACTTGAAATGGTATAGAATGCAAAGTTTTAAAGGGTCTTAAGAAATTGAAATTCAGAGAATTTTATTTATCTATCTAGCAAGCTACCTGGTATTGCCTGGTTGTAAAATATGCTTAAGTATAATATTTTATTTGTGCAGATTTCATATTATTATACAACCAATTTTATATTGTACCTAATATATAGTAGTGATTTCAAAAGAAAAATATAACTTAGATGCCATCAGCTAGAACCGAAACCAAACCATATAGCACTCCAACTTTGGTTGTTACCATTTGAGCTATCCTCAATTTGATATGAAATAGCTAAAAATGAAGTATAAATGTATATTTGTGCATATGTACAAGGGAACTTTCAGTTGATTTACACCTCCAGTTTCGGTTAAATTCACCTTCCGCATCCCCGTGTTTACAAAGCCAGTTGGTGGAAGTAACGTCAGACAGATTTTTAGCTCCGGATGACCAAAACTGTATAGAATGTACCTTTTTTTCTTCTTTATATACAAATATAAAAATAGAAGTTTTATTCAAACAGTCTTTATTTGAACTTTAAGAAAATTTATAACCTTTTATAATAAGTTTATGAACTTTTTTTATTTTTAATTCATGTATTGTTTTTTTTTTTTTCTATTATAAATATATTGTGGACATTTTTTTTTTTTTAATTTATGAACTGTTTTTTACTAATATGTTTATGAACCGTTTATTTTTTATAATTCATCTACTGTTTTTTTTATTTTTGATAAATTTTTACTATGTGCCCCAACGTATTAGAAACAATTTTATTTCCGTAAGAAAGGATAAAAACATTTTAGTAAGAAATGTAACGAAATAGTAATTCGTTCTTACTAATTTATTAACAGGGGAAATACATTTTTTCTGGTATTAATAAAAATTATGGTTCGTTTCATTTTGTTTGGAAAACAGTTTATAATATATGTACTAGCAAAAGTACCCGTTGTTGACTGGGTTCAGAAACAGCCTACAGAAAATGGACTCTGATTTATGAAGGTATGATAGGTTATGAAAGGTTATGAAAAGGAAGGGTTGTAAATTTGGGGATATCAAAACCAAAGCAAAATATGATGAAAGTAAAAATAAAATAGATAAACCCCATAATTTATTATACCATACCTGTTCACACTGAAACACTTATCACAATATTCTGTGGATCTATATTATATTAAAAAACCTTGTTAAACTTTGTGACATATTTCTATTCTATGGAGGTCAGGTGCGAACGAACACCCCATAATTTTATCATACCATATTTCTTCAAACTGAAACATAATTATCAAAGTATACTTATGCAGATAGATATGAAAAGTCTTAAAGTTTGTGCCTATTTCCATTCTATGAAGGCCAGGCGCGAACGCAGACCACAATTTTATTAAACCATTCTTATTTAAGTTAAAACATACTTATCAAAGTATTATGTACATCTATATCAAAAACACCTGTAAACGTTTTTTTTTTTTTTTTTAATTTTTAAATTTTTTATTTCCATACTTTGTGGACCAGGCGCGAACGCGGACCCCACAATTTTAATGAACCAACGTTCTGCCAGATCAAACATACCCATTCCTGTGTCTCGATACATCTTCTATCATTATATGCGATCAGTTTTTTAAAATAGTCAACCATGTAGGAGCCTATTCGTGACCACACACAGACATTCAGCTTTATATTATAGATTTTAAAAGTTCTATTTTTGTTTGATAAAATAGAAATACAATTCATAAACATATTATTGGGTAAAAACAGTTCATAATTATAAATGAAAAAACAGTCCATAATATTATTATAAAAGTACCAAAAACAAAAACAAAATGGTTTCTTTTTATAGTATAAACATGACAAATAAGTTATAAACAAGATTTTTTTTTTGTGAACACAAAATATGTGAAAAAACAAAAAAAAACATCTATGTAAATATCAGAAGAAGAATTCTGGCAGATGACTATTAAAAATCTCATTACATTTGACTACTGGAAAAAAAAACAATTCATAAATATTTTTTTAACAAAATCTCTTTGAAAAAAATAAAACAAAAAAAAAAGTTCAGAAGTATTGAAAAAAAAAAAAAAAAGAAGAAAAAGCAGTTCACAAACATTTTTATTAGAAAGATTATAATTTTCTTATAAAAGTTAAAATAAAGACTGAATAAAACTTCTATTTTTATATTTGCTTAAAAAAATATACATTCTATACAGTTTTGGTCATCTGTAGCTAAAAATTTCTCTGACGTCACTTCTGCCAATGGGGTTTGTAAAACGCAGGGATGCGGAAGATGAATTTAACCCACGTTTCGATTTCTGCCAATTTGGACCTCCTCTTTTTAGCAGCTATTTTCAGCTGCTAAAACCCATAAAAAAATAGTCCATAAAAAATGCAATCATTTAACCTATTTCCCGTGCTCTATGATCTTGTGTCTCTGAAGAGATGCAGTTTGAAAAAATGGAAACGGTGAGTTTTATATATAAGATGATTATGAATCAAATCCAGTGCAAATCTAAAATATCTAAATTTTCAAATGGAACATTGTGCCCGTATTATGTTCCCTAAAATCCCTTTAAAATGTTTCAAAGAAAGTGAAATTTGCAATATTTTTTTTATTTGTTTTATAGCTGTTAAAATTTCAAAAATATTTCAGGTATCTGTATTTTCATGAAGGGCCTCAAACTGATTTTTAACCTCTTTCCATAAAACTAAATTAAACTAAATATAACTCACATTATGACTTCTTATGCTTAACACATATATGCCTCCCTGCCCCAATTTTGTTATTTTGTTCTACCTGAAGGTGAGGTATTCCACTAGATAGCAGATATTCACCTGCTATTTCATACATTCCAACTGAGAGACCTTTTTAAGATTCTAACTTTCCCTTAATGTGTAGTTATTTGAATCTCTCTTGTACTTGGTTCATTACTTATATTTGTCAAGCAGTTTTTTAATTTTTTTTTTTTTTTTCACGAGTCCAGTTGCTCCTATAATTACTGAAATGGAGATCTTCCTAAGATTCCAGTTTCTTTTCATGTTATGCATAAGACATCCTTTCCCTCTCAGCTTTGTTTAATCTAGTATCATTGGGGGGGGGCACTAACTACTAAAGTTACTTTTCTTTATCCTTGTCCCATATATTTGTCAGGTTTAATAGTTCCATTTTCTATTGTGTGTGTATGCAAGATAAAAATGTATTCATATTGTATTGCATCTTTTATGTTATTCATGTAGTACCTGTTTTGTCAAAATGTTAATTTTCAAACAAATCAATAAAGCATTAACAAAAAATAAACATTTTTAACCATAATAAAATTTATTTACATTCGAACACTAGTTTCTTCATAAGTGAGCAGTAAAAAAAAAAGCACTAAATAAATTTAAGAGCATTACTAAAATGGTTTTCACCTTCACCCTATCAGAAATTATTTTTTTTAAGTGAGCAGTAACAAAAAAAAAAAAAACCAAAAAAAAAAAACCCGGAGGCCATCAGAGCACTACTAAAAACAAGTTACTAACCGCCCTCTTTTTATTTTATATTTACTCCTCACTCTCATATAATACTAGCAGGGCGCCCAACATTGCCCAGTCATAAAATGCGCTTAAATATGATATTTTGATTAATGCAGATTTCGTATTCATTATATTATATTGGATCCAATATATAGTAATGATTTAACAAGTTTAAAAAAAAAAAAAAAAATGACTCTTGCGCCACCACCGAGAATCGAAACCCATAAGGAAACAAAAAAAAAAAAAAAAAAAACTAATAGGGAATTAATTAAAATGAATGAATGTTTAAAAGAATGCAAATTAGATCTTTTGCAGATGAATGCAATTCCACAACAAAGTTATATTTTCTTTTTAGATAAATAGAAAAAAGTTTTTTTTTAATATGAATATAAATACATACAAAAAAATCAAATTTATAAGAGTATAGATAAAAGGAACTTTGTGTGTAAGTTCGTTTCTTGTGGACTCCAAAACGGCTGGGCCGATTTTTATGAAATTTCACACAAATGTACTTCATGTATCTGGCAGTGTTCTTAGATAGATTTTGTATCAGAATGTCTTTGATAAGTATCGTTAATAAAAAAAAATGATGAAAGAAGGAACAGGCGATTTTGACCAAATGTAACACCTTATAAATCCTAACATAAGTGAATTTGAAAAGTTTCATTACAACATAAACATGGCATATAAAATTAGCAGTAGGCTCTTTGATATGACAGGGACGTGTTCGAAATGAATGTTTCTGTTTAAAGCACAATTGAACCATGATAGTTAACTATTGCATTTGAAACTTTTACTCAAGCCATTATATATAAAAATAATTTTATAAAATCAGCAGTAAGTTCTCTACGGTGAAATGTAGACTACAATGTATTGTAGAATAAGTAATAGCAGGGAGATATGTGAAGCCTTCTCCCGTTGAACCAAGATGGGTCCCCAACTAGAGCAGACACTCAATGTGAAAAATGGACGATTTCACAAATTTTAATGACAGTAAAAATATGAGTGTATGAAACCTTCGTTGATCATCATTCAATCCCGGGCAATGCGATGTCACTCTGCTAATATATATATATATATATATATATATATATATATATATATATATATATATATATATATATATATATATTTAGAGAGAGAGTTAGTGCGTTTCTGTAAATGAGATAAAATCAATGCTCTTACAATGTTGAACGTTAAACATCTAGCAGACTTAATTTTGGGTGTTCTCTTAATTTGTTAAGCCTTTTTTCATCAATGATACAATTAAGCCATACATTGATGTCTGTCAACCGAAGTATCTACTTACTTACATATGCATATTATATGTATGTTTATTGATCAGTCACTTACCATCGGCTATAGCAGAGATATTATTCAAAACTGCTTGAAGCTGTAGTTTTTTTGGGTTTTTTTAAGCCGTTACTCGTGACTTGACTGTTATTGTCTTACTAGATTAACCAATCATAAAAGATTAAGTTATTATGTGGTAACATATTGTTTAATAATTTAGGATTACTAAATCTTTTTAATAAATATTAGGAAACAATGGAAAAATAAAATTGTTGCCATTGTTTTTGTTTTCGTGTACAGAGCGTTTCTTTTTGTTTGTTTTAAGCCTTCAAATTTTTTATTAAAATACACACACATACATATATATTTTAAATAAATTTTAGCTGCAAATTCAGTGTCTTATATTTTACCATCTGTTATAATATATAGATTGTTTTATTAATTAACACAAATTTCATCCAGCTTTAATCATTATTTATTTAATCAATTAATTAGTCATTTTTTACATTTGAAATTATATATATATATATATATATATATATATATATATATATACTTCAGAATAGTTTTTATTTAACAATCAGTTGTTATGGAAATGTGAGATTGTAGGTTTACAAAATATTACTGGCAGTAATATTCTATAAGTTATTCCATCTAAACAAGAATTGCTCGATATGCAAGATAGAGCAAATAAATTAAATTGTAATTCAATGAATTTCAAAAAACTCTCATTGAAATGAAATTAAGTGGTTGAGTTTCATATCAAATAATTTTTATTCTAAGCAAGACAAAGAATGCTTTAGAAAATTAATCTCCTTAACCTATAGGGTTTCGATGTCTACCATCTGATCAGAGGAGAGAAAATATTAGCAAATAGTTATAAAGGTATGCACCCTATTTGCTAAAGTCAGTGAGACATGGAAAGTCAAAGTGAATTTTACCAAGCAAGCTGGATCTACAAAAACATTCATATCCTTTTTCTACAAATCCTCCTGCTACAGGACTTCTGATAAATGTATTATTTTCACTTTGACTTTCCATGTCTCGCTGACTTTAGCAAATATAACTTTATAACTATTTGCTAATATTTTCTCTCCTAAAGAGGAAACACCCAGCAAGCACTTAGTTATGTTTCAGGTGCTTTTGTGACTGCTGAACCTATGATTTATTGGTGACCCGATATTATTAGCAGGCCACCGGCGTTGTCCAGTTGTAAAATGAGCTTAAATATGCAGATTTCGTATTATTATAGAGCTCATCTCTATCAATTATTATATTGTACCTTCTATATAGGGATTTCAAAAGTTAAAAAAATATGACTTCAGTGCCATCAGCTAGAAGTGAAACCAAAACATATAGCTCTCCAGTCTTATCCGTTAACTTACAACCTAAACCCATATGTGTACAAAAACTGTAAAAAAAAAAAAAAAAAAAAAATCGTTTAACCTATAACTGTTAATTAGTGCATGTGCCAAAATAACCGTTATAGACGATTTACGCTTGCCAAAGTCATTTTTTTAAACCCCAAGTTTGACTCCTTAGCGGCTATTTTACTGGTTAAAAACAAAATTGAAAGTTTTCCACGGGTTCAAATACCCTAAATATCAAGTTTCAAGTCTGTGTAGACCAAAAATTGAAAAGAATTTGGTAGACATCCTGCACACACACACACACACATATATATATATATATATATATATATATATATATATATACGCTAAAACTTTTCTCTTAAATGCTACACAATTATGCACAATGTAAAAAATATACATAAATATAACTGAGCATAATAGTTAAATGAAACCAATCATTTAATGAGAAACAATAAAATTAAAGTTCGTTTTTTTTTGTTTTTTTTTAAGAATATGCAAATTAGTTGACCTTTATTTAGTCGCTTGCATATCCATGACTGAGTATAGTTCATTTAAATAATTTTTAAATAGAGAAAGTAGGCTTTTAATATCAATGTAAGTGCAATAAAAAAAAAAAAAACTTAACACTACAGCTTTATTTGAAAACTTTTCTTGAAAAAAAATCAATTCGGGTAACTTGATTATGTAGCAGGACTGACATTTCTTCAATGTAGCCTCAATCACCACCTCAATATAGGTCTGGACCTGGGAGCATGTTTTTCCGCAGGCACAGGAGCTCTGCAAATACTTGATGGATGGCGGTGATCAGGCTGATTTTGGTGTTGTGGGAGGACATGTTAGTGATTTTCTTAGCATATGACTAAACGAAGTAGTCCAACTGGTTCAGGTTGGGGGGAGGAGGCCAGTGAGAAAAGGGTACAAAGTCGTAGCACTCCTGTAGCTAAGCGTGGGTCTCTTTGGACTTGTGGGCTGGTGCCGAGTCTTGCTGCCACACCCAGGGTCTGTCAGCAACCACCTGATTGCACCAGAGGATCACCATACTCTTCAGCACATCCAGGTACACTTTGGTGGTGACTTTGAAGATGTGAGATAGCATCATGTGGCCCTTACTTGAAACTGCACCAAATACCATAACCATGGCTGGAAACTTTTTATCATCCTAGGCACGTCCCTGTTATGCGGATTTGCATTTTGAGGGTGCTGGTAATGGTCCTGTTGTCATAACTTTGATTAGTAGAGAGCATAAGTTGTATAGCGGCACATCTTTGATCTCGCTCGTTGAAGGTGTCACTTTCAAACATGATAGAAGGCTCATATCACTTTGGGATTTGTACATAACTGGCTAACTAATAGATGGTCTGCAACAAAAAAAAAAATACCGGTTTTCATCAAATGGAAATGAAATCATGTTGTCCTTTCTAGGGTGACAATTTTATCGCTCCAACCTCTGTGTATGTATGTGTGTGTGAGTGTGTATATATATATAATATGGTCATTATATCCATACATATTTGGCACTTTAAGCACTCAGTGATACAACTTTGCACAGCAAAATAAAAGAAATAGTTGGTATGATCTATGTTAGTTAATAGACGTTCTTGTATGTGGCTCAGGTGGCAGAGTATTTGCCTTGCATACATGTAACTCTGGTTTTGAATGTGTCCTACTGATGAGCCTTAAGTAGGGCGAAACTCGAGTCTAGGGCTTCAAGTTTGTGTTTTTTATGGTTTGTGTGGGTTGCAGCGTTGTGGAAATAATTATATTGTATCTCATATAAAAATATAATTATTTGATAATAAAAAATAAAAATTACAGTTCTACATTTTTGAGATGAGGTATGTTTGTGTTATTTGGGTTACTTGGACTAATGATCTCATCTTAAGTGTTATTTGCACTGTGATTCTGTCAATGTAACCTCCGACCTTTCGGTGTAAAAGTCGCCATGTTTGGTAAAGGAGAAGATAGGGGGTGGATCTAGTTAAAAGTAAATTAGAAACATAAAATCAATAAAATTTTCAGGCAAGGGAACATTCTAAATTATTTATGATTTAAAATTTTAATTAAATCCATTGACCAATTGTAAATACTTAGAAACCTAAATTTCTAAAAACAAGAGGGTACTGGTGAAACTGTTAAATTAAGTGTGTGCCTCGTGGTTTTTTTTTTTTTTTTTTTTTTCCATCTATATTGAAGAATGTTGGGGGTTACATAAACGGAAACGTTGTGCACACAACACTTTTTTAAGATGAGAACACTTGTCCAAATAATGCAAGAATATTAATCGGTTTCTTTTTGTACCTCATAATTTTGAAATGGTAGTAATAATCGTATGTGGAACAAAGTAAATAATTTTCATAATTCTAAGACTTAAACCAACATCTTTGCATAATCTGTGGTTTCTGGACGAATTGAGCGGTTAAGAGTTCTTTTGATAGATGGGCCACTTGAATGTAATGTCAATATAAGATGATATTCATGTTTGACCTGACTTTGCCAGGGAAGAGAAAAAAAAATGGGACTTCCAATAAGGCAATTACCAATTGCCTTTGATGATGCATGTGACAATTTTTTTTTTATTTTAATAAATGTGGAACGCAAGTTCAGAAACGAGGGTGGAACATCTTTGTGCTCAAATCACAAACACAAACATGGCTGGCATCTTTAATGTGGCCACTTCTCTTTCTCTCTCTGATTTGAGACAGTTCTTTCTTTTTCGCTTCCTTTCTTGGTCAGTTGACACGTTTTCTCATAGTTTAATTTTCATGCCAGTTCTCATGGCTAATATCTGGTTCATTTTTTATCTTTCTTCAAACCACGTGCTTGGATTTTATCACCTTCTCTGCTTTGCACATGGTTTTCTTGTTTTCTTTTGTCAGTTTCCAGTTTCAGCTTTCATTTAAATTTAAAATTAAACATTTTCCCAGAAAAAAATTAACCTAGGAATGTATTAAGTTTTCTACAGATAGTGCTCAATATCAATAATAGACACTATAAAAGAAAATCTAAATCAAAACTCTGTTAAGAACATATTTAAAACAATCATTTTTATAAAGAACTAAATATCAGTTACAACAAAGCTGGTCTTTAACATATTCTTAATACGATTTAAATTTTCTTTCACACACACACTTCTACTTTTATTTTTAAACTAACACATTCAGTGTTAGAGATCTGTTAAACAATAAATTAGTAACAGAATACTAATCAAAATTTACCATTATCACAACTAGTGGTGGGACGATTAATCGGAATCGTTAATCGTAAGAATCGTGTATTTTGGGAGGTATCGGAATCGGAATCGCATCGTTAAAAAATACCTTAATTTTCCGATTCCTTCATTACGATTCTTTTAGTCGGATGTTGAAAAAAAGAAAAAAATGTCCTGATATTTCTAACCGCAAGAGAGAAATGTAGCATGTTATAAAAAGAAACCAAAGAAATTCATTACTAACAGGGCAATGCTTAGTGCCCCCTCCCTTGCAAGATTCATTCATTCAGATCTATTGTAATCAAAACTACAAAAGAGTTAACTTGAAAAGAAGTATGCAGGGCTCTACATTGCGAGTAAAAATTTAAAAAAATACGCTTATCTTTTTGGTGACTGTTTTTTTTTTTACTAACAAATCTTCTAATGCTGAATGAAAATGCTTTTTCAACTTATATTTTCTTAAAATAAAACGAGCAAAGTCAAATTATTTAAACAGTAAAAGGTTTAATAGAACAATATACTTTTTTTTCTTTTTTTCAAAGAAGGCTTTTGAAAGAAATATCTCTAAAATGAAATTGATCACGTATTATTTCGCAAAATTTTGAAATTTGGACCAAATGAAAATTCGTTGAATTTCTTGAAATCTTTTTTTAACTCTTTGGTCCACGACTTAGCAAAATTACCAACTAGTCACTCAGAGCAGTTTTATTAGTGAGGGTCGAAATCGCAGTCTTTTTTTTTTTTTTTTTTTTGCCTAAGTCACCATCTAGGTGTCATCAATTTTTTTAACCCTCCTTAACTTCAAAGAGTAAATACAATATATACAACTAAAAAAATAATTTTTAAAAATGCTGATTCTATTTCATGAAAAATTCTTTTAACTAGAAATTAAAAGATAGCTGACTGACAGCAACAGGAGCACTGGTTAACTACTGAACCACGTGGAAAGGTGTGGGGGGGGGGGAAAAAGGAAATTAAATGATGATAATAAATTATGATAATCGTCTTTGAAAGGCACTAAACTCCTAAAATTTACTTACTTAAAATTTTAGGTGGCATTCCCCGGCGATTTTAAAGAACTCTCTCTCTCAAAAAAAAAAAAAAAAAAAAAAAAAAAAAAAAAAATTTAATTTTTAAGGTTTGGGAAAGATATATTTATTATAACCGAATTCCTGTATGAAGACTGGATCTACTTTATTGGACGTTAATTTGTGAGATAAGTAATTTTTCAATGTTTAATATGTTTTTAAAGTTTCAATTATCAATTAAATTTTTTTAATTGCGTTTTATTTTCAATTTATTTAAAAAAAAAAAAAAACAGGGTTTAAAATGTATTTTTCAAGGTAACAAGCTTCGAAAGAAGTCTAATAAAAAAAAAAAATCACTTAAGTTTTAATTTCGACAACCCTGAGAATTTAATTATTAAAAAGATATTGAAATGTGACATTTTTTTTTAAACATTTCTATTAGTTCAATTAATTTTCTTTCAATAATTCATTTCACTCAACAAACTTCACCATTTTTTGTTTTGTTTTGTTTTTCTTTTATCTTTTTCTGTAATTTTGGTAATTATTTTTGCTCAATTTTATCTAGTATTTCATTTGTTTTTATAGTGGTATCGTTTTTATGTGTTCCTTTGATATACCCTATTTCAAAATTAGTTTGGCTAAACTTATTCTTCACGTTAGAAACAACGTGTAAAAGCAATGAAAAAGTAAGAAAAAACAATAGATGTTAACTACACTTTGTGAATTATGCACGTTCATTTATAAATTATTAAATTAAATATTTATCTTTTTTTATATTTAATTAGTATATATTTTCTTTCTCTTCCGCAATATTTTTTTTATTTAATTCATTAAATCTGTTAATTATGAGGACCAAAATAATGAATTGTGTTAATTTATTCTCTAATTTTCTTGTTTTTGTTCTGTTATATAAATTCTATTTTATTTGTTTTTGCTCTGAAGGATTAATTCTATTTTCTTTGGGTTTTTTTTTTCTGTATTCCAATTAAGTAAAATAAATTTTCTCTAAAATAAATTTTGCTAATTTTTCCGTTTAGTTTACTATATAATAATTTTATTTAAACCAAAACACGACTGTGTAGGCATAAAATATCTCTTCCAAAGTTAGAGAACATATTTGGGAACTACCCAACCATAAGTATAAAACTACCTGGTATATTTCAAAATAATAATTCCCTAGGTATCGGAATCGTTAATCAATATTTTCCTGGAATCGGAATCGTATAAAAATTAAGAATCGTCCCAACACTAATCACAACGGTCATTTATTATATTACATCATCTGACCACTAACACTTCTCATTTTTATATGATACTTTGAATCAGCTGCTCCTGATGTTATATGCTGAAATATCAATTCGCTTAACATGTTGATAAAAAAAGTTTGTCGATTTGCAAATTCGGGTCTTTTTCTTCTTAGGATTCCTTTGTGCCTCTATATCTTTTTATGTGATAGCCTTGCCATACATTTTTGTATCATCAGCGAAAATATGCACAACACTGCCAGCATCTGGAAGGTCGTTAATAAATATGACCAAGTGTACTGGCATGATAATGCTTCCCTGGAGAATCCCACTAGTAGCACCAGCCTACACGTGACTATTTACCGATACGTAATGGATGCGGTTCTGTAGGAAGCTGCTTATCTTTGTCTTGGTTTTGTTTTGGATGCCAAAGCTCTCAAGTTTGTCTACCAATCTCTTGTGCAACACTGTCAAAGCCTCTTTGGCTAGGAGCAAAGTGTAGTATCTGATGCTGCATTTCACCTTTTCTGACCTCTATCAGTGGAGGAGAAATCCTAGATTAAGGCAATTTTTATTTTTGTTCCTATCCAGAGTGCCCTTTTTGGTAGAGCTGGGTTTTCTCCCACATTAAAAACCGACCTCGTGTCTAACTCTGCCCTTGTGGGGAAGCAAGTAATTATGGAACAGTGTCAAAGGCTTTTTTCAAGTCCAAGTACACAACATCTATTCAATATTTCAGTGTGCCCAGCAAAACAAGTTATGCAGGATTTACCTGGAACAAATTAAATGTTTATCACAGAACAAGTCATTGTTAATGAAATGTCTTATTAACCTTTCCCTCATTTTGTACAATTGGTAGTTGTCCAGTGTATTTCTATCTCTCTTTTTGGAACTGGATGTACCCCCCCCCCTTCCATTTCCGTTGACTCAATAGTTTTCCCTACTCCACAGATCTACTAAAGATTATTAAGATGGGTTTGGTGATGTGGAGGGGTAATCTCTTTGAAGCTATCTATCTCGTCTGAAGGATTTACTGACTTCAATCTTCCTCAATGGTTTCTCACCATCTTTCTCTGTTATGTTTATTAGGAGAAAGTTCGACATTGCATCTGTCTTGTCTGGCACGTTTTTAAAATCTTTTGTGAAGACATAGAAATTATTTAGGATGTTAACCTTAGACTCGTCATCGGAGTGATTGTTACCATTGCATTCCTTCAAATCACTGACTATATACTTTACTGGTGGCATGGGCTAGTGATTCTTTGAATGTCTTCTTGAAATTACTGGTCTTAGCAATTCAATATCTTCATCTACAAACACTGAAATACATTTTCTACAACTTTTTACATTCATGGTTTTCATACCAGTATCCTCTACAATAGATAATTTGGAAGAGGGTTTTCTTTGATCTACCATTTTTTTTTCTTCAAAACCAGACATTGTCCCATCAGTTTTTACTATTTTAAAGTTTTCTTTTTCGGATAGTTAATCCTTGGCGGTGGTTGGCTTGCAAAATACTGTGAGTTTTTGACTTTCTGCTAAAATGGGGGGTGGAAGGGTCCATTAACGGAGTTGTTAGTGAAAATGAAGAGGGATTTTTTTACGTGGGAGTCACTACTTATCAAGACCTGCAGGCCACTCAAGGATAAGGGCTAATGAGTGTACGGTGGTCACGGGGATAACAGCATATTAAGTCAGTGGTGATTCTGGGGCAGAAATGCATTAGTTGGGAGGAGGGCTCAACAAGAACTTGTTTACAGTGGACTTGAAGATGACCATATTGTAGTAAGCTGGAAAGCAGGCCAGCAGAACAGTTTCACAGGTGGGCAGTTCTAGAAAAGAAGCTTTGTTCGTAGAATTTGCGTTAAGATTTAGGCAAAAATATGTGGGGGGGGGGCTGTTCATAGTTGTTGTAGCTAGACGAGTGGTTTTTCTTGTGAAAGCTTGACAAGGTGGAGGACCATAAATTAAAGTTTAGATGAGCACTTTCCATGGAAATAATGATAACGTAGAGACCAGCTCGCAACTTCTCTTCTGTGAGGAAAGAGGTTGCAGGAAAGAAAAATGGCGCCATCTACCAGGTTTCAAAGCTGGTTTCTAACTTTGTCAAGGCAGGATAAGTTGCTCGAAACAGCTTCTGCCTAGATATAGCAACTGTACTCCATTCTATCAGTAACAGTGATTTCCAAGTAGAAAAATTGGTGGGGGTAGCCATGTGGTTGGTACAGGAACACAGTCACAATAGAAGAAACAGGGTTAGCAGTTTTCAATCAAACGAATAATCTTAGGGGAAGGGTAACTGTTTCTTGGCAGGAGAATAAAGTCACAAAAGCAGAAACAAGTAACCAATGCTTTTCAGAATTATTCAAAATAAATAATTTTTGGGAGTGGATAGCCGTATGCTTGGTAGGGGAATAAAATAATAAAATGAACACGGTAACAGTGGAATTCCTTCAGAGTTTCTCCAACCAAAAAAGTGGTAAGCTCACTATGATAACTTGCTAAAAACCAGTCCTCACTTACATATGCCCTTCGTTTGTTAACGTTTATAATACGATAAGAAATTATTGTAAGTGCTTTTGCCATATGAGTGTAAGTAAAAAAAAAAATAACTTTTACTTTTGTCTAAATTCAACAATAGCATCACGTTTGTATGTTAGAAATGTCATTGCGTTTAAAGATTTCTGTTTAAATTGTATAAATATTGATTTGCCGGTTTTATGAAAAATCAATAAAAGAATTTGTTTTCTAATATTGTTTTAGTCACAAAAGAGTAAACATTCGTTTATACTCTTTTAGTAAATAAAAACAAAGAATCTATCATTATTGTAATGTACAAATATCTTAAAGTTTAAAGATTTTATTTTCGGTTAAATATTTATTTTATATCGCTTTTATGAATTAATAATAGGAATAATATTGTATAAGTTGTTGAAATATAAATATTCATTTCTTACTCTAGTCTTTTAATGTATTGTATGTTTATCTAGAGTCATGCCTAAATAGAAAACCCATTGGTGGATGGTATCGATACTTGATTCAAGCTAGTCTTTTTTTTTTTTTCATTTTTCTTCCTTCCATTATGTTATTAACACAAATATATTTTATTTCGCTTTAGTTTTATTTTAGGAAAATACTTATTCTAGCTAAGAAAACTGTTAGTGGGGATATTATATCTTACTAAAAAGAAAACAAACAATTAGAAGTTAGATATGAAATTATATAAAGTTCTCTCCCATAAGTTCTAGGTCCTGGATATGACCTTAAACTATATCCGATGGTGAGGCCCAGCTTGTGGGCTTTGGGGAGTGTGGAGCCACCCTTTAATTGCCATTGCTCCCAGGTCCACTTTCACCTGGAGTGGTAGTACCTGTTAGGGTCCCAACTATGGGTTAAATAGAAACCGACTTGAAAACAGCAAATATATTCTATTAAAAAAATTTTCTTCAAAATAACTGGATTCGGCATTAAATAACCTGAAAAAGGTTGATATGTCGTAAGTTCTTCATTATGTAGGTGTATTAATTACATTATGCAACTTCAAGCTTGTGTGTGTATTTCTTGTTGTAGATTAGAAAGAAACACTATTTTTCTATCGCTACAATGTTGCATCCATATGCCATTTTTACTAGTATTTTAATGGAATGTACTTTGATGAACTTGTAGCACTTCTGCTCCTTTGGTGTACATAATCCATCAAACAGCAAAATTCCACCCCTTCACTTTAGACGTCTCTAGTTGCTGGAAAGCTTTAGGGTCATTCCATGTCAAAACACCAGCAAAAAGTTCAAATCTGCACCCACCGATACAAAAAGTTCAAATCTGAACCCACCGATACCGAATTAGTTGAAATTTGGCACAAATATTCCCCTTCATGAGTTAGAAGAATTTGCCAAATTATTTGGTCCTAAACCTTACCGTTCGGATTTTTGGGGGGGTGTAAAATTTGCATATTTTGCTTCTAAATTTATGCTGTGAAACCGTACGGAATTTCAGTGTTTTATAAAATGAGAAAAAAAATACTTCCACTTATTCAATATTTTTGAAATTTGGTAGGAAGGGCATTTAGGGACTGTAGAATCCGAATATCTAATTATTTTAACCCCATACCTGGTAGAAAATAAAATTTGCTCTCCCAAAAGCATGTCCCTCAAATCATCAGTTTTTTTACCTATGTAGCTTATGGTCAGTCTAGAGAAAATATGTCCTCTTTAATTTTCATAATATTTTGTTTATAGCATCTATGACTGCTTAAGTTCTCAAAAAAAATTTGTGAGGGTTTCTAGCCTACTTTAGGAGATATGGCCCTGCCAATTTTATAGTTTTTTTTTTCCTATGTACGTTCAGTAATTCAGTGAAAGGTTGATAAAGACAATCATCCTAATGCATCCAAACTCCTCAAATGTTCATATTGTGCTAATTTCTTAAACTATTCAATAAGATAGTGTTTGTTAATTTAAAAAGAAAATAATTTAAATATATTTTGCAGATATTGCATTTTGTATGGTACGGATAGATTGTCTTTAACAAGTGATAAACATTGACTCATGCATTAGGATCAACATTTTATAGAGTTTTTGTTGATGGCAGTAAACATTTTTTTTTTTTTCACGGCATAAACTTGGAAGCAAAATATGCAAATTTTACCCCCCCCCCTAAAATCCGAATGGCAAATTTTCCTAACTCATGAAGGGGAATATTTGTGCCAAATTTCAAGTAATTCGGAGTCGGTGGTTGTAATGGCCTGGTGAATTGACATGGAATGACCCTTTAATAATTTCTTCCCTCAGATTACTAGACTTTGGAATTCTTTCTGCTTCTCTGACTGTATTTGTATTAATGTGTAGAAATTTGAATGCAATGCTCAACACTCTCCATAGTCTATGTAGACATGGTCCCAACTAGTAGTTCCTTACATCTAAATGGCAATATACCTTGTTTGGGGTGAATAAAAAGTAAAAAATAAAATAAATTAAATTTAAAAAAAAAAAAAAAAATAGTAAAATCCCGCCACTTCACTGTACAAGTCACCAGATACCGCAAAACTTTTTACTGTTTTCTTTTCTTGCTTTTGAAATTATCTCCCTACTTCCTGCATGCAGAAATATAAATGTAATGTGAACAAACATCTTGCTGCATAACTCATCACTAAGGATGACGTTTTAGCCTCCATCATTCATAAATTTGGACCCTCATTAGCATTAATCTCTTTGGTCTACATGGCTAGTCATATATATATATATATATATATATATATATAAATAATGTGGGTGAGTCACGGGAAACAGATCTTAAGCAGGTTTAAAGACTACCTTCCTCACTCCCTATCCCTTACTCAAGGAGAGCAAGGAGCATTCTAAAAATCGTCCGTTTCCTGTGACTCGCCCTGTATATATCTTGTTTGGGGTAAATAAAAGTTTGAAAAATAAGATTTGAACACTCCATAGTTGTTTCCATAGTCTGCAATTATATATATTAAGCTAATCACCCGCTCTTTACCTCTTGAAAATATTGATCTATCGTAAGAATGAACAGAAAGTTACTGTGATTCTTAATATAAACAGAAGTGTTCCTGGCGTGCGTGTTAGTTTTTGTATGATATGATGACACTGGATCAACCGGTTTCGTTGTTTCTCGTATGCGAATAGAATAAACTTCCTTTATTGTCATAGAACTGCTTTTGCTTAATTATGTTATTTCGACTTAGCCATCTTGACAACTTCCAAACAAACTTCTTTTTGCCCCCACTAAACATATATGCAAGTTTGGACAGAACTCTTAAGTTATTGACTTTTGATCTGCAGTTTTTTTTTTTAATGAACAGACGCCTTATGCTCCATGTAAAGGCGGATAATGTAGGTGGATATTATTATACTCTATTATACGTCTACATGAATAAATAATTTTACATCAAAGTTAAATATCGCAAGGTCACTAATTATCTTAAGTCCTTAATATATTGTTTATTTGATATAGGACTTGGGTTCATATTATTGCGCTTTTCAGACTACTGTTCTCATCTTGAACTGCAAAGATTTTCAAACAACGCTTTATTTAATCCACAGGCTAGCATGCTTTTATTCCATCAGCCGTAATTGGGTAGAAATCCTAAGTAACTTGCAAAGACCCATGGCATAGTGGATAAAGTATTTGCTAAAATTCAATCGTAAAGTTACTCTTCTGAGGGTTGATTAAGACTTCTACTGTCATGGAGTCAAGAGAATTTCTGTTGGAAATTTCGGGCAGTTTGACAAGATTCTAGAGTTTGACAAAATACACCTAAAGAAATTCGGAGGTTATATCGACCAAAACATGAAAATGACACTGAAGATGAGAACAGTAGTTTGAAGAATCCAAATAATCAATCCTCATCTAAAAAATTCAGAGATATAAAGCATTTTATCTTTTGTATAAAATATTTAAATGCCTGTTTTAATAAGTGCGCATATTCATTTGTAATTATTTTGCTTAGTATAATAGATGAGTCTTCTGTACAGTCTTCATAGACAATGGATAACCATTTGTAGGAGTGCCAATGCGAAGTCTATTGTGAAGCAAGTGTAATGTAATCACCAACTGTATCTCTTGAACCGACATTGTCTTCAGTTGTAACTCTACCATTTCCACAAACTGTTATCCATAATCACAGTTACAAGTTAAATGTGCTCACTACCCGCGGGATCACAAATGTAACATCGTTTAGGCTCGGACCCCTCAAATGTATTCAGACGCTCACTGGTCACTGGAACCATGTCTATAATGTTATTTTAAGCCTTGGGGTGCACAAAATATGCAGGCCACTAAGTTCGAGTGGCAACACAATTTTCGCACCAATTGAGCACTATCTGTAGAAACCTTAATACATTCCTAGGTTAATTTTTTTCTTGGAAAATATTTAATTTTAAATTAAAATGAAGGCTGAAATTTGAAACTGACAAAAGAAAATCATGTGCAAAGCAGAGAAGGTGATAAAATCTAAACACATGTTTTAAAGAAAAAAAAAATTGAGCCAGATATTACCCACGAGAACAGGCATACAAAAACTAAGGGGATATCAATCATACCAGTTATCATAGGTGCCACAGGGCTTATGAAGAAGAACCTGAAGTCCTATCTAACTAATATTCCTGGTGAACCAAGTGCAAAAGCGATTCAGACAATTGCACTTAAGAGAACAGCGGGGATACTAAAAAGAGCTCTCGGTTGGTTTCAATAAAAAAGCGGGGCAATGTTGGCAGCTGTTTTGGCTGCCCCATACCCAGCATTACAATCTTCAAAGGAAGAAGAAAAAAAAAATGAAACAATGAGAAAACGTGTCAACTGACCAAGAAAGGAAGCGAAAGAGAAGCAACTGTCTCAAATGAAAAAGTTTGAGAGAGAAGGTAATACTAGATCAGTACTTTCGCTCTCTGTGACCTCTTCGAGATTGGTTGTTCGGTCGTTGGTTGTTACTAGTGGGTTCTTCTCTCACTAAAGGTTGCTGTTCAGCTGAAAACCAACCTCACTGGAAAGGTTTGGTTTGTTGATATGCCGCTTTACCGTTGTTGGTTTACGAGGTCATCTGATGCTGGTTATTGAAATATCTGAAATCACTTTCAAAACACAAAAGGCTAAAAAAAATTTTTTTTTTAAATAACGTCATTGTAATCGCTTTTATATCAAAATTAATTATTTGGTTAAATATTCGAATATATATATATATATATATATATATATATATATATATATATATAATATAATTTTTTTGATTCATCCATCCTTGACAGACGTGTTTTAAATATTATCTCCAGTGCTTTTCTTTTAATGATTTGGAATTCATTCCATTTGCGCTTTTTTCCAAGGAACTCTGCCTTTTGGATTATTTTGGACCATTTGGAATTTACCCATTGGATTGAAATTTTAAATTCGACTGTTTTGGATTTTTACCCTTCACCGGACTATCCATTCATGTGAAATCTTTTTATCATTTTTCTTTTGCCTCCTGTTCCCTTACCTCACCCTTTTTTTTTTTAACCAAGTAAGATCTGTGACTTATTTGTAGTTTCATTAAATACTTTTATATGCAAAATCTTATCCTGCATTTTGCTAATTCCTGCCCTCTGATGAGAAGGAGAGTATTTCTTCGAAACTCCGCGGATTAAGGACTATCCACTTATCTTGTGCTTCCTTTTTTAAAAATTAAATATGTTTTTAACTCTTTTTCAAGATGTCTTTTAACATGTTTTATTAATCATTTGTTCATATATATATATATATATATATATATATAATGTCTGCCTGTCTCCATATTTTGAAACTCTGTATCTTCTAAAACTAAAAATTGCATAACAGCACGAGGGGCTTCAAATGATTTGATTTTTTTACGGACCCTTCTTTTATGGATCTTTAGCTTGTTAAAATAATTTCTGAGGGGTCAAAAAGGGGGTACAAAATTGAAAAAAATCGTTGTACATTTTGTAAATTCATCTTAGTTTTTTTTTTTTTTTTTTTTTTTTTTTTTTTTTTTTTCTTTACACAGTGATCACCACTTATCAAGGCCCGGAAGCCACTCAGGGATAAGGGTTATAGCAAGTACATTACGTTAGTGAGGAGATTTGCTGAAATGTTTACTTAAGGGGGCGGTTCATTAGGAATTTGTTAACATTGGACTTGAAGACATCCAAGTTGTAGTCCGGAGGGAAGCAGGCAGACGGAATAGAGTTCCACAGGCGTGCAGTTCTAAGAAAGAAGCTTTGTTCATGGAATCTGCGTTTTGATTTAGGCACAGATATAGAGTGGGGGAAATTTTTCACAGTGGATTCAGCTAGACGGGTGTTTTTCGTGAAAGATTGGCGAGGGGGGACCAGAGATTGGAGTTCAGACGAGCATCTGCCATGGAAATAACGATGAAACAAGGACAGGCTCGCAACATCTCTTCTGTGGGAGAGAGGTTACAGGGTAGAGAAAAGGGCATCCCCCACTAAGCCACGAAGTCTATTTTGTACTCTGTCAAGGCAGGATAGGCTGTCTTTAGCAGCTCCTGCCCAGATATGGCAACAGTATTCCATCCTTGGACATACTTGGCTTTTATATAGATAGAGAATTGCATCCGTAGTGAGATATCTTCTGGAGCGGTAGAAGGATCCCACCATCTTTCCAGCGACCTTGGCAACAGACTTGATGTACGTGTTCCATTTCAGATCAGGAGTAAAGGTCAACCCCAGAAGCTTGTCAAAACACGGGGCCTCACCCAGACGAGAGCCATCCATCACAATTGATGCCAGATGGGGATCAGAGCGTTGATGATGTAAGGATAACAGTTTGGTTTTGGATGCATTAAAGGTAACCAGCCACCTTTTCCCCCACTGAACCACGCGCTCGAGATCAGAGGAGAGAGAATCAGAGAGAACTTTGTCATTTACAGCCTTTGATGTGTTGCCGTAGATGGTCGTGTCATCAGCATAGATGTCAACGAATGATTTAAGTATGTGTTTAGGGAGGTCATTGATGTAGATCAGGAAGAGAGTTGGGCCCAGGATTGACCCCTGAGGGACTCCAGCATTTATATTGCAGGCCTCCGATTTTTGTCCATCTACCACTACTCTTATGAGCCTATCGGAGAGAAATGATTTAATGATTGAGAAAACATTTCCAGTTATACCGTAGCTGGAAATCTTGTGAAGTAGACCCTTATGCCATACCTTGTCGAAGGCCTTTGATATGTCGAGAGCAATTGCCCTAGAAAGGAAGCCTTTGTCAAGAGATTCACTAATCCTGTGGGATATAACCGTCAGCACATCTGCGGTAGATCTTGCAGAGCGGAAACCATATTGTGTGTCACTAAGAAGGTTATTCCTGCTGAGGTGGTTGACTATTTCTCTATTTAATATGGATTCCAGCAACTTACTCATAACACACAGGAGACTTATTGGTCTGTATTGAGAGGGAGATGACTTATCACCTGAATTCTTAAATACAGGGCAAACTGATGAGGTCTTCCAGGGAGTCGGAAAGCACTTCTCCTTAAGGCAGCGCTTAAATAGTTTCGTAAGTATGGGAGCAAGTTCTGGTTGAAGCTTTTTTAACACTATAATTGGGATGCCATCAGGGCCAGTTGCTTTACTGGAATCTAGGTTCTTTATTAGCTTGGCGACCTCATGCACGGATATTTGTATGTTACCTAGCTTGTTCTGTGTTATAGGAGGAAATATGGGGAGTTGATGGCCTTCGTCGCATAGGGTAGAATTAGCTGCAAAGTTCTTTGCAAATAGTTTGGCCTTGTCTGACGCTGACGAGATGACCTCTGGTCCATTGATAATGGTTGGGATAGAGCGCACACTTCTGTTCAGGATCCTATTTGTTATTTGCCAAAACTGGTGGGATCCAAGCCGCTGATCAGCTACCTTGGATTTAACAGACTGGGCATATAGATCTCTTGCATTTTTTATTACTCTTTTACAGTGGTTGCTGGCAGTCCTGAAAGCAGCTTTAGTCTCAGTGCATCTATTACGTTGGTAGCTATGGAAAAAGTAATTTCTGTGCGCGATAGCAGCAGCACATTCTGGGGAGAACCATGTCTGGCTGTTAGGTTTTTGTTGGAATTTTTTAGATGGTATGAATTGGTCTATGCCTGCAATTAACCATTAGTTTATTTTTAATTAGTTCATATGCGTGTCATGTTGGTACAGTGGTAACGTCACCAGCCTTGAATGCTACAGTTTTGCTTTCAGTTTCGATTCTAGCTGATGGCACCCAAATACTTTCTTTTTTTTTTTTTTTTTACTTACTTTTGAAATCACAACTATATCATAATATATAGGAAATCTGGAAAAATTAAAATATCATATTCAAGCGTACTTTATGACCGCGTGAATCCCCCCCCCCTAGTGTTTATATATATATATATATATATATATATATATATAAAGAGAGTTCATACAGAGTGACAAAAAAAAAAAACAGGACATTCAATTGTTTTTCTGAGCATTTTACAGTCAACGGAAAAAAGGCCAAAGGCCCTAGTGTTTTGATGTGATTTTTTAATATAATAAACTAGTTATGACCAAAGTTTCATTTCATTCAGACAAAACACTAAGAAACGGGGCCTAATTAGAGTTGGGGCCCGTTTTTTTTTTGTTTTTTTTTGGTCACCCTGTATAAAAAGAAAATGAATACCTATATTTTTTTCTGATTTAAGAAAAAAACATTTCTGGGTCGGTTTAGAATTTTGTTTTCAACTTAACGTTTGTTTTTTTTTTTTGTTTTTTTCTGGACAAAGTTTGCTTAGAGATTTCGATCCCAAAGTCTAGGTTATTTGCAACCAACACTAGCGTGGATTTGTCAGGAAATGCGAAGGAATCACCTAATTCTCCCAGAACCCCTGCTTTTATTTACACATCATTTGCCCCCCTCCCTCTCTCTCCGATTATCATATCCATTTTCATGACTTCCCTCGACATTATGTTCACTTTTCCTTAAATAATAATCATATTATATCTTCCTCTCTCCTTTCAAAATTACTCTATTCTGCTCCTCTTCCATATTTTTCTTTCCTTTCTCCTTGTCCTTTATGTACCAAAATAACTTTCCCATTTTCAGAAAAATGTAAGTTTACCTTCAAGGATTTATCTTCTATATAAATAAACGTGTGCGTGTGTGTAAATATTTATTGATAAACTCTTAAACTACTGGTCATATAACACTGAAATTAACAAGAAATAGTAATCAAGGATAGTTAATAACAACTAAAATCTTTGTTTGGATGGACAGAAATATATCGGCAAGTTTAGATGTAAAATATTCATTTTAACTTGCCGACATATTTTCTCCTCTCTCCTCTTCTCTCCTCCTCCTCTCTTCTCTCTCCTCTCTCCTCCTCTCGTCTCTCTCTTCTCTCTCCTCTCTCCTCTCTCGTCCTCTCTCCTCTCTCGTCTCTCTCGTCTCTCTCCTCTCTCTTCTCTCTCCTCTCTCTTCTCTCTCCTCTCTCTTTCCTCTCCTCTCTCTCCTCTCTCCTCTCTCTCTCTCTTTCTCTCTCTCCTCTTCTCTCCTCTTCTCTCTCTCTCTCTCCTCTTCTCTCCTCTTCTCTCCTCTTCTCTCTTCTCTCTCTTCTCTCCTCTTCTCTCCTCTCTCTCTCTCTCCTCTCTCTTCTCTCCTCTCTCCTCTCTCCTCTCTCCTCCTCTCTCCTCTCTCCTCCTCTCTCCTCCTCTCTCTCCTCTCTCCTCCTCTCTCCTCTCTCCTCCTCTCTCCTCCTCTCTCCTCTCTCCTCCTCTCTCCTCTCTCCTCTTCTCTCCTCTCTCCTCTCTCCTCTTCTCTCCTCTCTCCTCTCTCCTCTTCTCTCCTCTCTCCTCTTCTCTCCTCTCTCCTCTTCTCTCCTCTCTCCTCTTCTCTCCTCTCTCCTCTTCTCTCCTCTTCTCTCTTCTCTCCTCTTCTCTCTTCTCTCCTCTTCTCTCTTCTCTCCTCTTCTCTCTTCTCTTCTTCTCTCCTCTTCTCTCCTCTTCTCTCCTCTCTCCTCTTCTCTCCTCTTCTCTCCTCTCTCCTCTTCTCTCCTCTCTCCTCTTCTCTCCTCTCTTCTCTCCTCTTCTCTCCTCTTCTCTCCTCTTCTCTCCTCTTCTCTCCTCTCTCCTCTCTCCTCTTCTCTCCTCTTCTCTCTTCTCTCCTCTTCTCTCTTCTCTCCTCTTCTCTCCTCTCTCCTCTTCTCTCCTCTCTCCTCTTCTCTCCTCTCTCCTCTTCTCTCTTCTCTCCTCTTCTCTCTCTCTCCTCCTCTCTCTTCTCTCTCTCCTCTTCTCTCTTCTCTCCTCTCTCCTCCTCTCTCCTCTTCTCTCCTCTTCTCTCCTCTCTCCTCCTCTCTCCTCTCTCCTCCTCTCTCCTCTCTCCTCTTCTCTCCTCTCTCCTCTTCTCTCCTCTTCTCTCTCCTCTTCTCTCCTCTCTCCTCTTCTCTCCTCTCTCCTCTTCTCTCCTCTCTCCTCTTCTCTCCTCTCTCCTCTCTCCTCTTCTCTCCTCTCTCCTCTCTCTCCTCTTCTCTCCTCTCTCCTCTTCTCTCCTCTCTCCTCTTCTCTCCTCTCTCCTCTCTCCTCCTCTCTCCTCTTCTCTCCTCTCTCCTCCTCTCTCCTCTTCTCTCCTCTCTCCTCCTCTCTCCTCTTCTCTCCTCTCTCCTCTCTCCTCTTCTCTCCTTCCTCCTCCTTTTATCTCCTCTCCTCTCTTCTCCTCTCTCCTCTCTTCTCCTCTCTCCTCTCCTCTCCTCTCCTCTCTTCTCCTCTCTCCTCTCCTCTCCTCCCCTCTTCTCTCCTCCCCTCTTCTCTCCTCCCCTCTCTCCTCTCCTCCCCTCTTCTCTCCTCCCCTCTCCTCCCCTCTCTCCTCTCCTCCCCTCTCCTCCCCTCTCTCCTCTCCTCCCTTCTCCTCCCCTCTCTCCTCTCCTCCCCTCTCCTCCCCTCTCTCCTCTCCTCCCCTCTCCTCTCCTCTCTTCTCTCCTCCCCTCTCTCCTCTCCTCCCCTCTCTTCTCTCCTCCCCTCTCCTCTTCTCTCTCTCTTTCTCTTCTCTCTCTCTTTCTCTCCTCTCTTCTCCTCTCTTCTTCTCTCTTCTCCTCTCTTCTCTCCTCTTCTCTCCTCTTCTCTCTTCTCCTCTCTACCCTTTTCATTTTTCTTATAACTTTTGAAATCAGTACAATTATATTAGGTACAATATGATATTCTATAAAGAATTACCTTAGTAATAGTAAAAATTAAATCTGCATGAATTAAAATATATTTCAATGTATTTTGCGACTGGCAAGATTCCCCTCCTTGCTAGGTGCGCAATAAAGCATCAATCACACTCTCAATTTGACTTGTTTCTCTTACAAGTGATAAATAACTCAGTTTACCAGCAGACTTATTCAATTTTGTCTGGGATGCACACTAAAGAAGTACAGGACGACTGGAAACAATGCAAAAATAGACTCTCCTACATACAGCACTTGGTATTCCTGAATGATCACCATATAGTACTTACCAGGCTCAGCATAGTTTCAGTGTTTTAACAGAAATTGTGCCCTACAGTTTTACACTCTTTTCTCTTCTCTGCAACCTCTTTCCCACAGAAGAGACATTGCTAGCCTCTACCCTATACTTATTTTCATGGTAAGTGCTCATCTGAGCTCCAATTTATGGTCTCTCCCTTGCCAAAGTTTAACGAAAAACATTCGCCTTGCTGAAATACCCCCCCCATTCTTTGTTTGCCTATACCTAAGCGTAGATTCTATGAACAAAGCTTCTTTCTTAGTTCTGCCCGCCTGTAGAACTCTGTTCCATTTGCCTGCTTTCCAACTGACTACAATATGGTCGCCTCAAAGTCCAACGTAAACAAGTTCTTAATGAGCCATCCCCTTAATCCAATTTAACAAATTTCCACTACTAATGATTACTACGCTATTGTCCCAATGGCTACCATACACTCATTAACGCTTATCCTCGAGTGGCCTCCGGGATTTGATAAGTGACTCCTTTGAAAAAAGTTTTTAAAAAGTATAAATATTTTAACAAATTATATTTATCTTTTACTTAAAGATAAAAATTAGTAATTAAAAATTCGAAAGGCTTAGTTTTATTACTGATTTTTATCATAAACTAAAATTTGTTATCAAAATGTTTTTCTATTATGATATGCAAGATTATATCTTAAAACATCTTTTGAATTTGTCATCATAACCTAAGCTTTTTTCTTTTTCTTCCTTTTTTTGTCCAATATTATATTTGTTGAAATACTATGCTGTTTGAATTATATAAAGCCTTTTAATGAGATATAACGTATCTTTTACTTATGGCTTGGACTCTCTGGGCTGAGAAATAAGCTTTCACTTAGAGTAAAGTGATACTCTTCTATAAAGAATAGAATCCTTTGAGTTACCAGTAACATGGAAAATATCTAAATAAAGAAAATACGTAAGTACTATAATTTCTTTTACTGTCAGTATTAAATGGTGTAGCACAGAAATAAAATACCAGACACTATTGATTACAGTTGGAAATGATCTGGGGTTTGAGTTTCAAATCTCAATATAAAAACGCTTGCTATGTCTAGCCACTCTGAAGAGCCATGTCATAACAAAACAGCTGTTTGTGGATTACACACACACACACACACACACACACACACACACACACACACACACATATATAATGAAAACAAAGGGATGTAGTGTTTACCTGATATATGCAATGGTAAACTTCAAACTAATATAAATAACAGTATTTATATATAGAAAACTTAATCCCAACCGAATAAAAAAGCTCAATACACAATAGAGGGTAGAACTTATTATAAGAGAAAGAAAATTAAAACTGTAAGTTGAACTTTACAATTGAAATTTATTGTTCGACTAAATACTCCAAAAAACAATTTACAAAGTTCTTATTCCGCAGAGGACATAAAGAAATATATTTGTACCTATTTACTCTGCCTCCCCACGGGACAGAGTTAGACACCAGGATCGTTTTTTAACATGGAAATTTGTAGCAATATTAGAATTTGCTAGTTAAGGCATTAAGTGAAACCGCAATTTATTGTAGTTATGAACTGCCAAATAATTGTAAAGTTTAACTTACAGTTTTAATTTTCTTTCTCATATTATATATATATATATATATATATATATATTAGCCGTGAAAGTTTTTCAACCTCTAAAATAATAAAAAAAAAAAAATAATTAATACCAAGTCCTTCATTGGAAAATTATTTTGCTAGTAAGTCAATTAATCTCTTGCAATCATTGTATTAATTTGCTTCCAAGAGTACACACTAGTCCTAATATTATTTCAGGGATCATCAGTTGTTTACCATGAAAAATTGAAACATATTATTAAATAAGTCTTGTCATTCGTCTTTGCCCATCAAAAAGAAAGTGTTTACAGTAGAACCCCGAGATACGGCATTAAAAATTAGTCACAAAATACAATACAGTAGATAATACACGTGTATATAATCAAATAACATCATAAATAACACCGTAGGGCGGGGCAAATACCGTAACCAGAGGCCGGAAAAACATTTTACATCGTAACCTGAAAAAAAAACGTATCTTAGGATCACCGTATCCCGGGGTTCTACTGTATTTACAAATTAAAAAAAAATAGGCTATACTTTAGGAATGACCCTCGTTTATGCATATATATATATATATATATATATATATATATATATATATATATATATGCACACATACAGGAGGGTCTTTCCAAAAGTATAGCCTCCTACTGTTTTTTTTTTTTTTTTGTTTTTTTTTTTTAACTTGAAGAGCTACGAAGATGGGAGTGAGACCATTAAAACGATCAACCTTTTGTACTCCAGAATTTATTTTTCTACATAGTCATCACCATTCTCAATGCACTTTTGCCAGGAATTTAATGATGCATCTCTGCTTTTGACACCCGTTCATTACAGTGGTTGTTATCTTAGTCTCATACCATCAATATCTGCAATAGAGATGAAACTTTCAGATCCTGAATGCATAGGTTCAGTCATTATAATAATGCAATTTGCTATCCACTCTATAGGCATTTTTAGAATACTCCTAAGATGAAAGAACGGCATAATAGAACAAAAGTCAACTTAGATATTTTTCATGTTTATATTATACTCATCAAATGTTGAAATAAGAAATAACCCAAGGATTTTCAACAAAATAACTCTTATCCTCAGAACAAAAAAAAAAAAATAAATAAATATTGATTTTTGGTAATATTAATTTTAACTTTACAAAACAATTTTGAATTATGTTTAAAGGAAAAAGAGTAAAAAAAAAAAAAAAAAAAAAAAATGAAAACAATATTTTTCCATTGAGCAGAAAATCTTTGTAATGATGAATGTACCAGTACAGTTGTTCCTATTTACAATGCCTCCCCACGGGACAGAGTTAGACACCAGGGTGGTTTTTTTAATGTGGAGAAAAGGAACAAAAATAAAAATTGTCTCAGTCGTGAAGGATTTCTCTTCCACTGACAGAGAACAAGAAATTGAAGTGCAGCATCTGAAAAACGTATACTACACTTTGATCTTGTCCCGAAGTTGTTGAAAAGATTTGATGGGAATGATGTATTTAACTTACTACATTCGTTTTATTACACCATTCTTTCCTATAATAATGCTTCCTATAAATCAGATGATTGTTTTGTTGACCACCTCCGCCAATGACTTTCTAGTTAGAATTCTTTCTAGAAAGATATCAGCTACTTACAGAAGAGGCCACGTGAAGGTTGCCAACTTGGTACACCTAGGTTTTGACTGTTCAAAATTATTTATAAATTGTTAAATTCATGCATTTTCATATAATGAAAACTTCATTTCAGAATTTCATTTTATTTTATTTGAAGTCAATAAAGGCTCAGATAATGTATTGTATTACTTTAGTGTATTTGTTTTGTTCTTAACTAAAGGTTATCTGAAACTTTGACATTTTCGGGTGGGGTCTTTGTGAATTGTCTCCCCCTTAAAGGACATTTTCAGAAATGAAAACAAAAATTGTCAAAAAAAAAAAATAAAAAAATAACAGTAATGCACAAGTGCCAAATTTTCTTCAAAATTCCTGGATTTAGCATTAAATTACCCAAAAAGGGTTGATATGCCGTGAAATGACCAAACTCTGGATATTTTGAAGATGAAGCGTAGAAACATTTTTCAAAAATGACTACATTCAGCATTAAATAACCCCCAAAATGGATGATATGCCATTAAACAACCAACCAACTAATTTTGTTTCTTCTTTACAGTTTTTATAAAAAAATTTTTTTTTTGATTTCTCAATAAAGGGATAGTCATAATTTTCTTTTTCACACACATGCGCAGTTCAATTTCTCTTGATTTGATTGTGCTTAAATACTCAAGGATAGGCAATCCCATGCGAAGTGAAAGGAAGTTCACATTCAGGCTTTAAATAACAGATATAGAAGCGCCCACTACTGATGACAAATACACATAGCTATGCGTAACTGCACCACCTACACCTTACCCAAGAACAAACCAAAAAGAATTTACAAAACTGAATACAATATATTGTGCATAAATTAATGGTTTCAATACTATAACCCTTTTTTTATTTGTCTTCCATTTTCTGTTGTGAAGTCAAAAGAAACTAATGACTTTTGATCTTCCAACCGACCTAATTTGTATATAGGTCAATCCTCCATTCCTCCTGGTACCAATATTATCTCCCTAAAGTTGACCTTCAGAATTAAACCTAAGCATGATTTGGATCATTGGTGAAGAGAAAAATAAAATCTTGAGTTACTTGACTTTTTTCTTTTTATATATAGAATATTGTTAGTAACATGCAAAAATGTTTTACTTGAACAAGATCTGCTCGTATAGATGATTAAATTTTAAAAAATACAACGTAATAAATTGCAATTACTTTTTATATAAGTTCACTTTTTAGTCTTATTTGAAAGTTAATCACTATGAAAGTATATAGTTTAAATATTTCTGGGTTTTTTTTTTTTGTTTTTTTAAAAATTAGTGTTAAAAGTGTTACCAGATAAGAAATATTTTTATTTGCCCATTTTGAAACTTGGTTAAATAAGCATCCAAACAATGCATTTTTTTTTTTTTTAAGTGAGCATAATTCTCAAATAAAGAATTTGATTTTTTTTTTTATTTAGATCACTATTTATGAAGACCTGGAGGTCACTCTAGAATACATATTAGATTAGTAGTGAGACATTATCAGTAATGGTGTGCTTGGTTATTTAAGAAGACGACTCAATAGGAACTTATTTACATTTGATTTAAAAAAAAATGTTCATGTTTTAATCAGCTAGGAAGTAGCTCCATGGTATTGTGTTCTACAGTTGGATAGTTCTAGGAAAGAAATTCTGCTCATGGAATTTTCGTTTAGTTTTGGGCACAGGTAGACAGCGAGGGAAATTGTTGACTGTTGTTGTAGCTAGACAAGTATTTCTTGCAAACGTTTTATGGAGGGGAACATAGATTGGAGCTCAGTCAAGCACCTACCATGAAAGTAACGATAGTGAAGAGATAGACTTGCAACGTCTCTTCTGTGAGAAAGAGGTACTTTGGTCCAAGAGACTTTAACCAGTTTTCATGCGGTACCTGTCTATCTACCTAAGGCAATACCTGCTGATGTAAAATAAAAAAAATCACTGTATTCACTGATTTATATTTAATTTTATTTTTTATTTATCGTTCACTTTTTCATTTTGATTGCAAATGTGAACATGGTAACATTTAATATTTTTGCCTTCAATGTGTCAATATTAAGTCTAGTACATAAAAAAGGTCACACTTCAAAATGACGTGCAAAAACGCTAACCTTGATTTATGATATCAAGACTATAACACTAAAGATGTGTCCAGTTAGAAAGTCATAAAGAAAAATACAATAAGTTAAATGAAAATGTCAAGTTCAATATTGTGGAATTCATTTCCGTTGAGACAATTTTTATTTACTTAAGTTGCAAAGTAGTTAGACTCCGTCTGCCCTAATTTCATGATGGAAATGCCGCCTTACGAAATTTTAAACATGTAATTTTTAAAATTTTTATATTTAACTAGCGGGCGTACCCGGCGTTGTCTGAGTGTTTGTTTCCGGGACGGGGGGGTTGAGTTTTAAAAAATGTTATGGTAGGTAAGTAGGAAGGATCAAACCCGGAGTCATGAGTAAAAGTAGGAAAATAAAGTGTGAAAAAAAAAAAAAACATCTGCAACGTTAACAGTTCGGCCACCAAGAAAAGTCCATTCCAGTTGTTTAGGAAAAAAAAACCGACTACGGTAGGTCGGCGAGAACGTGAAAATATAATGTGAATTGTCCAGCACGCTAACCACTACGCCACAGAGCACTGCAGCTTAGTTTAGTGATTTTAAATAACTTCACATGAAAGAACTATGAAGCCAAACCGGTGTTCTCTTCTCAACTGTTCCTTGTGAACGATGCCCAAATGGTGTTAAGTGGTGGCAGGGGGAGGAGGAATTTATTAGAGAGAAAATATTTTACCACTTCCATTGATCTTAACCGATTTTGGCCGTGACTTCTCAGCAGAAAAAGTATAGAAATCTAAGATTATCGAGGAATTTGAGAAATAATAAGCCTATAACACACCTCAGATATTGTTCTGCCGTTTGTGCATATTATATTTGCATGAAATATCTTGATTTTTAATCCTATTAATGTCAAAATCCGACGGGAAAAAATTAGTTCATTTTATTTATATAGAGATATGGTGAAGAGTTTTTATAAAAATTTTAAACAAATATTCCTAAAACTAAAAAAAATTAACTTTAAAATTTAGTTGTATTTTATGTAATTAATAGAAACAAACGATACAGTGCCTGGTATTCCCAAATGTCATTCATCTAGTAATGACCAGGTTCAAGGTGATCTAATAAGAACCAGTGTGTCAACATGATGTTTACATATAGAATATTGTTAGTTACATATAGAATATTGTTAGTTACATATAGAATATTGTTAGTTACATATAGAATATTGTTAGTTACATATAGAATATTGTTAGTTACATATAGAATATTGTTAGTTACATATAGAATATTGTTAGTTACATATAGAATATTGTTAGTTACATATAGAATATTGTTAGTTACATATAGAATATTGTTAGTTACATATAGAATATTGTTAGTTACATATAGAATATTGTTAGTTACATATAGAATATTGTTAGTTACATATAGAATATTGTTAGTTACATATAGAATATTGTTAGTTACATATAGAATATTGTTAGTGACATATAGAATATTGTTAGTGACATATAGAATATTGTTAGTGACATATAGAATATTGTTAGTGACATATAGAATATTGTTAGTGACATATAGAATATTGTTAGTGACATATAGAATATTGTTAGTTACATATAGAATATTGTTAGTTACATATAGAATATTGTTAGTGACATATAGAATATTGTTAGTGACATATAGAATATTGTTAGTTACATATAGAATATTGTTAGTGACATATAGAATATTGTTAGTGACATATAGAATATTGTTAGTGACATATAGAATATTGTTAGTGACATATAGAATATTGTTAGTTACATATAGAATATTGTTAGTTACATATAGAATATTGTTAGTGACATTCATTATATTTGGGAAAAAATGTTACAGGGCTCTACAGACAAATGTATCTTTAGTTTACCTTTGACAACTACGTATTTTCGATTACTCACCAAATAGAAAAGTTACTAGTCAAACCCACGTGATTTTTCAAATATGAACTCCGTGTTGAGTACGTACATAGGTTTTCTGTATTTTTTTTTAAATAAGTGTAATACTAAATATGCACTGAATTTATGTTAAGACTTGAAGATGTAAACATTCGAATTTCCGCGGATGTTTTTTAAACAGTCTTCGTAAGAAGAAAAAAGAGTATATGTTCTATTAAACCTTTTATTGCTTAAATAATTTGACTTTGCTTGTTTTATTTAATTTTTTTTTTTTTAAAAAAAGCAACCTAAGATTGAAAAAGAATTTTTCACTTAATGAGCTTTGGAAGATTACCGATAAAAAAAAAATAATCGCCAAAAGGTAAACGCTTTATTATTTCTAATTGCCACTTGGAAAATCACTCGCAAATGTGACTGTTTTACTCACAACGTAAATCCCTGTCTTAAAACAAGGTGTGCTCAAATAGATCATTAATTTAAAATCATTAAGTTATAAAGGGTCGCTATACTGCAAAACAACCGAACCAAACAGGAGCAGATTAAGCGATTTCCACCCTTTTCCATGGTTAAATGAATCGCTCCACATGTTATTAAATAGGATTGACTAACGGCCAGTCTGGCATGATGATGCAATTAAGAAAATTAAAGAAATTAAAATTTTAGCACAAAATTATTTAAATTAATTGATAACGAAAAAGTTTATTATTTACATTTTTTT
Organism: Euprymna scolopes; assembly: GCF_053919585.1. Lineage (NCBI taxonomy): Eukaryota > Metazoa > Mollusca > Cephalopoda > Sepiida > Sepiolidae > Euprymna > Euprymna scolopes. The sequence goes on along the minus strand of NC_136484.1, from coordinate 28,736,112 downwards.
TTTTTCTTCTTCTTTCACGGGTTTCCTCATCTTGATCATTTGGTTATCACGTTTCAGTGGTTTTACCCTCCTAACTTTTTCAGATGCTTTATGTTCTAACTTGCTGAATTGGAAGGTATAAACTCTAATTCTGGCTACTAGATTTCCCAAAATTCCAAAATATGACTCAAACTCCTTATTTTAAAATCTTACAATATTCAGATTGTCTATTGATTCCTCAGATAAAAATCTGACTCCTGCTCATGTCAAACTCTGGAATTATCATAGAATTTTGAAGACCTAGTGGTACTTTTAGCATTCCATTCTGCTGGCCTGGTGACGTTTTGCAGTTAACATATTTGTTTAGCAAGATTGAACTCAGAACCTCAAAATAACCTGTACATATCAACCAGCATCTTAGTTGTTCAAGCTATGGATTCAATCCTGATCAAAGGCAACAAAACAATTCTGCAAATTATCTGAAAGAATGTTACCAAATCTGCAGAATAGTATACAAGCAATACCTCTGGTGTCTCAACACAGGAGTTGGTTTCAAAAGTTTGTTAGTTCCCAAGTTTGACACAATAAACACTAAGTAGGTCAGAAACATTCTGATGATAACCAAGATGAAGAAATTAGTTTGAAAATTGTTAATAATAATAATAATGGCCTACCAAGTCAGCGGAATATCCAATTAAACTTCTTGAGGTTTCAGTAACGGCGAATTATTACACCACCATACCATACCAAAATAAAACATGCTTGTCTAGCTACAACCACTATCAACAACTTCCCCGACTCTCTATCTGTATCTAAATCTAAATTCCATGAACAAAGCTTCTTTCTTAGAACTGCCCGCCTCTGGAACTCTGTTTCGTTGGCTTGCTTTCCAGCTGACTACAATATGGTTGTCTTTAAGGCCAATGTAAATAAGTTCTTGTTGAGCTGCTCTCCTAAATAATGCATTTCTACCACTAGCTATTAATATGCTGTTATCCCAATGGACACCATACATTCATTAATCCTTATCCTCAATTGGTATTCGGGCATTGATAAGTGGTGACTCCCTTTATAAAAAGCTTTTATTATTGTTGAATTTTTTTTTAGAGTTTAGAGTTAACTCCCTTTATTTTTTCTATGGTATTTCAGGAATATCTTTATAATAATCATTTTTTTATGTACCAGAAAGAGATTATGACCACTTGTTTGCGTTGTTTTTGACAGTCAAAATTAAATAAATTTACGTCCATTAAATAATAATAAAAAATAAAACAATGCACAATCCCTTAGTTATGTATTTGTAAAATTAAAAACAAAACTGAGAATTTTAATAACTTAATTGTAGGACATTTTAGTTAATACTTATTGAAGATTTCGCTTGTTTATCTTTTTGTGATAAGATAAACTTTAATTTTTCTCATTTAAAAACACTATGCTATATATGCACTATGCTATGCTAATCGTGTGAATAATTTGTTAAATATTCGAGTATTTTTATTTCAAAAGTATGAATATTTAATTCCTCTTTTTTTATCATATAACATTACATGCTAAACTTTTAATTTTTAAAAACTATTTTGATATCGGTTATCAGATTCAATCTTATATATTCACGTTGTAGCACTTCTTTCGCCTTTTGATAGGAGTAAAGTGTAGTATCTGTTCTGATACTACACTTCACCTTTTCTGACCTCGATCAGTGGAGAAATTTTTCTAGATTGAGGCAATTTTTATTTTTGTTCCTCTTCTGAGTGACCTTTTTTGGGAGCTGGATTTTCTCCCACATTAAAACCCGACCTTGTGTCTAACTCTACTCTTGTGGGGAGGCAAGTAAATAGGGACATTAAGGGTGTAAAAGTGAGTGTTCGGCATTTTAACAAATCCACTGCTCACAGATTCAGAATTGTCTGGTTGCAATTGCATCTGTGGTCATTTCATAGAAAACCAATCACTAATTACTGGTGCGCCTACCTACAAGCCATACAAGTGTCTCTGTGTAATCAGAGAAGCCCTAACTTATAAGCTGGAGAATAAGCAAATAAAAATTCTTGCATACAAAATCAATAAGCAATCACGAAAAATGAAGTATATGAATATGGCTGGGAACCGCTTTCTGACAGTGAACTCTGAATCTCCACAAGGTAACATGTGACACTATCTTAACTAACGTGCACAAAAAAAAGAAAAAGATTCTCGTCTGGCTACAACCACTATCAACAATTTTCCTTGCTCTCTATCTGTGCCTAAGTCTAAATCTGGATTCTGATGAACAAAGTTTTTTTTTTTTTTTTTTTTTTTTTCTTAAAACTGCCTGCCTATGGAACTGTTCTGCTGGCCTACTTTCCAGCTGATTACAGTATCGTAGCTTTCAAGTTCAATGTAAACAAGTTTTGCCGAGCCGTTCCCTTAAATAATCAAATCATACCAAATTCCCACTACTAATGATTACTGCACTTTTGTTTTGATGACTACCGTACACTCATTAACCCTTATCCTCAAATGGCCTTGTGTGTGTGTGTGTATATGTATGTATGTATGTGTGTATGTGTGTATATATAAACATTAAATTAATGCTGTCACAATTTACTAAATTTGTCATATATAATATAGTTTTACCATTAGAAAGATATTGTTTGCATTTCGTTTAGTAAAGCTAAACACAAAAAAATACTTAAAAAATTGTCTACCATCCCACCACCTAAAAAGTTTTTGGATTTATTTTTTAGGTTTTCATTGCCGAATCAAACATTTTGTTTGATCCTTGTCAAAATACATTCTGTATTATTGTATTTAGAAAATAATTGTTGTAACCTGTTCGTCAACATAAAGCAAGATCGGTCCTTCAATCAGTAATAATTGCATGTATATGTACAGTGTTAGATGTTATATGGTTCTACGTCTACATAGATGGTTGAGATAAGAAAGCTGGTGAATCAGGAAAACAGGTGACTTTAAGTTCGCAGCAAACGGTGTCAGATAAGAAATTATTCTATTTTTCTTAAAAAAAATAAATAAATAATAAAGAAATCAATAGATATTTCATGAAGTAATATATTTTAAAATAATACTAAAAGCAAATTCAAAAAATTGAAAAAAAAATCACATTTTTTATACAAAAAATAATTAAGTATAACGCAAATTTTTTATCTGACACTATTTGCTGTGGACTTAAAGTCACTTGTTTTTCTGATTCACCAGAAAGCTATTCACCCATCTAAAAATATTGATCACTTCAGACTGTTTAAATCTTATGCATTCAATCATTCATAAATAAATTTTCCTGACACATATGTTTTCTGTTTCATTGAAGACTAATTGATTGTATGTTTGGTCTGATCTCTAAAAATTAAATGGTAGAAAAAAAAAAAAAATCAATCCTCAGATTGACATTTTGTTTTCATTTGATCTGACTTTCATTCCTTATAAACTCGATCAAGATGACCAATTAAGGAAGATGTTAGCATCTGAAAACTTTCATTCATGGCATTGTCTGGATAAACAATTCTGAAAATGTTATTTTTTATAATATTTACTTAACCTGAGTGGAAGTAATAATAAAAATATTAAATGAGTCCAAGAACAAACTCAAAAGAAAATTGGTTAAACAAAATCAATGCAAACCTTATACAAGCAGCCATTTATAAAAACAGTAAGCTGATGCAGGTTCACAGGAAATGCTTAGATGTAAATATTAGTGTACTAGCAGTTTGCCTGATGTTGTCCGGTCATGAAATACACTTAAATATGACATTTTAATGTATGTAGATTTCGTATGTATTATTATAGCACTAATTTTCTCTAAATTATTATATTGTACCCAATAAATAGTAATTTCAAAAATTAAAAACCGACTTGGATACCATTAGCTGGAATTGAAATCAAAACATCTAATACTCCAGTGTTATTCATTACCATCTGAGCTAACAGCAGATGGATATCAACACCTTAAAACTTAACTGACTTTATGTATATTTGCACATGTGTAGAGGAGTACTTAAGTCAACTTATGCCTGCCAAGTCCCGATTTTGACCCAGTAGCAACTATTTTTATAAATCGAATTTGTTGCACAGGTTTGAATCGCCTATATATCAAGTTTCAAATCTGTAGACCAAAAATCGACAAAAGAAACCGTTTCGCACACACAAACAAGATCACCTTATATATGTACTAGCAGGCTGCACGGCGTTGCCCGATCGTAAGATATGCATAAATATTATATTTTAATTCATGCAGATTTCTTATTCCTTATTGATTATTATCCAATATATAGTAATGATTTAAAAGTTTTAAAAATGACTTACCATCTGCTAGAATTGAAACCAAAACATTTAGCGCTCTACCAAGTCATTATTTCTCTCCACCGTTGTTACTGTCTGATCTACCAACAGATGGATTAAAAAAAATTAAGCGACTCTGAGGTATGAATGTTTGATTTTGCGCATGTGCAAAAGTAACAGTAATGTTTAATTCAACTTACCCTGCTATGTTCAACTGTTTTGTTTTCAATTTTGACCCCTTAGCAGTAATTTTTGCTAGCTAAACACCAAATCAAAAGTGTGCGACAGGTACAAATACCCTATATATCAAGTTTCAAGTCTCTAGACCAAATATTCAGAGGAGTTTGGTAGACTTTTCACACACACACACACACACACACACACAGACAAGGTCAGTTATATATAACTGTTTTCATCTTAAATTCTATGCAATTATGCACAATGCAATTTTTCTACATTGTACATAATTTCATGGTGCATGTTTTTATATACATCTTTATGTATATGTGACCTTGTCTGTGTGTGTGTGCAAAACGTCTCTACCAAACTCCTCTCTGAATATTTGATCTACACTTAAAACTTTATATGCAAAGTATTTGGACCTCAGGAACGGTTTCAATTTGGTTTTTAGCCTATAAAAATAGCTGCTAAGTGGTCAAAATTGAAGGAAAAAAAGCGGTTGACCTTGGCAAAAGTAAATCAACTAACATAAGCATACATACACATTTTAGTTTGAAGGTGCTTAATTTGTAACCTTTTTTTTTTTTTTTCATCTGTCGATAGCTCAGACAGTAACGGCGAAGGCTGGAACACTGGATGTTTTTGTTTTGATTCCAATTAATAGCACTGGAGTCATTTTCTTTTTTACTTTTGAAATCATTATTATATTGTATTGGGTACAATATAATAATCAATTTGCTGTATGATAAATATGAAATATGCATGAATTAAAACATATTTAATTGTGTTTTACGACAAACAATTCTGGGCAGCCTGCTAGTATTTAAATCAATGTGGATAAGTATAAAATCTTTTAACTAGATAATAAAAGCACTTTCATTTGCTCTCGTCAATGCTTAGTTCAACATGGTAAGCGACAATTATAAAGAAAACAAAGCAAAAATCAATCTGCTTTTATCTTTCAACAAAATTGATTTCAAATAGACTTTGAACATTGTGCTGATCTTCCTTAAATAGGAGATTGTTACTATATGAAAGGACACCACAAGAAAGATCTGATAAACCAATATTGGAGATCACCCAACTTCACCCAATATAATCTCTACTAATATATAAAACGAACTTTGAGTGTGTGAGTTCGTTTCCTATGGACTCCTAAACAGCTGGGCTGACTTTTTTTAAAATTTCACACAAATGTACTTTATGTGCCTGGCAGTGTTTTTAGATAGATTTTGTATCACAATATCTTCGGTAAGTATCAATTTTTTTTTTTTTTTTACACATAGGAGTCACCACTTGTCAAGATCTGGAGGCCACTCGAGGATAAGGGTTAATGGGTGTACAGTAGTCAATGGGATTATAGCGTAGTAATCATAAGTAGTGGAAATTTTGTAATTTGGATTACTTAGGGGGACGGTTCATCAAAAATTTGTTTAAGTTGGGCTTGAAAACAATCAAATTGTAGTCAGCCGAAAATAATCGATAATTGAAAAAAATCTGATGGCAGAAAGAACAGGCAATTTTGACTAGATAACACCTTATACAGCCTAACATCACAAGTGCATTTAGAAAGATTTATTACCACAAGCAGAAAGGCCTGGTATATAAAATCAACAGCAGTCGCTTTGATATGATGAGCGTGTTTTAAATTAATGTTTCTGTTTACACACTCAAACCATAATACTTGATGTTTGCATTTTAAACTTTAATTCAAGCCATAATATAGAAAAGTAATTTTATAAAACAGTAGATTCTCTACAGTGCAATGTAGACTACAATGTATTGTGGACTAAGTAACTGCAGAGAGGATTGAAAAATGGTCGATTTTACTGATTTTGATGACAAGAATTCTTCATAAGCTTTTGTTTCGATTATAGCTGAAGGAACTAAACTTGTATATGTATATTATTTTTTTCTTCATAAGTTTCAATTTCAATTCAAACTAATGCACCCAAGTCGTATGGATATATATATTTTTTTATTTTTGAAATCACAACTATATAATATATAAGAATCGTTAGAAAGTTGACTCTATAATATATACGACATCTGCATAAATCAAAATATGATATTTAAATTTACTTTACAACGGGGTTACACCAGACATCCCTGCTAGCTTAGATAAATACTTTTGTAGTTTTAACAAAAGAGCTACAATAATATCAAGGCGTCTCCATTTACGCTGAACATCCATAGAATGCAAACATCAATATATTACATATGAAGGAGTCTGCTGTGGAATTTCTACAGGTTCCACTAGTAAAATGATTAAAATACCAGGAACATTTTTGCTGTTTGTTATATTAAAACTAGCTACATCTATCCGGTATTGCTCGGGAATGAAAACCATTCACAATGGGGGGGGGGGCTTAATATTATGTATTATTTCAATTTTTCATCTTAGTTATTTTCAGTGTTGCGATTGAAATCTCCACCCTTCTTCATTTGCATCTTTTTTGAACTTGGTGATCTAACGAAACTTTAACTCACAGGATAGATAACAAGGTTGTCAAGTTGGAAAATATAAGTTTTGACTACTAGAATTCTAAAATACCTCACTTTTTCTTTTTTTACAAAGGAGTCATTATTTATCAACGCCCGAAGACAATTCGAAATTAAGGGTTGATGTGTGTATGGTAGTCAGTGGGACAATATCCTTATAATCGTTAGTAGTTGAAATTTAATAAATCAAATTACTTAAGGGGACAGCTCATCAAGAACTTGTTCGCAACCATGTTGTAGTCAGCAGGGAAATGGAACATCCACAGGCATGCAGTTCTAAGAAAGAAACTTTGTTCATGGAATCTGTGTTTGGGTTGAGGCACAGATAAAGAGTGGGAGAAATTGTTGATAGTGGCTTCAGCTAGGTGAGTGCTTTTCATGAAAGTTTGGCAGGGGGAGGGCATAGATTGGAGCTCAGGCGAGTACTTGCCATGAAAATAACAAGAGTCAGGTTCGCAACGTCTCCTCTGGGAAAGAGGTTGCAGGGAAGGGAAAAGGACATCCCCTACTAGGCTACAAAGTTTATTTTGAACTGTTATGGCAGGATAATGTGCTTCTATAGATCCTGCCCTGATGTGGCAACAGTGCTCCATCCTTGGACGTACTGTCTATTCTTCAAAGATTAAACATCCGACTCCTTCAAAAGCCTCTGACGGAAATAGCTCTGGTAGATTGTTCTCATACCATCAACCATGACTGGGTAGAAAGAGTTAATTATTTTTACTTTATTTGTGAATATTCTCTGCAAATAATTTTACGTGGGTGGTGGAGTCTAAAAAGGACGCCTGTGATGTTTTGTTTGGTAAAAATAGAAACAGATTTGAGAAATAAGCAGATCAGAAATAGTCATTCGAATTTTAGATGAAAAGATAGAAGATAACAAACATTTGAAAGCAACTGTCGATGGAAAAATCCAGCTTACCTCTCCCTTAAAAAACAAAGGGGAGAGCACTCTGCATCATAGAACAATAAAACCCTAGTATATGCAGACTTTTTCTGTTCTTTACAAGAACAGATACTACACCTTTAAATCTATCCTACAAGCCAAGAAAAAGTCTTAAAAATAAATGTTTCAATAGCTTCTGATCATCAAAAAGCAAGAATCAAAAAATAGGTGGCACATGAACTTAATGAATGTTTATCTCTCAAATCAATCATTTTCAAACAACAATAGTTTGTGGGTCTGATTAATGTTGGCAATCTTTTTCTATAAATTACATCTCCCACTCTCTCTCTCTCACACAGACATGAAGATTGCTCCACCTTTACAGATTAAATTTTTATTTATTGCTCTTACCATCAACATGGGTTACTGTTATTTAAATGAATAATACAACATATTTTGACAAACTAATAATATATATATATATATATAATAATAATGTGTGTATACTTTTTCAATTATATTTCACTCTTTAATTATACCAATCCTCTTTTCAATTATATTTCACTCTTTAAACCAATCCTTTTAGACAGGGTACAAAAATGAGTTTAACCTACATCAAATCAGGCCCATCAAGATATTTAATCTGGCTTGCAGTGCTCTCTCATGGAAAACATTAAAAAAATATCCCAGAAAAATTTAAAAATGGAAATGTGTGAAAATAGTGTGCTTTTTTTTTTTTTTTTTTTTTTTTTTTCACAACAAACATTAAAAGAATGAGGTTTTTGAATCACCGGTTTCACTAAAAAGCAAAACTAATTAGCAAAATAGCATTAAACATGCCCTCTTGTATGAGTATGCCGGGTCTTTTTTTTTTTTTTTTTGCTTCATCTTGACTCTCCACTGCCGGCCTTCATATTTTCATTTGTCTTCTGCACATTGCATCTGAAATAAGTTCCCTTTTTTTCTTTTTTTTTTTCTTTTTTAAATAAAGTTGGGGTTTATTCAATAAAGTTGATAAACCACTGGCAATAATACATTTGTAACGGACTGCCTCATGATTGTGTCAGAAATGCACTAATTTCATGCTTCAACAATTTCATTCAATTATACTAACAAATAATGATAGTTGAAAGAATTTTCGAATGTAAAAAATAAACAGAAAATTCTGCACGGATTCAGACCTTGGGAACAAATGGCATGTTAACCCTAATTTATAGTTATTCATCCATTATGGATATCACCCCCCCCCCCCGATAAAGGAGGGATTGAACCTAGTAATTCACTCCCGTTCGTCTGTTAGCACTTTTCTCAACAACCACACCTTGAATTTTTAAAAATTTTGTACAGCACAAACATTAGTCATGGTAAAGGTAAATTTTTGCCAGAACAGATTTTCCGGGATAACTCTGGTTGCTCCCCCCTCTTCCTAGGCACTATTATAATTGCCCTTAAATCGTTCATCCATTCATTTGTTTGCACTTTTCTCAATAACCACTCCTTGAATTTTTTAAAATTTTGTACAAACATTAGTCATAATGAAAGTAAATTTTTCGCTTGTGGAAGGTGACCTTGCATGCTCAGCTTGTTTTTTTAATGAATTTGATTTTCAATTTTGGCCCGTGTAGCCCTAAAAAGTCAACAATACTACCCCTGTTTGAAAACTTTAGAGACCCCTGTTCTAGATCCCAGACTATCTACCGAACTCCAACCATTGTCTAATCACCGCAGTATTGTATCCCTGTGTTTGTTTTACAAGTACTTCCACGGAATGTGCTTCAATGAACTTGCTGTGTCTTTACCCCTTCGATGTAAATATTTCGAAAAACCCAAATAGCAAAATCTCACTTCACTGTAGACATTTACTCTAATAGTTTCTTTCATCTAACTGTTTGCCTTTCGAATTTCCTACCTGCTCTACTTCTATAACTGTACCAACATGTAAAAATTTAAATGTAATGTGAATAAACATCATGCTGCACAACTCTCCACTTAAGATGCCCCATAAATCTGCTCCCTCCAAATCATAGTAGCCTCTTACTTCTGTAGCAATATACATGCCCAGTTTGAAGCAAAGACTTCTTATATATAGTCATCCACATACAGTACTGTTTCGCTGTATCACTTATCAGTGCAGCGAGACTAGCAACTATCTCAAGCCAGGATAAAAACTCTACCGCCCAAACGACAGTTGGCGCTTTTAACTGTTATGCTGTTCGACTGCTGCTATGCCGGGTAGTGAATTAACAATGTTATGACATAACTAAAAAATGGTTGATATACCGCAAAACTGGCTACCACGCCACATTTAAGATTTACTTCTAATATCTTCATAATAAAAATTATGTTGAAGCCCTCTCACTCTCTGAATAAATTGTCATAATTATTGCGAAAAAAAAAACAAAAAAAAAAACACTTTTTTTTTTTTTTTAAACTGTTATTTCATTCTAAACAAGACAGTACCACTTTGATGTAAGGGGCTACTATTTGGGGTAAAATTCACAGGGATACTGTATAGGGAGTTGAGCAGCGAGATGTCTGTTCACATTACACTTGAATTTCTGCATATTAGTACTATAAGGTTAGTAGGAACCCAGGAGAGAATTCCAAAGTTTAGCAAGGGAAGAAACTATTTGAGTAGGTTTTCCGTCATTTAAGTATATCTACATATTAGAGGTGGGATTTTGCTGCTTGTGTTACTTTAGAAGGCAGAAGAACTTCATTTTAAGTATTCATACCTGAAACTAACTTAATAAATTATTGACTGTATGAACATGTAAATATTAGAACTTATGTGATACTATCGACACCCCCCCCCCACTCCGAAGTGTTAGGAAGTAGCGGAGAAAGAGAAAAAAAAAAAAAGAGGAAATATGTTTATCAGCAGAACAAAGATATAGGAAATTGTTTGCAAAGAAACACAAAAGAAAGCAAAAATAGGATTGTTAATACAAGTTTGATTCGGGACAAAAGGACTGATCCATATATTTTAGGGTTAGTTTTAGGAAACAGTTTGCAGACGGTCTTGGGTTTGCGATAATTGAGAACTGTCTCCAGTTTGGGATGGTTGACGACTCAAAGGTCTTCTGAAAGAGAGATTGAAGTCTAAGCCGGATAAGGCTAGACTGAGCCGAGAAGAAAATTGCTGTGAACCGACACGAGCAGACAGCTAATAACCGACAACATTTGGGGTACCTTTTTCTACACTACATGACGGTATCCCACACACCCAAAGTTTAACTGATTTACATCCAGTACTTGTCTTGTGTTGTTCCTATTTACTTGCCTCCCCACGAGGGCAGTTAGATACAAGGTTGGTTTTTAATGTGGAGAAAATCCAGCTCCCCAAAAAGGGGCCCTCTGGATAGAAACAAAAATAATTCTCAGTCATGAAGGATTTCTCCACTTTTAGCATGGCGTAATCACGGGGATGATTGGGTCACACTTATGTAAAAACAGGAACTGATATTCCTTCCATAGCAATTTTTATACTTTTATTTTTGTTTCTTTTCTTGTGGAAATAAATTTTACAAAATTTATATGTATTTAATGTTGAGCAATCTCTGCTGCGAAATGGTCGTTTGTTGAAAACTTGATGAAAAACATCTGTGACTTTTATTGGCACATTCTCGTATATGAGTGTTTTCTCACTTTTGATATTATTCTTGTGACTGTAAACTAGATCAATAAGTCATTGATATCAATAAATAACATTTTGCTTAAGTACTCTTGTACAAGATGCACTTTGACAAAATTTAGTGGTGAAAATATAATTTAAAATAATTTACATGAGATTTATTTTCAGTGAAATTTGTAGATGAAAGATATATTTAAAACTTTAAAAAGGATTTAGCATGAAATAACTCAAAAATTGACTTTAGTGACTTCATGGAGATTAACTAATTTGTATTTTTCCTTTGAAAAAACGAGCAATTATTGATTTTTTTATGGTTTCTTATTAGGTGATTGATTTCATTTAACTATTACATTTAATTCTATTTATGCATAGTTTCAACATTGTGCGTAATTGAGTAGAATTTAGGATGAAAACGTTCAAGCACATAGACATGATTTCTCTCTCTCTCTCTCTCATATATATAGTGCTCTTGTTTGTGTATGCAAAATGTCTCTACCAAACTCCTCTCTGAATACTTAGTTTACAGACATTGATGGTTTTTTAAATTTTATATCCATCTGTCGATAGCTCAAGTGATAACAACACTGGAGCGCTAAATAACGACTAAGACTGGGGCAGTAATTGTCTGTATTTTTGAGATGAGGTGTTTTCATTTATTGAGATTGTCGGGCTGACTTCCTCATCTTGGTTGTTATAGTCACATCAGTACAAACCAAATGGTAAGCCCAGATGTGGTTAGCCTGTTCACTAAAGTCCCAACTAGTGAGGCACTAGCAGTAATTCAAGACAAACTAGCTGTGGACCTCTCCATAGAAGAGCGCACATGTGTACCATTGCCAAACTTAATGGAAATGCTGACATTCTGCATAGAAACAACCTACTTCAGAATGGATATTGATGTATATCGACAAGAGGAGGGGCTAGCTATGGGCTCGCCATTATCACCAGTGATGGCGAACATATACATGGAATACTTCGAAGACATGGCCTTAGATTCAGCTCTCTTAAAGCCAACCATGTGGCTAAGATACGTTTATGACACCTTCATACTCTGGCCCCATCAGGAAGACATCCAGGCTCTCCTAGACCATGTGAACTCAATAAGACCATCGATACAGTTCACAATGGAGAAAGAAAAAGATAACCAACTGGCCTTCCTTGATATACTCATATCACACACAGAGCATGGATTTAAGACATTCGTATATCGCAAGCCTACCTTCACCGGACAATACCTTAACTTCAACTCCCATCACCCATACAGTATCAAACATGGAATCGCACGCGGCCTACAACATTGAGCAGAGACAATAAGTAGCGACACCATTACATACCACCAAGAAATGATCAGGTTGAAGAATACCCTCCATCGTAACAACTACTCCGATAGCATACTATCCACCAGATGTGTTAATAGTATAAGAGAAGAGAATGAAACTCAAAAGCTACCAACAGTCTGCCTACCATACATATGAGGCATCTCCGAAAAGATTCAGAGAATATGTGCCCCCTACAACATCAGGACGGTATTCAAGAGCGAGTCAACACTCAGACGACACCTGGTATGAGTGAAGCCCCGCATTGAGGAGAACATGACCAAGAACTGCATATACTCCATCCCATGCAGTTGCAGAAAAGTTTACAAGGGTGAAACATGCCAAACCCTTAAGTAAGGGTGGAAGAACACCAAAAAGCGGTAACTAAAGGGAAGACTGAAAAATCTGGTATAGCCAACCATGTCTGGATGGAGAACGGGGACCATCGCCCCCTATGGGATGAAGTAAAAATAATAAATAGAGACCCACTTGAAAGTGAGAAAACTTAAAGAAACAGCTCACATGCTCAGACATAACAACCTAACGAGCAAACCAAGCGTAGAGCGGAATGCAATTTGGACACCTCTCAACAAGAGAGAAAACCTTGAATAACAACATAGGTTTAACATTAACAAAAACCAACAAAGAATTGTCCTAGTGACATATGGCCGGGTGGTCCTAGACGTTCTATCAAAGTTTACAGTTACCCAAAGGTGCTGAGTTCAATCCTGAACGAAGGCAGTGAAAAGTAGCATTCAAAACAGAGAATCAGCAACTATGTCCCAGAGCCTAGCTGGAGTCCGAACACGGTACCCCCGTAGTAATAATAATAAAGGGTTGGGTTCGAGACTCCTAACAAACGGTTCCACAGTTTGATACAAAACACCTGATGAAGGCTGGAGAGCAAAACGGGCGAAACGTTGTGACTATAACAACCAAGATGAGGAAGTCAGTCTGACAATCTCAATAAATAAAAAAATAAAAAAATAAAATAAAAAATAAGACTGGGCCACTAAACGTTTTGGTTTCAATTTTAGCTGATGGCATCCAAGAAATTTTTTTTTATTTTTATAATTTTTAGAATCATTACTATATATTGGATACAATATAATAATCAATTGAGACTTGGATCCATAATAATAAATATGAAATCTGCATGAATTAATGTAGTATTTATGCATATTTTAACATTGAACAACGCTAGGCGGCCTGTTAGTATGCGTGTGTGTGTGTATGTGTGCGTGTGAGTGAATGTCTAATTTACCGCTGACTCTACACTCCTATACTTCAGATTTTATGCTTGAAAAGTATTTGAAACTGGTGGTACTCATGTATCGGCGTTAGCTAAGAAAATTGAGGAACTCAAGTTAAAACTCCTGTTCTATAAGCATGTATTATTATATTCTTTATGAAATGTATAATAATAATATAAACATTTGTATTATTTTGTAACTAAATAATCAACATCCTCACATCAACATGTCGAGGTAAAAAAATTTTTTTAATATTTTCTATGCACAAACAGGAAGGACGGTACTATTTTTAGTATTTTTATTTATTTATTTTTTTTAAACAACATTATTTATCATATAATTCTAAAGATAACAAATACTAAAGAATGTTTCTATTTAAGCATCTAAGTCCTCCTAGCCATACTCGTACTAAACTTTGTTAATATGAAAACAAATGCAGAATTTACGAAAATTAGTGTAACCCAAATTTACAAACAAGGAGAGATGAATTACAAGTCAACTGAACCTTTGTCTGATAAAAGCACGGCCATTAGCTGCTGATCAGTTTCCATGGCAGCAATAAGATCATGCTGATAGTCTGTGAAGGAACGTATGAGCGCAACTCAAATACTGCTATTATAATAAAATTCTTCTCATTGTCAGACACACTATTCTTCCTTAGTAGTAGTAGTAGTAGTAGTAGTAGTAGTAGTAGTGACAGATAAAAATTGAGTCTTTTTTTTTTTAAACTATGAAAGCAACAATAACTTTAATCATCAAATTATAATATTGCATTTTATTAATTTTTTTTAAATAAGCAAGCAATATATTTGTACTAGTTGGTCGTCCAGTTGTACAATAATACACTTAAATATGATATTTGACTTTATGCAGATTGCGTATGTATTATTATAGAATCAATCTTCTATTGATTATTATTAGGGCTGTGACAACAGCATATTTTTTTCATTGGTTTTACTCTCTAGTATATATCCGACACGGACAACCGAGGATCACATCACTCTACATAAAGATATCAGTGATTATATACCTGCGAATCAAAACAAGGAAAAGAATATGCTGTTGTCATAGCCCTAATTACTCTATATTACAAGGAATAATTTGAAATAAATAAATAATGATAATGTCGTTCATCAAATTCCGTCTGTGTTTGTTTACAATATCATGTCAGCTGATATTTGGGCTTGACGATCTTAAAAATAGTATTTCTTATCTCATAGATGAACAAGAATTTTTACAGGGGAATATTCTGTTACTCTGACCAAGGTTACACCAATGTAGCGTAAAATATTCCCCCTATAAAATTTTTTATCTATAAGAGAAGAAAGATTATTTTTAAGATCAGATTTTTTCAATTTTCGATACTTATCAAATGAATTTCTGTACAAAACATATCTAAGAACACTGCCAAACATATAAATTAGCTTTGTGTTAAATTTGGAAAAAAATAGGCTCAGCCATTTCGGAACATATAAGGAAGGAACTCACACACACACATACAAAATGACTTTTATATAATAGTAGCAATAGAGATCTTGCCACAGACTCTCTATTGGTTGGTCTGTCACACTTAAAAATAAGAATATTAGGATTGCAGTTTCATTACTATTCTTTTAACAATTACAAGAAACCCTATCAACCAAGATGGCAATCTGGGCTTTCATACGTTGAATAGCAACCATGGCCACAAGATACTGACATCTCTTGGAAACTTAAAATTACAAAATCCAGATATAGGAATAAAACGTTTTAATGGTTTTTGACGTAAATTTTTTTTAAAGAAATAAATAATACCGACTCATTTATTTTTTCTTTTCTGTCTTATCTTTTTCAAACAATTTTTTATCAAAATCTTTTGAAAGTGATTCTTTTGTTCAACTATTTAATAATTAAGTACGGGTTGTTAGAGTTAGGTTTTGAGGTTACTAGTCACATTTTAATTTAATTAAAATAATATTTCTCCAAAATTTCAATTATACACATGAACGAATATCATGATGAACACATTAAATAAAAACGTGTATTCACAACTTCCTTTTCGTTTATGTTTTCTTTGTTTTATTCAAATTCTCAAAGATTTTGGTAAAAAAATTGTCTGAAAAAAAAAGACCTGAAAATAAGCCCCCTTTTTTGTGACTTTTATATAAGAGATTAGAATTCCCTTCCTGCTGCCTGCTTCCCTGGCTGTATTGATATGCAGAAGTTTAAATGTAACATAAACAAATATCTTGTTAATCTTTCCTAGACGTGGCCCCAAATAGTAGCCCCTTATGTCCAAGTGTTGGTATGCTTTGTAAGGGGTGAACATGAGTTTAAAAAAAAAAAAGGGTTGATTTGTCTAGTAAGATCAGTTTTAATTCTAGCAGTTTCTGTGACAACAAATGGAGTTTTCAATAGATTTTCTATGTCTTCTATATATTTAAAATACAGTAATAAAATCATCCAATGGATTGATATATTAATGCAATAGGATGAATATTTAATAAGTTTTAGTTTATGTAAATTTTTTAAAAAGACAAAAAATAAAGGAAACCTGCCATAGACTTTTTAAAAATCTGTATGTGCATATTATATATAACTAGCAGGGGTACCAAGCATTGCCCCGGGTCTGGAGAGGTAGTCAATACAACCAGAAAAAAAAATAGGCCCAACCTGGGTGGAGAGAGGTGTGGGGAGGGGTGCAAAAGCTTAAGCGAACGGTAAAATAATTCAGTTTTTGTTTTGAAAGGAAAAAACTCCCCTTACGTAAGCCTGGAAATAACGGGGGAAAAAAAGAGTAGGCAGGCAGGGTCGAACCTGTAACACAAAGGAGGAAAAGATGGTAAAAAAAAAAACAAAAAAAAACGCTTAACCCCCACAGCCACAGTGACATACGAATTCGCTGCCATTCAAATTAAGGCTAGTCATTGCAACGCATATGATGATTTTGCAAAAAATGTTGACGAAAAAGTGACCCCTCCTTGTACAAAACTGCCCCATAAGGGGTGAAGGAATGAATATTTTTAGTCAATTTTTCGATAATTGTCGTCTGAAGGATTGAGCTTGAAAACGATACCGATCTCGTGAGGATCCATTGCGTGTGTGAAAAGTTTTTGCAAGATATACAAACACACACATTTTGCCTTTTATATGTTAGACTAGTGGGGGGTTGAATTTATTTCAGTATTAAAAACATAATTGACACGTGGCCGCAATAAAAGTTAACTCTGCTGCTTCTATTTGACCTCACTTGAGGTCATTTTTTTTAATCTTTAAACTAAATCGGGTTACGACGTTGTATGACGCATACGTAGAAGCAACATTGTCATGAGAGGACGGTTTTTGCTGACAGCCCCCCCCCCTGTAGAAAACTACTGATTTCAGTGTGAAGGAATTAACGTTTTTGGCCAATTTTTCGATATTTGTCGGGCGAAGGGTCGGGCTTTAAAATTATATCGATCTTGTGAAAATCCGTGAACCGTGTCAATAGTTTTTAGCAGACATACATACATACATATATATATATACATACATTTTCGCTTTTATATGTATAGACCAGCGGGGGGTACCCGGCGATGCCCGGGTTTTTGGAGGGGTGTGTGTGGTGTTAAATAAAAAGAATCGGGGGGGGGGGGGCTCAAACCCGAAGCCCTGAGGCGAAGTTTGAAAATAAAATCGGCCAGCCAGAATGAGTTAGTGAAAGATGTTTGAATTTATTTAAGAACCAAATTGACAGGTGCGCGGCCGGAAGTCGTCGAGTGTTACGACAACGTAGGTTTGTTTGTTATAAGTGAAGTAGAAAAGGAAAACATTAACACTAAGGTCGGAAAAAAAACTAACGTAAGGCAAACGAACGATGAAAACAGGAAACGAACACGTGAAAAATGGCTTAAATAAGCCTGTTTCGATATTAAAATTTAAAAAAAATCAAGAAAAAAAAAACATTTCACACCACGGTTCGAACCCAAAACGTTTAGATAATGAACCAAGGCCTTAACCAACTGAGCTAAGGCGACGTTCACAAAATTTGTTCGGTTTTTCAACTATTTAAAGTAAATCAGGTCACAATGTCATCTGACGCATGCGTAGAATCGGTCATTGTTACGAGAGGAGCCTTTTTGTTGACCCCCCCCCCCTTGTCGAAAATTGTAAAAAATATTTTGGGTGTTTGTATTTACAATCAGAAAATGTAATTTCGCTGTTTTGTGTACTTATTACTCACCATGCGATTGTTAGCACTACTTTGATGTGTGCAAACTGTAAAATTTTATTCTAATAAGATTTATTCTATATATCATTACAGTGTAATGGGTCAAAGCATGAGGACTTGATATTATGTGGGGGGGGGTCATGGCAGTTACTTTTATCTCATCTGAAATCAGTAAGCAAAGAGAAGTGTTGATCAGTTAAAGTACAACTTGATGAATTTGAATGAAACTAAATCTTATTTCTAAAAACGCTGACTAATAATTTACCTCAATTGCAGACAGAAGATTTTATATGTAGTTTTTGATTAGAAATCTGTACCATTAATATTACAGGACAAAATCGCCCTTTACTTTATATCATATAAATTTTCCTACTTTCTGTGTATGTGTGTGTGTGACGCGATTTATCTCGGCCTACAGGCAACCCACCCAGGCAAGTTAGGTACCGAAATGAAGCTTATGACCCAGTGGATGTTTTAGTGATATTTATATCCATATTTGGTATAGGGAAATGAAGAAAAAAATGCAAAAAAATAACGATTTACTAAACTGAATAGTTTTCCGGTATTCACCGGAAGTTATCTCCCTTAGTAAGTTCGATTTATTGTCTGTGTGTAGTGTGTGACACAGTTTATTTCAGCCTACAGGCCACCCACCCAGGCAAGTTAGGTACCGAAATGAAGCTTATGACCCAGCAGATGTTTTAGTGATATTTATATCCATGTTTGGTGTATGGAAATGCAAAAAAAAAAAAAAAAAAAATGCAAAAAAATAACGATTTACTGGATGCAAAAAAATAACGATTTACTTTATTTACTGGATATTTTTCCGGTACAAGGACCCAAGTTTACCCAGCTGGGCAAACTTAGGTTCTTGTATATCGAAAAAACGTTCTGTCTTATATATTTTCTTGTTTTAAAATTTCTGAGTATTTTTACATTTTTGTGACTCGCAAAACCATAGTTTTTCTTTCTTTGTAAAATTCTATTAGAATTAGTCTGGCGTAAAGGTTACCTTTTGAACTGAATCTGCAATCTTACAATTAACTTGTTCCTATGATTTAAAAAATGTAAAAAAAAAAAAAAAAATGAAAAACAATCATATTCTAGAATAAAAACAAACATTTTTTTTTGTCTTCACATGAAGCAGATAAATAGCATTTGCTGCAAGATATGAATATACATTTCATCTAAACATTCGATGTAGATTTAAAAAAGAACTTTAATCCTTTAATATAACTTTATTCATATGAATTTATGTCTGTCTATCCGTGCAGCTTTATCATTTCAATCCTAATTTCCACTAAATTTTGATCGAGCTGATCTCTTAGATGGTTTCAAACAATGTTTGACTTAGATTTTTAGTCTTTATTCATTTAGATAATACTTCGAATCTGATTCAATCCAATTTTCAAAAACTGGTTGGGTCACCCAGGAAAAGATTTTAAGCAGTAAAACTATGCAGCCATGATTGCAAGGGAGGTAATTACACAATCTCAAAAGAATTGTTCCAATTTTAAGAGAGAGAGATACACACACATATATGCTCCTATAAATGTTTTTTTTGTATTGCTATTCATATTAAAAACCCTTTTTTCTATTTATTGAAAAAGAAAATACTACTTTGTTATATATGGCTCATGGAACTGCATTCATCTGCAAAAGATCAAGCTAATTTGCATATTCTTTTAAACATTCATTTTAATTAATTCCCTCTTAGTTTTTTCCGTTTTCTTATGGGATGATCATCTTTAGTTAACTATTACGTGTAATTATATTCAGTTAGATATTCTACATGATTTATATTTGCATAATAAGGTTCTAGTAAAAACAAACCGTTCTGTATATATTTATATATGTATTTCTTTAAAAAATTTTGCTTACCATCTCTGTCAGTTTTTACGGGCATGAAACTTAATATAAAGGGTATATGCTATGGTTTCAAATGATCTGAAATAACAGCAAGGAAAGACTCGATTCCAAATATTTCTCATATGTTATATCTCCCCTGTTTTTGGAAATAAGGTACGATTATGAATAACACCAGTATCAAATAATCCTTATACACTGTGAAATTTATTTTATGTATGAAAAACAAAGAAATATCAGATATTTTGTAATTCATATGCAAAACTAGGAAAATAAATGACTATGATTGAAACATTTTATGGCTGTAAAAAAACTGCCGAACACAGGCTCTGGATGATCCCCTTAATGTGTGACCTTAAGGGCAAATGTCACAGATCCCACTACGCAATTCAGGTCATTAGCTTTCCAACGAGCCTTTATGTGTTAAATTCTGATCAATAGTCACTTAGATTTCAAACTTATAAAATTGCCAAAAAAAAAAAAAGGTGGTGTATATATATTGTGGTGGTGGGGGCTACTGTCTTAATTTACACATATGCCATCATCATCATTAGTATTAGTTGTAGTAGTATTTTTCTGTATTCATTTTTGCCATAAAACAAAATCTAATAACCGATCAAATATTAATAATATAAAAAGATATTAGCATTCCTTGACGGAGGAAAATCATAGAATAGTTCACTCCCTCCAAAATTCTTGTGTTAAGAATGTTTTTTCTAAATAGTACATCATTATTTAGAAAATTGTTTTAATATGGAGAGAAGGACTTGATAATCTATTCACTTTATACACAATCTTTTTATTGCACATACAGACCGTTGATTATTTCCCATCGTTTATGAAAAACTTCAAATAACATTAAGGATGAACCTTGCAAATCAGCTTTGTTTTCAAAGAAATATAAATCTTTGTCACAATTTTCAATCAATTACAGGGAAAACATTTGAGTAAATATTTTAAAAAATTTACTTATGTAATACATGCCCCCAGCATACATTTTACGTTTTGCAAAAATAAATACGGACATCATACAGTTTTACAGTAATTAAACAAAAAAATTCAAGCAATAAATCTCTAACTGGAAATTGAGAAAGTTTAAAAGAATCGGAATTGGCAATTTAGAACAGAATTGGTAATTGTATCAGAATCGGGGAAAATTTTGTAATCGTCCCATCACTAATATATATGTGGCAATTAAGCTACACAGAATTTTCCATGTTTAATCCTAAAGAGGACTTCTCAGGTTTACATATGGAATTGATGTTACTGCATGTTTTTATATATACGTGTGGTGTTAATTTTGCTAGTTAACCAATCAGATTCTTATTTCTGCTCCCATTTTCAACAACTAATGGTCGTGCTTTTATCAGAAAACGGTTCATTTAACTTGTAATTCAATTATCTCTTTATTTTTGGAGATGAGTTAGCCATCTTTCTTTGTGTTAAAAGGTGACCTTGTCTTAAGTCTTGACAAGTCCTTATGAGGATGAAACTTGAAGTAAATATTGAAAATTGATACATAAAAATATATCTCCTTATAAAATTTTATGTGGACATCTGAAATGTACATATGAAGAGTTTGGATGCAAAACATGATGAATCCAGTTTCTTAAAATATTTTAAACGAATGTTTTAAATCTAAAATTCGACCATGAAAGCTTATTTCAATTAAAATCAAGAATCTTCAGCAAATATTACATTAGATTAACAAAATGATTTGGAGTAAATCCAATACTCTCAGGTGCATGGTATCATAAAAAACCTTGACACCTCGATATATCTAAGGCTTTTGACAGGGTATGGCACGATGGTCTTCTAAGGAATATCAGATCATATGGTATGACTGGAAAAATACATAATGTAATTAAATCCTTCTTAAGTAAGAGAAGAATCTAGGTTGTCCTCTACGGTCGTACATCTAAACAATATGACTTAAATGCAGGAGTGCCGCGGGGGGCTATCCTCGGACCTTTATTATTCTTGATATTCACAAATGACCCTCCCTGATATAAATTGTTTCTGAGATAGGTATATTTGTTGATACCACTCTCTATAATAGGCATGAGGGGAAAACAAATGAACACATAATCTAAGGAAATGGCAGAAACACTAGAGGAAGACCTCCAATCCTACCCAAAGCCGGCCAGAAGCTTACTTGGCCAAAAACATGGTGAGCCAATAACAACTACAGATGGCAGTGATTGCTGAAATGCAGTTAGGAGATTCGAAGTTCCTATCCGTCGCAGTTACCACCGGACGAAGACCAGAGGAATAGTTGGCCGAAACGTCATGAAAACAACAAATAAAGATGAGAATAATAGTCCGCAATAAATAAATTAGTATTTTGATCCGTTTGAAAATACAGAATGCTCCATATTTTGCAGTAAAATATTCATTATTTGCAAATTTTGTATGTAACACAATCAAAATACTGTTAGTCGACACATCAACATGGACAAAACTTTTTAATGTTAAATCATTTCTTTATATAAAGCTAAATAATGGCGTCAAAGGTGTAGAATTGGCGAGGAAAAAAATCTTACCTTACAGTTGACTAGTAGGGAGACCTGACGTTGCCTGGGATTGAATGATGATTAACGAATGTTTCACACTTCCATATTTTTATCGTCAAAATCGGTGAAATCTACCATTATTTTCAATAAAATCGATTAAATGTCTGCTCTAGTTGGGGACCCATCGCCATGCATTAGGAGGAAGCATTGCAAGCCTGCCTGCAGCAACTTGGTCCATAATACATTGTATTCTACATTGCACTGTAGAGAAGCTACTGTTGATCTTATAAAATTAGTTTTTATATATAATGATTTGAATTAAAGTTTAAAATACAAATATTGAGTATCGTGCTTCAATTGTGCTCTAGAGATATTCATTTTGAATGAGCTCCTGCCATATAAAAAAAAAAAAAAAAACCTACTGTTGATTTTATGTTGGGCCTTTCTGCTTGTGTAGTAATAAAAACTTCTCAAATGCACTTGTGATGTTAGGTTGTATAAGGTGTTAACTTTGGTCCAAATCGTCTGTTCCTGCTTTCATTGGATTTTTTCGATTATCAATACTTATTGACAACCTTCACACACACACACACACACACACACACACACACACAAAGTTCCTTTTATGTAATAGTGGATAGATAGAAGATAGAGTCCTGACTTTTGCAGAAATTTTTTAACTCTGACTACCTACCTCTGAGTGGCACTCTGTGAACTAAAAATCTGTCAATGTAACAAGATACCGACATAATATTCTATGGTGATGGTCAAAACATTTCTAAAGCATATTTTTATACAACGCTAGCTGTACTTGCCAGGTGTTGCTTGAGATGTAGTGAAATAATTTTCGGCTTCAATATTTCATTTGCACATTTTTTTAACACCCATTTCTAAGAGAGACAACTCTTTTGTTTTGTTCTTTAATTAAAAGTATGAGTTATTCCTCTTGCTGATTTTGATTTTTCAGTCATAAGTGAAAAATATTTTTATATTGCAATTTGTCCAGGAGTGGCTACATATTTAAAAAAAAAAAAAACTGTAGCAAAGTAAGTTGTTATAAATTATTAGTGTTTTTTCCTTGTCTCATAAAAAAATATATATTTATGCAAATCTAGTAGAAGTAGAATCCCAGGATACGGTGGCACGGGGATATTTTTTTTCAGGTTACGATGTGAAATACAATGTTTTTCTGGTTCCGCCTTACGGTGTTATTTATAATGTTATTTGATTATATACATGTGTATTATATACTGTACTGTATTTTGTTACTAAATTTTAATATATACTGTACAAAATTTTGCTTAGGCCCCACCATATGGCGATTTCACCTTACAATCCTAATCTCGGAACGGATTAATGCCATATCCCGGGGTTTTACTGTACATATAAAACGAAAAATGCGTAACCAAATGTATGTCTGCAGGTTTAGAATGAAGTACTAGAGATAACAATAGTAATTTAATTCAAACGTTCAAGCTAATTAATGGAATTTTTAATAACAGTAAACAGATTAATATTTTTATCTGAAAATTTACTATGAAGGCAAATTTTAAAAAGAAATTTATTTCCACTAATAGAGTAATAAATATATATATATTGTAATAAGTTGCAAATGCAAGTTAGTGAAATACATATTTCATAAATGGCAGGCTTGCAATGAGAAATACCAAGATAAGTGAGCTGGCCTGAGAAATCGGCTTTCTCTTTGTGAACCTTTGCAAAAATTATATCTATCTCGGATGGTAGTCCCTTTAGTTAGTAAATTTGGTATTTTCTTTTTATTTTCTTTCCATCTGAACATTTGCTTTTAAAATTACGACTTTTATAGATTTGCAGGTATGCTGAAAACGAACGTATTTAAATTTGGGACAGAAATAGATTTCTGAATATTAAGACATTTATTATCCAATGTAATCTATTATGTAATCACTGGTGGCCATGTTTTTTTCCAACTAAAATGTACTAATATGCATGCGTGTTACAAAACACCTTCCCACTTCTCCCCATGTTAAGAATGGCGAATGTCATTGATTTTTATTAAGTAATACATTGGGGGAAAAAATGTCTTAATATCCAGAAAACTACTTGTCTGACCCAAAATTAAATGTGGTATTCGTTTCAGTATACCCAACAACCTTTTAAGTCATCATTTTAAAAAGGTGAGTGTTAAGGTGGAAAGAAAATAAAAAAAAATTATTTTAAATTTTTTTTATAAAACGGTTTATCATTTTTTTTTTTTTTAAGTAGACTAGGTGTAGTCTATCCCAAATGACATCATGACCAAAAGAGTATCGATTAGGTTTCGGTAGGCCTTCGAACTGTTTTTGTTTGATTGAACTTGTGTTTTGATTTGGCTGGATTCAAACTTATTTGGTAACAAATCCGATATCATTGTAATCTCAAAATAAAACATTGTTACTTGTTTTAAACTTCAGTTGTGATTCTATTTGGAATGAAAATCTTTGTTAGAAATGTAAACAATTTTATGATGAAATTGGATGAATTAAAAAAATAAAAAAATAAATAAAAACAATCAGATGCAATTTCTTTTGCAAAATTTTTTTTTATTTTGTTCTAGCTGGGGATGGAACATCCTACCAGATAACCACTATCTCAGACATTCCAACTGAGAGATGTTTTTTAAGATTCTAACCATCCCTTTAAGCACAATTTTTTTTTTATCTCTTGCACTTGGTTCACAAGGTATATTTGTCAGATTGTTTTTCAAATTCTTTTTGTAAACCAGAATTAATCTGCATATTAACAGTGAATATGTTCTATGCAATAATTGATTTTTTTCCTTACAAATTGAGTAAGAAATATTACAAAGAAATAACATTTTACTTTTAAAAACTGAATATATTATTTGACGTTATTAAACGCATCTGATGAGGATAGATTAAATGTATTTATTAATAATAAATCATGTCTATTTGTATGTATGATTGACTGCAAACTCTATCTACATTTCAAGTATATAATTATGTTGTCGGTATTATTTTTCATTTAGTTTTAATGGATGCTATCGAAGAAGAAAAGGGTGGAGTCGTGGAAACGTTTTAAGATTAATCCATCTGAAAGTAGAGCAGTCCATGTAATTTGTAAACTGATGAATATTTTTTATAAGCCAATTTTTTTTATTTTTTTTTTACAAATAAATATAATGTATTCCAAACTATTTTTTAAATCTTTTTCTACATTTCATGATATATATATATATAATACTAGCAAGGATGCCCGACATTGCCTGGGATTCATTGAGAATCAACGAATCTTCCACATTTCCAACACTTTTTTTTTTTTTTTTTCAGTCTTCAAAATTAGTGAAATCTTCCTTTTATTTATTTATTTATTTATTTATATTTTTTTTCCAATCAAATTTATTGATTACCTGCTCTAGTCGGGGACCCATGGCTGTCAACAAAGAGGAAGCTTCACATGCCTTCCTGCAGTGACTTTAATACATTGTAGTCTACATTGCACTGTAGAGAGCCTACTGTTGATTTTATAAAATTATTTTTATATAATGGCTTCAGTTAAAATTTAAAATGTATCATTGTTTAATTGTGCTCTAAACAGAAACATTCATTTTGGATGTGCCTCTGTCATATCAAAGAACCTACTGTTGATTTTATATGCTGGGCCCATCTGCTTATGTGGTGATAAAACTTCTCAAATGCACTTGTGATGTTAGGCTGTATCAGAGTGTTAACTTTAGTCAAAATTGTACTGTTCCTTCTTTAATTGGATTTTTTCAGTTATCGGAGGCATTTTGATACAAAATCTATCTAAGAACACTCTCAGACATAAAGTAGAATTGTGTGAAATTTCAAAAAAGTTGACTCTGCTGTTTGTAAGTTCCATAGGGAACGAACTTACACAAAGTGCCTTTTATATATAAGTATAGATATTATATACTGGTTTAAAAAAAAAATGATTATATAAACTGTATTTCGCAAACGTACAGATTCTAAATTTCAATTCTATTTAGATTCCATAATGAATTTTTCATTAAAATTAAAACTTTTCTCAGCTCATAACTTCAGTTACGTAAACATTATTTTCGTACAGTTTTCACCATTGCTGTCAATGTGATTGATTGCTTTCACGTCTCAAAATATTCAAGTGTGTCTCAATATTATGAACCTAGGCATGCTGTAATGCAAAAGTTTGAGTACATGTGCCTTTTCCTAACCACCTTTGGACAAAAACGATTTAAAGTAGTGATGGTTAGCAAGAAAATAAATAACAAATCAAACAGCCCCTCACCACGTAAAATAAATTTGGAAAGAAATCCTCTACTCTAAATAATGAGCTTTTTTAAACTTATGAGAAATTAAATAACTGATGTAATTCTGATTTTTGATATGAATACTAGCAGGCCACCCGACGTTACCAGATCATAAAATACACTTAAATATGATAATTTATGCAGAGTTCATATTTATTATTATAGAGCCAGTTCTTTATTGATTATCATATATTATATAATAGTGTTCCCTCGGCATTGCCCACTCATAAAATACACTTACATATATTTTAATTTATGCAGATTTCGTATTTATTATTATAGAGCCAATTTTCTATTGATTGACTATATTGCACCCAATATATAGTAGTAATTTCAAAAGTTAAGAAAATAAATGACTTGGGTGCCATCAGCTAGAACGAAGACCAAAACATAACTCTCCAGCTTTATTCACTACCCTATGAGCCACGTTAAAAAATGTTTAACCTATAAATATATATTGATGCATGCATAAAAGAGCATTTAAAGTTAACTTACGCCTGCCTAGTTCTAATTTTTTTTTTTTCAATTTTGGCCCTTTAGCAGCTATTTTGACAGGCTAAAGACCAAATCTAATTTATTCCAGACGTTCAACTCTCCTATATATCAAATTTCAAGCCTGTTAATGAAAAATTAATCGGAGTTTCATAGAGATCGTTTCTCACTTTTATTTATATATATACATATATATATATATAAACACTGAGGAAGCATTTTTTTTTTCTCCCATTTATTTTTGACAGAGAATGTGTACTAGTTAATAATAAAGATTAGTAATACGCTTAATAAGGTTTTATAAAATGATGTAAGGGATGTCATTTTAAAGATTATAATCTACTAACCGGCATGGGAGTCCTCAGCTTTTACCTCTGATGTAATCCAAGTAAAAATGTAAGATATTGTCTAAATAATTTGGTTTATTAAATCAAGTAACATAAAATTACTATATCACATTTTAAAATTTATCATTCGAAGATGATATCTATATTAAATCCAACAAAGATTGTAGAATTCCATCTGGCCTTCAAGCTGCGATTAAAGTGTAGTATCTCATAGGTCCCGCACTCTCAGCCAAGCTTCAACCCAGACTCCATCGTCACAATGTTGCATCCATGTGCCTGTTTCACAAGTACTTTAATGGGATACATTTTAATGAACTTGTAGCACTTGTGCCCCCACAACATGCATACTCTTGACTAATTTGACAAGCAGCAAAATCCCACCCTTTCACTGTTGAGGTTCCTAGATGCCGGAAAGCCTTCTATGCTAATAGTTTCTTCTTTATTATACATCTGGGGTTATGTCAATTTTAGTGAGGGAGAGACTTTGCAGGTGTTTGTTGTATATTTTTCAAGTTTTAGCTAGACCTACAGAACCATTTTTGCACTTTATATAAAGAAAGCCATCTTGTATCTTTTTACTAGCTTTTTCTGTAGGTTGTTTCAGATCATTAAACCTTTTGACATTTTAGTTAACTGGTTTATATTTAGACAGAAACATACACTCCGATACATTTTAATTCTGATTTTTTTTTCACTTACTGTATCTTTTGCATATAGGTCATGGTGGTAAAAAGTGATTTTCTCCTTGAAATTCTATCAATTATATTGGTTTCAATATGCTATCGTTTGTTGTCTTCTTTGACCGGGTCATTTAAAGTCATCTTCGGCTTGACTTTTTCTCACTTACTCTCAATTTAAATGTGTATACATCTATTTAACCAATAAGAGCTTTGTTCAATATATCCATACCATTATAGACTATTGGAACGGTTTATTCTTATTCAGTAATCTCCGTTGATTATCACTGATTTTCATTCAAGTCGTTGATTTTATTTTCTCATCTTGTTTTTCTGACACCAAAATGCAAAAGATATGTTTAATCACTGCCCTTTCATATTTCATTCTGTCTCCATCACGGAATCATTTTTGGTCCTCTTACAAAAGGAGAATGAACCTGTAAATTCACCCTTGTCCGTTCGTCTATCTGCACTTTTCTCAATAACTACGCCTTGGGATTTGTTGAAATTTTGCACAAACATTAAATATGTAAAAATGTAACAGAACGAATTTTCCGGGAAAACTTCGTTTGTCGTCCCCCACCCCCTCCGGGTGCCTTTCAGATTAAAATGAAAAAAATCTTTCACAAAAAATACCCGTCTAGCTGAATCCACTGTGAAAAATTTCCCCCACTCTTTATCTGTGCCTAAATCAAAACGTGGATTCCATGAACAAAGCTTCTTTCTTAGAACTGCATGCCTGTGGAACTCTGTTCCATCTGCCTGCTTCCCACCTGACTACAACTTGGATGTGTTCAAGTCCAACGTTAACAAATTCCTAATGAACCACCCCCATAAGTAAACACTTCATCAAATCTTCACACTAACGTAATGTACTTGCAATAACCCTTATCCCTGAGTGGCTTCCGGGCCTTGATAAGTGGTGACCACTGTGTAAAAAAAAAAAAAAAAATTGATGCCTTGGATTTTTATAAAACTTTCTGAAAAGTTGTAACTGATTTTTATATACTTTTGTTTGTCTATACTTCGCGATAACTCTTGGGTGTGTCCCAGGGGCTCTTTTAGGACTAATAAAAACGCTCCATTTTTGGGACTATTTTACCATATTTCTCTAAAATTTTCTGTGTATGTCTATTTAGCAGTTTTGCATGGTGCTGAACTCAAATTTAAATATGTTAAGGCCTTGGGGACTTTTGGGGCTAAATGGAGGCAAATGATAGACTTGATCATTTCTTTTTTTGCATTGTGCAGAACTCAAATTTACATATGTTATAATCTAAAACTGCACCGTTTGTTCATTTTCACCAGGATTTGACGACCCCTGGGGACTTTTGGGGTTAAATGGGGTTGAGGGCAAATGCTGAACTTAGTCATTTTTTTATGCTTCTTTCACTGTGCACTCATGAGGGACCATGCATGCTTCTTTTTTTTTTTTTCGTTTACAATATATCTTTTTCTCCAATTGTTATTCTGAACATTTATTTTTTTTATTTATTTATTTTTTTTATTTATTTATTTTTTTTATTTATTTTTTTTATTTATTTATTTTTTTTATTTATTTTTTTTATTTATTTATTTTTTTTATTTATTTATTTTTTTTATTTATTTATTTTTTTTATTTATTTATTTTTTTTAACTATTTTCACCAGTTCTTTTTTGTTTTTTATAATTCTTATGATCTAATTTCTATAAAATCTGTTGTAAACACATGTATATAAAATGTTTATTGCTTAGTTGTATATAAAAAAAAAATTCGAACTACACCATTTAACATCTGCCTACACAATAAAATTTAAATAAAGTTTAATGTCATTAAAATCATTTCAATTTTTTTTTTTTTTTTTTTTTTTTTTTTTTTTCTTTCTTATCAGTTTATTCGAGCTTGGGATGGGACAGCTTACCAGATGCCAAGCATTCATTTAACTCAGCTGTTCCAACCAAGAGATCTTTTTAAGATTCTGACTGTCTTTAAGTGCAGTTTGAATCTCTTGCACTTGGTTCACCTGGTATATTTGCCAGATAGTTTTTGAAATTCTTTTTCAGGAGTCCAGTTGCTCCTGTAATTACTTCGGTCCTGGATATGACCTTAAACTATATCCAGTGGTGAGACCTCAGCTTGTGGGCTTTGGGGAGTGTGGAGCCACCCTTTAATTGCCATTGCTCCCAGGTCCACTCTGACCCGGAGTGGTAGTACCTGTTAGGGTTCCAACTATGGGTTAAATAGAAACCGACTTGAATACAACAAATATATTCTATTAAGAAATTTTCTTCAAAATCTTTGGATTCGGCATTAAATAACCTGAAAAGGGTTGATATGCCGTAAAACAACCAACCTATAATTACTGGAATGATAATAATCTTAAGATTCCAGGTTATTTTCATATCATACATATTTTGTGATCTTTTCCCCTCTCAGCTCTACATCATTGAGGACACTAACTTCTACTAAGGTTGCTTCTTTCTCCTCCTTGTCCCATGTCACTATGTCAGGGTTTTATGGCTGCATTTTCTAGGTATGTAGCTGTAGGAATTACATAGTCATAGTGGATGGTGCATAACTTATTTCCAACTGTTCTTTCTGGTATATGTTGTTCTCAGGATTTACAGATGAATGTCTGGTGACTCACACTCTACACTTTACTGCACTTGCTGTCATTGCTTAAATCACTCCTTTTCTTTAAAGCATTAGTCATCAAGCCTTGATCTTGGCCAGCCATTGTAATTCTCTCTTGATCCTCTTTTTAGCCAATGTAAAGAACCGTTCTTATCTATATAATCCTAGGTGAATTCATCCAGATAATACTTGGCACGTTGTTGGTTGGCCCATTCTTCCAGTTTTTTTTGCAATGGAAAAGTTCTTGGTATATTTTTGATGACTTATTTGGGTTATTTGTGTATTCATTGTTTTTTTTTTTTTTTTGTAGACTGTTATCCTCAACTTCATAATTGTTGTTTCACCACGTTTCGGCCAACTTATCCTCTGGCCTTCTTCAGGTGGTTAAGCATATGGTCTTATAAATCCAATTTTTGTGTTCTTATCTGGTCTTCTATTGTCGGGTCCGTACTGATTAGTACTATAGATTTATTTTCTCTTTTGGGCTATTTCTGTAGCAGGCTTGTTTTCTTATTCTGTCTCATTTGTAAGACAGTTTTGTCCAAAATTTGAGTAAAAACACAGGCAACTGGGGCCGCCTTTGAATTTAATATTCCCTTGACACTTCCTTCTTCAGAGGAAGCTGGTTTAATCTACCTAGGGTGGATGCCATATAACAAGCAAACAAATAGGACACCATTTGAAATTACAAGACATCACAAGAATTTCCTACTCTTATATTGTACTAGCAGGACCTGTTAACTGTTGTTGCCCGGTGGAAGCATACCCCCTCCCCATCCAACTTCCCCATTTTGAGAACGGTTTTTGGAATAGACCCTCCCCAACTTCCCCATGGTAAGAACAGCTGTCGGATAGACACTTTCAACCTCTGCAAGAGAATTACAGTGCAGAATGCAGATATTTATACTGTTCTACGCCAAATATAAATGATCTTGTCTTAATGAGTATACTGGATAACTTCTAAAACTCGTCATTCTCAAGGAAATTGAGTTGTATCTAATGTAAAAATTCCTTCGCCCTGCCAAAAAATAAAAAAAAATTTTTAAAAAACGCTGTAGAAGCCGAAAAGTGTAATTTAAAAAAAAACAAAAAAAACTCCCCTCTCCCCCCCAATAATAGGTTCCCGTAAACTTAAATATGCATTATTTCCTCTCTCCCCTCTCCTTAAAGGAACCCTGGACGGACGGTATTAAAATCACCCCCCCCCCTAAAATTGAAAATGGATCTTGTTTTAATGTTCTTCCTTTGTAGTGGTCAATGTTTGTTACTTTCAAAGTGTATAAGGAAACATACTTAATGATTGTTGCGAGATTTGTTTGGTTTTTGTTTTGTTTGGTTTTTTTTTACTTGCCTCCCCATGAGGACAGAGTTAAACATGAGGTCGGTTTTTAAGCGTGGAGGGAAACAAGCTCCTAAAAAGGGGCACTTTGGTTAGTAACAAAAATAAAAAATGTATCGGTCATGAAGGATTTCTCCACCATTAATTAAGACATAAGAAAATGAGTGCAACTCAACCTCCCCCCCGTTTCAAATACATAAAAAAAGGGGGGGGGGACATGATTTGTGTATGTATTTAGTTTATAATAACCGTAACTTAAAAAAAAGTACTTATGCAGTTTAAGACATATAAAAATGTAAATATTTGAAAAAAGTTGTATATACCCATTATGGAATGTAGTTCTAAAAAAAAATTCACTTGGTTAGATTGCGGTATCATAAATTGTTTTTTCGCTGAAAAAAACAAAAAAAAAACCTACTTGATCCAATTAAGTGTTTTTTTGAGAACTTTATTCTATAACGGCTAAGTACAATATGACTATTATTCAACATTTTCATTTGAGAGAGAGAGAACAGTACATTGTGTTATTTTTTTATAGCAGTTAGCAAAGAAATCAAACGCTCCACTCTCTAAAATAAAAAAAGTAGTGAGAGAGACAGAGGAATAGTATGTCGTGTTCATTTTTTTTTTTTTTTTTATAGCAGTTATCAAAAGAATCAAATGGCCTAGTCTCTATAATAAAAAAGTAATGAGAGAGAGAGGAACAGTATGTCAAAAACAAAGTAAATGCAAAGTGAATTTTAGTTAATTGGTAATAATTTAATTGGAGTTTTAGGTAATCGCCATGTTGTGTGTGAACAGTGTGCGTTCGTTATTTGTAAGGTGTAAATTCTGGATTAAGAGAATGACAGCTGGCATCCAATGAGAAAGGGTGGAATTTACAATGGGAGAAATCGGTATTTGTTGAAGCACTGAATTGGAAGTGAACAATATGTCTATGAATTTATTAATCAGTTAATTAGGGTGAAGGGACAATATAAGGCTACTGTGGGTAATTTTACGCTGTGTATAGTGGTGGCGGTGAGAGCAGTTATGAAGTAGAGGGGAAAATTTTAATGGCTTCCTCTAATGGTAATGGTTTTTAATTTTATTTTAAATATTTTTTCTATTTTCTTTTTCTTTCCAGATGCGAGTGGTTAATGAGTAAGGACAGGTGTGAAAAGAAACATTTAACTTTGTAGTTAGAAGCGGAAGAGCCTCCTGCCACAATGTTGCCATTAGATCAAAAGGGAACGGCAAAAACCGGTAAGTTGTGTTTGTCGCTTTTAAGCTTAGAACCATTTTGATTGATTTTATGTGATTTGAAATCATGTCTACAAAATCTATAAAAATCCTGTAAATAGCACTTGAGTGTTCATTTTGTTGTTTGCCCATATCGACATGTGTCTGCGATTTATGAAACAGAAAATAGTCAAGTCATAGACAAACAGTCATTTTATACAGACTTTAAATGAAACCATCTAAAATTGCAACAAATGCAAACAGAAATATAACCTGTTTGGGTTGTGGTTAAAATTTTTGGTGACGCTGTACAATGCACTTTTTTTTCTTTTTCTTTTTTTTTTTTTTTCAACCTTCTGCCTTACAATCCCTAGGACTCTCTTTTAAAAAGAAACTTGTCTCTTCTATCACCGGTTTTCTGTTTTGAGCAAAAGCACGGCCCCCTATCCATCCAAGTTTGGTCTTTTATCCCTTTGAAGTCTCGAAAATTCTTGCGGTTAGTCTTGCCTTTTTCCCAATAAAACCAACCATGCTTATCGCTTCTTCTTTCTTTCCCAACCCTCGTGTTTTGGCAGCAGACTTTTAGAGGTGAGGGCATTAGGAGAATTACTACTATTATCGATTAGACACTAATCTACCAGTTTACCCCCCCCCAAAAAAAAAGCAAAAAAATTCAATATTTAAATATCTGTAGGGGTGCATAGTTTCTAATACAACGTTCTAGTAAATTGAGCCCTTATTTTCACATCTCTTAACGAAAACATGCACACTTCTCTTAAAGGATTTTTCATTTATCAATCTAATGGTACTAAGACCTTTATTATCTAATGAATTCTGTATTGTTTTCACTGATTGCCATGTTTGTTTTCATGTGTGTATGCAAAAATAAACATGACGACCAGTGAAAACAATATAGAATAGATTGGATAATAAAGGTCTTAATACCATTAGATTGATAAATCAAAGATCCTTTATATAAGAGGGATGTGCATGTTCTCATCAAGTGGTTCCAATATGGGGGATCGATTATACTGTTTTATTAATAGTATTTAAATATTGAATTTTTTCCTATTTTTTTTTTTTAATTTTATTTTTTTTTATTTTATTTTTTTTTATAATCTGGTACATTAGTGTCCAATCGATAATAATCCACTGAAAAAATTGAAAAAAGCTAAAAAGAAAAAAATACAGGGGGGGGGGGTATTGTACAGGTCTACCAAAATTTTTAACCCATCAAAAAAATAAAGTTGAAAAAGAATTATTCGTAAAAAAATTTTTAAATTAAATAAAATTGATTTATATAATGATTTGAAGAATATTATTAAACCTATTTTTAACAAATTTTAGCTATTACCGAAGTTTTTTTTTTTTAAACTTTTGAAATCAATACTATAATATATATATATGCCCTGAACTGGCATCTAAGCTTCAGCCTCTGTCCCATCGACGAAATGTTGCATCCCTCTGCCTTTTCTACAAGTATTTTAGTGGTGAATGCTCTGACGAACTGCAATCACTTGTGCCCTCACGACGTGAGCACCCTCGACAAACCCGACAGGCTGCTAAATCCCACCCCCACACTGTAGAGATCCCTAGATGTAAAAGATCTTTTTACTCCAATAGTTTCTTCCCCAGAACCGCTAGACTCTGGAATTCCATTCCAGGTCCCTGCTTCCCCAACAGTACTGACGTGCAGAAGTTCAAGTGTAACGTGAACCGACATCTTGCTGCCCAAATCCCTACATAGTACCCCAGTAGTTGTTGCCCCTGATAGTAGCCCCCTACACCAAAGTGGCAATTTGCCTTGTTTGGGGTGAAAATGTAATAATAATAAAA
This sequence comes from Euprymna scolopes, assembly GCF_053919585.1. Taxonomy (NCBI): domain Eukaryota; kingdom Metazoa; phylum Mollusca; class Cephalopoda; order Sepiida; family Sepiolidae; genus Euprymna; species Euprymna scolopes. The sequence goes on along the minus strand of NC_136484.1, from coordinate 28,700,699 downwards.
AATATATATATATATATATAGAGAATAGGTTCTGTAATATGAAATTCACATGAATTAAAATATATTTTACATCAGGGTAAACTCCTCACCTCCTCAGTTTGTAAATAATTTGTCAAACATTTTATAATTTGTATCTATTGGTAACTATTTGATTACATATCAAAAAAAAAATAGTTGATACTAAAAATCAGCATCAAACATCTGTTTATTTTGTCTTACACAAACAGTTTATTTCTTTAACATTTGAACAGTTGCTTATTTCTTAGCATGTTGACAAAATGAAAAATCCATAGACCAGATGTCCAATCACCAATGATTCCAACCGGAGTTGACTACTGAACTGAATTGGTTCTATAAAAAATAAAACAACAGCTTTTGTTATGAAGCTTATCATTTTCTATACACTAAGTGGAAAGCTTTCATCATAAAATACTGATTTCTTTTTCTTTTTTTCTTATGATAAAAAAAATATGTTTGAAAAATGACTTTGTAAAAGCAAGATATTGAATTGGTCAAACATTTTCTGCTTAAAATTTTAATCAGAATTTGAATTATTTGAGCTACTCTTTTCATATTGAGTGTTATTTTCATGACCTTTGAGCTTCTTCAGTTGTCATCAAACCTGGGAATCTGTACAGAATTTATTTAACCCTTTACCACCAAATTGTACTTTGAAGTCACCTTTCAGAAAAACAATATTTCTTACTCTTATGGCTTGTCAGCCCAACTGATCTTCAAAGTATAGGTCTGTGCATAGTTCAACAAGTGAATGATGGGTTTGTTTTATGTTCATGTGTCAGTTGCATGCTATCTTTCATCAATCCTCAAAAATTCAAAGACATAATGTTTAATTGGAATAAAGAATAATTTTTTATGCTTAGAAGCAAAAATATTTTCCAATTATCATTCCATTTGTTTCAAAACTCTTTGTATTTTTGTTATTTGACACAATATTTGCGTGCGTCTTTGAAACATGTGGCCATGCAGTAGTTTTTCACTTCTGTACATTCTTGTTGTATGCTACAAGATCTTTCAAGCTGCACCGTGCTGAATTGTATGGTCTGCTTCTTCACATTCGCAGATGGTTGGGTCAGTTTCATTACCTTATCTTATAACTTTTGATCATCTATTCTCGGTGGGTGAATGTTTTCCACCAAATCCTTCTGAACTAGGACGAAGTGCCTCAGAAAAGAGATTCCATTATCAGGTGACATTCTCAGCTGCCTGGTCCACAGCTATAGCCTGGTTTTTTCCTAAGATGCTGTATAGAGTGAGTTTGACATTATTGAGCAGGATTCTACTTCACTTCAATCATTTAATCGTTGGTTGATGTCCATGAAGGAGATGGCGTTTATCACTGGTAGCCTTTCTGATCTCTACTTGGTTGGCAACTTCATTTCTAACATCTGTGAGGACAATATTAGTGAGAAGATGCAGTTTTGTAAGCTTCAGGCAGCGCATGATGAAGTGTTAGATGTCAAGTCTAATTTTTTGGCATGCATTGATTCTCCAAATAGGACAAGCATACTCTACAAGAATAGCGCAGTGCCAAGGCAGTACATCTTAATGTGTATATTGTGGCTCTCCACATGAAGTTGATCAGTTTCCGCGTCTTTTTTACGTGTTCCTTGAATCAGAGAGTGCAGTTCTGTATTAAGCCAAGATAGATAGGGTTGGTGGGATTCTCCAGTTGTATTTCAGATCATGTGATGCTTTGGGGTTGGTTGATTTCCCAGTTTCTGAGATTGCATGAGCAGATTAAAGTTTTTGCAATGTTGACATGCAGGTGCTTACGTAGTAGAGGAATAGCCTATCTAAGGCTGAGTTGAGATTAGTTTCTACTGATTCAAATATACTCTCTTGGAATGTTAAACCACTTAGTGTTCTGATTCACTGGTTGATGTTGTACAGTAATGGAGTTTACACTCTACCTTGAGGTAAGCAGTTCTTTTGCAGGTGCCAGCAACTTTATTTGTTGCATGGACAGATAAACAAATATGAGTCCTGTTACCAATTCTTTTTTTTTTTTTTCTTTTTTTTTTTTAACACAATCTTTGATGTGCTAAGTGATTTTAGGAGCTGGCTTGTTGTGGATTTACCAAGCCAAAATCTTACTTGGTGGATGATGGCAGGTTCAACAGCTGAGGTTAATCTGTTGAGGATTAGGTGTTACAACAATTTAAGCAATTGGATACGATGAGAGCATGTGAGAAAATTACCTAGCTGATGCTAAGAATTTGGGGAAGTTTTGAAACTTCAATGTAGAGTTCCCCTCTACTACATAACAAGTAAATTTCCTAATATGAAGGGAGGGAGGGAACACAGATCCTTAAAAATCATTGAACGGAAGAACATTTACTTTTATTAACTACCAATTTTTACATTTCACATTAGGATTAATTGCTAATCCAATTTTACAGAAAATTATTTTTTTTATCAAATATTTCAATGTACCATCAAACGAATTGAATTTTCTGAAAATATATACACAAAAATAAAAATAAAAAAGCTAATGCATGACAAAGCTTTATGTATTTACTATTTCTCAATCATCTGACTGGAAAATTATCTATTTTTTTTTTTTTATTATTCTTTTTTACATTTCAACCAAAAACTCAAAAAGTTTCCTCTCATACACTTCATAGTTCAATACATTAGAAGGCTAACATTAACTTGTTGCCCTAACCTCGTTTACTAAAGTAAAATATATATAGTCATACTCTTAAAAAAAAAAAAGAAAAATGACAACAGATCAAACTTTACATTCCCTGATGTTAAAGATTTATTTTTGTTAATATCAGAATTTAATCTCTGAGAAAATAAGTTTGGGAAAACATCTTAGATGGCTGCGATTCTGTCTGGAAATAGGACCACACAATATGACAGCACACGCAAACATTTTTTTTTTTTTTTTAAACATTGTTTACGCCATTTAAAAATACTTTCAAGTTATTGTCTAATTTTATATATGTTAAATGGGTTTTATTTTGTTTGTTAATTTGATATTTAAATTTTTTTTTCTGTGTACCTCTTAATTTTTATTTAATATTTTTTATTTACAATTGCTGGAATATATTCTATTTATTTACTTTTATTAAATCTGTGGATTGAAGTTGGTATAATACAAAAATATAATTTACTGCTAGCATTCAAACACAGTAGTGTTTGAATATATGGTTATATGGCAGGTTTAGTCATTTAGAAATGCTTTAAAGCTTCACCGCTCACTCATTTTTTTTTTTTTTTTTTACCAAATTTCAAACAATTATTACAGTTTATAGATCACCTTCTCAACTATATTGTAAAAAAAAAAAAAAAAAAAAAAATTCAGTTTTTGTTCAGTAAAATAAGTTATGATGAATTTACTGGTGTTCAAAATTGTATGTTTTTTTATGACTGGTTTCCATAACAACTGCGTCACTTCAGCGACTACTGTTACTACCAATTCCCTACTCTTGTGAAAAGAGAAGTAACAAGCGAAACAAAGAGTGAAAGGGAGATAATTGGGTGATTTTATTGAAAGCAGACGAGTGTTGTACATTTTTATTACATATGTGTATGTTATGTTTATAGAGGCAAAAGAAAATAAGACTGAAATTAAACAAAGAACAAGTGAATTTACTGGAAGCCTGGAAAAATCATAAATTACAATAGAAAGATTCTAATAAAAAATCAAAATTTATAACTTAAAATATTGCAACATTAAAATTTTTTTTTTAATTCAATTTATAACATTATATAATCAATTCTTAATGCTGCAATATTTTAAGTTATAAATTTATATTTTTTACTAGAATAGCTTGTTCTTTTCTTTTCCAGTTTTAACAACTAGTCCTTTACTTTTCATTGTTTAAGCTTAACCATATTACTTTTCATGCTTGCATTTTTCTATTGAAATTCAACTTTTATTTTCTAATTTAATTAAGTAGTTATTAAATCAATATTAAACACATGTGTATATGTATTTTAAATTCATATTTTGTAAAAGAGGAAAATAAAGACAATATCTAAGGGAGATAATTCTAACTGTAAATTATTTCCCTTTGTCATAAACTAGTCATAGGAGATATAGTTAAGTTACACGTTTGTGTGTGTGAAGGTATTGTGTAGTTATTACACTTTTTTAAATTATTAATTTACTTACTTAATTATTGTATATTTTTATGTTCAATCTGCTCCGGTGAAAATATAAACAAAAGTAGTTATATTTAACTTCTAATAACTGGATGTGTGTATATACTTTCAATTTGTCTTTACATAAGCAGTAATTTGTTGCTACACAGTCATGAGCATGTTTCGGTCTTCTAGTATTTAGTAACTAGAGACCTCATCCGGCAACAACCCTTATATTCAAAAGTGAAAATTGCCTAATGAGGTCTCTAGATACTAAATACTAGAAGACCGAAACATGCTCATGACTGTGTAGCAACAAATTACTGTTTATGTAAAGACAAATTGAAAGTGTAACTTGTTCTACTTCCGTATTGAGCACTCTTGTATTAACCTCATTATATTTCACTGGTTACCTTACCTTTGAAACTTCAAATTTATATATATATATATATATATGTGTGTGTGTGTGTATGTATTTTTGTGTGTCTTTATGAGGCATTATATTAATCTAACACTTGAATCATCACACACACACACAATAAACAAAACATTAAAATTTTAATGGGTGCAAAGGCAAGTTTGTTTGCTGGTGTTTTGTGTTTTTGTTTCTTCAAATATGTTAAAAAAGAAGTGTTAAATTTTTTCCATGATAAAAAAAAAAATCTTGAAGCAGAAGTTGTGCGTTTTGTCAGTAGTAATTGCAATATCAAATAGTTCCAGATGTATGAATTCAACTTAAAGACTGTTATGTTCCAATCAATGTGTGTGTGTGTGTTAGGTGTGTAATAATTGTATTTTTTTTTTTTTTTTTTTTTTTTTTTTTTTTTTTTTTTTACAGCAATAAATTAATATGGTAGAATTTCTTAATAAAAATATTTAACAAAATTCTTGCGTTTGTCTTTTGGAAAATGGGACAAAAATCTTACAAAATAATTTTTTTTTTTTTTTTTTTTTTTGTAAAATTGTGACTTCACAGATAAAATCTATTTATATAAGAGCATTTCTTTAAGCAAGGGAGGCAACTTAAATTCACTTTAAGATAATATTGTTAACTTCTGAGCTTATAAATAACTCAAAAGAAACATTTTCTTTCTTTGTAGTTATATATAATTCTTATTTATTTGCCTTGTAGGTTTTTAATGCGGGGAAGAAAATCCAGCTCCCCAAAAAAGAGGTACTCTAGATTGCAACAAAAATTAAAATTCTCTGTCTACAACTTTTTCTCTAATCGAGAACAGAATAGACTGTGTAGCAATAGAACAGATACTACACTTTGTTCTAAGCCCAATATTGTTTAAATATTTCAATTATATGCATCAATACATACATTTTATGCTGAGTATTTAGTTTTATTTGTAAAATTTTTCTATTCATTTAAGATTTTGTTTCAATAAAATATTTGATAATTGTTCAGATTGTTGCATCAATCTTCTTTTTAACTCATTTCAGATCTAAAATCTTTTGAAGCAAATTTGGCCTATTAACATGATTTTATGGTATCAAGATGTTGTGATTGATAAAGTGAAGACATCAAAAAAAGAAAAAAAAAATATACTACCACTTTTATTTTTTATTTTCAAATAAGCTGTATGCATTATCTTATTGACTTCTTGCATTTTATATTTGTTGTATCTGTTATATATCTGAAGGCCGCCATTTGTCATATATTTTGGTACCTAATAGCATTAATCATCTTGCATTGTATCTGCTCATCAACACCAGATGCAAGCATCTCTCTCCTGTTTCTATCCATATGATTTGGTTTCAAGACACATTTTCAAAATGTCATTATCTGAGAGTAACATCTAGCAATCTCAGATTTGATGACTACTTGTCTTATATATCCAATAGGGTTAATAGGGAGCTTTACATGTTGTGTATCCTGAGCTACTAAATTCCTCATCAGTGGCATTTGCTGACTAGGCTTTACAAGGCAATAATTTGTCCCCACTTGGAATATGAATCTCTAATGTTCGCTGGATTTGGCAAGGTGTTCTCTGATTATTTTTGAGTGTCTGCATCATCGTGCCATCAGATATATACATATTTCCTGCCACAACCCTGTTCCCTTTGTAGTCTATCATCTTCTTGGATTAAATCTGTCTACTCCCTGGAATGTAACAGTTGGTTCTGTTGCCTATAGATTATTTCATGGTTCTTGCCCCACTTCAATGCTTAAATACTACCCTGTGTTGCGGCTGAACAGACCAAACATGCAACGATATACATTCACATTAAACTCTGCATAATCACACTGGTGTTTGCTCAAGGATGTACAGGCGATCTCTTTCATATTGTGTTCTGCAGTCCTGAATGTGCTGCCTCAGAATTGTGTGAATGAACATGTATCACTATCATATTTCTATATTGGCTAACTGTCATCATGTTCCTATGTTTTATGCATTCCCTAATTAGGTTAGTAGCCTCTGTCTATTGCTAACAGTTTTATAACCATGGCTTAATAAAGGAAATATATATATATATATATATATATATATATATATATGAGTCATCATTTATCAAAACCTGGTGACCATTCGAGGATAAGGGTTATTAAGTGTACAGTACTCAATGGGACAATGTCGTAGTAATTGTTAGTAATGGCAATTTGGTAAATTGGATTACTTAAGGGGACGGTTCATCAAGAATTTGTTTACATTGGACTACCAAATTGTAGTCAGCTGGAAAACAGGCAAATGAAAGAGTTCTACAGACGTGCACTTCTAAGAAAGAAACTTTGTTCATGGAATCTGCGTCTCTTCTGTGGGAAGGAGGTTGCAAGGAAGAGAAAAGGGCATCCCCCACTAAGTTACAAAATCTATTTTGAACTCTGTCAAGGCAGGATAAACTGTTTCCAACAACTCCTGCCCAGATGTGGCAACAGTACTCCATCGTTGGCCGTACCTGGCTTTTATATAGATAGCATTGCATCAGCAGTGAGATATCTACTGGAGCAGTAGAAGGATCCCACCATTTTTCCAGCGACCTTGGCAACAGATTTGATGCATGTATTCTATTTCAGATCAGGAGTAATGGTCAAGCCCAGAAGCTTGTCAAAACATATATATATATATATGAGAGAGAGAGAGATAATTCCTCTTGTGTACATGGTAGACAGCATTATAGAATATTAATAGTTAATTCAAAACATGACTTCTCCTTCATTCGTCTAATCTATTAGTGACTATAGTGACAAGAGTTGTGCCCTGCCCTTTAGGCATGGCTATCAAGTTGCTAAAAATAAAATTCTTTAACCTCGCTAAAAAAAATGTTTCATGATATAGTATTTTGTTTTTTAATTCTTATAACAATTTAATTTAACTTTTTTATTTTGTAAAATAAAAAAAAGAATGAGATTTTTTCATACTATTATTATTATTTTTTATTTTTTATTTTTTTTTTTAAATATTTCAAGGTCAAAAACTTGCGAATGCTAAGTGTTAGATAGAATAGATTCTGATTCAGAAAACAGCAATTCTTCCCTCTTTGTCAGAAACATTGCTCCTGGAATGTGAGGATTAGGAAAAATAAGGCAAACAAGAGTTAAGCAGCTGCCAAGATACACTTTCTACTCTCCTTAAATTATAGCATAGGGTCGAGTTAGTAAGAAACCCTTGAGACTCGAATCAGAAATAAATGTCCAATCATATTTTCTCCGTGTTTTTTTTTCTCCTTTGCAGCTTCATAACTTTTCATTTTTTTGCTTTTTTTCAACTGAAAAACTGATACGTTCTTGTAATTGATTTTCTGTGAAAATATGTTATTCGTTTTTTGTTTGTTTTTATTTTTAATTATATATATATGGTTATTTTATTTGTCTGTATCATAAAATTATAGTTTAACTTTATCAAAGTAATTAATTAAAAAAAATTATTTTTTTTTAATCAGGTAATCACCGGAAAGCATACGTCCCTTTACGACGACAATATCGGAGAGTGCGTATACGCATGGATGGTCGCCTGCGCCACTGTCTCACTGTGTTGCTACTTTTTACAGTGATTGCAGTGAGTATCTTCCAAGCAAGCGGACTTGCTGGAAACAAGTCGCTGACTATTGATGCCCTCGCTGGTTATAAACCCTCGTCACTCTTCATTTTATATCTTCTCCGTTTATTGACTTTAGTACCTCTGCCATTGACTTTATTTAACTTTGCTGGCATCGTCTCCTTCAACACATTCCCACGAAAACCCAAACTTCGCGGATCTACACTTTTTGGTCCATTCATATGTTTCCGCGTTGTAACTAAAGGTCTTTATCCAAAACTCGTACGTGACAATGTTAACAAAAACTTGGATGTATGCCGTCGTCTTGGTTTCGACAACTATGTCCTTGAAGTGGTCACCGATGAGACGATTCATCTTCCGAAATTACCTTGCGTCCGCGAAGTGGTTGTGCCTAATGACTACTGTAGCCCGAAAGGAACTCTGTACAAAGCAAGAGCGTTGAACTATTGTCTCGAGGAAGGCGTAAACTACTTGAATGATGCTGATTGGATAGTTCATCTCGACGAGGAGACGTTATTGACGGAGTCATCTGTAATTGGTGTGATTAATTTCATTAACGAAGGTAAACATGATTTCGGTCAGGGTGTAATCACATATGCTGATGGTGAGATTGTCAACTGGTTGACAACCCTCTCTGATATGGTACGTGTTGGCATGGATTATGGAATGTTGCGATTTTGTCTCAAATTTTTGCACAAACCTGTTTTCAGTTGGAAAGGTTCTTTTATTGTGTCAAATGCAGGAATCGAGAGAAAGATTACTTATGATTTTGGTCCCAGCGGAAGTATTGCTGAAGACTGTTACTTTGCCCTGTCTGCCTGGCGGGATGGATACAGCTTTGGTTTTGTGGAGGGTGACATGCTTGAAAAGAGTACATTCTCTCTTATGGACTATATCAAGCAGCGGAAACGATGGGTGCAAGGGATTCTGCTTGTTCTTTTCAACAAATTGTTACCATGGCGATGCAAGATGGGTCTAGCTGTGATGATTCTTTCATGGATTACATTACCGTTGACGGTCCCAAACATTGCCTTAGTACTTTTGTTCCCATTGCCAATGCCACAGATGGTAAATGCACTTTGTGGGTTCATGGGTGGCACTGTAGTGTTTTTATTCATCTTTGGAGCTATCAAATCGTTTTCTATGAGAAACATGGGGCGTTGTCAGTATTTTCTTTTATGTCTTGCACCAATTTTGGTAGCACCTATAGCCATGGTTCTAGAAAGTATTAGTGTTGTCTGGGCCATCTTTGGCCATAGGAACCATGTTTTTGATGTTGTGAAAAAAGAAACCAACAATGCGGATACAGAACCAGATGTCGTTGTTGAAACAGTTTGAAAATAAAATAATTTAAAAAAAAAAAAAAAAAGAAACATTGGTATATAAAAAATTAATTTAAAAAAAAAATACATAACATTCAAATTTAAAAAAAAAATTTTTTTTTTTTTTTTTTAATGTAAAGACAGTCACCCGCCAAAAAGACATTTACAGAAACTTTCTATTTTTTCCTCCATTTATTCTGTTTTTAAAAAGACAACAAAAAATATTTGGTTGAAATTACATGAAATCTTTTGAGTTATATGCAAGATATTGCTTCTCTTTCAGCTCATTACTGTTCAAATGGATATTAAAAAAAAAAAAAAAAAATGAAGAAATTACATATTCTCATTTATAGAATCATTTTGTTTCCATAATTTTGGCTGGCTGGCTAGTCAAGGACTATTTTTTGTTGAACAAAAGGTTGGAAGATACTGTTTGTTATTTTGGGTAAAGATAGAATTTTTTTTATCAACACCCCTCCCCCCTCTCTTTCAGTCTCCCATGTCTAGCTGTTCATTTATTATAAAGGAACTATGCTACTGTTGCCATCGTTTTAACATTAAAAATAAACAAAAACAAAACATTTTTTTTATTTTATTTTTTCTCTTCCAAAGGAAAGTATAAAGTATTTTAAATTTTAGTTATTTTTTAAAAAATGAAGAAATATTTACAATGTATCATTTCATATATAAATTTAAAAAAAAATTAAAAATGACAGTTTATCCATCAATTTTTGTAAGATAAATTTATTTCAGAAAATAAATATCGAAATTTAAATCCTAGATTAGGAACAATATTTTGAATATTTTTTTTTCGGCTGTAAGATCACCATTTTAATTTATTTAGAATTATTTTACTTGGTCTCTCATTTGCATATTTTATTTTTATGCAGTATTTAAATTAATCTCATTAAAACTCACAAACTTATGAGATTAATTTTAAATTAAAGAATAATTCTGAATCTTTTTGTCAAAACTAGATTGGTATTCAAGAATCTGCAAATATTTTTCTGAAAATAATGACTGTGATTAAAAAAAAAAGACATTGAAAAACCTTTTTTAAAATTCTAAAATATTCATTTATGACATTTTTGTATTGAAAGATATATACCTGTTGATTTAGTTTTACCTAAATTCTGTTCTCTTCATGCCTTTGAAAGATGTTCTGTTGAAATTGTTTTTATTTTTTTTTATCGTGTGTCATAGGTGTGCTGTTGTCTGTCAACAAATTGACAGTATCGCATGGGTCTGAGTAATGGGACAGATTAGAGCATACACATCTGTGCATGAACCACATGCATATGTCCATTTTGTCAAAACAGTTTTCATAATGTTCCATGTATTTCTTTTCCCGCCATTTTTGATGTACTGACTCGAAGTTTCTCAGTTGGTAGTGTTCAAATATCTATAGGAATCAGTTTGCTCTCAGCCTCTCTTTCGAAATCATGAGCACTTCCTTGTTCTTTTCTTGGATACAAAGGACAACACTTAGAAAAAATTTACTTGAAATTTGATTAGCAGGTTGTCTTCCGTACATGACAATGATAGCTCATTTGCTTGAATATTCCCATTCTGCTAGCGACTCCTCATCAAACACCAAACAGAGGAATCCTGGCTCAGGCATATATTTTGATTTTTCCCTAGAATTCTCCCTATATTAAAAAAACAAAGCTAAAGAAAAATCTGTTTGATGTATACACCTGTGATTGAACAAAAAAGTCATATTCCAAAAATCACATAAATTGAGCAAGTATTTTTTTTTTTTTAGCAAGAAAATTAAATACTATGAGGGAGTGAGGACAGTGTCTTGTTCCACCATCTTAAAGAAATAAAGTGAGATAACTCAATCTGAAAATCAAAATCTACCTTGTAATGGCTGTGATTTACCATTAATCACTTAAATCATTAAATGATTTTTTATATATATAAAAAAATACTGATCAATTTATATGATTTTTGAAATATGATCTTACATATGGGTATTCTGTATTTTTGTTTATTAGTATGAGGGAATTTTCGACAACCACCCAAATTTTTTTATATTGGTGTATGCCTTAAGTTTCTAGTGATCAAGCAGTAGGTATTGTTTTCAGCTAGATCAAGTTTCTTGGGGTGGGCAGATTTTTCCTATACGGGTGCAGGCATATTCAACAGCAAGGTAATATATGGCAGGGAAAGTAATTCTTGCCCGCATTTTGAATTGGCTTTCAAAAATATTATGAGAGTTGACTTTTGCTTCAAGATAAAATGAAAAAATATTTTTACTTTGTATTTTGTTAAATAAGTTAGAATTTTTAATTTATACTAATCTAAAAATATATTGTTCATTTATGAAAATTCCTAATAATTCCACAACTAACCATTGTTAAACATTGTCTGGATTTTGTGTCCACAATAAAGATATTTCAGAATCCAGTGCTATTTTTAGCTTGGGTTCCTGACCCATCCAGTTAATACCTTTTTATCCGCCATATTATGTATATTCATTAAAAAACAATCTCAAAATAATTTGTATAAAATTTGATTTCTATCTTTAGAATTTATTCAAATAATTTTTTTGTTTCCATTTTGATCCATTAATAAAATGAACATTTTAAGTCCCTATCACTATCAGCATTCTTTCTCATAGACACTCATATTAGCGATACAAGAATTATAATATGCATTCGCATGCATTAGTAGTATAATTTTTTTTTTTTTTTTTTTTTTTTCATAGAAAAATTGACCAGAGTGCTTAATTTCCAAAGCAAGATACAGATTTTGATATAAAAAGGAAATAGACTCCTGGGTTAACATACTTACAGTGACCAGCATACTTTTTTTTTTTTTTTTTTTTAAATTAATGCTGAATTTTTTAAGTACATTTTTACTTTTTGGAAATTTTCGTATTCTGAAGATTTATTAGATTTAGAAATTATTTTGTTTGTTTTTTTGTATAAATGTATGTATAAAATCCTGAATACTTTTAGTTCTTGTTTATGAGTAGACTACAGCAGTATTTTTTATTTTTAACATTTTTTTAAATATGTCCTTTTAAGCAAAGACAATATTATTTACTTAATTGTCATCTCAAAAGTAGCAATATATGCAAAAATTACAAAATTTGATAAAGTAGATAATTTGGCACTTCTACATTATACAAACAAACAAAAAATATTGAATTTCAAATGAAATAAATGGTATCTACAATATTGTCAGGTTTCCAGTAGTAACATATCCAAAAATTATGAAAAATGGTAAGGTAGAAAAATAATTATTAATGAAAAAAGAAATTTGTGAAAAGAAACGAAATCACTATATTATGCTTACTAAAAAAGAGATAAGTTGACAAATAATTAAGCTTTGTTGTTTACGTCATGTGACAACGTAATTTAAAATTTACGACAAAATTTACCCCTCCCCTACGAACTTTATTGTAAACAGTTTTTCACTAATAATTATTTTTCTATCTTATCGTTTTCTGTAAATTTTGGATATGTTACTATATACGACATGACAATTATGTAGGTACCATTTGTTTTACTTGAAATTCAATAATTTTTTCGTTTGTATAATATAAAAGCAACGTTTTTTTTTCTATGCATCAAAGTAATTTTTATGCTGTTTTTTTAATACAGATAGTTAGAATATGTCCAAAAACGTTCCGAGAAAATTAAATTATCTCCCTTGTTTTGAAGTTTGCATGACATTAATGGTGGCTATTGATTCTTACCATAATATCTATTTTTTTTTTTTTAACTAATAGCAGATTTTCTATTCAATCAAATTTCATAATTTTTTTTTATATATTACTATTTTCGAGATAACATGTATGTGATATTGTTTTTGCTTAAAAGGACATATTTAAATAAAATTACCGCTGTAGCATAACTACTAAACAATCACCATAGTTTTATGGTCTACTTAAATTTATCTTCATGTTCGGAAATCATAACACTTAAAACTATTTTTCATACTCAGGAACATAGCAAAATTTTCTCGCACTTTCTTGTCCTATTTTCCCCTCTGCCTTCTCTTCACATATGCCACAATCGCAATTTGAACAAAAAGAAATACAACTGCAAAGAACAAAAGTTAATATTCAGCATTCTCTGCCATAAGGCAAATAATAAATTATGGGATTGTATTACAATCAAGAAATTCAAAAAAGTTGTTAAAAAAACAAATATATAACAAATGTTATAAAAGACAATATTAGTTTCTTTTCTACTTAATTGGATAAGTTTTTAGTGTTTTTTATTTAATGTAAAACTTTTATTCAGTTTGAAAAACAAGTATCATTGAGCACTACTGGAGAACAAGAAAAATGGTCACGATGTCTCTTTACATCTTTGAAGTCTCAATAACCACTTCAAAATAAAAAATATAACAAAACGGTTGTAGAAACCCACTCAATAAATGTCACGGTAACATTTATTGGATGTGTTTCTACCACCATTTTGTTTTATTATATTAATTTAAAGTCTTTGTTGAGAATTCAGACAGCACGCACATTTTTTCTTATTCTTCAGTAGCACTCTATAGTACTTGTTTTTCGAACCGAATAAACATTTTACATTAAATAAAAACACTAAAAACTAATCTAGTTAGGTAGAAAAGTAACTTATCTTGCCTTTGATAACATTTATTTGTTGTATATTTGTTTTTTTTTTTTAACTTTTTCATACCTCTGTGGATTGTAATACAAACCATAAACTATCTAGGTTCCAACAATCTCATTTATTTTGGGCATTATCAAATCATAAGTCAACAATGAAATTTTCAACTTATATATATATATATATATATATATGTCATGTGCATTTTTATCAATTTCTTTCTTATATGTTATTTTTTACATGGTTTTTTATAGTTTTTCTATGTTTGAATGTGATATTGTTTGGATGAAATTTTTGTTTCAATCAGTGGACAGTTTCATTTTTCTCGTTTGTAAATATTAACCAAGAATTCATCTGCACGTTACATCCATCAATCGTTTCTCAGGGTCCGATGTAAAATATTTCTGCACAAGATGAACTCATCATAGTGTGAGGTTACACATTTACCACAAATCCAATTTTTGATTTTTTTTTTTTTTTTTTTCTGTCTGAAGAAAAAAAAAAAGGAGTTGATTTTAAAAAAAAAATATATATATATATACCTTATTAATGGCTGAAATATTTTGCGAAAGTCTTGTGTAAATTGTTCAAGTTTCTGGCATGGTTTGATCAATAGTTATTTTTCTATGATAATAAAATAACTGGTTTTATTAGTTAATTTTAGTATTTTATTATTTGAATCCTTTGAGATGAGTTATTTATTTATTTATTTATTTATTTATTTGCGGACTGTTATCCTCATCATAGTTGTTGTTTTACAACATTTCGGCCAACGATACCTCTGGCCTTCATCAGGTGGTTCACCGCAACGATATAGGAATGCTGAATCTCTTAACTGTACCCTGTATATTAACAGTAATTACTGCCTTGCATAGTTGTTGTCGTCTCACTACGTTTTGGCTAACTAATCCTCTGGCCGGCTTTTGGGTAGGATTGAAACCGCTATATTCAGATAAGGGCCCGTGGCACAGTGGATAAAGGTGTTGAATCTCTACGATTTTAGGTGAGCATTGTCTGAAGATAGTGGTTTCAATCCTACCCAAAAGCTGGCCAGAGGATTAGTTGGCCAAAACGTGGTAAGATGAAAACAACTGTGGAAGGCAGTAATTACTGAGGATACTGTTAAGAGACTCAACGTTCCTATATCATCACGGTTCACCACTTGACAGGCCAGAGGGATAGTTGTTCAAAACATTGTGGAACAACTATGAAGATGAGGATAAGTTCGCAAATAAATAAGTAAATTTTGTCTTCCACATTGGATACAATGCTGTCAGTATCTACTGTACTAATGATCATATGAACAAATGTCACAAACCTGAATGATTTTATTCTAAGGATTGGTCTAAATATCTGTTTAGTACTTTTGTCATTGGGTGAAATTATAGATGTTTTTAAAACAATAAATTTGTTCATGAACTGCACATGACGTGTTCAAAATAAAATTAAAATCCATGGAACGGTCCTCCTAGATCAAGCCTTGATTGTTTGATGTTATTTTGGATAAGAACAAAAATGTAAATTAGTCATATTTAAACACATAACTGAGCCTTTTTCATTGAAAACTTTTGCTGGTTATATTTAAAAAAAAAAAAAAAAAAAAAAATGAATCAAAGTGAATCTGCCATTTTATGATTTAAAACTAATCAGATATTTTTTTTTTTTTTTAATATATAAATATGACCAAGAAAATTTTTTTTACTAAAATAAAAAAAAAAATAAAAATCTAAATCCTTTGTCCAAATAAAATTCTAGTTTCTCTTAAATTTTTCATACTCAACACTTTATTTTTTAGCAATCAAACTATTTGTGTTGTAATGAAAATCGCATTTATTTTTTTTGTTTGTTAGCATTTGTTATCAGGCTGCTTTTTTTGTGTTCGGTGATTTGTGAAACTAAACCTGTTCAAAATTAAAAACTAAACCTGTTGAATATAATTGGTAAAAAATTTTTAAGGCAGAAAAAATTTTATGCAAATATTATTTAATTGATAGCAAGAAAAGAGTGATTGGTTGAAATTGCAAACTGCTCATTCAATTTCATAAAATAAGACAAATATACAACACAAAAATACAACATATCAAGATCTTTTTCGAATAAAGTTTAAAGCTATTTAAATTCAAACAAGGAAATGGTCAAATATTGAATATGAAAATATAACTTGGTCACTTTTAATTGTTTGCTATCAAGTTTTTTTCCTTGGAAAAAAGAACAGATATTTGGATTATAGTCAACTAATGTCCTTCCGAACTTTCACTGTGGCAGCTACCGAAAATCAGTTCCTTCACGTCTATTGTTCTTCAGTATTTCTATTGTGAAGCGATCTATTGAAATAAAATATAAGAAAAGGACGTTATTGAAAAATATAGAATAAAATTTAACAAAATAACATCATTAGTCTTTATTTGCATTTTTAATCACAGAATTTAAAAAGATTTTATTTGAAATTTTATAAGAAATATGTTTATGAAATTATGAAAATGTTTTGTTTTTTTGTTTTCTTTTTAATTAAAAAAAAAATTCAGATGAACAACAAATGAAATTAATGAAATCAAAACAACAAAATTTCAAACATCATTAAAAAAAAACGTATCCAATAAATAGTGTTCCCAAAAGAAGTTTTAAAAGATTTTTAAAAGTGTTTTCAATAATTCTTTTTAAAAATAAAAAGTGCAAAAAGTGTTTTCAATAATTCTTAAAACATAAAACTAATTTCAATAATTTTTAAAATGAGACCAAAAAAAAATATTTTCAATGATTATTAAATAAAAAAGACGGGTGGGGGTGGGGTAATAAAAGAAAGAGTACATGCACAAAGGAGAAATAGGCGTGAGAGAATAAAAGCAAAGGAAATGATTTGTTTTGTCATAGCTTCCGGTAGCAGCCATGCTGGAAGTTAGGAAGTACGTTAGCTGACTATAACCGATATTTGTTTAGTTTCCAGTTTCTGTCTGGTACACATTTTTCACCATGCTTTTTTTCTTTTTTTTTTTTTTTAATATACCAGCAGCAGAAACATCTGGAATTAAGTGAGGAAACCTGGTTTTTTTAATTTTTTTATTTTTATTTTTTTTTAATGCACAGCCCATAACATCATATCCTTTGTTGTAGTTATTTTTTATATTTTATAATTTCTAAATTTTGGAGTCGGGTCTAAGTCTATCCTAGCATTAATTGGGTGAGGATAAGTAAAATGAAATAAATGATGGTAAATTCATAGTCCTTAACCCTAACCTTGACATACACTTGTTTTCATGAGTATCCTTGTGTACTACTCATCTAATTCACAAACTCTTTATTAACATTTCTATTCTTGTTTTTAAATTTCTATAATTTTCAAGTTATGAAAAAATAAACTAAAACGTTTTCTTATGAATGTTAAATGCGACCACGCGGGCTCCATGTTAATGTTGTTTCTCCTTTTGATGTAAAGATAGCAAACACGTAAGTGAAATGCTGCTAACTAAATTCAAACCACTTTTCATATTATCCAAGCCACATAAAAACCAATAATAATTTTTTTTTTCTAGACTTAAATACTTACGATAGATGAAATAAAAATATGTATAGCAGTTCATAAACGATAATAGGCTAAATGGAATATGGAATAATGTTTAATGGTTGAATGTCTTTTCTTGATCAGAAAAGGTTGTGTATTCACATATATATATATATATATATATATTATATATATACACGTAAATTGAATAAAATCACAACCTACATGAATAGAAATTCACTTTTTTAGCGTTAAGCTCTTACAGCTGTTTCGTGAAAGGATGGACAATTAGGTTGTGATTTTATTCAATTTACGTATATATGCTCTGAAAACTCTTTTGAAAATTCATTGAGCTAAGATTATAATTGAGTTGGTATTATAGACAATTATATTCTAAACTTGCGACAGAATTGAATTGTTGATAAAATAAAATATATATATATATATACATAGAGAGAGAGAGGGAACCAAAAAGAATTACAGAAATTTTTTAAAAGGATTTAGTGGGATAATAAAAAGCTCAACATTTCTAGTGGAGCTTATATACAGAAGGGGAAAAAAACCTGTTGCATTAGGCTTTGAAATACTTAGGTATAAAGAACACATATATCCCATACTCCTAATGATGCAATTTTTCCTCTTTGAATAAACAATTAAATTTATATGCATTAGTATATATCTTTATATTTCCATTTTGGGTTGATTTTTTTATTATTATTATTATTGTACTATTTTTCCAAAAAAAAAAAAAAAAAATCTTGTCATAAATTTTATATTATCTATTATATAACGGAAGTGTAATTGCCTGTTTGTGTTCATGTGTTCACCTAAAAGTTGGGTCAACATATAAAGCTGACAGGATACAGACAACACTGTTTTTTTAACATTAATTCTTTTTGAAAGTCAACATGAACCAAATTAATTTTTTTTTTTTTTTTTAAATTACATTTTTACCCCAAACAAAGCACATTGCCACTTTGGTGTAGGGGGCTACTATCAGGGGCAGCAACTGCTGGGGCACTATGTTGGGATTTGGGCAGCAAGATGTCAGTTCACGTTACACTTGAACTTCTGCATGTCAGTACAGTTGGGGAAGCAGGGACCTGGAATGGAATTCCAGAGTCTAGCGGTTCTGGGGAAGAAACTACTGGAGTAGAAAGATCTTTTACATCTAGGGATCTCTACTGTGTGGGGGTGGGATTTAGCTGCCTGTCGGGTTTGTCGTGGGGGCACAAGTGTTTGCAGTTACGTTAGAGCATTCACCATTAAAATACTTGTAGAACAGGCAGAGGGATGCAATGTTTCGTCGATGGGACAGAGTCTGAATCTTAGATGCCAGTTCAGGGCCTATCAGATTGGTGACTCTCTTTTGAACCTTGTCTAGGAGCGAGAGACTAGTAGCAGATGCACCAGCCCAAATGTGACAACAATACTCCATACATGGGCGAATGGTGGCCTTATAGAGGTACAGGATACTTTCAGGTGCAAGTAGTTTTCTCGAGAAGAGTTACCACTTATAGGATTTTTTTTTTTTTTTTTTTTTTTTTACCTCCCCTAATGTTACTTTTGAGAGAGAGGGTGTGATAGAAAAAGAGGGGTGGAGAGAAGTTACAAAAGATGTTACACACACTAACTCTTTTGTTGTTCATAGCCCCCCCCCCCCGTAAGTTTTCTACTTGTATTTAAAATAATTTACCTCTTTAATTTTCTTACCAAGTATTATAATTGAAAAAAAGATCTTTAGTTATCAGGTCAAAAGTCTCCTTCTTTCCACAAGATATTTAGTGGCAAATTGAATATGCTCCTTCTTCCTTTAAATTTCGTTTGACTGCTGTCTTTTTTTTTTTTTACTAATATAAATTATTGCCATATAGAGTATTATATTTGTTTTCTTGTAATTGTATGTTAGTAAATGTAAATGATGTTTATGTAAATTTGCTCTACTGGTATTCTTTTATACATATATGATATAAGCTTTTTAGAAATTAAAAACAAATAATTAGGTACCTAAGACTGTAACTTAATGCCTTGCTTATTAGTCTTTATGCAGCTAGTGGTTGAATATTTTAGTACATTTTGATCTTTTCTTGTTTTATTCACCCTCCCCTTTTTGGAGATTGAGTGCGAAGCGATCAAAATGATAAAACCTTTTTATAAAGTATGTTTATGTATTTCTTTCCATTTCTGCAACATTTTTAAATGCTCCAAACTGGCCCGTGAAGAATTTTTTTGTGTGTGGAAGCATTTTATCAAATGAAGTTTCTATGGAGATATAGACATTCAGCTTCAACTCATTAATATTGTTGCCTCAGTTCGGTCTCAAGAGACAATGGATACTCCCTGTAAGGATAGCTGCACATGTAATTGTGAGGTAAGGGTTGTGCAATCACAACCACTCTTCTCCTGAATCAGCACTGCTTGAGTCTGGTGGCAAGAAGTGCTAGACGACTAGAAACAATGCTGAGATAAGCGGAGATCATATGCAGCATCTGGAATTTCCAAATATTCACCCGCTTTAGTATTGACCAGGTTCAACGTTGCTTAACTTCGGTGATTTAATGGGAACCGATGTGTCAACATGATTATGCCGTGTACTAATAATAATGAAATCGTGTACAATATACATGTGTGCTACAACTCTTCATATAAAAATGTATGTTTGTCAAGTAGATAAGCAAAGTATGAGACGTCATATGATGCAGTTCTGTTGAATTTCCAGAACTCAATTTGAGTTTTAAAGGAAGCAGTGTCTCGGCAGTTAAGAACAGGAAATCATGGGAGCTTTTCTCATTTTCTAACTTTGTACACATGTTCATGTGTGTTAAATATATGGAGATGACAAAAGTTTTTTTGTTGGAGACATGTTGAATAAATTTTTGTGCTTACTAATCAGTTGGTAGGTATCGAAGCTTCATTACACCCATCCAAGTTTAGGCTGTTCAGAGTATGGAAATATCTGATGGATAGCATTTCTTTGATTGCTGTCGCTGAATGGTTTCCAGACGTTGTTCTGAGCAAGACTGACAGTCCAGACTAATAATCTGATTTCAGCATAGTTGGTTAACAAAGATTTAACTGTATGATGCCAAAGCCTCCTAGGTCTTCTTGACAATTTTAGAGATGTGCTTTGGCCAACACAAATCTCTGCTGACTAATACCCAGATAACGTTCAAAGTTTCTTCATATTAATGTTGTATAGGGAGTATTTTTCTTCTCAAGATGTATGGTGATATACTTCTTCACAGTATTTAGCTTCAGTTACCGGTCTGTGATCCAGTGTTGCATTGTGTCCAAGTCCGATTGCAGAAAATATTTATAGGGTGCAGGATCTATCCTTTGTATCTCAAGGTACAACTTATTTCAAGACTAGGCAAGGCCATATAATAGGCTGAGACACCTAACATTTGCTATTTATATCGATAGCTTTGTTTATTCAGGAAATGTGTATCATGCTGAGTCTTGTAAGATTAGTTATAACGTAAAGAATTTTGCTGGAAAAATGTTTGGATCATTCTACTGCTCCAGGAGATGTCTCTCTGCCGATGCAATCTTCTACCTGTATAAGAGCTAAATACAGCCTAGGATGGAATGCTGTTGCTACATCTGAGGAAGAGCTGCTCAGAGCATCCTTTCCTGCCTTGATAGAGTACAAAACCGACTTCAAAGTCTGGTGGGTGATGCTCCTTTCTCCTCTCTGTTTCCTCTTTCTGCTCTCATTTTTTTTATGCTGGGAATGCCAAACTGAGGGCTATGTGGGTCAATTTGTGTTGTCACTAGGGTCGCATCCGATTAATTAAAGTAGTTCAATAAAATTAATGCAGAAAATTTTTTTTACTTACAAATAATTTTTAATACAATATTTTAACAAATGTATGTACCGTTACCTACGTTTACACACAGGACACAACACGTTGTAGCAGTCTACATCGCCAAGGAGACCCAGACAAAGAATGAATCAGACTCTCTTTTTTGTGCAACGACGACATTTATTTTTTCATTATCCTGCTATGTGTGACTTCTCGTTATGGCTGTGATGTCTCTCATGTGATCGCCTTCTCAAACGTGCTCTCAAACATCATCCACGTCTCTAACATGATCATCTTCTCGAATATGTTCTTTCTTTTTTATAGGCATTTCACTCACGGCTTGCTATTTGCATAACTGTCTGCATTGTTATATACATATATATTTAAATTAAATCGACACAAATTTCGTTGATGCTTTTTTATGTAATTATTCTATGAATCCAAATTTGGCTTCAATGACTGCTTCTACTTAAGCTCGAAATTGTTACAGGCTGAAATTAAGTCGTCCCTATTCATTTCAGACATCACTTGGATAATGACAGCCTTTAGCGGAGCTATGGTACTATGAAGATGTCGATTAGTCTTCCTTTCAGCAACCCTCAATTCATAAGTCCATAGGATTTAAATATGGCGAATTAAGGGATACTAATGAAAATTGAGTAAGCCAAGTTCAAATCTATTGCATTCACTTATGTAATTTGGAAAAGGTATAAAAAAAAACTTACTGTGAGCTATAAGTTTTTTTTTTTTTAAGGAAAAAAAAAAAGCAACTTGTGTTCAATGAAGCATTTACAATCTGGTATTAAGTTTTGGCATTTAATAACCTGAAATGAGTTTGACATCCCGTAAAACAGAAAAATCAAATTCATCTTTTAAAAAAATACACCCCCCCCCCAAAAAAAACCCGTTTTATTATGAATTTCATTTTTGCTTATATATAAAACATCCATGAACATGGGTTTAACTATATAAAACTCATCAGTGTGGCTATATATATATATATATATATATATATATAATTTAGTAAGAAATAGGGCAAAGAATGAATTCAAAAGTAACTTTTAAATTTCTTTTGCATCTTTCACGACAACACATTTACTTGGCCTCATTGACTGATGTCTGCCGATGTGTTGTTCAAAAGAAAGATTGAAGATTGACAGAACATGAGATTTTAGCGATGTCAGCACATGTAGCTGATGTCTTTCAAGGAGACAGTCTAATACATCGGAGTGGAATTGCTGTTTGAGCCAATAGGACGCAAAATCCGAAATCGGTAATGAATACAGCATCTGAAGAATGTATTTCATGATATATAATGGCAGAAAATGTGGAGATTTTGATAAAAGTCACTTTCAGTTTTATCCCAAGCAAACTAAATGTAAAAGTATGGCAAAAGAATTAAAATTATTTCTACTTTAAAGAGAATTTCTAAATAAGTTTTGAATATTTTAGAAACTATAGGCATTTACTATTAAAAATAAATAAAAAAAAGTTGATTTATACAATTAGTATTTTTTTCCCCCCTAATATTTGAGTGAACCTTATTTTTCCTTTTAGGTATACTATTGTTTTTACTTGGGAGTCATCACTTATCAAGGCACGAAAGCCACTCGAGTATAAGGATTAATGAATCTAAGGTGGTAGTGTAGTAATCCTTACTGGTGTAAATTGGGGATAGAATTTGATTTATGGGGATGGCTCAACAAGAACTTGTTTACATTGGATTTGAAGGATACCATGTTGTATTCAACTGGGAAGCAGGTTAGTGGAACAGTGTTCCATAGGTGGACAGTTCTGGGATAGAAGCTTTGTTTATGAGACGCCATCTCATTCGCTCTTCTTCCTTTGGACAAATTTTTAAGAAGCATATTTGAAGCTATGACTGCTTTAAAAAAGATTGCTTGGTTCCCAATCTTATGAATAATTATGGTCATCCGCTCAATAGGTATGTATATATTTTAGCTTTTTCTCTTATACATTACATGCAATATCCGGCCTGATATTTCCTTCATTAACACACACTTCTTAATCTACGCTGGTCTTTTTTCGTTGGCTGATGAATAGAAGTGTTTGTTACCAATGTGAGTATTGCTAACGGTTAAAATTTTATTGTTTCTAACTTGTTTTGGGATATGAAAAAAAAATTCATCTAATTCATTATTACTAGTATTCGGATTGGATATATTATATTTACTTTTTAAAATTTATTTTAACCCCTTTCATATTTTTGTATAAATAGTATCATAGATTCTACTTTTTCTTTTCTTTTTATTTTTATTTATCTGAATTCATTGCGTTTTTTACTTAAACTTGTATTGCAAAAGCTATTTTGAGAAAGTTCTTTCCTTATACATTTTTATTTCCTTGTACATGTTATCAGGCAATGCCATTATAACAAATACTTTTAATGAAATAAAATATCAAGTGTGCTTGAAAGCCAAATTACAATGCAATTTTATGACAATAAACAAATATTTTACTTGCTTGAAATTTATAATTTAAATATATTTCGGAGTCAAACTCCATCCTCAGCATCTTGTTTCTTTCTTCTAAATACTTTTCTTCTTCCAATTCGATTTCCATGTCCCTTACTTGAGCAACACCAACCAGTCCTATTAATACATATGAGAAGGACATAAAACTGACAGAAAATTCTAGTTTTTTTTTTTTTGTTTTTTTTTTGTGTCCTTTCTTTTGACTGAAAAAATTCCCAATTGATGGTCCAATATCTTCATTTCCATTTGTACTTGTGATTTTCGCTTTTTCACTAGTCGTCATTATCGTCAAAGAATTGTGTTAATAATGTCGATATCAGCAATAATTAATACAAATTATAAGTCGATGTAAAATATTTTAATGAAATTTGTTGCTACACATGGCAAAGATATGGCCAGACACACACACACACATACAAAAATAAATTAATATTTTTTTATATTATTTCAAATAGTGCTTAGATAATATTTATTTTTCCGTGCAGTATATTTTCTTCTCTAATTTGTATAGACCTGAGAATCAGATTTTCATGGTAATTTTATGCCTATGCAATCATCAAACTATATATATATATATATATATATATATATATATATATGCACACACACACCACAGGGTGTCTAAAAAAATGTACTTGCACTTTGAATGATTATAAAACTTATTTATAAATGTAGAATGAAATGGAATAGCACTGAATACAGAAAACTAATGTAACTGTAGAATCATGTTTGCAAATATTCAAATTGCTAATTATTGTCCGGACAATGCTGTTAAGTTAAAGTGTAAGCACATTTTTTTAGACACACACATATGCAAAATTTTGGCTTCAGTAGCAAACTCCTTCTTCCCCTCTTTTATTTACATTCATTTTGATTCAGCATCAAGTCATGAATATATCAATTCACAACCTTTTACCCCTTGCAGTTTATAAGTAAATCCGCATCATAAACGTGGTCAACTGATATACAAGGACAATAAATGTTCATGTGGCCAACATGAAATCTTTTGTACTGCATGTTTTATTCTTCAATGTTTTATTTCCCACTCTTTTGTGATCTTTGAATGTCCAAAAAGATTAGTTATGACATACCCAATGTTTGTTTTTTTTCCTTTTCTATGTATTTTTTGTTCAAAATACAATCATTGGTGTACAAGAAATACATGTTTTCAAAAGGACTAATATTTGACATCTTGATTTATGGACAATCTCAAAAAAGAAAAGCCTTGGGTGTTGAACTGATATTTTATAAAAAAAAAAAGGGGGGGGGGAATATTCATTTGATCTCTTTTAAAGGAGCATTTTTTAAATTAATTTTATATATATATATATATATATATATATATATATATATATATCCTTTTTATTTGTTTGCAACTTTATCATGAAAAATATTTTTTTAAATGCAAGAGAAAATATGATTGAAATTTTATTTTACTATAATCTGGTACCTTTTTAATAATTTACTTACAAAACCTATGTATATAATGAACAATTTACCTTTTATACATGTGTGGGTGTGGACATGTTTGTCTCCTGCTAAAATGAACAGTTACATGACATTGATCTCATGTGTCAAAGTTAAAAGCTCTACTAATTTGAAATTAATATTTAGATAGGTAATAATGAAATTTCGTTTGTTGCATAAAAAGAAATATTCTTCACAGAACCTCATCTTGTGCAGACATTTTAATTTTTTTTTCCAGTCACTGTCAATTTCATCTATTTACCACCTCGTTTCTGTAAATCCTAATCCTTAATAATTAAATGTTCATTGACAATTTTTATTTGCTATCATTGCTGTGATGGGGTGATTTTAATAGTAAAAATTATTTATAGGAGAAAATCTTTCTTTAAATATTTTTTTTTTATAAATTAAAAAAAAATATTTTAAGAATTGTATACAGCATAATCATGTTGACACACAGATTCTCATCAGATCACCAAAGTTAAGTAACATTAAGCTTGCTCAGTACCAAATAGATGACCAGATGCTGTATACAGGCGTGATGATCCGTATACATCTCGAGCCATTAAAAAAATTATGGCAGTCACAGCACGACATTGAATGTTGTCAATACCAGATGGAAGATGATTTGAGAATACCAGGCTCTGTATATGTATACAGATGTTGCAAGCCATATAAACATCTGGCCATTAAAAAAACCGGACAGTCCAGTTGCAACACCACTGGAGCTCAGAATTTGTCAATGTTTCACCCCTACACCCATTGGCATAGTCTAGAATAACTGATATAAATTTTAACTAATTAGAATTTAATTCCGATTTGGGTTAATATCAAAGTTTAGTATCTTTGAATGGCATTGTGCTTAATTTGTTTTGATTAATGTAAAAAAAAAATTGAAATGAATAAATTTTTCAAAGTTTAGTATCTTTTCTGTTTGGTCTCAGGAGGATGGATGGGTTTACTGCTTATGACCTGAGGCACTTCCCACGAGGGAATGCTGGTATGTCTAACCAGACAATTTTTGTAGGTAATTATTACTGACCATGAATGCCATTGTTGCATTTTGAAATGGACACACTCCACATTTATGACACCATAGAACAGTGACTTGCAATATTAGTTATATTTGAAACATACTTTGAAGCATCATATTTTATCATCATAGGTCAAGTTACATCTGCGAGTTCTGAATAACATGGGTTAATAGAAAGAAATATTGAAACATTTTATAATTATAAGCTGTTTTTTTTTTTAAATTTTGTTTTAACATCCTGATTTGTCTCTTTTCTGAGAGAAAGGAATTTTTAATTATAAAATATAAATAATATATGGTTGGGTGAAGAATCCCAATTGAATATTTTGCATTCCAGCATATTGCTTGAGACATTTATTCTTGCATTACTTACCATGTTTTCTAGATGGTGATCGATTATTTGACATCACCAATGGAACATCTTCCAACAGATGTTATGTATTATATGTAATATTACAATATTATTATTTATTATTAACATTTTAATGTGAACAATTCTTACTTTTATTTAAAAATGTGTAATATTTATTTCTTGTGGCTGTTTACTTTTTTATGTGAAACATTACTAAAAGCAAAAACATTTTTTACAGACAAGTATCATTCTTATGTGAAACTACTTATGATAATAGTACAAATACTACTACTAATAATAAAAATAATAATAATAATAAGCATAATAATAATACTAATAATTCATCTAAGAATGTGATAAATTTCATCAGTTAAAATATATGTTGGAAGAGGTTTCGTCGGGGACGCCAAATCATCTATCACGGTCTAGAAAACAGGGGAGGTAATGCAACAATGAAATATCTCGGGATATATGCCAGAATGCCGAACAGTTCAGTATCTGATCAAAAAAATTTTTGTTGCTTAATTTATTGCAACATTCAATTTTTCATTAATATGAATTTGATGAGATACCTACTCATCCTTAGCCTGACACAAGGTCCACCATAAGTAACTATATAATTTTAATTCAGCATAATAAATCTAATATGTAAGAAATAAAAACTAACAAATAGTTGGCAATTTTTTTTTTCCACACAACATAAAAGACATGTATGTGTTGATATACAGGTTCTCGTTAGATCACCAAAGTTAAGCAATGTTGAGCCTGGTCAGTACCACATGGACAACCAGTTTCGGAATTCCAGGTGCTGTATATGGGAGGACGTAGACACCTAGTTGCAAAAAAACCTAACCTCATCATCTCCCCTAATGGGGATATACGTGCGTCTGTGAATTTTATACTCTCGTGGAACTTCCTCCTTTGGAGGAAGCCGGTTAAATCCACATAGGGTTTGTGCCGTTTCCATTTTTTTTTTTTTTTTTTCCATATTAGTCTTAAAACTAACCATCTATTTTGAAATATAAATTAGCATAAAAATAGATGGTTAATTTTGAGACACCCTGTGTACAGTGTCCACCATAATGAATTATATAATTTATCTTTCACCATTAATGTAATGTGAGAGAAATATGCAGTTGTAATATGAAAACTAATAAAGGATACACTTAAGATTTATTAAAACATTTATTAAAGCTTTTTGTAGTCTATATGGCATTCAATCCTGACCATTTTACGGCATGTTCGCTGAGAAAGTAACATCCTGCACATGGTATGAGCAAGCAAGATCTCTGATTGCCAATAATGAATGAGAGCTTTATTTTTTATTTTTATTTCTTTTTTTTTCTTTTTCTTTTAAAAGCATTAGAAAATTTAATGCATTGGAAAAAAAACAAAAATAAGGACCACAGTTTATATGGAAACTGAACTTTAATACTAGCAGATGCCCAGCGCTGCCTGGTCATAAAATACACTTAAATATGTTATTTTAATTCATGCAGATTTTGTATTTATTATTAGGGACAATTCTCTAGTTCGTGTTTAAAATGCAACTGCAATATGAAAGCTAACAGAAGATACACTCAAGGTTTTTAGAATATGAGACATGATGTTTGTTAAAACATTTATTAAAGCTTCATGTGGTCGCCATGGAGTTCAGTGCATTTTGATACTCTCTCAGGAACTGAGCCACATATTTTGGTATATAGCTCCAATCGCACTTAAGCAAATAGCAACTTGGATTTATTCTTTAAGTTCAATGATGCTATAAAAACACGATTTAAAAGTTTGACAAATGAAATAGAAGAAATACTTAAATATCAACAATATTACAAATAAAAGAAACATGTTGTTCACATACAGTACTGCTTCGCTTTATTACAACTCATCAGCGCAGCTAGACTAGCAACTACTTGAGACTTCACCATCTAGGTGACAATCAGCGCTTCTCCCCGTTACGCCATTTGGCTTCTGTTGAGATGGGTATGCAAAATTACAATGTTTTAAACATATAGTCATCCAGACACTCTTTCACTGTATCACAACTCTTCAGTGCGGCTAGACTAGTACTCATCCTGAGCCAGTGATCGAACCTACAACCATCTAGTTGGTAGTCAGTAGTTCTTACCTCTGGCCCATGGGATCGGCCCTCGCAAATAATATCTTCAAATGTCTATTTATATAAACTTTTGACCGTTGCTTTTACAGTGCTCAATTTGTTTATTTACAAACAAAGATAATGCTAAGTAAACAGCCGGTGAGATCATTTATGATGCTCTACCCAAGAAGGGGGCTTGATGGATTCTGTATTAATCCTTTTGGTATCAATGTTCATAAAATACTGTGTGTCAAATTGATCTAAGTGATGTCAAGGGTTAAGTTGGGTGTCACATTATTTAGCAGGTGTAAAGAGGCTCAAATATGTCTATGGCTCTGTGTGTAACATAAACAATTTGGCACTGCCAAAAGGATTAAACACAAGTTTGTGGGATTGGATTATTAACCATTGCTTTATGGTAACCATTTCATTGTGATGAGAAATTTATTAATGGAAATTTATGTAAATCCTGAAATGTAAATTTTGTGAGATTCAATTTTAAATCAGATTTGAAATGTTTAAATTTTTATCAATGCAAATATATGTTTGTCTTGAATGAGATGATGAATAAATTAAAAAAAAATTTATTTTCTTTCACAGAATTTTTTTTGTTAAACATTTTTATAGAGTATAAATATTCTCTCTCTCTCTCTCTCTCTCTCTCTCTCTAATTCAAAGAAAATTTAATTTTTATTTGAATTAAATTGGAATAAATCTTGAGATTCAACTTTCTGCTGCGATCAACTGCATTTTCATCAGATTCATTTCTATTTAAACTTTCTGTAAGATACCATTTTTTTTTTTTTTTAAATATTCAAGAATAAAATCTGTCATCTTCATAAAACACAACAGCATTTGAAGTTGGTTGAGATTTATTTTTGGGAAAAGAGTTGCAATGTCATCAAAAAAACAAAAAAAAAAAAAAAAAAAAAAGGAAAAAAATCCTTGAAACCTTCTTCCCAAGATCTCAAGTCTGATAATCTTCCTTTCCTATTTTTCCCTTGTATTTTTGTTTTTGTTTTCCATTTAAAATGTTTTTATTTTGAAATTGTACTCTTTATGAATTTGTGTAATTTCAATCAAAATCTTTTTATAGAATGTATTTGTGTTTTGATTTTGTCCATTTTTAAGAATTAAAACAAAAGAAAATTCTAACAATTTTAGATTGGTTGTTGTTATCAATAATTAACCCCCTTTTTTTCCTGTGTTGGTTAAAATGACCCTACCTTGTAAAAAAGTTTTCAATAACTGGGCTTTTTTCGCTGGGTACTTTAATAGCCATAAAAATTAGGGAAAAATCATAAAAATTTGAGCCTCTCATGGATATGTTTCAGGTTTTTGTGGAAATCTGCATTTTTTTTAAGAAAAAACTTTTGGGTTTTTTTTTTCCTTTTGACAGTTGTCTCTAAAAATGTTGATTTTTCCATGAACTCCAACCAATTCATGATGGGGTAGGCGAGTCAGATGACTTTTGTTTCTTCCCTCGTCGCCCCCCCCCTCCACACACACACACACACACATGTACTCAGTGGCTTTCTTTTAATTTTTACTTTCTTAGTTGAAATTGTTTGGAGTTATATAGGAAAAAAAACTTTTTTTCATATATACTATCCTCTCTCCACATGTAGGCATTTGTGGCCCTTAGGTTTGGAAATTGATTTCAATTTCATTTTTCATTACCTACCCACATTCCTACAAACAATTGTGTTTGCTTTTTGTTTGTTTTTAAAATGTTTTTCCTGAAAATATGCTTATAGATATCACCATATTGACTATAAGACTATAAAGTGCTAACTATTTAAGTTTAAAAGAAAATATGGTTCACAAAGCACTGAAATAACAAAATACTGAAGCAGATGTTGACATAATCGCATCATATAAATAAAAGTTTAAATTAAAAAAATAAAAAAAACTTTAAATTAACATGTTGCTGATATTCTACAGGGGAGAATGATACAATTGTTTCTCTAGAAAATACGACATGATTCCATTTCCGTTTGATAAAACACAGTCCTTTTCTTTTGTAGCAGACCATTTACTAGTTGGTCAGCTATGTACAAATTCCAAGAGTGATAGGGGCCTTCTATCATGTCTGAAAGTGACACAATGTTCAACGAGCGAGATTGGAGATGCGTCGCCGTACAACAGCTCTCCACTGATCCAAGTTATGACAAGAGGACCATTGCCAGCACCATCAAAATGCCTCATTGGATTGCCACATATATCAGGGACATGCCCAGGTTGATGAAAACAAAGTTTCTGGCCACAGTTATGGTCTTTGGTGTGGCTTCAAGTGAGGGCCACATCATGCCACCTCACATCTTCAAAGTCGGTTTGAAAATCAACACCAAACTGTATCTGGATGTGGTGAACCCCTGGTGTAATCAGGTGGCTGCTGGCAGACCCTGGGTGTGGCTGCAGGATTCAGTGCCAGCTCACAAGTTCAAAGAGACCCTGACTTGGCTTCAGAAGAAGTGCTACAACTTTGTATCCTTCTCTCACTGCCGCCTCTCCCCCAACTTGAACTTGCTGGACTACTTCGTTTGGTCATATGTCGAGAACATCACTAACATGACCTCTCACAACACCAAAGCCAGCCTGATCGTTATCTGCCGAGTATTCGCCAAGCTCCCACCAGTGCTTGTGGAAAAGGCATGCTCCCAGTTCCGGACCCATATCGAGGAGGTGATTGAGGCTGAAGGTTGCTACATTAAATAGATGTCAGCTCTACTACATAGTCAAGTTAACCGAATTGTTTTTTTTTTCAATAAATTTTAAAATAAAGTTGTAGTGTTGTTTTCTTTAGGGCGACAATTTTATCATTTCAACCTGTAATGATTTAACTATTCAAGTACCTAACCTTCAAATACTTATTTTTAAAAGGCGTTTTTAATTTTCACGTTGATGATTTTTTAAAAAAAAAAAAAAAAAAAAAAAAAAAAAAGCCCCTTTTCTACTTTTTATCTTATCACAAGTTTCTTTCACCAAATGTTTAAGTTGTTTTTTTTTTTTGGGGGGGGGGGTACACTCTATTCCTGCATAAGGGCAAATTGAATAACAAAGAAGCAAAGCAATGGCTGAATCCTTGGAAAATGACCTCCTGTCTGTAGTAGAATGGGACCAAAAATAGATGGTCGCATTTAATTCTACAAAGACTCTTAACAACTAGTGATGAGACGATTCCAGTATATTTTCCGATTCGATTACTGATTCTGTTCCCAATTTCGATTCTTTATAAATCTCTAAATATTTAACTGTAAAATGATTTTTTAACGATTACCGTAAAAGCACATGTTAAATGGGTATGTATTTTCTCAAACGTAAAAACACACTTGTGAGGGTTTGATCTATAGATTTTAGTTTTATTGGTAGTTCAAAATAAGTAAACATTTATTTTTATTATTACTACATGCAGTGGAAGATTTTGTTTTAAAACAAAATCAAATAAAAAATGGTAATTAAAAGAATCGTTTTTGGTATCGGAAAATAGGCACAGTTTAAGTTTGGATTTTTCCGATTCCCATTAATTATCCCAACACTATTAACAACTATATAAAACTTTTTGTTTTTCTGGATAAGACTTGTAGCCATGTTTATTTTCAGCTTAATTTTTATGCTAAATATAGTAAACGGCTAACATTTGTTAAGTATTGTTTTTAATCAAGGAAATTACATAAGTCATTATTTTTGAATCCATTTGGGAGTAATGCAAAAATCCATTTCACTGTAACTAATTTCTGACAAATCATTAAAATTTTTATTTATTTATTTATTTATTTACATATTCACAGAATGACAAAAATTCAAGCAATTTTAAATCTGTAAATTATTTTTTTCTGCTAATGCTTTGCAAAACCAAGAATTCACTTACATTTGAAAACTATTGTAGAGTAACTTTATCTAATAGTTTTTAACTCTAAGCTAGTTAAGTTTTTATTATTATTATTGATGGTTGACTCTAACTAGCTAGAGTTTTCAGTTTTTCTTACAATTTTATTAATTTCCCCCAAAAAAGTTAAATGAATTACTCCATTTTGCATGTATTTCATACAATTTCTCTTTAAATAAAATTTTAGATTAATTTTTATGTATTTATTTTGGAAGGTCAGACATTTTTTTTTTTTTGTAAGAACTTTTAGTAAAAGTAAAATAAATCACAATAAATCTAAGAAAAAAAAATCAATTAATTTATATATTAATACCATATTACCTTTTTAACATACGTACAGGTGTCACGGTTTTCAGATTATCAATTATTCGATCGGAAGATCCAATTTATTAAAACGGAGGATAGAAGGTGATAACATACTACGAACATTAAATTACCGCATCTATCTACTAATTTAATGTTCGTAGTTTATCACCTTCTATCCTCCTTTTTAGGAAATTGGATCTCTTGATCACCGAAGACGCAATGTAAAAAGAAAAAAAAAAAAATTGTTGCTTTTGGGTCGTATGTGAAACTAAAATATACCTTCCTCATCTTCTGTCTAAGATCCAAGGATAGTATCTGTTCTGTCCGAAGATGGTATGATATTGTGGGGTTTCTGTTCACACCCAACGTCCATACAATGGAAATATGTCACAGACTCCTATAAGGATATGGGAGATAAACTGTAATAATCAGATATATTCTGACATTGCATTAACTAGATTACTCTTACAGTTTTAACAAAAAGGACTACAGTAATATCGTGGGGTCTCCATTCACACAAAACGTCTACAGAATGCCTAGCAGCAATATATTACATATGAAGATGCTGCTGTGGTATTTCCACAAGTCCCGCTAGTTTCTATTAATAAATTAGCAAGATTTATTGAATTGGCTTATTTGATAACTTATAACAAGCAATAGCAGGTATTATTACACTAGCTGGAAGCCCAGTGTTGCCCGGTCATACAATATGCTATATTTTATGATATATGATATTTTAATTCATGCACATTGCATATGTATTATTATAGAATCAATCCTCTATTGATTATTATATATTGCGAGGAATAATTTGCCCGATGGACTAATTTACAAAAAAAATTTTTTTTAAATAATAATAATGTCATTCATCAAATTCCATCTGTGTTTGTTTACAATATCATGCCAGCTGATATTTGGGCTTGACGATGAATGCCCTGGAAAATTCACTTCTGATTAATGTTTAGTTTTAAAACATGCAAATGAAGAAATGATTTGCAGTGATTTTAAATGGTACCTCTTCTTTTATTGTAAATTGAACTCATTAATAAGAAAATTTTTAATTAAAATGGTGAGGTACACCCAGGCTTGAACAGGGGATCATTCGATCCATAGTCAGAAGCTCTACCGCTGACCTTTTTCTTCAGATAGCAATGAATCTGTTTGTTTTGTTTTTGTTTTTTGTTGTTTTTTTTTTAAGAAGACATGATTTACTAAGATTTTATTATCTCTCTTGGCCGGTGTAACATAAAATATTTTTATCCATAAAAAAGAAAAACTATTTTTATGGTCAGACTTTTTTTTTTTTTTTTTTTTAATCCTGATCTGATTAACTTTTGTACAAAACATATCTAAGAACACTGCCAGACATATAAATTAGCTTTATATGAAATTTGCAAAAGATAGGCTCAGCCCTTTCGGAACCTATAAGGAAGGAACTCACACACAAAAAATGACTTTTATATAAGAGTAGAGATTCTGCCATAGACTCTTGGTATTGCACTTTCATTACTATTCTTTTAACAATTACAAGAACCCCTATCAACTATGACGGCAATCTGGACTTTGATACGTTGAATAGCAACCATGGCTGCCAGATACTGACGTCACTTGGAAACTTAAAATTGCAAAATTTGGATATAAGAACGAAACCTGTTTTAATAGTTTTTGACGCAAAAATGTTTAAGGAAATAAATAGGTACTTGTACAGTTTAGTCAAGACATTAAAAAATGAAAATATCGAAAAAAAGGTTATATTTCACGTATTTGTGAATTAATGAAGTTCTCCGGAAAAAATTTCACTTAATTTCATCAAGTAGTTTTTTTTGTTTTGTTTTTTTTTTGTTTTTTTACAGAGAAAAAACAATTTGTTATGATACCGAGCAAAAGGTTCGATTTTTAGGAAGAAAAGCTAGAATTAAAGATGGGAAGGGAGTGTCGGCACTTTACATTGAGTTCTCTCCCCGTGGCATGTTGTTCAGCTTCAGCAAATTTTACAATGGCTGACTTCAACGTGCTCTCATAAGAACGTGTTTTTCCGCTGTAAAAAAAAAAAAAAAAAATACTCGATCAAATTAAATGAAATTTTTTTTTCGGCAATCATCAGTCCAAAACGGATACGTACAATATAACCTTTTTTTTTTTTTTTTTTTTTTTTTTTTCGATATTTTCATTTTTTAATGTCTTGACTAAACTGTACAAGTGCTAATGAATAATACCGACACCCCCCCCCCCCACTGTGTTTTGTCTTTTTCAAACAATTTTTTACCAAGTCTTTTAAAAGCGATTCGTTTAAATAATTAAGTACGGGTTGTTAGAGTTAGGCTTTAAGGTTACTAGTCACAATTTCGTTTTAATTTAATTAAAATAATGTTTCTCCTAAATTTCAATTATACACATGAATAAATCTCATGATGAACACATTTAATAAAAACGTGTAGTCACAACTGCCTTTTTGTTTGCTATGTTTTCTTTGTTTTACTCAAATTCTCAAAGATTTTGGTAAAAAAATTGTCTATAAAAGAGAAGACACAAAATTAAGCCCCCTTTCTTTTCTACATCAAAAACTATCAAAACTTATTTCATTCCTATATCCAGATTTCACAATTTTAAGTTTCAAAGTGAAGTCAGCATCTGGTGGCCGTGGTTGCTATTCAACATGAAAGCCCAGATTGATGCTATGACTAATAACACCTTAACTGAGAACTCATCCTCCAAATGCCTCGACTTATCATTTACAGGCAACATTGCCAAGGCTGCCGCAAAGGTAAACTCCTACTGTACTAGAAAATCACTCACACCTAACAGTATCCTGTATCTTTGCAAAGCCAAAGCCACTGTCCGCCCATGCATGGAGTATTTAGTCTTGAAACAATATTTTCCATTTCTGAAAGAAGTTAAGATATTTATTCAAAAAAACTGTGACTGATGGATGAACACACACACATACACACACACAATACTTCCATTATTATTGTCTAATTTAAAACTAATCTCTTCACAGCCATTATAAAAGAAATCTCTAAATATATTTCCTAGAACTGCCCGCCTGTGGAACACTGTCCCGCTGTCCTGCTTTCCAGTTGAATACAACAGAAGCCTTCAAATCCAATGTAAACAAGTTCTTGTTGAGCCGTCCCCCATTATAATCAAATTCTACCCAATTTACACCATTAATGATTACTACACTACCACCTTACATTCATTAACCCCCTATCCTCGAGTGGCCTTTGGGCCTTGATAAGTGGTGACACCCAAGTAATAAAAAAGAAATTAAGAAAAAAAATTATTTTAAAACCTACGCTTTCCAACCTTTATTAACCAATGAAGTACAGAATCTCAACCTAAATAATTTGGATTCTGTTTGTGTTTTTTTTTTGTTTTGTTTTTTTAAACAAAGATAAATCTAACAACCATTATGGACATTAGCCTTCGGGCCAAGATCACAGTGTAGTATCTGTTCTGATGCTGCACTTTGCTGCGCTTTACCTTTTTTGTCAGTGAATGAGAAATCCTTTATGACTGAGACAATTTTTATTTTTGTTTCTATCCAGAGAGCCCTTTTTGGGAAGCTGGATTTTCCCCACATTAAAAACCGACCTTGTGGCTAACTCTGCCCTCGTGGAGAAGCAAGTAAATAGGAACATTATACCTCTCTCTCTCTTTTCCTTCCCCAAAGGTCACCCAAAGATGTGTTAATCTTCGGTAATTATGCTGCAACAAGTTTCTAGTGACAACATGCCAGATGTGACCTTTTTTGTCTGTTTGACCTTATATTATGGTGATCTTGAAAATGAATCAAAAACTGGTGAATTCTTGGCTGCTGTCTAGCATGTATGTGTGCCACTTGGAGATTGGCTGCTTCCTTGGACTGGTTAGTCTCTTAGAAGGAAATAAAGCCTTTACAAATGCATGGAAATCTTTTCCTTTTTTTTTTTTTTTCGTTTCCTGATAGAACATCAGATACCACTTTAAATATGCCATTAAGCATTTTTAATTCCAGATAACAAAGTAAATAAGAGTGAGAGACATGATTGATATTAAGGATATGGTCATCATAGATTATGGAATCAACTATGGTAAGTTCAAATCCTACTGAATCTGTATCGATCATTTGCAGGCTTAATAACATAAATGAGTAAGACATAAGCTTATGTTCGATAAATCATATACAATGTTCTTAAATAATCCAAAAGAGTTGATATCTCTATTTCTACAACTAGGCTAGGGATTTTTCTCTTGGGCCCCTCAAATCAACAGAGATTAGACCATTCCTGTAATGATCTGGTCCCTTTTGATTTTGTGGTGGGAGTTTAGTTCGGTGCAGTTATAGGAGGTCCACCCTCCTAGGCTTTACCTTCTCTCTTTGAGAAAGGGTTAGTTTATTGCTAAGGCACTCTTATGGGGAATGCTTTTTGCAGGTTAGAGTTAAGGGTGCTGACTTCTGAATCTCATTTTTCGACGTTGGTGTCTAAGTTCTTGAATAGGAGAGAACTAAAAACTCTCTATTTTATATAAAGTGAAGTGTGTGTATATTTTAATATATTTGTATGTACTGGATTCACTCTTGAACTATTTATGAGTGCTGAGACACAGTTGCTAGGCATAAGGGATTGTAACGTGGATTATGTTTAGTTTAAGCTTTATGCAAATGCATCAAACAGGAGGATGGAAGTCATTCATGAAAATTCAGATACCTCTGCTTTTTTGCGAAATTAAATATCAATTAATAAATGTTAGCGGGACCTTTGGAAATTCTACAGGGAACTTTTTCATATGTAATATATTGATGTTGGCATTCTGTGGATGTTCAGCGTAAATGGAGACGCCCTGATATTATTGTAGCTCTTTTGTTAAAACTGCAAAAGTATTTTTTATCAAAGTTAAGATTTCGTATCATTATATTTTAATTTTGATCTTCATAAGAGGTCATAAAAGTAGTGAAAGACTGTTCTGTTCAAAGAATGTTTCCAGCTGACTACAACTTGGTTGTCTTCAAGTCCAACATAAACAAATTTTTGATGAACTGCCCCCTTAAATAATCCAATTTACTAAATTTCCATTACTAATGATTACTACAATGTTATCCCATTGACTACTGTACACTCAATAACCCTTATCCTCGAGTGGCCTCCGGGCCTTGATAAGTGGTGACTCCTATGTAAAAACAAAAAAATTACTTTTACTCGTCCTGGGACTTCTACAGCCATATGCAACAGATAAAACTGAGAAAAGAAAATGTATCAATTCAATTGTTCGTTCTTTGATATGACGTGGTAAAGGTCCATAAAACATCCTCTTTGTACCCTATATCTTGGAAACCGTTATAAAACCTCATAAATCCTAAAGTCTCATCGCACTTAATTATAACCGATGTTTTCTTTTCCACAACCGTTCTTTTTCAGCACTCTTGTTCTCTCTCTAATGTCGGAGGTGCCCCAAGAAGGGGACCGACCGAAATGGTGACCCTTTTTCAAATGTTAAAATTTATGGTAACCACTATAACTTGGTGAACGCCCGACGTGCGTATATACACGCAATCTTCAATGAACAAAAAAAAAACGAAAACGATGAGAACATGACAGAGTAAAATAAAAAAAAAGAAAAAGCCTTTCTAAAACTACAGTAGAACCTTACAAAAAAAAGTATATATAAATCCGCTTTCCAAGAAATGCTGATAATATATATATTTTTGCTATTTTTGTGAAACAGTTTACACTAAATAAGGCAAAAACGAACAAATAAGAAAAATAAGCAGTCAAAAAAAATAAGCAGTCAAAAAAAATAAGCAGTCAAAAAAAAAAAAGAAAACCTTTTTACGTGATTCTCACCAGATAAATGCCTAAAATAAAATCTGGTCTAAAAACTATTCTGTAACAACAAAAAAAAGTGACTTTAAGAATCAATACAGAATCCTAAATTTCATTCTGAAACACACACACATTCGCACACAGAAAAGGGAACCTTTCAGATGCACGCATGTGAAGCCAATTTTGGAACACGTGTGGTGACACACCCGCACACAAAAAAAAAGGAACCTTCCAGACGCACGTGTGTGAAGCCAATTTTGGAACACATGTGTGCATCGACGAACGCTATTTCTCCAAGCACCTGCTGAAGTTAACCTCTGGTGAGTACTCGCTTTTCTCTCTTCTTGCTTACCCCCCCCCAGCCATTTCCTTCAGTCGCAGCTACAAATAAATAACAATAATAAAATAATAATAATAATAAAAGTAACTAATAATAATCATAAGAATAATAATTAATATTAATAATAATTAATAGTAGTAATAATAGTAATAATAATAATTAGTAATAATAATAATGGATGCACAACAGGTTAGCGTAAAACCCCCACAATTTATGGAGATGAGTGTCGAGGGATGGTTTTCGATAATAGAAGCTCAATTCCATCTCAGAGACATTACGAGCGATGATACTAAGTTCTATACGGTTATCAGCGCATTGCCGCCTGACATGGTAACAAATATACCTCCAGCAATTCTGCAGTCACTAAACTATGTGAAGTTGAAGGAGTCTGTGTTGTCTGCATATGAAAAGACCAGACCTGAATTCCTGGAGAAGTTGATGAGGACCACTACGTTAGCTGGTCGTCCGTCATTATACCTCCAGGAAATGGTAACGGGCGCACATAGAATAGGGGCAAGTAACGAGATAGTGTGCCATAAATTCATACACGCACTTCCAAAGCAAATCGCCCCAGTAATAGCAGCCCACACTGAAATGCCGTTAACGGTTGGGTCGACTATCCGACAACTTGATGCTGTTAATAGAAAATATGTCAGTATTTCAGGCGGTTGAGAGCAAGCTCGGACAAACAACCATATTACCACCAGACAGTCTAGTGAAACCATTCCAGCCAGCCAGAAGGAAACAGTGGCCGGAGATATGTAGAGCTCATATATATTTCGCGGAGGAGGCTCGTACATGTAAGCCATGGTGTAAGTGGCCAAAGAAAAAGAATAACTAACAAATTCTGCCTTACTCGCGCCCTTCCTCTCCTGCCCCTAGTGATTCAGAAAACTAGAAAGGCGGACTGCGTTTGCTTCAGTAGTGCCGCCGTTATTAGAAGTTTCTGCTAAAATAGGAGCGTCTAAAGTCAATTTTATCATAGATACAGGAGCCAATGTTTCCATTTTACCACATTCCGTAGTAAATGGAATTACTCTGGAGCCAACTCCTGTTCATATCTCTACCGCTAACGGTGAAAGCATAAAATGCTATGTTCAGACAAATCTTGAAGTTAAGATACCCTGTTTGAGAAGATCTTTTCAATGGAGTTTCGTGATCGCAGATGTCACTAACCCTTTATTAGGATTTGACTTCTTAAACAAATTTAACATTATAGTGGATTGTAAAAATAGATCCATCTGTACCAGTCTTTGCTAAAGCCAGACAACTTTCCGATCCTAAGTTAGACACAGCACAGGCAAAATTTAAAAAGTTACTAAATACCAGAGTTATCCAGCCTTCCAGTAGCGAGTGGGCAACTCCTTTGCACTTGGTGAAGAAGCCGGATGGGTCATACCGAGCATGCGGTGATTTCCATGCGTTAAATAGCATTACCAAAACAGACCGCTACCCGGTACTAAATATAAATTCCTTCTGCACACAGTTAGCTAATAAACAATATTTTTCCAAAATAGGTTTAACTGCAGCATATCATCAGATTAAGGTACACCCTGAAGACGTGCTTAAGACAGCAGTAGTGACACCTTTTGGTTTGTTTGAGTTTAATTACATGCCATTTGGTTTAAAGAATGCTGCGGCTACATTTCAGCGTTTTATGGATAAAATATTTTAAAAGTTAAATTGCATATTTATATATTTAGATGACATACTAGTTTTTAGCGAAAGTGAGCAACAGCACAAGGAAGATTTAGATAGAGTATTTAGGATCCTTAGTAATAACAATTTAAAGATTTCCTTAGATAAGTGTGTATTTGGAGTACCTGAGTTAGATTTCTTAGGCCTTCACGTAAGCAAAGAAGGCTTGTTGCCTACTTTAAAGAAAATCAAAGAGTTTGAAAATTTTCCGATACCTAAGGACTCAAAAAGCTTACGTAGATTTCTGAGGATGACAGGTTTTTACCGCAAATTAGTCCCTAATTATGCATCCATAATTTTACCACTATCCGAACGGATGAGGTTGGATCCGGAAGCAAAGACCAAGCTTAATGAGGAAGAAACTAACGCCTTCAAAACAATAATAAGCAAATTATCGGAAATTACGGCATTAGCTCATCCACAGTCTTCAGCTACAGAATACCACTTAGTTACAGATGCTAGTCAATATGTTGCTGGTGCTGCATTACACCAGCTAATAGATAAGAAACCAGTACCTATAGGTTTCTTTCCCAAGAAATTTTCTCAAACCCAAGCCAAGTATTCCACGTTTGACAGAGAGCTACTACCAGCTTATTTTCCAGTGATACATTTCCACCACCTCATAGAAGGTCGTCACATAACATTATTCACTGATCATAAGCCATTATGTGGAGCCTTTTATAGTCAGACACCAGCAAAGTCAGATCGACAACAGCAACACTTATCAGTGCTTGCCGAATATATTGCTGACGTGGAGGACATTAAAGGAGCTGAGAATATAGTTGCAGACTCTATGTCTCAGCCTGCATTATCTGTGCAGATAGATGCATGCGACTTGGCTGAAATAGCCCAGGCACAAAAAGGTGATGACGAAATAAAGTCATACACTAATTTGAAAGAATACTGTGTGTCAAGCAAAGTCGGCTCAGTCCTATGCGATACTTAAACTAAGTACCCCAGACCATTTATCCCAAAAGAGCTTCGTCAAGCTATTTTCAACAGTTTACATAGCTTGGCGCATTCTGGTACGGAAGCATCTATAAAACTGGTCAAGTCCAGATACTTTTGGCCTAGTTTAGATAAAACGATTAAACAATTCTGCGCAGAATGTGTAGTGTGTCAACAATCAAAAGTTCACAGA
This sequence comes from Euprymna scolopes, assembly GCF_053919585.1. NCBI lineage: Eukaryota > Metazoa > Mollusca > Cephalopoda > Sepiida > Sepiolidae > Euprymna > Euprymna scolopes. The sequence continues at coordinate 28,658,737 of NC_136484.1, read as the reverse complement.
CACACAAAGTCTGCAGTCCAAGAATTTGAGTTACCATCTGCACGTTTCCAGACGGTACATATCGATATCGTTGGCCGCTTGCCCTTAACACGCAATGAGTCCGACCCTTACCTGAGCCCTTATAAATATTTGCTTACTTGCATCGATTGTGCAACTCGTTGGATCGAAGTACAGCCTATGACTGAGATAATTGCACAGTCGGTAGCAGAAGCGTTTATCAATGCATGGATATCTCGATTTGGAGTCCCGCTGCATGTTGTAACTGACAGAGATAGTCAGTTTGAGAGCGAATTGTTCCAGGAATTAGCCAAGATAGTAGGTTTTTACTGATTGAGGACAAATTTGTATCACCCTCAAAGTAACGGGATGATCAAAAGAGCACACCGTACCCTTAAAGCGGCAGTAATGGCTCGAAAAGAATCATGGATGAAAGCGATACCGGTGATTCTGCTGGGTATATGTAGCACCCCTAATGAATCAGGCTTTTCCCCTTTTACGTCTGTTACTGGAGCTCCGATATTGATTCCTCAGCAGTTGATACACAAACAGAGAGTAGGAGAAACTCCAGTTAATAACCAATACATACGTAATTTGTGTGAATGGATGTCCAAAATTGATGTACTCAACAACGGAAAAGGATATATCCATGATAGTCCCAACACATTTATACCAAAAGGTTTATCTTCCTGTGAAAAAGTATGGCTTAGAGTTGATCAAGTTAGGAAACCATTAGAAGCACTGTACTCAGGTCCTTATAAAGTTTTGACTCGATCAGATAAGCATTATCAGATCGATATGAACAACGGTACTCATACACATGTATCAATAGATAGATTAAAGCTGTACATGGAACCAACTAGTACTAATAAAATTAGACCGACTAATAAGGCACAGACAAATGACGGTACTACTAATGATAAACTTATTAAGACAGATGATACCGACAAAGTTGAAGATAAAATTGCTGACACATATAAGTCTAGATCTGGTAGGAAAGTAACATGGAAAAAGAAAAATGAGTACTTTTATTTTTAAACAAATTTAGGCAATACACATATTTAATAACTCTGTGGAGGGTACTTAACTCCATTATTTGGAGGGGGACTCATGTAGTGAACTACTACTATGATGCTGCTCCGGTATGCTTCCCTTATTTCTCTCTTTCTCCCTACTCTTCTACTTTTCCCTTCCTTCCTTCTCTCAACGTCACCAGAGGTTTCAGCCAATCGGAATAGAGGACTGTGTTGGAGGGAGATACAAAGAAGAAATCCATCTCAGACATGCAAAAACGATAGAAGCATCAACACGTGACGAACCAGTTTCCCTGGGTAAAGATTTTTATCGAAGAAATATACCATCCTCTTTGTACCTTTATATCTTGGAAACCTTTATAAAACCTCATCAATCCTAAAGTCTCGTCGCACTTAATTATAACCAATGTTTTCTTTTCCACAACCGTTCTTTTTCAGCACTCTTGTTCTCTCTCTAATGTCATGGTGCCCCAAAAAGGGGACCGACCGAAATGGTGACCCTTTTTCAAACGTCATTAAAATTTATGGTAACCACCATAGAGTATAACCATAATACTTGATTTTGCTTTTTAACTTTCATTCCAACAAAAAATTACTTCGCCAACATTTCAAAATCACTTTCAAATTTCAAAGGATCGCATCATATCAAAAGTGTCAGTCAGTTTGCTTATTAACAATGAGTGATTGTGTATTGTGGCCCTTCGAAATTTTTTTTTTTTTGTACAAGGGAGTCACCACTTATCAAAACCTGAAGGCCACTCGAGGATAAGGGTTAATGAGTATACTGTAGTCATTGGGACAACAGTGTGGTAATCATTAGTGGTGGAAATTTGATAAATTAGACTCAACAAGAACTTGTTTACATTTGACTTGAAGAGAACTATATTGTAGTCAGCTGGAAAGCAGACCAGTGGAACAAAGTTCCACATGCGGGCAGTTTTAGGAAAGAAGCTTTGTTCATGGAATCCAACTTTAGATTTAGGCACAGATAGTATTGATAATGGTTGTAGCTAGAAAAGTGATTTTTTTTTTTGTGAAAGTTTAACAAGGGGGGGGCATAGATCAGAGCTCAGACGAGCACTTGCTATTAAAATAATGATGAAACAAAGACAGGCTAGCAACATCTTATCTGTGGGAAAGAAGTTGCAGGGGAGAAAAAAGAACATCGCCTACCAGGTTTCGAAGCCAGTTTTGAACTCTGTCAAAGCAGGATAGGGCACTCTGAGCAGCTCTTACCCAAATGTGGCTACAGTACCCCATCCTATGACGTACATGGCTCTTTCGAAATGGATCCTATTATAAAATGTATTCTAAAAACATGTTTGAAAAAAATACAACCTTTCAGATTTGTTTAACTAATCATAAAATTCTTTGTTTGTGTTGTGTCTCTGGGCCGGGCGTTTTTTGCGAGAGGGACACAGTCGGTCGTCACCGGAGAGAGGCCTGAGTATCGTGTGAATAACTTTTCTGTGCAAGCCTTTTTCTTGAATATTATTTTTTTTTTATTTATCGCCTTGTCAGCCCGTCTATTTCGGGTAAACATTGTGCTTTAAGCGACAAATAAATATTTATATAGATTTATTTTCATACGGACACTTCCCTCCCCACTTTTCGTGATCTGCGAGATCTCGTGGGGATTTCCGGTTTGAAGGGCTAAGTGAGCCCTTTTTTAATGTGACTTCAGACGCATCGCACGCGTTTTTCCTCGCTCCGATCAATCGCCCCCCCCATACAGCATGAGATTTTTTTTACCTAGTTAATAAAACATATTCAGCGTAATACGTTGTTATGTCGATTTAATTTGAGTTGAAACTGCCTGCCTGACGCACGATTTCTTCAGTCTGACGGCCGATGTATCAACGCTGATGCTGAAGCAAAATTTCTAAGAATAAATGCCGAGGAGCAGAACAGTAAAAAAAATCTCTGGTTCCTGTATTGAGTGGGTTATCGGACACGGAGCAGCAGAATTCTCAACCACGTGGCTACATGAGTGTAGCAACAGACTTTCTACATTACACGGATTATAAACTCTCTCCGCGTTGCCGACCTTGGACAATATGTCTGCCTCTCCTTCCTACCACACGCGGTCGGAAGTTTCGCACTCAACCAAGTCGTCCACTTCAACACGTGCTAATACCAAGGCTCATCTTGCCCTCATCGACAGTGAGGCAGACCTGGAAGAGGAGCTCGAAATGCTGCGCATTAGGGCGAAAGAAGTGGCAATAAAAACTAAACTAAAAAAAAAAATAAAGGCCCGGAAAGACGCGGCTCTCACAGCCACCGGCTCCAACAGAGACAAGGATTCGGTTGTCTCCTCTCGCAGCCACAAAACCGGCTCGAGGCTCGACCCAACCCCCCTCGACGCCGTGCAGCGCACCGCCGACTATATCATCAGCCAGAACTCCCTGAAGCAGTCGGAGAAACCAGTTCCCTCTCCTCTCGGGCAACACTATCAGCCTCCTCCCTCTAATCAAACTTCGGACCTGTTACTATACATGGCTCGTCGGGAAGTGCTCTCCTCAAATCTAAGGAAATTCTCAGACCAACCGAAAGACTACAAGGCCTGGAAGTACTCCTTCCTTAATGCCATCTCAGGACTGAAAATCTCCCCACGGGAGGAGATAGACATGTTGGTCAAGTGGCTCGGTAGACACTCCTTGGACCAAGCCGACAGACTCAGGACAGCACACTTTAACCAACCAGAACGAGGACTATCGGAGATATGGAGGAGGCTGGATAGGTACTACGGAACTGTCGAAGTCATCGAAAGCTCCATTTTCAAAAGACTTGAAGCATTCCCTAAAATCACGAGAGACTACACGAAGCTCGGAGACTTAAGTGATCTGCTCGCCGAGGTTGAAGCTCTCAAGGAAGGCGGAGATTTACCCGGCCTTTCTGCTTTAGACTCTGCCCATGGCATCTGGCCAATAGTTGACAAGCTTCCGCCCTCTATAGGAGACAAGTGGGCATCGTATGGTGCGAAATACAAACGACAGCACCAAGTGTCGTTTCCCCCATTCTCCGCCTTTACCGCGTTCATAAGACAGCAAGCGGAAGACCGAACGGATCCTAGCTTCTACCGGACGAGAGACGTCCAACCCTTTCAAAGGCCAGAGAAAGTGAACCAAGTCTCGGTTCATAGGATCGAAGTAAACACAAAGGACTGCAACCGCCTTTGCCCCATCCACCAGACACCTCATCCTCTTCGAAACTGCTGGGCCTTTAGGAAGAAACCCTTGGCCGAAAGAAAAGACATCCTCAGACGAAATGGGATCTGTTTCAGATGTTGTTCCACCACAAAGCATGCGGCTAAGGAATGCGACGCCATCGTTGAGTGCTCAGAGTGTGGCAGTGACAACCACGCAACTGCCATCCATCCACATTCGACACCTCAACGAACCGACACCAAACCCTTGCCATTGCACGGCGGGGAGAGGGAAAATGTATCGACAAACTGTTCACAGATCTGCGGAGACGCACTGAACGGGCGGTCCTGCTCAAAGATCTGCCTCGTGAACATATGTTTAAGGGGTCAAGAGAAATCACTCAAAGCGTATGCTGTGATCGACGAGCACAGCAACAAATCCCTGGCTCGCTCCGAACTCTTCGACTATTTCAATGACCAGAGCCCCACTTCAACCTACACCCTAAGGACCTGCGCCGGAACCACGGAAGCATCAGGCAGGAGAGCCCTAGGTTACAGTGTGAAATCGCTCGACGGAAAGGCCACCTACACCCTGCCAACTCTGATCGAGTGTAACGACATTCCGGACAACCGATCAGAGATACCAACACATGAAGTGTTTCGAAATCTCCCTCACTTAGCGGCCATCGCAAACAAGGTACCTGCACTGGATCCGGAGGCACCCATCTTACTACTCCTGGGGCGAGATGTGATTGAGGCTCACAAGGTGCGAAAGACTATTAACGGCCCACCTGGTGCTCCCCACGCACAAAAACTGGACCTGGGATGGATTGTGGTAGGCGATATCTGCCCCGGTAGAACGAGAAACAGAAAGGTGAGTGTTTTCTTCACTAACACGCTCTGTAGAAGCTCCCCTTCTACCTTTGAACCATGCCCTAACTTAATCCACGTTAAGGAAACATACGGTCCCCTAGCTGTGGTACAACAGCCCGAACATCAAAGGTTGGGTCACTCAGTATTCCGACTCACGAAGGAAGATGAAACTCTAGCACCCTCTGTCGAGGATCTCAGATTCCTAGAGATCATGGACCAAGATTTAAAAAAGGACACCGACAACAGTTGGGTAGCCCCACTACCTTTCAAACCCTTCAGACAACGGCTCCCAAACAACAGAAACCAGGCTATCAACAGGCTTCTGTCCCTTTCTCGACAGTTCGACAAAAAACCGCAGTTGAGAAACGATTTTATTCTCTTTATGGAGAAGTTGCTAAAAAATAAGCATGCTGTGGTTGCCCCTCCCCTAGCCACTGAAGAGGAAAGATGGTATCTTCCCATGTTTGGAATATACCACCCCAAGAAGCCCGGAAAGATCAGAGTGGTGTTTGACTCCAGCGCGCAGTACAATGGGGTATCGCTCAACGATACTTTATTGACTGGGCCTGATCTTATCAATCCACTAGTAGGCGTCCTGATGCGTTTCCGAAAAGACTTAGTCGCGGTTATGGCGGACATAGAGCAAATGTTCTACTGTTTCCGGGTGAAGGAAGAGCACAGGAACTTCCTGCGATTCCTTTGGTTCAAAGACAACGACACTACCAAAGCTGTCGCAGAATACCACATGAACGTCCATGTGTTCGGAAACAGGCCTTCACCAGCAGTGGCGACATACTGTCTTCGGCAGTCAGTGCAACAAGGACACCCTGACTCCGACCAGGCTGTTAGAGAATTCGTGGAACGAGACTTTTATGTAGACGATGGCTTAAAGTCCGTTCCCACCGTCGAAGACGCAATTTCCCTACTGAAGAAAACTAAATCTGTCTTAGCTGAATCTAACCTAAGACTACACAAGATTGCGTCCAACAAGAGTGCCGTCATGGCAGCATTCCTTCCTGAAGACCATGCCACTGAAAGCAAGGACCTTGACCTGGAGGACGAAGCAGCACCAGTGCAGCGCAGCCTCGGGCTTAATTGGGATTCAAAAGGCGACCACTTCTTTTTCACGGTGGATGACCCCAATAAACCCTATACGCGGAGAGGCGTTCTGTCGACCATCAACAGCCTCTACGACCAACTTGGATTTGTGGCCCCAGTCACGGTTCAAGGCAAGTTTATTTTGAGGACCCTGACCATGGACAACAACGATTGGGATGCTCCACTACCACCACAAAGGCATCAGGTATGGACTGCGTGGAGGGACTCCCTGAAGGACTTGCACAACCTACGGATACCCAGGTCTTATGCCACTATGTCCCCTTCGACCGCGATAGGTAGAGAGCTTTGCATTTTTTCAGACGCTTCTACCAAGGCCATTGCAGCTGTTGCTTATTTAAGGCTGACCTTTAGAAATGGAAGCTGTGAAACTGCCTTCGTCATGGGAAAAACCAAGTTAGCCCCCCAGCCCGAGGCTTCCATACCAAGATTAGAACTATGCGCAGCCGTGCTAGCTGTGGAACTAGCGGACCTTGTACACCAGGAGCTGGACATGGAAGTTGACACCACCTTCTACACGGATAGCAAAGTGGTCCTTGGCTACATCCACAATGAGGTGAGACGCTTTTACGTCTATGTTGCCAATCGGGTCCAGAGGATACGCCGCACGTCCAAACCCCAACAGTGGCACTATGTGCCCACCGACCAAAACCCAGCAGACTGTGGAACTAGGTCGGTTCCTGCTATCCGACTTCACGATGCACCATGGCTAAATGGGCCAGCATTTTTATCTCGAACCTCGACGCCTGATGATGGTAACCAGACTTATCACCTAATCGACCCCGATCAAGACACTGAGATCCGTCAAGTGGTGTCGACATTCACCACCCACACCTCTTCTTCTTGTCTGAACTCTGAACGCTTTGAGAGGTTTTCATCGTGGATTGCCGTTACGCGAGCTGTAGCCCATTTAATACATATTGCACGAACATTCAACAAGAGAAATACGATCAACAAAGCCTGCAACGGATGGCATTGCTGCAGAACACTTACAGTGGAGGTGCTTAACCAAGCAAAAAACATCGTGGTCAAAGCAGCACAAAGATACGATTATGCCACAGAGATTAACTGTCTCGAGGAGTCGAAAAAACTGCCCTCGGACAGCACAATCAAGACTCTAGATCCATTCATAGATGAACAGGGTCTCCTCTGAGTTGGAGGGCGCACGCGAAGAGCAGGACTTTCCCAGGAAGAGATGCATCCCATCATCATCTCCGGAAAACATCACGTGGCTACACTGCTAGTGCGACATCATCATCAGAGTATCCATCACCAGGGACGTCATTTGACAGAAGGTGCGGTTCGGGCAGCTGGCTTCTGGATCGTCGGTGGCAAGAGATGCGTCAGTAGAGTAATTCATTTCTGTGTCAGATGCAAGCGGCTCCGGGGATCTGTGCAAGTTCAGAAACTATCCAACCTACCAGAGGATCGCATGGATTTCAGTCCTCCCTTCACCAACGTGGGCATGGATGTGTTTGGACCTTGGCCAGTTACCTCTAGACGAACCAGGGGAGGTTTGGCTCACTCCAAACGATGGGCCACCATTTTCACATGCATGACCACCAGGGCAGTTCATATAGAAGTATTGGAGTCTCTCGACACCTCGAGCTTCATTAATGCTCTGCGCAGATTCCTCGCCGTCAGAGGTCCAGTCAGACTTCTCCGCTCGGATCAAGGCACCAATTTCGTGGGAGCTAAAAAAGAATTGAGAATAACATCCAATCTAGATTACGACGCAGTTAAAAACCATCTAGCAAGTTCAGGCTGCACTTGGCTGTTTAACCCTGCTCATGCACCCCATATGGGTGGAGCATGGGAAAGGATGATTGGTATAACAAAAAGAATCCTCGACGCTATGCTGGCGCAACACAACAGCACTCGGCTGACCAATGAGGTGCTCACCACCTTTCTGGCAGAAGCAGCAGCCATTATCAACTCTAGACCGCTTGTGCCGGTTTCTACCGACCCAGAGGACCCAGCACTGCTAACCCCAGCAACTCTACTCACACAGAAAGTTGGATCGCTCTCAGCACCACCTGGTGAATTTAATTCTAAAGATGCCTCTAGGAGGCAGTGGAGACACGTTCAACACCTAGCCCAAACCTTCTGGAAGAGATGGAAAACCCAGTATCTCCCTCTGCTACAGACCCGCTGGAAATGGAGGGAAAGCACCCCGAATCTGTTCCCTGGAAATGTGGTGCTTCTCAAAGACAAAGAATGTAAGAGGAATGAGTGGCCACTAGGGTTGGTAACTAAGGTCATTCCCAGCAAAGACGGAAAGGTTCGCCAGGTGGAGCTAAAGGTCCGAAAGGGTGACTGTATCAGACATTTTGTTAGGCCCATCACAGAGACTATCCTTTTAGTGCCTGCTTCAGAACCCGTCGCATAACATGTTCCCTTACACTTGAGATACAATTTCATAAATGACATTGGACGGGGAGTGTTGTGTCTCTGGGCCGGGCGTTTTTTGCGAGAGGGACACAGTCGGTCGTCACCGGAGAGAGGCCTGAGTATCGTGTGAATAACTTTTCTGTGCAAGCCTTTTTCTTGAATATTATTTTTTTTTTATTTATCGCCTTGTCAGCCCGTCTATTTCAGGTAAACATTGTGCTTTAAGCGACAAATAAATATTTATATAGATTTATTTTCATACGGACACTTCCCTCCCCACTTTTCGTGATCTGCGAGATCTCGTGGGGATTTCCGGTTTGAAGGGCTAAGTGAGCCCTTTTTTAATGTGACTTCAGACGCATCGCACGCGTTTTTCCTCGCTCCGATCAATCGCCCCCCCATACAGCATGAGATTTTTTTTACCTAGTTAATAAAACATATTCAGCGTAATACGTTGTTATGTCGATTTAATTTGAGTTGAAACTGCCTGCCTGACGCACGATTTCTTCAGTCTGACGGCCGATGTATCAACGCTGATGCTGAAGCAAAATTTCTAAGAATAAATGCCGAGGAGCAGAACAGTTTGATAAAAATAAAATGTCAATGTCAAGTATTGCAATCGCAAGTGTTGTGACGAACTCTGAGCACTATTACCCTCTCGATTAAAATACCCTCAACAAACCCGACAAGCAGCAAAATCCCACCCCTACACTGTAGAGATCCCTATATGCCATAAAGCCTTCTATTCAAATACCTTTTTACCGTCGGACTGCTACACTTTGGAATTCCCTCGCGGGCCCCTGCTTCTCTGACTGTACTGACTTGCAGAAATTCATGTAATGTGAACAGACATCTTGCTGCCCAACTCCATAAATAGTATCCCTGCAAATCTGGTCCCAAATAGTAACCCCCCACGATTAAGTGGCCCTGTGCCTTGCTTGGGGGTGAAACGACAAAAAAAAAAAAAAAACTTATATAACAAGCAGAAATGTCTTTTGTGATACAGTAAAATGTCAATGATGTTTTTAAAATCTGTGAGAAACTCTTATCCAGAAAACACAGGATAAAAACTAACAAAATGTCCATCCAACTAAACCAGTGGTTCTCAACCTTTTTTTTTTACCCATGGACCATGTTTGTCTTTGGACCTCCGGAAATATTACATGAATCTCTAAGGTCCATTTGAACCCTGGTTGAGCACTACTGAAGTAAACAAATCTCTTTCTTGTCTGTTCAACTTATTGGAATTTATAATTTATAAGGAACTCCTAAATTCGTCAGTGGTTGCTTTTAAAAGTAACTATTTGCTTGCCTCCCCATGAAGGCAAAGTCGGATACAAAATCAATTCTTAATGTGATGAAAACCAAGTTTCTCAAAAGTATGAGGATAAAAATATAAAAAAGAAAATGTCTAACTTTTTTCCTCCACTGACTGAGAACAGAAAACATGAAGTTTACTATCAGAACAGATACTACACTTTGTTCCTTTGTATGAATTGGATAAAATATAACCTAATCTCTTCAGAGTTATGTGAATTAGTCTATATAAACTCAAATTCTCTGGAGTTCAGTTTCAATTCCTTCTTTCGCAGTTAGTCTACCATTGTAGACAATGGTTTGAGTGCGTTGTCACAAAGACCCCAGCAAGCTGTTGCAGATAGTCATTCCTCTTTTCCCAGTTTCACCATTTCGGTTGATGTAATCCTTACTGCATTGTGGCAGATACCTCAAAAGGAAATTCACAGAAAAGAGCCATTCTTTTAAAGATGGAGTCTCCGAATCATCAAAGACAAGAATACAAAAATGTTAGCTGAACAGTGTTCATTAAGATAAGTTTTTTGTGAAAGCACATCTATGCAAAATACCTAGTTCTGTATATTCACCATTTTCCATCACATATCATTCTTTATGGCTAGTTTAGGGAGAAATTGAATGCATACTAGACACTATCCTTGGGTGTCTTCAGTCTCTCTGTACAGTGGTTTGTCAGAAATTCTGACATGAAGATACTTCTCATCGAAAATAAACCGTGAACAATTATTAAAATTTTGAATGGTTAATAACACCACTCGTAACCTAATCAAAATAACATAATACAGTAACAACTATTTGGATATTATGAACCTAGCAAGATAGATTTTATTCATCATAAATACATAAATACATAAAAAAACTTTGCATTCAAACATTTTTAACCTAACAAAACGTTCTTCTTCTGATTTTGCAGACTTTTAATTCAACATTTTTTTCACATATAAATCCATAATTTAATAACAGGCAAATACAAAACAATGTCTTCTATGTAACATTATTCTGTACTTTCACTTAACATTTTAATAATTCTATTTATTTTTTCATTTTGAACTGTTATTTTACAACACACAGTTGAACAATTACTCTTGAAACATCTTTTGTTTATACACTGCACAATTTAAAACTATTCTGTAAAAATGGATATCGAAACAATCACTGATGCAGCAATCCAGGATAGCATAGAAATTAGAATAGGGTGCTCCCTGCTTTGTCAAGAAGTAACAGTAACCACCTGAGAATAATTGTCAATCATTATCAATCATTATCATAACAGTGACCAACAGTGCCCACCACTGGATGTCAGTACTGTTGCAGACCAGGATATAAATACCCTAACTCGCTACAAGAAAAAATAATAAAACGAATTGAATGAAGGAAACAAAGAACTCAAATGCTGGAATAAAATAAACATGTCGTTTATTTTCTGTTGAGAAATGAAAGTCTTGGGTGTACACGTGTTCATTCGGCCGTTGACGACTACGCGTGTGGAAGGAAAGGGGAATGCAATAGAAAAACGCGAAGTGGCAAGCCGGCCTGTAGAAAGAGAGGGTTAAGCTCAGTAGAGAGTTGCGCACATGTCTGTGTTGATGGACCAAAGCCAAAGGGGGATAGAGTGAGAAAGTCAATCCAGTTCATGGAGAGAGAAAGCATATAAAGTGTACATACTGTCTGTTGGCTTTTTGTCCCACATAGTAGCAAGTGGTGTGAAGCACACGCATGCCTGCTGAAAAGGCACGCTATCGGTCTGTAGACCGCCCAGCTTTTATACTTGTTTCCAGTGGTCTTTTGCGCATGTGTGGATTTCCTTTGAAAGGAAGTGACGTCGTGCATCTGTGCTTACATGTGCGTACGTGTGCGCGTATGTGAGTACATGTGTGTGCGTTAGCGTGTGTGTGTGTGTATACACGTGAATGTGAATATATGTTTGTGTGTGGACGTGCGCGCGTATGTTTGTGTGCGCGTATGTATATGACAAGTAATATAGCTTGAGATGTGAACGCATGTTTTTGTGTGAGACTAGAAAGGGCTCGCGCAGTACCATACAATGGATGACAGTGCATGAATATTGAAGACAGGCTATTTCACTTCAGAGCAGTCCAATGGTGTTCAACACTGGTCATGATCGATACTGACTAACAGTGACCAAGTGTAAGTGACCACCTAAAAATACCAATGACCACCAGTTCTCTCCATTGAAGACAATCATTTTAGAGCAGTCCAGTGGAGGCCGATACTGGTTATGGCTGACAGTAAATGCTGGGAACCAACAATGACAAGCATAAAAGCCGCCAGTGTCCATCAGTAAATGCAAGTAAATGTAAGTAACTGCCTTAAAGTATCACTAACCACCAGTGACCATCAGTATCCGCAACAGACATCCAGTGATAGTTAGTAGCCCGACAGTTGAAGATAACCGATTTCAGTTCAGTGCAGTCCAATGGAGGCCGACACTAATCATGGTCACCAGTAACTGCCAATTTTAAAGGCAGCCAGTGCCCGCCAGTACCCACAAGTAATCGCCTAAAACTAACACAAATCGCCAGTGCTGAAAATGACAGCTAGTTGCTTCCGCTAGCTGCCACTGCCAGAAAATGACCAACAGTAGAAGCCAGATAATTTCATTTTTGGCCATGACCACCAGTGACTAATATATTCCAAGTCTGACAAATGGGGTTTGATTTGTTTTCAGGGAAAGGGGAGTGGTTACCGAATAAGTTCTAGCTTTGTGCCGTACTTTCACTGGATAACACTGGTACACAGGTCCTGCTAGTCTTAGATATAACTCCTACTTTCTCACATGCTGGGAATATGTTGTGTATCAGTGAGTAGAAAACAATATGCAGATATCAAATATAGAATAGCTTTCATTAGGTACAATAACATAAGTCCGTACTGAGTAGCAACAACTGATAATTTGACAAGTAAACCACGAAATGTTTGTATTCCAACTTGTAGCTTCAACTGACTTCAAGCAGTTTTACTCTCTTCTATATAAATAAAGCATTAGATGTATTTGTGTCTGTATGAAAATATTCAACCAATAAACTCTTAAACTGCTGGTCACATAACATTGAAATTAACGGGAAATAGTAATCATACACCAAGGATGGTTTATAACAAGTAAAATGCGTAAAGAAATATGCGGCAAGTTGAAATGCAAAGCGTTCATTTCAAGTTGCTGACATATTTCTATTAGTTTTGCGCATGCTCAAATTCATTCATAGCTTGAAATGGTTTTATTTTAAATCTTTCTCATCTATCTGTCGATAGCTCAAACAGTAAAGAACATGACTAGACAGATAAATGTGTTTACTTCAATTCTAGCTGATGGCACCTAAGTTATTATTTTTAACGTCTCTCAATTCTGGTTGTTTTGGTATTGAACTTGATTGCAAACCAAGCAGGAATTTGATGATAAATAATGACAAACTTGTAACTGCCATCTCAAGTTTGTCACAAATATTCTTCAGTTCAGGTCAGTAATGGTATGAAAGAGACTGGGTTTCATTGACTGCTGTCTTGGGCATTTGTTACTGAGCAGAAATTAGGTTTTGTTAAGAACCCCCCCCCCCAGAAAGTCTGAATCGTAACAAGGGAGGTAACTATTATTTGAAAACTGAAAATCTTAGGCCGGTGTTGAATATTTCATTAAAGTTTTCTTTTACTTCTCAAACATCGTTAGAAAAGTAATTATTATTTCCCCCCCCCCCAATTGACCATTAAACTATGCTATAGTACATCTTTTTTTTTTTTTTTTTGCTTTTACTGGATTCCAGGACAGAATTAATCTAGTTTAGTGGAGTATCCAGTTTCATACTATTACTTGAGGTAACATCACTTTTGGGCTAGGAGCACAGTGTAGTATCTGTTCTGATGCTACACTTCATCTTTTCTGTCCTCTGTTGGTGGAGGAGAAATCTTTCCTGACTGAGACAATTTTAATTTTTCTTCCTATCCAGAATACCACTTTTTGGGGAGCTGGACTTTCCCTGCATTAAAAACCGACCTTGTGTCTAACTCTGTCCTCGTGAGGAAGAAAATAAATAGGAACATCATTTGGAGAAGGTGCACATTCGTCTTAAAAACCAGTGTGGGTTAGGCATAGCAAAGAGATCTTATTAAGACTACAAACACTGCGATTTTTGAATATTTAGTCAAGGCTTATTTCTAGGGAAAAGTATCCTAATGCCAGGTTGTCCTAATAAACTCCTGTAGAGAGAGACAGTATTATAGATTTAATATCATGCCAGCTAGTTGAAGGAGAGAATAGTTCAGTTCTGTTTACACGTGTTTATAGCTAGTAGCCATTGGTATGAAGGAAGCCGGTTAAAGGAGGAAGAAAAGGCAAAGTCTTCAGTGTATTAATGTGTTGGCGTGGGTGTGTGTCAGTGTATGTTCTGAAGCATGATAAAGAATGTTCGTTTGTGCACTGCACATGCAAATAAATGCTAGTTAGAAGAGAGCGATTGTTAGTTTGTTGTACTCACGTTCGGCCGAGGGCCAAAGCCTCTCGGCGATGTGTGATGCTTGGCAGAGGAGTGAGAAAGAGAAGAAGAGGGTTTCAGATTTTGCCTTTTATGTATTCGGTCATGTGATAGAGAGCTAGCTTTTGATTGGACAAGCCAGGAGGAAATGGATTTCAAATCTCGAATCGTGAGAGTTAGTTCCTGCCTGTGATATAGCGAGTGTCAGTTGCTACAGTAGACACTTGAGAATAATGTCTAGTAGGCATTAAAAGTTTGTGAAACGATTTGCATATGAGTATGCAAGATTCACAGTTCTGATTATCACATTTTTTATGCCTTTATAAAATCTTGTGCACAATTATAAAAATGTCTCTTGCCTTGTCGGCGGAACCACAAATTTACTGACTACAACCACATGCAGAGGAGTAACTCTGCCTTCCCCAAAATTGGGCCAGTTTATAGGCTATGGGTAAAAACCCATGATTCTTTAGAAAGGGATCTGGTGGCTGAGCTATTCTTCCACTTCATCCCTTACTTCAGCTAGACAGGAGATCGGAGAGGCCTGGGCTAATGAACTAGCTGGTCACATCATGCTAAAGGACAGAGGTTATCTCCCTTGTGGTATATTATAAGCAGAGTTATCTCCCATTACCTGATTTGTTTGCAGTGTCTATGTTAAATTTTTAGCGAAGTCACTAAATCACGGCCTGAATTTATTGTGGGAGAAAAAATTCTGTCTAGAAATTGAAAAAATCTTTTTTCAATTATTGTTAAATATTATTTTCTGAGGAATCTTTTCAAGTTAAAATATATTGAGAAATACACATTTTGTATTGAAAAATTCACATTTTAAATATGCAGACATTTGGTTAAGTTATCCAATATGGCTCCAAAAGACGGTCATTTTAGATAACTTGTTTTTTTTTTTTTTTACTTAATGTTTACATATTTGAAATTTGTACTTTTTTCTCCCAATAAACTCATGCAGCGATTTAGTGACGTTGCCAAACTTTTTAACATGCCGACATGTTTTTTTTCAGCATTTCTCATGCATGATTAAACCTTGCTGTTTTTAATCTTTTTTTTTTTTTTTTTCACTGAAATATGATTTTATGTAAAAAATATGTTGTTTGTGAAAAATCAGAAAACGTCCATTACACTGTAAATAATTTTAGACGATTGTATTGAGATTTCATCTGTATAAAAACACAGAATGAGTTAATTGGGAAAGAACAAAAAACAAAAAAACAAAAAAAACAAAAAATTTGTCTTTATCTAGAATTCCTCCTATATTAAACAACAAAATAAAGAAAAAATTGTATTTTTAAGTGATTAATGGAAATTCGTAGGCATTATAACATAAATCTGACAAGTTTTGAATTATTGTGGAGTTATCTTCCTTGTTTCTGGGGAGTTTTTCAAAATGGCGAATGAGACTGACACTCGTTTGATTTTCTTTTTTAAAAATAAAACTACTTGATCAATATATAGCATACGTATGATTTTTGGAATATTATATTTTCGTTTGTCACGGCTACATACTTCATACAGATTTTTCTTTATTTCTATTTTTTTTTAATATAGGGAGGATTCTATACAAGTACCAAACAGCTACTTTTGTGTTTAAAAAATACTTTGATTATCAAAATTAGAGTAAAATACAAGATAAGTTTTTAAAAATCTATAATTGTATCAAGTTAGGTATGTGTGTAATATATAGGATTTACTCCTAAACTAATTAACTACTCATTATGAATTTTAGAACACAACTGATGGACGTATGGGTGGGTAATGTGGGCTATATTTAATTGCTTTTTTTCAATTTAGTTTTATGCAAACAAGGCAAACATAGATGATGGTGAAAGTTCCTTATAAAAAGTTCAGATACCTTTTTATTAGGCATGAATCTATATAATACAAAAACACAAATAAACCTAGAACCCCATCCTCCAACATAGACCCTACTACCATATCTCCTTCTCCAACATCAGGGGTCTACATTCCAACCTTCCAGAGGTTGAAACACAATTACAGGAGACGAAACCAGACATATTCTTCCTAAGCGAAACTGGCATAGGGCCGACCACTTCCCTAAACGAGTTCATAATTAAAGGATACTCTAACTTAACATCTAAATCTGACCTCCAAGATCGCCATGGGCATGGAATGTGTGCCTACATTAAAGATGGCTTTCTGTGTGGTAGGGATATCTCCAGAGAAGACCCTAATTTACCTTATATGTGCTTCTGGAGTGCACTTGCTTACACCACCGCATTTATATTTGCCCTCTATCACCCCCACAAGAGCAGAGTTACTATCTTTAAGAGTATATCTAACAAAATTGACCACATTCTGTCTGCTCCCCCTTCAGCTAACATTCACATTTGTGGTGACTTCAGTGTCCACAATGTGGAATGGTTGACCCACTCAAATAATACAGATGATGAGGGGAGGTTCTGTTATGATTTCATCATTGCTTATGACCTCACTCAGATTGTTCACGAACCAACCCATGTGCCCAATACTACCGGACAGTATGCAAGCCTTCCAGACCTTTTTCTCACAACTTCCCCTGAGCTATGTTCATATACCGTTCTATCCCCTCTGGGACCACTCGGTTGTATCAGTTAAAATAAAAATGAAATGTAATAAGTCTTCAGATGTACCTTTCCACCATACAGTATATCGATACTCTATTGCTGACTGCGATAGCTTCTGTACATTTATATCTGATCTACCTCTGCATTCCATGTTTAAAAAGGACGTGTCCTCTATAGTATCAGACCTGACCAAATGGTTAATTGTAGGCATAGACTGATTCATACCATCCAAAAAATTCCAACAAAAACCTAACAGCCAGCCATGGTTCTCCACAGAATGTGCTGCTGCCATCGCGCACAGAAATCACTTTTTCCATAGCTACCAACGTAATAGATGTACTGAGACTAAAGCTGCTTTCAGAACTGCCAGCAACCACTGTAAAAGAGTAATAAAACATGCAAGAGAGCTATATGCTCAGTCCGTTAAATCCAAAGTAGCTGAGCAGCAGCAGCAAATAGCAAACAGGATCCTAAACAGAAGTGTGCATTCTATCCCAATCATCATCAATGGACCTGCGGTCATCTCGTCAGCATCAGAAAAGGCCAAACTATTTGCCAAGAACTTTGCAGCTAATTCTACCCTATGCGATGAAGGCCATCAACTCCCCGTATTTCCTCCTATAACAGACAACACGCTATGCAACATACAAATATCTGTGCGTGAGGCCATCAAGCTAATCAAGAACCTTGATTCCAGTAAAGCAACTGGCCCTGACGGCATTCCAATTATAGTGTTGAAAAAGCTTCAACCAGAACTTGCACCCATACTTACAAAACTGTTTAAGTGTTGCCTTAAGGAAAAGTGCTTTCCATCACCCTGGAAAACAGAGAATTCAGGTGATAAATCATCTCCCTCTCAGTACAGACCAATAAGTCTCCTGTGTATCATGAGTAAGTTGCTGGAATCCATATTAAATAAAGAAGTAGTCAATCACCTCAGCAGAAATAACCTTCTTAGTGACATGCAGTATGATTTCCGTTCTGCTAGATCTACAGCAGATGTGCTAACGGTTATATTTGATAGGATTAGTGAATCTCTCGAAAAAGGCTTCCTTTCTAGGGCAATTGCTCTTGACATATCAAAGGCCTTTGATAAGGTATGGCATAAAGGCCTACTTCACAAGATTTCCAGCTACGGTATAACTGGAAATGTTTTCTCAATAATTAAATCATTTCTCTCCGATAGGTTCATAAGAGTAGTGGTTGATGGTCAGAAATCAGAGGCCCACAGTATTAATGCTGGAGTCCCTCAGGGATCTATCCTGGGCCCAACTCTCTTCCTGATCTACATCAATGATCTCCCAAAACATACTTAAATCATTCGTCGACATCTATGCTGATGACACGACCATCTATGGCAACACATCAAAGGCCGTAAATGACAAAGTTCTCTCTGATTCTCTCTCCTCTGATCTTGAGCACGTGGTACAGTGGAGGAAGAAGTGGCTGGTTACTTTTAATGCATCTAAAACCCAGCTCCTATCTTTACACCATCAACGCTCTGATCCCCATCTGGCATAAATTGAAATGGATGGCTCTCGTCTTGGGGAGGCTCCATGTTTTGACAAGCTTCTGTGATTGACCTTTATTCCTGATCTGAAATGGAACACGTACATCAAATCAATTGCCAAGGTCGCTGGAAAAATGGCGGGATCCTTCTACTGCTCTAGTAGATATCTCATTGCTGATGCAATTCTCTATCTATATAAAAGCCAAGTACGTCCAAGGATGGAGTACTGCTGCCACATCTGGGCAGGAGCTACAAAAACAGCCTATCTTGCCTTGAGAGAACAAAATAGACTGTAGCTTAGTGGGAGTTGCCCTTTTCTCTTCCCTGTAACCTCTCTCCCACAGAAGAGACGTTGCGAGCCTGTCATTGTTCTATCGTTATTTCCATGGCAAGTGCTCATTTGAGCTCCAATCTCTGGTCCCCCCTTGCCAATCTTTCATGAAAAACACCACCCTTTGATATAGTTTCGCTTTCATATATTGTTATAACAATATAGATCATTGCTGTAATTGCATGAAAAAGGAACTTGTAGTAATTTCAACATGCAGCGGTTCTCTACTGAAGGAAGAAGTCAGCAAAATGTAATGTAAAAAAAAAAAAGGAACATTCAAAAGAAACAGGGCAAAAACAAAGGAGAACATTGTCTGCCAAGAGGTGCTGGACTGAAGGAGTAAATTAAAAAGTGTCTCTTAAAATGTGATTATATTATTTGTATTAAACTATGTAACACAATGATATTTTTCTGGGTATTTATAAGTACTTATTAATTTATCTCATTTGGGCCAGTTCTATATTTAAAATACAATGGGCATTATTTTCATAGAAATATTAATAAACTTATATTTACTGCGTGTTATTGTTTTTCTGTCCAAAAAACTAACTTTTTGCGCTATCTAAAAAAATATCAGCTTTATCAAAACATATTTGTTGATTAAATATATTTCTCATTCCACAGAATTTCCTCAAGTCCTTCTGGTTAATGAATATTTTCCAAATTTCAGTTTCTTTAGAGTATTTTATAAGGTTCTTAGACACAACTTTCTACTACAAAAATTCAAAGATATCAAATTTGTCTTAAACTTGATTCTAGTTATTCAATAACCATTGAACAAGGTTTCTTGAATTTCAATTTCTTCTGAAAACATTTTAAGCTTAAGCCTTAAGTTTGAGACATTTTCTAGACTGAAAATCATAATTTATGAAATGATTCTGCACCTGAAATTCAGTAATAATATGTCTTGATTTTAATCTTTGTAATAGGCGCATGTAACAGAGCATGCATGAGCGCAAGTGAAAATCGCAGCAGCTGAGGGATAACTGTCTGGCTGGCAAAAGTATTATCAGCAGCAGTTGTTAAAAACACATATGCAAATTAGCAAGCGTGCACGGGCTTGCATCACAAGAAAAAGAAAAAAAGGACAGCACGTGGTTAGGGAGAAACAAAATGCTCGCCGGGAAAGATAGACGCGTAAAGCCGAAGCTGAAAAATGGCCAAATGAGGTCGGGATTAAGTAAAACGCGTGACAGGTGATATGGATGTGTGGCGGGGAACTACTTGATATCGTGGAACTATTTTCATACGTGCAATATCCTTAACCCCTTAGCGTATGAATATAGACAATATAATTCACTTCATGCTTGGACATGGGTTGATTAACACCTACATTTCTACCCTTATGTATATATGTATAAATAAACCGGTAGTTATACAACAATATGTCTTTGTCACATTATATAACAATAAAGCATCATTATTTTACATGGCCCTGTGGTGGTGCCGAGAGACTTTTAAGCTGGTGTTGAGACGGCGGGGTTTTGTTAATCTCATGGAAGACAAAATGAACAGTAAAAAAACAAAAAAACAACAACAAGCAGGCATTGTTTGGAAAGTAATGCTTCTAAATGCCTTTTGCTAAAACAGAAAAGAAAACGAGTCAGATCTATTTATTTTTGTTTGTTCCATTGCAATGGTACCAGACAGCGTAGGGGTCTGAGAGAGGTTTGAACTGTAATGAACACGATTCAAGTGTAACGGCCACGTTATAACATAAAAGTGGTGCAAAACTGTTGTGTTTGGGAATTAATTTCTTTCTGTCCTCAGACAAGTATTCTTGTAGTTATTGTTATTTTTTTAAATAAAAAACTAAGAAGTTAGTTTAATACTTGGCATTTTTATTCGTTCTTTGTCTAAACACACACAAGGGAAATATTTGCAACTATCTTGCTACTGAAAATATTTGTAAAAGAGTTTTTTATATATATATAAAAGGGAAAGGTAGTTTGCTTGAAACATTACTGGTAAATAAATATGTAAGAATATAAGAAGGCTATAGCAATGCAGAAAACCGAGTGTTGAAGTGATGTGACATATGAACAAAACAGACAAATAAACAGAGATCTCATAAATGTTAAATCTTCGTATATCTATTTATTTTCCCAAAACCATCACAAATACAAATCAGTAAATATGGACTTACTGTTTGATATCACCGGGATGGTAGATGTCTTAATATTTCGAGAATATCATCTCTTTCTTTCTTTTTCTCAAAACATTAAAGACTTCTACCATCTCGGTTATTTCAAACCATGTCCTTATTTAATGATTTGCAGTTGTGATTGTTTTTTGAAAAAAATAGATATATGAAATGAAAAGAGGTTAAAGTAGTTTGCTTGAAGCATTGTTTGATGTGTATATAAAATAAATTTAGATTTATGGAAAGGCAGACCAATGCAGAGATGTAATGGATAAATTCATACTGAAGCAACTTAAGGTAGAATGGTGGAACCAGCCATGCAGTTTCACTTTATTGAATCAATACATGTGTGTACACACACACACACACACACACACACACACATATATATATATAAGCGAGATAAGTCACAGATTAAAGGTCAAATGAAATATCCTGTTAAATATTACATTGAGGTAATAATTTCAGGGTGATCCTAGCCCAAAAGGTAAAGCTTGCGCGAGCCTTTTCAAGTCTTACACAAAAACACACGTTCACATTTCAAGCTATATTATTTGTCGCATACATACGCGCACACAAACATACGTGCCCACGTCCACACACGTACATATATTCGTGTACATACACTCACATTCACGTGTATATACACGCTCGCTAACGTACACACATGTACTCACACACGCGCACACGTACGCACACAGATGGACGACGTCACTTCCTTTCAATGGAAATCCACACATGCACAAAAGACACTCTGGAAACGAGTATAAAAGAAAGAGCAATAAGTGGCTCCTCCTTTTAGGACCTGCTTTCGAGCTGGTCGGTCTATGGACCAACCGCGCGTACCTCACACCATTTACTACTATGTGGGACAAAAAGCTAACAGACTGTATGTACACCTTTACACTCTTTCTCTCTCTATCTACTACTGGTCCCTGAGAACACCTTCGCGTAGCTGACTGCTAACTGACATCAACCCTCTATCCTTTTCTTTGTCTACACGATGGACTGCCATTTCTCGTTCTATTACATTACTCACTTCTCTTCCCATGTGCGAACAAACGATAGTGACCCGAACTTGAGATGAACACACATTTCCTTTTCTTTCTACAACACCAGTCCGCAACGAATGATGGTTACATCTAAAACATTCATTCTTTCAACAGTAAATGAACGACACGTTTATCTTATCCATCAATTGAGTTTTTGTTTCCTTCAATTCCATTCGTTTCATTATTCTTTTGCAACAGAATTAGGATTTATATGTCCTAGTCTCCTTCAAGCTCAATAGTTAAGAATTTATTGTTTGACACAAAGAATATATAGCAATATATAACATACCTCCCCTTCTATATATTCCTTAAACTCTTAACTCGAATATATGTGTTTATATTTTGATTTTCAGAATTTAACTTTAACCACTAAACTTATATATATATATATATATATATATATATATATATATATATATAAATATATATATATATATATATATATAAAAAACAGTTTTTTGCATTTGTTTCTATAGGGTTGAACTTTCTTAAAACTTATAAATTTATGACAGATTGAATGTAATTTTGAAATCGATTCACGCAAAAATAAAATTTAATTATAACTTAGAAAAACATGCTTTTACTTAGTCTTTCCAATAATCCTAAGTCTGGGTGGCAATATAAAAAATATAACAAAAAAGGTTTATGCCATGTAAGTATAAGATGACATGAAAAATAAATTGATAGCACGCGGGACGATTAAAGCTCAGTTTTGCTCTAAAAGTAATTATTTTACTTATAACATATTTTAATACGTATTTTCAGTAGATCTTCTCTAACAATAACCCCTACAATTGATATCAAAGAAATTTAAAAAAATGGCCAAGATAAAAAAGTGGGGATGCCCTTTTCTCTACCTTGCAACCTCTCTCCCACAGAAGAGACATTGCGAGCCTTTCCTTGTTTTATTGTTATTTCCATGGCAGGTGCTCGTCTGAACTCCAATCTCTGGCCCCCCCTCGCCAATCTTTCACGAAAAACACCCGTCTAGCCGAATCCACTGTGAAAAATTTCCCCCACTCTTTATCTGTGCCTAAATCAAAACGTGGATTCCATGAACAAAGCTTCTTTCTTAGAACTGCACGCCTGTGGAACTCTGTTCCGTCTGCCTGCTTCCCACCTGACTAGAACTTGGATGTGTTCAAGTCCAACGTTAACAAATTCCTAATGAACCGCCCCCTTAAGTAAACACTTCATCAAATCTCCACACTAATGTAATGTACTTGCAATAACCCTTATCCCTGAGTGGCTTCCGGGCCTTGATAAGTGGTGACCACTGTTTAAAAAAAAAAAAAAAAAAATGTTTAAATGTCCTTAAAAATGTTATCTGGTCCAGAAATGATTACCCATTTCAGGTTAAATTTACATGCAAAACTAAAATCTAAAATTAAAAAAAAATAATTGTTTTATTTATTTTTACCACCAAGTTAATCGCCTAAAACAGTAGAATCTCAGTTTTTGTTTCAGGTGGACTAGCATAGGATGTAGGAAAACAATAATACTTAAAATGTTATTGGTGTTCCGACTCGGCATTCCTCTCTGAGGATGTCTCAGATAATACCAAATAAATCTATCCCTACACCCTAAAGAAGAGGCCAAACCTGGGAGTATGAACTGAACATTTTTGTGATCTCAGAATGCTGAGATTCACCCGGCGGCCTAAAATCAGGTACTCCACTTTGATTCTAGACATTAATTCGGAAATCAGCAGAATCTATGCCATTTCTTTCTGAAATGGAATTTTTCTGTAGACTGCAGTATGTTGCTGGTCCGCAGACTTTCTCACTTTGTAAAATGGTTAGTTTATTGTCAACCACCCAAGACGCACCTACCAGGAAATGTTGATGGTGTTGCCCAGGCTCCTTCTCTTTTCGCCACTAGTGTCAATATTCATTTATGAAAAAATAAATTTGACATAAAGTGTGGCACGAGGCCGAAAAAGGGGGGAGGCTTGGGTTAATATGGACCTAACTAACATATTATTAACTTAACTAGACTCTTTCGCCATAATACCAGATTCACTCCATGAAAATCCTAACTAATACCCGAAATGATAATATATATACAGGATGTGGGGAGTTGGGGATAAAAATTCTATATATCAAATAAAATATTTACAATGAAAAATTAGTTGTTAGTAAAAGAACCCCCCAATAATAATTGTGACAGATAAGTAGTTTTGTCAGTCGAAAAAGATGTAGGTCCTGACGAAAACTAATTTTATTAAAACACCACGAAAGTGGGGCTACATCACTGACAAAACAGTCGATCCGTCACCCGAATGGAGTCAGAGGTCAGAGAGCTCCTCCCCTTTTCGCCCCTAGTGTCACAACTTCTCACCGTGAGAGAGAAATAAATACCCAACAATTTTCAATCTAATTACGTCATGGAAATGCTCGATTTTGTGCAAGGGAAATAACTCTGCTTCGCCCAGCGTTTAAATTCGTGTTGTTTTTATTTTTTAGCGACGAACATCCATCTATCCATCCTCGTATACCTGTAATAACTAAAGTGTTGGAAAAGGTACGAATTTTTATAAGCAATTTTTAGAATTAGTTTTTTAATTACAAAATGATGGACTATAAGAGTCTTATCTTCACTAACAATTAGTGAAGCTGTGTTATTTTTACGAAATTTTAAATTAAAATCAAATCTAGCGCCGAAATTAATACGTGCGCGAAACCACGTGGGTTCGTGATTTGGCCGGTATATTATTCGGAAATAACTTAGTTTTCAATTTATTTGCATGAATTGTTTATTTTTTTAATAATTCATGATGTAACTTTAAAGCTATTTAAATTGTAGTCAAGTTTTAATATTAAAAAAAAACAAAAAAACTTTCAAAACTTATATATTTTTTTTTATACAAAAAGTTGATTATACGTCATTACATAATATAATATACTACTACTAAATTAATTTACCAATAAAGAACTTTAATAACTTTTTGCAAATCATATCAGTTTTCAACTTGTCGACAGAAACGGCGAAAAACGGTAAACATCAAATGACTTTTTACTTTCAGTTTTCGTGCAACAGTTTTTGATCTTGACTAAATATTGATTTTTATCTCATTTTGGTCGTTGGAGTAAAAATGAACCCTTTAAATTATATATATATATATATATATATATATATATATATATATATATATATATATATATATTTCTGTTGGTTCAGTAGTTTGGTACTTCTATAGAATTTGAAAAATATTATTAAACATTAGTTTAGTTTTAGGTTTAGTCGGTTTTATTTCATTCAAATTATGGCAACGCAACGGTCGCAACGCACCAATAATTGATGCAACATTTACATTGTAAATATGTGTAGTTAGCCTGCATTATTAAAAAAATATTTGAATTTAACTATTTCTCTCGTCACAAATAATGTTTTTCATATTTGAATTAATTCAATTATTTGTACTTCTGCAGAAGAGGCTGCGTTATCGTCGACATATTCCGGGTAGGTTAGTAAACCGCCGGAAGGTGCCGAATAAAAACTTCGTCTTTCTTTCTTTTTTTTTTTTTTTTTTTTAACCTAAAACGATGGCCACTTCAACGCTACTCAAACAATTAAAATTAGGGATAAAAACATATTTATAGCCGAAAACAGTCATGATATAGTAATTTCGGTAAAACTATACAAACACCGTGACAGCGAATTAACCCTAACCCTAAACCTAACCCTAACCCTAATCCTAACCCTAACCCTAACGCTGTCACGGTGTTTGTATAATAATACCGTAATTTCAATGCAATTTTACGGACCGTGCTGAAATAATAACGTCATTATTTTAAAAGCCATTCTTAACATGGGAAGTTTTTAAAAAAATATTTCTGTACTTTCACTTTCACACTAATTATCAACGGCAAAATTTTACTTTAAGGCCCGTCTCACGTTCGTATAGAAAAAAAACCCATTTTTTTTTTTTCGGTGTGCTAAAAACGAATCTGTTAACCGTTTCCGCTGCACTCTGCAGAGAAAGAGTTTTCATGATATGAAAGACTGGGTATTTATTTGCTCCCCCACCGAGCAAATTAGGCACAAGGCCGATTTTTAATGTGAGGACAAGTAGTTTTCCAGATATGTAATTCTATCTTATCAGTGGTGGCCATTTCTGTACAAGCGCATATCAAAAATGCGCACGCTTATGCGTAGGAAATAGCCACCACTGATAATATAGGATTACATGGCTTAATATCTGGAAAACTACTTGTTTTGCATCTATTTTTAAATTGTCCGCCAAAGATTACTACGCTATGTGAGAAGGCATTTTTGTACGCAAGTGCACATTTAACAGCCTTCGTTTATGCTACTGCGTGCTCACGCATGGAGTCTGTCAAATGGCGGAAAATAGTCCAAGGGTTCAGAGGTTAATACCATGCAAATGGTAAATTTGCGACGGAAATATTTTGTTAAAGCATACTGAAATCTACAAAAAAATATATTTTTTTCCATACGAACGTGATGGGCCTTAAAGGAAAATAATATCATATCTACTCCCACAACCCCCAACTTTTGCGGAGATTTTTCTTTATTAGATAATTTTTGCTAAAAAATGTTTATTTTATTTTCTTTCATTTTTATTTATGTGTTTTTAAAAACTTTATTTTTCTTGATCATCAAATTTTTTACATATTGACCAGACATTTCTTCAAAAATGGTCAAAGCGAATAAAAAACTATACGCACTTGTTTACATCGGTATTCCTTATTACATACTTACGTGTCATGGCAAAATTAGTATAAATTCCAAAAATTACGAAAAATGATCCAGTAGAAGATATGCTAGATGTATTTTTAACAAAAGCTTATCCACAATTATAATCGGTTTAAAAATGGTGGAAATTTAATCAAGGGAGATAAGTCAGTTTGTCATACTGAATTTGTCACACAGCCCTTCCTCATCAAATTTGTAGAGTGAAGAAGGGGGATTGACTGGTCTTTGAATTCATGACGAAGTCGAGAGCATGGATCAAAACTCCTTTCTGTAACAAGAGAAAATAAACATCAGCAAATAATGACGACTCAGGAACAATTAAAAACATTTAAATAATAATGATTTTTATTAACCAGAAAAAGATATTTTTTTTTGTGTACTATATATATGCAAGTCACAGTCCTTGGTGAACTGTCTCCCCGTGTGGGTGAAATTAAAAAGATTGGGGTTGATTAATGGTGCGGTGAGATGTGTATTTTTTGTAAGACAAAAATTCTGGAACATCATTCAAGTGCAAAAACAGTATTGCATGATTGTAAATGTGTTGCTTCTTGTTACTGAAGGAATCCTCCAAGACTGAGGAAATTATTAACGTCAGCATAATTTTACAAAGAAAACTTTACAAATGCGAAATACTAGGGAGAAAAAGTTTGTGAGCATGGAATATCCATTGTTGCTTGCGTAGCTTCCTTAGTAAGGGATAGAGTATTTTGTCCGTTTACAGTTTTTATATAAGACTTTTATCCGTGCCGCTTTTTTGTGTAAGCAGCTTAGGTCCACCTGGTGATAATTTCGAGCAATGGTTATTCAGTCTGGCTGGAGATCATGGAATCGTTGCTGGGACATGCGGAAAGCCTGTCTGGACTGTTTTTATTTTGGCATGTTAAGCCTTTTATCTCCTGTTTTGAGAACGTTCTAACCTGTTTACTGTCCCTGCAGGATATCTCTCCTTCATTGTACAAAAGCATGCATCTATGTGGGGAAGGGGGTAAAGGATTCAAGTCAAACCTCTCATCATACCTATTGCATCCCAACAAGTAGGTGAGTGCTATTAGAATTTGGTAATTAAAAAAAAAAAATTATTCTCATGAGCAGCATATAGGAAAACACTCTTTGTAGCTCATTTTCTTGGAGTGCCTGCCTGTGGAATTCCCTACCTGCTCACTATTTCTGCTGACCATACTAAAGAACATACAGAAATTTAAATGCAATGTGAACAGTTTGCTGTCCAACTTCTTACTCAGGTCCCCATTGTTTTGGGTGAATAAAAGTAAAGACAAAAAAACAACTCCATATCAAACCAACAACTTGTTAAATACTCTGAGAGGCAAGCCAAGGAGACAGATTTTGAGGACACTAATGTATATATACGACACAATCCCATTAACACACCAGTTTCTGCCAAATCACTAAAGTTAAGCAATGATGAGCCTGGCCAGTACCAGGTAGGTGACCATTTTTGAAGGCTAGACGTTGTATGTACCGTGCAGAGTTGTAGAAATTTCAAGGTTGGTATCTGGGGGCACGTTTAACTCACCGGGAAGATGCACCCCCAAATTAAGATGGAAAGCAATGGGGAAACTACTGTCTATGCTTGTCTTTCCGAGATTCCAATGGCTCTACAATTTGGAGAGCTGTGGTCGCCAATGCTGTTAAAAGAGCAGGGCTGCTGATGTTGATGATGATGATAATGTCCAATCTATATAATTCGTAATGTTATTAATAGAACATGAAATTACAAGAACCATTGACATTTTGAAATGATTTTTTAAGATTTAGTGAATAAAAAAAAACAAAAGTTCTTTTAGGTCACCTCTGCATGAATGGTATATATTACATTGGTTTTGTGTGTCAGTAATTATCGCCAGTTTAATAAAACATTAAAACATTTATAGTTTTCTGTACATGCAACTATTATCACGTTTACACATCGGTATCATAAGATTGCTGAAGTTAAGTTCAAGGTTGCAAAGTTGATGTCGGAAGTTTTTGAAGGAGTCAAATTTAAAGAATCAATAATCTGAATATTGAAAGGCAAGAAGATTTGGATATTTTTGAGGTTTGAGAATCAGATAATGATTCTGACTTCTGACTTCTGACTCTGCAATCCTGGTTAAACTGCATTTATTTGGGAACTAGCAGGGGACCTAATATTGCCCAGGATTAAATGAAGATGAACAAATGTTTCTATTTTATTGATCCCTCGACAAAAGGAGGGTGGACCTGTAAATTCACCTTTGTCCGTTCGTCCGTCTACACTTTTATCAATAACTACGCCTTGAAATTTTCTGAAATTTTGCACAAACATTAAACATAATATGAGTAAAAAAGTAACAGAACAGATTTTCAGGAAAAACTCTGTAGAGGTGCCTTTCAGGTTAAAATGGCTAAAATTGACACTTTTGTGTTGATTAAAAAAAAATTGATGCCTTGGATTTTTATAAAACTTTCTAAAAAGTTGTAACTGATTTCTATATAATTTTGTTTGTCTATACTTCACAATAACTCTTGGGTGTGTCCCAGGGGTTCTTTTAGAGCTAATAAAAGCACTCCATTTTTGGGACTATTTTACCATATTTGTCCAAAATTTTCTGTGTATGTCTATTTAGCAGTTTTGCATGGTGCTGAACTCAAATTGAAATATGTTAAGGCCTTGGGGACTTTTGGGACTAAATGGTGGGGGGAGCAAATGATGAACTTAGTCATTTCTTTTTTTGCATGGTGCAGAACTCAAATTTACATATGTTAAGGCCTAAAACTGCAGCACCGTTTGTTCATTTTCACAAGGATTTGACGTCCCCTGTGGACTTTTGGGGCTAAATGGGGGGGGGGATGCTGAACTTAGTCATTTTTTTATGCCTTGTTCACTGTGCACTCATGGGAACCATGCATGCTTCACTTATTATTGAAACAAATCGATTAATTGCCTGCTCAAGTTGGGGACCCACCACGGTGCACTGGGTGGAAGCTTCACATGCATCCCTGCAGTGACTTATTCCACAATACATTGTAGAGAACCTAACATTCATTTTATAAAATTATTTTTATATGTAATGGCTTTTAAGTTACAATGTGGAATACAATGTTTTTCTGGCCTCTGGTTATGGTGTTTGCCTCACGTTACAGTGTTATTTATAATGTTATTTGATTCTATACATGTGTATTATATACTATACTGTATTTTGTTATTAATTTTAATGTTGTATCCCGGGGTTCTACTGTATCATGCTTCAATTCTGTTCTAAACAGAAACATTTATTTTGAATGCACCTTTGTCATATCAAAGAACCCACTCTTGATTTTATATCTCGGCCCTTTCCATTTGTACAGTAATAAAACTTTTCAAATG
Source organism: Euprymna scolopes (assembly GCF_053919585.1). Lineage (NCBI taxonomy): Eukaryota > Metazoa > Mollusca > Cephalopoda > Sepiida > Sepiolidae > Euprymna > Euprymna scolopes. The sequence continues at coordinate 28,628,697 of NC_136484.1, read as the reverse complement.
TTGTACTTGTGATGCTAAGCTATATAATGTATTAACCTGTTTCTTTCATTGGATTTTTTCGATTAGTGATACTTATCAATACTTATCGATACTTATCGATACTTATCGATACTTATCGATGCTTATCAATACTTATCGATAATTATCGATACTTATCGATAATTATCGATACTTATCAATACTTATTGAAAGCATTCTGATACAAAACCTGTCTAAGAACATAGCCAGGCACATAAATTACATTTGTGTGAAATTTTAAAAAGATCGTCTCAACCGTTTAGAAATGCATAAGGAATGAACTCACACACCCACACAAAGTTCGTTTTATATCATAGAAAAGAGATATAGATACTAGGTCTTGTATATAAGATCCTGACCTATTATTCTTGCAAGCTGAGAGTCGGCTTATTTATTCAGTTTTCTTTTTTTTTTTACTCTTGTTCATTCCAAACCAAGGTACATTGCCACTTGGACATAAGGGGGGAGGGCTACTATTTGTAACCATGTTTACGGGGGACTATGTAAGCAGATAAGTGAGATGTTGGTTTACATTACATTTAAACATCTGCATGTTTGTACAGTAAAAGAAGCAGAAAGCAAGGAGGGAATTCCAAAATGTAGGTCTGAAGGAACTAATTAAGTAGAAAGCTTTCCGGCATCTAGGGACCGCTATAGAGAAGGAATGGGATTTTGTTGCTCAACGGGTTTATCAGGTGTGTGGGAGAGGGGGTGTACAAGTGGAAGGAGTCCATCATCCAATGAAAATACTTGTAAAACAGGAAGAGGGATGCAACATTACGAGGATGGGTCAGGGGTTAGAGCTTGGTTCATAGTGCAGTGCCTATTCGATTAGAGATTTTTTTTTTTTACACACGGTGGTCACCACTTATCAAGGGCCGGAAGCCACTCAGGGATAAGGGTTATTGCACGTACAATACGTTAGTGTGGAGATTTATTGAAGTGTTTACTTGAGGTGGCGGTTCATTAGGAATTTGTTTACGTTGAACTTGAAGACATCCAGGTTGTAGTCAGGTGGGAAGCAGGCAGACGGAACAGAGTTCTACAGGCGTGCAGTTCTAAGAAAGAAGCTTCGTTCATGGAATCTACGTTTTGATTTAGGCACAGTCAGATCTAGCAACAATACTCCATGTATGGGTAAATGGTGGCTTTGTAGAAGCATAGGATACTGAAAGGTGTTAGTAATTTTCTAGTATGGTAAAGGGAACCCACCTTCTTTGCAGCAACCTTTGCAATGTCCTCAATGTATTTGTTCCAGTTAATGTTGCTTGTGAATGTTAAGTTGAGGAGTTTAAGCTATAACTAAAACAAACAGCCCTGGAAGTTTTGCTGTGATTTATGCCAACCAGATATACATAAATTTCAGATTTAACATATATGTCTGTGACTAAGGGTGGACTTGTAAACCCTCAGCACTTTTTTGCTGCACGAGCATACTACAAAAATATCTAACACATTAATCTTCATCTTTTGTAAGGTAAAATGTTCAAAGTTGCTGTCATAAATAATTTTCAGTCAATTTCTTTTGAATGCATGTTCAAAATAAATTGTATATTTTATAATGGGAATACTAAGATGAGTGTTAGTGGTTTTGTTAGGATGAATTTTTTAATCTGGCTCAGATTTTTACTGTATATTGGAAACCTTAAAGATACACAGTCGGATATTTTGGGATTGTCGGATAAGAAAAATTTAGCTTGATCTATACTGTGCTATGAATCATATTAAGAAGATTCAATGTATTAACTGTTTAAAATGAATCTTGTCGCAACATTCATTACTGTATATGGCTTGCCAATGATGAGATTTGCGAACATATCTGTGGGATACTTGTGTTATGTTGATTAATCAGACTATTATTCTCATCTTGGGTGTTATCAGCACAATGTTTCGGTTGCTGCAACCTGCGACCTTCTTCGGGTGTTGAAAACATGCTTCTTTTTCTCTACTAAGGAAAAGAGGGTTGGCTCTGCATTACAATTAACAACTTAATGGCGATGCTATCCCTCTGCGTAAACACCACACATTTCACGATAGGAACTGATATATACTGACAGGAAGAAGGCCGAGTTATGGGATCACCACTATTGCCAGTGTTAGCCAACATGTATATGAAGCACTTTGATCAATAAGATTAGCCCCACAAAAACCAACAATGTGGTTACGATATGAGGATGACATTTTCATACTCTGGCCCCACCAGGGGGACGTCCAAGTACTACTGAAACATTTGAACTCAATTCATCCATCAATTCAGTTCACCATGGAAAAGGAACATGACAACAAACTATCCTTCCGAGATGCAGTGATAACCCGCATGACATCCGTATACGGAAAGTCAACCTTTATAGGACAACACCTTAACTTTAACTCACACCACTCATGAGCTGTGAAGATAGGTATAGTCCAATGCCTACAGCATCGGGCGAGGACAATATATAATAACAACACTACATATAAGGAAGAGATAGCCGGTCTAAGAATGACCCTTCATCAAAACAATTACCCAGAGAGCATAGCATCAGTTCCAGAAAATCCAGATCAAACGCCAAGAGACACAACCCAAAAACCCACCATGGTCTGCAAACCTTGTTCGAAGGGCCTTTCTGAAAAAATTTAAATAATATGCAGTCGATACTATATTAGGACAGTGTTTAAGAGCAACTCCAAAAATACCTTATGCATGTAACCCCCCCCCCCTCCCGACTGAAAAACTCATGACAAAAAACTGTGTTCATGTAAATGTGGGAAACTTTACAAAGGTGGAACATGCCGCCCCCCCCTCAAAGTAAGACTAGAGGAACACTGAAAAACTGCCACTTGTGGAGAACTTGAAAAATCAGCCCTAGCTGACCATGTGTGGAAGAAAGGGAGTAACCATTCCCCAATGTGGGATGATGTCAAAATGCTGGATGCAGAAGAAAGATGGCGGATCAGAAAACGTTAAAGAGGCAGCACATATGATAGATGATAATAACATCATTAATCACCCCAATATAGAACTAAACTGCATTTGGACACCCCCAATCACAAAATCACAGAAAAAGAAAACATGACATATGCCTAGCCCAAGGGAGGTAAACTTCACAAAACAAAAAACTTTTTCCCTTGGAGTTGCCCCCCCCCTTGCATTGTGTTTTTTTTTTTTTAAAACAAAAATACACATGGGTATCGATCCTCTGTTTCGTAAAACATTTTTTCACGAATATTAACAATTAGTATAGATATTCCGAAAAATTGAGTCATAGGAAAGCCTTTAAAAAATATCTTAGTAACCCCTGAAGATTGAACTTTCTTTATGATCAACGGACCCATTCTCAAACCCATAGTTTGAATTCTTGTAATGCGGAGCCAACCCTCTTTTCCATAGTAGAGAAAAAGAAGCATGTTTTTAACACCCGAAGAAGGCTGCAGGTTGCAGCAGGATGTTAGATGATATTGCATATGACAATAAGAATTTGTTTCTGATTTGCTCTTCATGTGATTGTGTGGATTTTATTCTTGATCATAATCTTTACGGTTCTCTGCTCATTGAAGCAATGCACCTTTTTTTGTTATCAAGACTCATCTTCCACAATATTCTCTCTGCTGAATCATGCGTTTTCTTCATAATCGTGACATGGAATATGGCAACCTCAATTTCCATCACTACCAATCATCACAGTGTTGTCTCACCAGTCACATGAAACTCATTAGCTCTTATTCTTGAGTGCCCTTTAAGGCTTGATAAGCTGTGATTCCCTAGTAAAATGAATCTATATATAAAAGTGTGTGTGTGTGTGAGGACAATTCTCAACCTATATACTCAACGAATTTTTGATCTACAGACTTGAAATTTTGTATATAGGGTATTCAGATATGTGGAAAACGTTTTAATCAGTTTCCATCCAGAAAAACAGTCTGCTAAAGGATCAAAATTTAAAAATTGGTATGTACGGGGCATCAGATTTTTATCTGTTTGTTAACTGTTTCATGGATATGTGTGCATTAATTGTTCACATGACAGATTTCTCATGTTAAGAATAAATAGGTTTCAGAACACTTTTTAAAATCGTTTCAAGCTGGCCTAATGGTTATTGTACTTGACTTGCTGTCTTTAGATTTTGGTTTTGATCTTCACTCAAGTATGTTTTTTTTACTTACAAGAAATGAACTGTTTAGAAAAAAACATAATACTCGCATGCATATGGCTGAGTTTCTGTATGAATTAAAATATAATATTTATGTGTATTTTATGACCGGGTAATGCCGGGTGGCCTGCTAGTAAAAAAAAAAAAAAAAATTAATAGCACAATTTTTGTTCAAGGTTTACTCCTAGATCCTCTGAGTTTTGTGTATGGCTGCACATGTTTCTATGCAACCTTGTAAAGGACGGTCATTCACTATAAAGGTTGTATTTTGCACGTCACATAGTGCTGGGGGAAACTACCTTAGTAGAAATTAGTGTCCTCAGTGATGCTGATAGGGAAAAGATAACGAAATACCAAGGTCTTATGTACAACATGAAAAGAAACTGAAATCTTACAGACATCTCATCCTTTTTTTTTTTTTTTTTTTTTTTTTTTTACACAGTGATCACCACTTATCAAGGCCCGGAAGCCACTCAGGGATAAGGGTTATTGCAAGTACATTACGTTAGTGTGGAGATTTGATGAAGTGTTTACTTAAGGGGGCGGTTCATTAGGAATTTGTTAACATTGGACTTGAAGACATCCAAGTTGTAGTCCGGAGGGAAGCAGGCAGACGGAACAGTAAAGAACCAACTAGACTTTTGAAAAAAATAAATTTCCAAACTACCTGGCGAATATATCCAATGAAAGAAGTGCATGAAAGATACAAACAATTGCACTTAAAGAAACAGAATCTTAAAAAGATCTCTCTGATGGAATGTATAAAATAGTGGGTGAACATCTGGCATCCAGTAGTATGCCCCATCTCCAGCTAAGAAAATTGAAAAAAAAGGGAGACTAGTTGTGTACGCCATGATTTGGCCATCTCGAAAAGCTACTCCTCTACAAACTCTTGACGCATGAAATATTTTGCCTTTCTCAGTGAAAAACAAGCAAAAACTATGATCAAGATTTTAATCGATGCAATCATATAATGAGCAGATCAGAAGTAAATTCTTATTGTTCTCCCTAATGCCAGTTAACATGCCATGGATGTACTTCAACCAAAATGAGTGACAAAAATTTTTTTTTAAACAGACGAAACAGTATCTTTTAACTCTGATGAGAGCGTATATTGCCTAAACATTTAAGATTAAAATTTCAACAAAAAATGTGCAGATTTCTAACTGTTTTAATTTTCAATGATTCAAATTTTTAATAATCCTCAATTTCAAATTTCTAAACATTTTAGAGTGATTAATTAACAAATTATAATCATTTTAAGGATTTCAGTCAGTCATCTTGGATGACAGTTTAAAGATATTACCTTTCCAGTAGTCAGATTGTTATCACTTTAAGATATATTATTAACCATATCTAATAATATTAAAACTGCAGGAAAATCTCAGATACAATTAATAATTTATTTTAGGAGTAATAAACATCTTAATAAATTTGGTGGCCATCTTGAACGTCATATTTAAAAATTTGGGGACAGGGATTTCAATTTCAGTGGATTGAGGGATTACCTAATCACACCTAACAATTGTATTACATAACCGATGGTATCTTGTACATTTCACTTTGAAAGTATATTACCATCTCTATTTACTTGCCTTCCCATGAGAGCAAAGTTTGACACAAGGTTAGTTTTTGATGTGGGGGAAATTTAGCTCCCCAAAACAGGGCACTCTGGAATGGGACAAAAATCCAAGTTTATTCTTCACTGAATGGGCAGAGATAAAGCATAGTATGGGAACAGGTACTGTACTTTGCTCTTAACCAAGTTCTATTCAACACAGATTAGGATGAATTATTTCAACAACTTTCTTTTCTCATTTTTTTTTTATCGGAATCAGTGAACCACAATGGTACTTGTCCAATTCTATCGTTGCAATGCGCTAACGTCCGGCCGGCAAGAGGTTGTTCTGCAGAAGTTGAGATCATTGGTTCAACCTGGCAAAATTAAGAATCTTCAAACAGAAACATCTTTTTATATTTCTTGTCAAGATGAAGGTAAGTTGTTGCATTTTTATTTTTTTTGCGCAATTGTTCTCTGGAATGCCATAAGCCAATTGCATCCTCTTTGTGTTTTGTTTTTTCTGTATCTTCACTGAATTAAAGCATTTAAAAAAAATATTGCAAATAAATGTGTGATTATTTCCTCTCTTCTTTACGTTCTATCTGTTCTATCTCCTCTAGTAGGGATGCACTGATTAATTAGCATGTCAAACTTCTCTGTTCAGCCTTGAAAGACAATGTATACCCCCTGTAAGGTTGGTTGCGCGTGTGTAATTGTGAGGCAAGGGTTGCACAATCTCCAACCACACCTCTCTTGAATCAGCACTGTTTGAGTCTAGTGGCAAGGAGATCTGCTAGACAATACTGTGGAGAGCACATACAGCACCTGGAATTCCCAAATGGTCACCCATTTTAGTACTGACTAGGTTCAATGTTGCTTAACTTCAGTAATCTAATGGGAACCAGTGTATCAACGTGATTATATCGTAATCAGTAATTGGCTTTATTAGCCACTTTGGCAATTAATTGCTTCTATTGTTGTATGTATGTGTGGGTGTTTCACATATAATGAATTAATATCAGTCTGTGTAGCGCACAGGCAAAGAACATGCCTCTCTCCATTATGTCTTTGTCTCTTCTCATTATTCAAGTTTATCTGTCTCCGAAGGAAACCAAGCAATAATAGATTATGTATTTGATATAACTTTATTCTTGACTTTCCATTGGGAGTTGCAAGATGTAATTTTTGACATTATTCTAAAGTTGCGTTTCTCTCAGCTTCCAGAATGCAGAGACAATATCTTTTGTGTTAACTTGTCCGACTTATTTGACTTCAAACGCTAAACTAAACTCATTACATGTATTACCAATAGTGACAGGACGATTCCAATATTTTTCCTGATTCTGATGCAATTACTGATTCTGTGCTAAATTCCTGATTCCGATACAATTACTGATCCCGATTCTTTATAAATCTCTAATTTTTTTACTATAAGATTATTTATTTTCCCTGATTTTCGTAAAAACACATGTTTAATATGCAGATATTTTTCTAAACGTCAAAATGCACTTGTGGATGATGATCTATCGATTTTAGCTTTATTGGTAATTTTAAAATCAATAAATATTTATTATTTTATCATTATTACCAGCAATGGAAAATTTTACTTTAAACAAAAATCAAATAAAAAAGACAATTAAAAGAATCGTTTTGGCATCGGCAAATAGGCGCAAATTTTTCTGATACAGATTATGATATCCCAAAAAGTTCTGATTTTTCCGATTCCGATTAACCGTTCCAACACTAATTAACCAAGCTTTCTCTTTACATCATTAACTCCACATGACCAAAGACACAAATCGGATGATCTACTTTCGTTACATATTTTGTTTATGTTCTAACACTCTTTTCACCAAGTTAACATTTATTGGAACTATTTTAACATAAATAATTTTATATGTAAAGATTTATTTCGCTTTGATAACATTCTTTCTGACATTTTACAAATATTAATGACGATTGTAATAATAATTGTCCAGCTAACTTGGCGTTGCCCGGGCAATATCTAACAGTACCGATTGCCTCCATTTTGTAATCTTATTCTCATGAAGATTTACATAAGAATAAAATAATTCAATAAGTTTTCCTGGTGTTTGTTAAGATAGTTGACAAATAAATTTTTAAAAATGTTGTTTTAAGCAAAAACAATATTATGTACTTGTTATGCCGAAAATAGTAATATATCGAAAAATTACGAAAATTCATTGAGTAGAAAGTTATTTATATTTAAAAGTAACTTTTATGGAAAATGGGTAAAATTGCATTTTTCTTAGATGTTATAAAGTAGACAGTATGAGTCTATATGCAGAGGACATAACCCAGAACGAATATTTTAAATTACTTGTCCAGGGTGGCAATAGATTTTGTAAAATGACATATTAAAAAAATTAATTTGTCGACTCTATTTTTACAAGCACTGTTTTCCCATAAACAATGGTGATAATTATTTTTTTTCTTTCTGAATTTCTGCAGATTTATCCGAAAAGGACGAACAAAAATTGATATGGATCTTAAGCAAACCTTTTTGCTCCCAGGATTTATCAAAGATAACATTTTTCAAAACCATTCCAGAAAATGCGCTGAGAATTGAAATTGGACCAAGGTAAATTAACTTCACTTTTGAACATTAATTTCTCAACATAGTTTTCAAATAACGTGCTCATTTATTGCAACCTAGCCAAACAAAAATTTTTCTTTCTTTTTTTTTATGCAAGTCAAGTAATCTATAATTTTTCTCCCTTCTTTAATGCTAGTCGTTCAAACTTGAAAGTTTGGAACAATTTTTATCACATGTTTTGGTTTATCTTTATCCTATTTGGTTTAAGACCTGTTTTACATACTGCCATATGTTGGACAGCTTTCAGAAATTGACTTAAAGACTAACTTATCTCTGGTCAGGTCCTTATTTCTCCCTTTTTCTCTCCAATCTATATCAATTTCTTTTTTGTTTTCCTTGGTCAGGTTACTATTTAAACTGTTCAACTTACCTAAGTGCTCTCATCCATTATTTTAACATGACCATATCAACAGTCTCCTGTTCTGCACACATTACCTATACAGAACGATAAAATTGTCACCCTAGAAAAAACGATCTGATTCCATTTCCATTTGATGAAAACTAGTTTTCTTTTTTTGTTACAAACCATCTACTAGCTGGCCAGTTGTGTACAAAATCGAAGAGTGATAGCTTTCTATCATGTCTGAAAGTGACACAATGTTCACCGAGCAAGATTGGAGATGTGTTGCTGTATAACTCATGCTCTCTACCAATTAAAGTTATGACAACAGGACCATTGCCAGCACCTTCAAAATGCAACGCTAGATTGTTACGAATAACGAGGACGTGTCCAGGCTGATGAAACCAAAGTTTCTGGCCACGGTTATGGTATTTGGTGTGGTTTCAAGTGAGGGTCACATCATGCCTCCTCACGTCTTCGAAGTCGGCTTAAAAGTCAACACCAAAGTGTACCTGGATGTGCTGAAGAGTGTGGTGATCCCCTCTGTAATCAGGTGGCTGTTGGCAGACCCTGGGTATGGCAGCAGGACTCGGTGCCGGCCCCCAAGTTCAAAGAAACCTGGGCTTGGCTTCAGAAGGAGTGCTATGACTTTGTATCCTTCTCTCACTGCCCCCCCCCCCTCCTTTGGCTTGAAACCACTAGACTACTTCGTTTGGTCATAAGTCGCGAACATCACCAACATCATTACCTCACACAACACCAAATCTGGCCTGATTGCCGCTATCTGCTGTGTATTCACCAAGCTCCTGCCAGCGCTGGTGGAAAAGGCATACTCTCAGTTCTGGACCCATATCGAGGCAGTGAGGCTGAAGACAGCTACATTGAACAGATGTCAGCTCTACTACATAATTAAGTTACCTGAACTAATTTTTTCAATAAAAGTTTTAAAATAAAGCTGTAGTATTGTTTTCTTTAGGACGGCAACTTTATCGTTCTATCCTGTATTTATCCATATTGATCTTTTATGAGTCACCACATATCAATTCAAGGATAAGCGTTAATGAGATTGTCAGGAGAACGGTTAAAAAATGTGAGGATTGATAACAATGATTTGCGACTAACCAGAAATTAGATTATTTAAGAGTATCTTCCAAGGTCATCAGATCCAAGCCTATCTTTAAGACATGCGTTGCACATCAATTTAAACATTCTCGTAATAATTCTCTCCATGCAACACATATCCTCAATCCTTATTGGCCAGATTTCACTTCATTTCTATACATCGCACTGTACACACATGATTGATAGACTCTTCCCTTTGTCAACAACAGTAACTCTCTGCTGGTTAGTAATGGCAGAAATTCTTTAAATTTACTCAATCCATCCCTAATCACACTAGCATCTGTTCCGATGGTATCACTAAGATAACGAAACTTCTCGACAACCTAAATAAACTCTATTTTTGTAATTTTTGGATATATTACAATTTTCAGCATGACAGTTAAATATGTGATATTTTTTTTGCTTAAAACAACACATTTAAAAATTTGATCTGTGGATATATCTTAACAAGCATCCAATATTCATATGTAATTTTGCCATCTGTTTATCTTGAATACTTAATTCCCTTTGTAATGTATCTGGAAACCTAGTTTGCTCAGCCTCCTCAGTTTTGTAGACTGCTCCTCTTGCTGGCCTCTTTGCTATCAGACTAGCAATCGGAGACCCAATGGATTTTTCGCACTCCTATATATTTTTATTGTCTTCGAAATTAGTGAAATTACCCATTTTTCAATCAAATCGATTGATTGCCTGCTCTAGTTGAGGAACCATTGCGATGCATCTTGAGGAAGCTTCACATGTTTCCTTGCAGTGACTTAGTCCACAATGTAGTCTACATTGCACTGTAGAGAACCTACTGTTGATTTTATAAAATTATTTTTTATATATAATGACTCGAATTAAAGTTTAAAATGCAAAAATCAAGGATCATGCTTCAAGTGTTCTCTAAACAGAAACATTCATTCCAAACACGCCTGTCATATAAAAGAACTTACTTTTGATTTTATATGCCTGGCCTTACTGCTTGTGCAGTGATAATGACTTAAATTTAAGTTTAAAATGAAAAAATCAAGTATCATTGTGCAATTGCACTTGAAACAAAAACATTCATTTTAAACACACCCTTATATTAAAGAACCTGCTCTTGATTTTATATGTTGGGCTTTTCGGTTTGTGTGATGAGAAAACTTCTCAAATGCACTTGGCTGTTTAAGGTGTTAACTTTCGTCAAAGTCGACTGTTCCTTCTCTCATTGGATTATTTTGATTATTAATACTTATCAAAGACATTCCGATACAAAACCTAAGAACACTGCCAGGCACGTCGTACCATTGTCGAAAATTTCATAAAAATCGGCATAGCCATTTTTGAATCCATAAAGAATGAACTGACGTACACACAAACAGAGTTCTTTTTATATATTAGTAGAGATAGATATATATATATATACTTTTTCACTAGAGCAACCGAACGCTCATTTATTTGCGCCTATAAACTCGTGTTTCACATGTTCTTCATTCAATCTCCGTACCTTTTTCTCCTGTGAATAAACTTTCTCTTTACCTCATAAGATTTCTTCAACTTCGAGTCACAAATAACTGGTTGATATTGTGTAGCCATTTTTCATTTTTTTCTCTCACATCACTCGACAGCTTTCTCTTCTTTCCCGTTACGAATAAATATTCTACTTCTGTTTTTGTTGTTCAAGATTCATGCGTAATGATGTAGCTTTTCCTTTTTATTAAAAGCAATATTCGCAAGCAACATGTCTGTTTATATTGTAGCATAATTACACAATTGCAATCGATTTTCTTTGGCGCTTGCATGTTCTCACTTGTGGAGTGATTTATACATTGTGTGATAAGACTACCATTTGCATGATAAAGGCAACTTTCACTTCCAACCAAACCTTTTCATGTAATTTATAAAAAATTCCAGTCGTTAATATGAACATAGCTAACAAGATGAAATCAGTCAATCTCATTTCTATGGTACATATATGCCTATGGACTCACTCTATTGCGATTTTCATAACTCTTTCCAGACCATTCTTTTTATTGATGAAACGGAGTAAGAACACGCTTGCATGTCCCACTTGTGGAATAATATATACGTTGTTTAAGGGTTTTACAAAAAATGTACGACTAAAATTATGCCTGATCATTGTATGATTGACTGCTTCTGCTGTTTGTCATATAGAAACAATGTGTAAAGTTGCTTGAATCAGCAGGAGCCGATTGGACATTTTAGTTGTGCTGAAACTTAGTCGTACACAAAGAGCTTTACTAAAAATGTATGGCTAAATTATGTACGACTATTTGCTTCTGTTACTGATTTGATATTAAGAACACAGCTTGCATAGGAGCATTTTCTTCATATCCAACAAGGCTAGAAGGATTGATATACATGCAGACACCATGACTTCAAAATTGCAATCGCAACATCTCCCTTGTAACAATATAATCAGTTTGATCACCTCCTAATCCTTATTCATTAATTTAAAATATTTTTGGGCATAAATTTCACATGATGAGAATTTATTTTAAACAAATTTTATCATGAAAATATATGCAAATTACATAGGTTTTAACAATAATTGCTGTAATATGTTTATATCCAGAATTCTTCTTGTATTAAAAAAACAAAAATAAAGAAAAATCTATTATTTTTTTTTATTGGAATCTTTTGAGATGAGTAATTTGTATATTTATTTATTTAATAAATAACCACCTGAAGAAGGTCAGAGGAATAGTTTGGCCGAAACGTGGTGAAACAACAACTATGAAGATGAGGATAATAGTTTGCAAATCTATAATATAAAAGGGAAAGTGTGTGTTTGTGCATTTTTTTTGTATGTCCGCCAAAGGCTTTTTTCCGGGTCAGGGGATCACTCTTTCTTAGAACTTTTTATATACTCCCTAGATTATAATATCTCCTATTTACGAAAGGAGGCCGTAAGTATCTTTTATTTCAGTGGATTTTATGTTACAAAATTTGTGCTGTGATTTCATTTTCTCCATTACTACTACTACTATAGCGTGATGTTTGATGTAGAAAACCACACGTTGACGTTTGTTTAACCACCTGCTTTTTTAAATGTTTGATTTCACCCTTCCTCACTTCTCTGCCTTCGTAACGTCGTGGTAAATTGTCAGGCTATTTGCCTCAAGGCTTCGGGTTCGAGCCTACCTCCCTACCAAATTTTTTTTTTTCTTTTACACCCGGGCAACGCCGGGCATCCCCGCTAGTAAATAAATAAAAAGAAAAATCTGTATGATGTACATACCTGTGACAAACCGAAAGCAAGAAAATCATTTTTAAGTTGAAATTATTTAAATTGAGTTGTCTTTCTTTGTGTTTTTTTTTAAAAAGCTTATTTTCAAAGTGGCGGAGAAGACAGCCGCTTTTCTGTTACTAATACAACCTGATTTCTTATTTAAAAATAAGATTACTTGGTCAAATTACCTGATTTTTGGAATATGATATTTTTTATTTTATCATGGGTACGTACATCCTATAGATTTTTCTTTATTTCTGTTTTTTAATATAGGGGAATTCTAGACAAGAACCCTATAATATTATCTTTATCTCTTTTTACAGGTTAAACTTTTCCACAGCTTTCTCGACCAATTCCGTTTCTATTTGTCATGCTATTGGCCTGAAGAATATCGATCGCATAGAATCGGCTCTGATTTATTTATTGACACCTGCTGATGGCGAAAGTTTTACAGAAGACGAAGAGAACAAGATGGTGGCAGCGTTGCATGACCAGATGACTCAGTGTCGTTACATCAAACCTCTGAAAACATTTGATTTGAACACGAAATCAGAATCTGTGTTTGATGTTGATATTCTACACTCTGGTCGTTCTGCTTTGGAAAAAGCAAATACAGAGCTCGGTATGTTACATCTTTTTTTAAATTTTAAATATATTTGTATAACCCTTCTGCTGTGCTCAGTATGAGTTTTAAAGTGTATCCAGTGGTAAGGTATGACATAATCATGCTGAAATACCGATTCTCATTAGATCACCAAAGTTAAGCAACGTTGAGCCTGGTCAATACCAGATGGGTGAACATTTGGGAATACCAGGTGCTGTATGTAGGAGGATGTTGACACCTTCCTGAAAGAGCTGTAAAAACTTAACATCATCATCTCCCATCACCGGGATATAAATGCGACTGAGAACTGTTTGTGAATTTTATACTCCCATGAAACTTCCTTCTTTAGAGGATGCTGGTTCAAGTTAATTAGGGTGAGTGCCACTTTGGTTGGTTGGTTGGTCTTCAAAGGAAGCTCGCATAGCTCACTCAGTGCTAATTCACACTAGGTATTACCGGTTCGTTTTTAATAACGAGGTTTCAATCTAGGAGTTTTGAAGACTGTAGAGTTACTCTTAGTTACTCCCATAGTAACCTTGATCCAAAGTGGAAGTACCTGTTAAGGTTCTATCTATTGAGTGTTTAGGATAAATTTGGCACTTTTTGGAAAAGAAAGGAGAAACATCATATCTTGGCCACTAATTGATGTATTGTTAAAATTCCAAGTTTATCTCTTAGAGGATCTTTTACAGAATACAGTTCCCTCAAAGAAATTGGCCTGAACCTTTACCATGGCCTACAGGTGGGACCTGAATCTTAAGCATGCAGTTTTCAAAGTGTTGTTTGAGAGATGTCTGAGCACCAGTTTGATTCTGACAATCAGTAAATCCTTGGTATTGCAAGTTATATGGCTGGTGTAGTAGTTCATGGGATTGCAACCAGGCAAGTTGAGTGAGTGGGTGTGGCCGGTGGTGGAAGTTTTATGACATCCACTTATGGGTTATCCTGGAGGTGTGACAGAGCTGAGTCCTGCTGTCATAAAAATGGCGCAATGACGGCTGACATGCTATAAAATCCAACAACCAGCCGACCATTAACTTTTATAAAAAACTAGCATTTCAGCCCGGCATTGCCCGGGTGTTTGGAGGTGTGTATTGAGCAAAATAAAAAAAAAAGTGGTAGTAGGAAGGCAGGCTCAGACCCGTACCGCGAAGGAGGAAAAGAACGGGAAAAAACATGACATCTTTGCTGTTGCGACCACCGCCAAACCGGAAGTGACGTAGGTTTAAATTAAGGCTAGACAATCGAAAAGAGGGGATGACTTTCGAAAATATCAGCAAAAAAAGCGGCCCCTCCCTGTTGAAAAGTGCCCAGTTGAAGGTGAAGAAACTAATGTTTTTAGCCAATTTTTTGGTATTTGTCGTCTGAAGAGTCGAGCTTCAAAATGATACTGATCTTGTGAAAATCTGCCGCCTCTGTCGAAAGTTTTAGGCAGACATGCAAATATACATACATTTATATAGTGGTAGCTCAAATTTTCGACCCAAACTAATTAAAAAGCTTGCCCTTTCTCTGAATATCCTTTATGTAAAATTTCAAATGTTTAGACGAGAAATTGTCTGAGTAATTTGGTAGAGACCGCAGAGGTGAAATTGAACCCTATTATGATCCCATAACATTTATTGTTTTAGGCTCAAATCAAGTTATTAAGTCAGATCCATGTCCAAGGAACCTATATCTAAAATTTCAACTGTTTATACCCAAAATTGTTGGAGGAGTTTGGTAGAGTTCTCAAAGGTCAAATTGTTGAACTTTGACCCCTTAATAGCCAAATTTCTGGCCGAAAACGGATTACAAAGATTTTCCCAAATCTCAGTACCCTATATATCAAATTTTGAGTCTGAAAATTGACAGAGACTGAAAATTGACAATTATTGCATAGGGAAATGTACACAGACAGACGGACAGACAGATACGTTCTTTTTATAGATATATAGATATCACAATTTCGAAAAATGTAAATAAAATAAATTTATATTTTTAGCACTTATTTTAAACTTTTGTTAATTATATTTTTATTAGTTTTTTTCCAGTGCTTCTATATTATACGAACAAAAAAATATGGAACTTCAAGTATAATAAATGGTACCTACGTAATTGTCAGGTCTCAAATAGTAACATATCCAAAAATTATGAAAAATGATAAGATAGAAAAATAATTATTAAGGAAAAAAAGAAATTTGTGAAAGGAAGCAAAATCACTATATAACTGTCGCTTGCGTGACACTGCTGTCCGAACTTTCACCTTCCCGTTCCCACTTGACGCGTCTTCTCTCCACTCCAAAACGAACTTCTGCAACTTTAGCTTTTCTCTTCTTCAAATACACCTTCTCTGCTCGCAATCAAACTTCAGAATGCCCTCCTTCCCCAAATCACTCCTCTTTTATTTCCAATCAGGAGCATCTCATTTGCATACCTCGTGGTCACCCTGTAGGCATATAAAGAAACAGGGCAGCCATTTTTGTTTCTTTCTTCTTCATTATGAACACGAGGTAAGCCACACAAAAACGCGGTCGGTCGTTCTTGTTTCTCTTTTTCTTCATTTATACCACACGCCCCCCTGATCTTCGAGATCAATAGGATACTTCGTAATCCTCCATCCAAGCAGGCCGCCTCCTCTCACGTTGAGGCCTCTGGGGGACAACTTCTCGGGGGTTAACGTTTTCAGGTTCACTACAACGCGGGCCTAAGTCAGGTTGAGCAGCATCATTTGCTTCTCGGTGGCCCTCGATTTCTTCTTCTTCACTGCCCTCACTGCATACCGGCAATGTCACACGACGCAGGTCTAAGATATGCCGGGGAACGCCATTCACCATCACTTTGTTCTTCGACTGCAATCCTGTTATGACCCCTCTTTTCCAATGAGTGGTACACTGTGCATTGGGGGGTTTCACCCACACCTCTTCACCTACTTTGATAGTGGCTTCTTCACTCTCAATTCCTGCTGCTTTGTTGCACGGATGCCGCCACTTATATGTGAAAACGGCCCTATGAGGCACAGTTGTCTCATCTTGTTTGGTCTTCAGCGAGATGTTATACCAAAACACCGCCTCTATGGGTGATACGTTGCTTTTTTCCGCAGCGGCTTTAATGGTGCGATGATTCCTCTCCACTATTCCGTTGCCACTTGGCCGATACGCTGCTCTGAAAAATTGCCTTACTCCCCACTTATCGCACACCCCTTTAAAGGCTTCTGATCGGAAAGCGGGGCCATTGTCCATTAAGAGTTCCTCAACCGGCCCTCTCTCCAAAAATATCTCCTCGATGACCCCTCCGATCGCCCATGCAGCTTCTGCCCTGATCTCTCTCCAGATGGCAAACCTTCCCGGTCCACAGTCGACCATCGACAGATACAATTTGTGGCGATAGTGTGTCACATCAATGGCCAATCGCTTCCAGTCCTCCGCAACGTGTAGCTCTCCTGCTTCGTGTCTGGACGGTCCAGGGTCAATTGATTGGCACTCTCGACAGTTCTCCACCACCTCCCTAACCTCCTCCTCGGTGGTCTCCGGGTAAACCTCTCTGGCTAGGAATAACGTTCGTTCTCGACCAAAGTGGTGCATTTCGTGTGACTCTTTGACTTCTTCCCCTGCACAGCATACCGAGGAGACCTCCTTTCCATCCTGCAGCCAGGCCTTCTTCACGCGTGTCATCGAATCCGCCTTGTTTTTTTCCGACGGGACCAACACAACAGATACTCTCAACTGGAATTCCGCTATCAGGTCGGTGAGCGCTCCGAGTCTGCGCTTGATCAGCATTTCCGCAGCACCCCTTGTCTTAACTCTCTTATCGCCAGTTATTGCCGACCGAATCCACGACGCTACCGTTGCCGAATCGGTTTTGACTTCAATTATTTTCAATCCCCATTTCAGGGCCAGATTGATTCCTTTTATAGCGGCATCTAGTTCTGCTACGTTGATATGGGAGAAGTCGTTTTTTCTTAGCCACGCCGCATCCTCCACAGTTACACCTCCTATCTCTAGTACGACGCCCAACGCCAGGTTACTGGCATCGCACCAAACCACACCCGCGTCTTCGCCGCTGACATACCATTTCCCTTTCACTGGGTCCTCATTCCGCACTCTCGCAATGACTTCTTGCAGCATGTTCGTGACCTCCTTCGTCACACGGCCTTCCCAGTCATCAGTGCCTGTTTGTCGTTTAATAAAGCTGCATGCTATCCTGAGCCAGCCAGCGATAGGATAGTGCCCGACCAGCCTCCCGCAGACTGAGAAGAGTTCTCGCCTCGTCAGCTCAGATCCGACTTCGGGTATTGCATTCCCTCGTTCGAAGACAAGGCTGTCTTTTCCATCTCGCCTTAGTTTCAACCCCAGCACCGCTCCTCCATCTAGGGCCTCCGCCGGTTTTGCGGTTAACTCATACTTCTCGACATGGCTTCTTACTTTCTCTGCTGTCACCTCTGCCTCCTCCACCAGGATGTCGTCAATGTACAAGCTAGTGGCCTCCTCCACTGTACAGTCTTTGCTCAGCACTGTCTTCAGTACGGCAGTCATACATTTGGGGGCTGAACTCAGCCCAAAGCCTAACCTCGTCAGACAATACACCCGCCCCTTGTACCGGACCAGTTGGTACTGCCAGAGTTTTTCATCTACATTGATCTGCAGATATGCCGATTTCAGATCGACAATCTTAGTGGCCCGCCCCATTCTTCTCCATTTCCTCATGACATCCTCACATACGTCGATCCCCGTTCCAGTGTGGCAGGCTACGTGTCTGTTCAATTCCCTAAAATCCAGCACGGGCCTAATCTTGTTTTTGGTAGGCTGAACAACCGCCAGTAGTGGCAACACTCCTTTTTCTTCCCCTGTCCACGGTTTCAGAATTCCTTCTTTTATCCACCTCTCCACTTCTTCCTCGAATCCTTTTCTTATTTCTCCTCGCAGGGTGTTTTCGTAGCAGCCCACCTTATTCTGTAGTTCTGGGGGCCCGGAGATCCATTTCCATTCCACCGTCCACCTCACGCCATCAAACTTCGCCAGGAAATCTTTGTCCTCAATGCAGCAAACCTCCGGTTTTGGGGTTCTGACAGTTCTATCACCTTCCACTCCTGCCATCCCCACTGCGCTAAGACGTCCAAACGTCACTTGGCCCCCTCTTAACGTAGCGCCCCCCAGTCGGTTAATTGCACTCATACCTATAATCACGTCGACACCATTGACCAGATGATTCAACACTAGGGCTTGCAGTTCAATGGGCACCCCTTGCACCATTACTTCCACTGTCGTCTCTCCTAGGCATTTCACATCCCTGCCATCCACGGTCCTAATAATCCTGGTTCCGCTCCATGACCTCGCGACATTCCTTGCTAACAGCGTTGTAGTGCAGCCTGTGTCGACAAGGGCTATGGCTCTCTTCCCATTGACTACCACCGGTAACCGAGGCAATGTTCCATCATGCACCATTTCCACACAGAAGGGGTAACCACTGGCGCAATAGCTCCCCTTCACTCGTTTCCCTGGTCCCGTGCAGCAACACAATAGCGGCTAATATGCCCCACTTGTCCACATCGGTAGCACGTGATCCCCGGTCTCGGCTCTTTGCAGTCCTTGATCAGATGAGGACCCTGGCACCGGAAACACTTGATGGCAGGTCTCCCCTCCTGTCGCCTCGCCGGCTGCCTCTCATTCAAGTGAGGCCTCATGCACATATTTCCACTCACAGCTGCAGCCACGATTGGGCTTTTAACATTTTTCACTAGGACTCTGGCGTGGACCAAGAGATCGTCCACTTCCATAGAATGGATCCCCGTGATTCTCTGCATGTTCGCAGAGATTTCCTCTGGGAAGCCGTTCACTAGGTACAGCTTTACCGTCATCTCCAGGCTCCTCCCCACGTAACCAGCCAACCCTGCCAGTCTCCTGATCTCTGCCGCAAAGACGTCAACGGACTCGCCGGTCCACCTCAAACTTGACAGCTTGCCAAGTGCTTCAAATGGGCCCTCCGCGAAGGCCAATTTAAGCCTTTGCTCCACTAAGGCAAGGTCTTCCTTGTCTTCATCTCACATCTGCTGGTAAATCGTGAGGGCTTCCCCCTCTAAGTATAGCGGCAGCAGGGTGACCACATCTTCTATCTTTTGCAGCTTCGCCACCATTTTTAATTTCTCCAGCCACTTAATCAGGTCGCCCTCCCCAGTAAAGGGTCTCAACATCTGAGTGCTCAGTCTCCACTCAGCCATGTTAATTGCTTGATACGCCGAAATAGCTTGTCGCTTGCGTGACACTGCTGTCCGAACTTTCACCTTCCCGTTCCCACTTGACGCGTCTTCTCTCCACTCCAAAACGAACTTCTGCAACTTTAGCTTTTCTCTTCTTCAAATACACCTTCTCTGCTCGCAATCAAACTTCAGAATGCCCTCCTTCCCCAAATCACTCCTCTTTTATTTCCAATCAGGAGCATCTCATTTGCATACCTCGTGGTCACCCTGTAGGCATATAAAGAAACAGGGCAGCCATTTTTGTTTCTTCTTCATTATGAACACGAGGTAAGCCACACAAAAACGCGGTCGGTCGTTCTTGTTTCTCTTTTTCTTCATTTACACCACAATAACATTTACTAAAGAAGAGATAAGTTGACAGGGGAGATAATTAAGTTCCGTTGCTTATGTCGTGATTTCAACTGTCAGACAAAATTTATTCCCCATATAAACTTCACCGTAAAAGATTTACATTAAATAATTAGTTTTCTACTATATCGTTCTCTCTAATTTTTGGATATCTTATTATTTGCAACATGACAAATTACATAGTTACCATTTGTTTCAATTGTTAAATTCAATATTTTTTTTTTTGTATAATATAGAAGCACAGTTTTTTTTTTTTTTTGGTCTCATATTGAGGTTAGACATTTTGTGAATAACTGTTATCATTTTCACTTGTGCCACCGCTATGATTAGGTCATCATCAATTGATTCTTTCCATGTCTTAAGTGAGCTATCATGTAGCTTTGGGCCATCGACATCAATGTGGGACACACTTCAAAGCGTTTCACATTACTGATGATGAGTGATGTGACATGCTTTCTCATAGCGGTCTGCAGAGTGAGATCAACAATTTTTTTCATCCAATGCACTGTACCCAGGATCATGTCATTTTTACGTTATGCCATCAACCACGTCTAAAACTCGATATTTAAGCTGATGTTTGTGTTGAAATTTCCCTGCTATTGCAAAGTTTCTGTATTGGAGTCTTGGCTATCACCTTAACATTCTCATGAATTCTCCTTTCTCAGCTTGCTGATGGTCAAACTGCGGAACATAAATGAAAACAATATTCACTTTACTCTATAACAAGGAAGAGTTTAATAATTCGGTCTCAATATCTGATAATTTCTATGACGTTTTCTATAAGTTGTTTGCGTACTGCGATACCAGTTCCATTACACTATCTTTGCTGCTTCTGTATCAGATCTTGTTGCTATCAAAAACTTAGGTACCATTTCCATTATATTGTATTTCTTGTAAGAAACAAATGTTACAGTGCCTACACATGTCGACAATATTGATGGATTTTTAAATACTGAAGTGTTGTCTCTCTTTGACCCTTGCTTTCAAGTATGTAGGCGGCTTGGAGTTCCTCCCTTTATCTGTTAACTGATGATGTGTAATTCAAATTAAACAACCTAAGTTGTCTCCTTTTTATGGACTGTTTTTATATAAAGGACACGTATGCAGTGTCTCTCTCTTTTTGCGTATAGATGTAAAGAATAAACAGACATGTCTTTTTGCATCTCTCTGTGTGCTGAGAAAATATTAAGTGTTAATTGATTTGTTTCTTTGTTATAATCGATATACCTTCCACAATGAAGTTATTTCAAGAACAAAGGTACATTTTTCTTTATTTACTTAATAATTAATTTAACTAAGGTTATTAATTCACCTAACAAAGGTTATTAATTAAACCTACAGAACTTCTGTTGATTTACCTTCCAAGGTACCTATTTTGACCATTATAAACCTTATTTTTATTCTACCCTTCTAGGAGATTCTTAAGATCCTCTTTTGGTAAGACCTTTTTATATAACGTCGCAGTTACAAATAAACAAAGGAAATAAATAAATAAATAAAAATCTGGGTTGGCATTTTTTTCTTTCTTAACACAAATCGTCTATTACCGTTTTTCTTTCTCCCCATCTTGACACCACCTTAAAGAGCCTCTCCCTACCACATGTCCATCTCTGGCATGTGTTTATTACTCTCTGCTTCACTGCACGCCATCCATAGACAATATTTCTTGTCTTTGACTTTACACGTCCATCTTTTTCAACCACACTTTTTCTAAATCTGACCACATGGTGTCCTTTCTTTCTTTCTCTTGTTGCACCAGCTTGCGCACACTTTTAAATTTTGTTGAAACCCAATACTTTAATATTTTTTTTTTTTTTACAAAGGAGTCACTACTTATCAAGGCCCGGAGGCCACTAGAGGATAAGGATTAATGAGTGTACAGTCGTCAAAGGGAGAATGTTATAGTAATCATTAGTAGTGGAAAATTGGATTACTTAAGGGGATGGTTCATCAAGATTTTGTTCATGGACTTGAAGACAACCATATTGTAGTCAGTTGGAAAGCAGGAAAACGGAACAAAGTTCCACAGGCATGCAGTTCTAAGAAAGAAGCCTTGTTCATGGAATTTATGTTTAAGTTTGGAGTGGTGGTTCAGCTAAACGAGTGTTTTTCCTGAAAGTCAAAACATGAGGTGGGGGACCATAGATTGGAGCTCAGACAAGCATTTGCCATGAAAATAACGATAAAGCAGAGACAGGTTCGCAGCATCTCTTCTATAGGAAGAGGTTGCAGGGAAGAGAAAAGGGCAACCCTCCCACTAGGCTACGGGTTGAACATTTTCTGTTTTACTGATAGCTGAAGAGAAATTGTCTTGTTAATAGTTTTTCAAACAATGTCAGTGAATGCAATAAATGTAATAGGACTTTTTTCTTACTCTTTTTTCATCGCAAGGCATATTGTCACTTGGAAGTAAGGGGTTATTATTTGGGACTGCGTCTAACAGGAAACAGGGGGTTGAGCTGTAAGATTACATTTAAACTTCTGCAGGTTAGTACAGTCAGAGAAGCAGGAAAAATGGAATTTCAAAGTCTATCTATGCAAAAAACTATTAGACTTTACAGCATCTAGAGACCTCAACAGTGAAGTTGTGGGATTTTGCTGCTTGTTAGGTTAGTTAAGAGTACGTAATGTCAAGAGGACATAAGTGCTATGAGTTCATCAGAGCACATTCCCTTAAAGTACTTGTAAAACAAAGACAGAGATGCAACATTGTGGTGATGTGGCAGAGGTTGGATCTTGATCGATAGCAAAGGAACTATTAGATTTGAGACTCTTATTTTGGAACCTGTCTAAGAGAAAGGGGCTAGATTCACCAGACCAGATGTGACAAAAAATACTCCATACATGAGCGAATTGTGGGTTTGTAAAGGTATATTAGGCTGAGAAGAAAGTTCTTGCAAAATTTTTAATTTTGATTTCAAACTAACAACATTGTGTTTAAAACCAGAAGTAAGCTTATTTATTTAAGTTTGAGAGTTATTTCCCTTTGAAGCTATAAAAGTTTCTAAGTGTTTGATTTTCATAAACAAATATGGATGTGTTTTATGCTTCCTTAAATCCAACATGTGGTCACTTTTCGTAACAAGTTAGGATATTCGGTGTATCTTACATAGTATCTGACTAATCTCTTGACCAGGCAATGCCATTTATATACAGCTAATATATATATATATATATTGTAGTATAATAATTCTCCAAGTTCCAAATATCAAGTTTTCTCAGTTGGTTATTTATTGTTTTTTGAAAGGTATCCATTACAATATTCTTTTGTATTGTAACTAACAAGTCTGCAAAATTATATTATTGCTGCATATTTAGTCACGTACTCATCAGAGGTTTACCTTAAAAAAACTTATAAAAACACCATTTTGGACAACTTACATGGTTCATGTAAGTTGTCCAAAATGAACCAAAGAACTGTTTGTTTATATCAATCGTAATGGATTAAATAATCTTTTTCATTAATGAAGTTTTTTTATAATGAAAAAGATCTTTTTTTTATATAAATTTTGTAAATTTAACCAAAAAAATCCAAGCTAAATGAGTGCCTTTTTATTAGGTTCCAGAGCATATATAGTGTAGTATAATAATTCTTCAAGTTCCAAATATCAAGTTTACTCAGTTGGTTATTTATTACTTTTCAAAAGGTATCCATGGCAATATTGTTTCGTATTGCGACTAACAAGTCTGCAAAATTATGTTATTGCTACATATTTAGTCACATACTCTTCAGATGTTTACCTTAAAAAACTTATAAAAACATCATTTTGGATAACTTTTTTATTAGAAAAAGTTTTATTTATGAGAAATGTTTTTAATCCATTATGATTGGAATATACAAACCAAGTACGTTTCAAGTAAGTGATATATATATTAAATTGTCTTGATTATAAACAAACTTAAACAAAAAAACTGTAGTGAAAAATTTAAAAACAATTTATCATTTTTTTCTTTACTTCAGGTCTTGCATTTGATGATTGGGATTTGGACTATTACACACGGCTTTTTAAAGAGAAAGTGTTGCGTAACCCGACAAGTGTTGAATGTTTTGATCTTGCACAGTCCAATAGGTGAGTGTAACGTTTTATTTTGGGTCAGGAATTCTTAATAGTTTTATTAGATTCTTATTAGACCGAGTTCTTGTTTTTATTGCCCTTCAAACAAACCGGATGATATCCTAAATGTTTTATTTGATTTTAAATGTGTGACATAATTTTTGATGAAAAAAAAAAATAGTGTACACTTTTTATTGATTTCCGCTGTCTATTTCTATAAACTATTTTCCATATGAATATTTATTTAATTTTAAACTCAATGAACATTATTTGATAATACAAATATCATTTAAAATATCTTTTGGACAAAAGGTGTTTTCTTATTAGAGAGTTTCTATTTTATTAATCTAACACATAAACTTGCTTTGTTGGATTTTCAAGGTCAGACTAAAATAACTTCTGATATATTGATACTTAATTCAAACTAACCTATTTTTCAGTTTCTTCCTTTCAATATGCTATTGGCAGAAATATATTTTATTTCTCTCCAGTTTTTTTTAATGAAAATACTTATTCTGGCTATGAAAATTTTTAGAGTGGAGACATTTTTCCTTACTCACTGAAACTTATAGGGAATATTTTTCCTTTTTAGTTCCTCAAAAATTTTTTACTATGGAAATCACTCCAGACAAAATGTGAAGCCACTTGATGTAAGAAGCTAACAAGAACCAAAGATGTTTATTTCAAAGACAGGAAATGCCTATTTACCTTAGTCTTGAAAAGACCAAGACTCTATGTAGGAGAACAGTGAGCAGGAAGAGAGTTCCACAACCTTGCAGTTTTTGGAAAGAAGCTACTGGACTAGAAAGCTGTATTAGAATGAGATATCAAAACTGTGAATTGATGGAGACCACAAGACTGACGAGTTAAACAAGCTGGAACAAAGATGCCAGAGAATTAATCAGACAATTTTGGAGAACACATGCTATAATAGTATTTATAAAAAAAAAAAGACAGAGACAAGCATCACCATGTCTGAGAATGAGGTTTCGGAGAAGAAAAAAAGATGAAGCAATCCAAATTACAGATACGTTTCTACACCTTATCAAGAACCCTCAAACGAAACAGATATTCACCAGCCCAAATATGACAACGATACTCCATGCATGGTCTGATTGTAGATTTGTAGATATAGAGAATAACCTCAGGTGTAAGAAAGCGTTTGGAACAATAGAACTGATTGAGAAGCAAAAATAGTAATTGATTTAATGTGTGGACTCCAAGAAATATTTGATGAGAAAGAAAGGCCAAGAAGTTTTAGTCTATTTTTTATCGAGAGGAGAATCATCTGTGAGAATCTCAAGAAAAAAAGGAACATGCCTACGCTTAAAAGACAGAAGCTGAGCCTTAACCAGAATTAAACAGAACAAGCCATTTCTTACCCCAATACATAACTGAACCCAGGTCATCTTCTAGATGAGCTGCATAAATAAGTTTAATAAATTAACTTATATTTATGCATACTTGCATATGCACACATTACTATTTATTAAAATCACCAAAATTAATTTTGGTGATTTTAATAAATAGTAATTACTGAGTTGTTTATTAAAATCACCAAAATTAATTTTGGTGATTTTAATAAATAGTAATTACTGAGTTGTTTATTAAAATCACCAGAATTAATTTTGATGATTTTAATAAATTGTAATTACTGAGTTGTTTATTAAAATCACCAGAATTAATTTTGGTGATTTTAATAAATAGTAATTACTGAGTTTATTAAAATCACCAGAATTAATTTTGGTGATTTTAATAAACAACTTAGTAATTTTCCTCTTTTACTCTCGGATACAGTTTGTCGTTAATTTAATAAAACTGCATGTACTTTTTGTTTTTCAATTGTTAATTCTTTTGAAATGTTTTAATATTTAATTAGCATTATTTAAAATTTGGTGCTTGTCCAGCATTCATCCGATATTAAAAAGCAAAAAAATAAAGGAAAATCTGTATAATGTATGTACCCATGACAGTAAGAAAATATTGTATACCAAAAATTGCTTAAATTGATTGAGTAGTTTTATTTTTAAATAAGAAAATCAGATTCTGTGACTAAATGTAGTGACAATATCATTATGCCATCTTGAAAACAGGCTGAAAACAAGGGAGATAATTCCAGGTAATTCAAAATTGTGAGATTTTAAAAAGTCATTCTTAGCATGGAGACATTGGAAAACTCAAATTTGCTTAAAAATGATTTTCTTTTTTATAAAAATAAAATAACTTGATCAAGTTACATGATTTTTGGAATGTAGTATTTTCTTTCTGTCATAGGTATGTACGTCATACAGATTTTTCTTTACTCTTGTTTTTTTATATGGGGTAATTCTGAACAAGCACCTAAAATTTTTTAAAACATGTCATTTAAAAAGATCTTTTCCTGGTAACCCTTTATGACCTGAATTATGATATGACATAATCACGTTTGACACACTGTGATTATGCCGTATCATAATTCAGGTCATAAAGGGTTACCAGGAAAAGATCTTTTTAAATGACATGTTTTAAAAAATTTTAGGTGCTTGTTCAGAATTACCCCATATAAAAAAACAAGAGTAAAGAAAAATCTGTATGACGTACATACCTATGACAGAAAGAAAATACTACATTCCAAAAATCATGTAACTTGATCAAGTTGTTTTTTTTTTATAAAAAAAAACATTTTTAAGCAAATCAGGTGCTGTATGTATTCTCCGCTTATCTCGGCATTGTTTCCAGTCGTCCTGGTCTTCTCCTTGCCACTGGACTCAAGCAGTGCTGATTCAGGAGAGCTGTGGTTGGAGATTGCGCAACCCTTGCCTCACAATTACATGCACAGATGCCTCTATAGGGGATATCCTTTGTCTTTCAAGCTTGAACGGAGACATTGATGATGTAGATAATTAAAAAAATATTTACTGCTATTTTTAGTTAATTTAAAGAGTAATGATGCTATGATTGTCTTCAAACTGGCAAAATGAAGTTCAATAGTTAAACTATCACTGAGAATTTTTGCATTTCATAAACTTATCTTGATTATTATCTGTAGTGCTTGAAAAAAGTGCGTTAATGACAACAAACAAAATCCTCCACTCTCTGAGACAGATGGCAGCATACTGAATGTAAGCAATGAACAGTTACAATCTGGGGGTACCTGGCATTTACCCAGATACTGAACTAATGCGTACAAGGCATGTTTGAATCAATTCCCACTTTATTTATGCCGTTATAATCATTTATTTATGATTAAACGAATTAGTGAACCAGGTCATAAAGGATTAAAGAGTTCCTCTACAACTAATAATAAATCTTTAAAATAAATGTAAATGTGTGAATTGAATAAAGTTGTTTTTTTTTCTGTTTTCTTTTTCTGCAGTGAGCACAGCCGTCATTGGTTCTTCAAAGGTAAAATGTTTGTTGATGGCGAGGAACAAAAAGAATCTTTGTTTCAAATGATTATGGACACACAGAATCATAGCAACAACAACAATGTTATCAAATTCAACGACAACAGCAGGTATGCTTAAAATTATGTACTACTAATATCAGACCTGATGGAATGGTTAATTTTAGGTATAGACCGCTTCCAGCAAAAACATAACAGAATGTCTTGCTACCATTGCGCACAGAAATCACTTTTTCCATAGCTTCGAATGTAATGCATATACTGAGAATAAAGCCGCCTTCAGGACTTCCAGCAACCACTGTAAAAGAGTAATAAAGAACATGAGAGAGTTGTATGCTCAGTCCGTCAAGTCCAAAGTAGTTGAGTAGTGGCTTGGTTCCTTCCAATCAGTTTTAACAAATAGCAAACAGGATCCTGAACAGAAGTGTGTGCTCTATCCCAACCATCATCAATGGACCTGAGGTAATCTCATCAGCATCGGACAAAGCCAGACACTTTGCCAAGAACTTTGCAGCTAATTCTACCCTATGTGATCAAGGCCACCAACCTCTCATATTTCCTCCTGGGTTTGAAAATATGCTATGCAACATACAAATATCAGTGCGTGATGTTGCTAAGCTAATCAAAAATCTTGGTTCCAGTAAAGCAACTGTCCCTGATGGCATTCCAATTATAGTGCTGAAAAAACTTCAACCAGAACTAGCTCCCATACTTACAAAGCTTTTTAAGCCTTGTCTTAAGGAGAAATGCTTCTCAACACCATGGAAAAGTATGCCATGTATTTAAGAATTCAGGCAATCGGTCATCTCCCTCTCTGTACAGACAAATAAGTCTGCTGTGTATCATGAGTAAGTTGCTGGAATTTATGTTAAATAGAGAAATAGTCAACCATTTCAGCAAAAATAACCTCCTCAGTGACATGCAATATGGTTTCCATTCTGCTTGATTTACAGCAAATGTGCTTACATTTATCTCTTATAGGATTAGTGAATCTCTTGACGGAAGCTTCCTTTTTAGGGCAATTGCTCTTGACATATCAAAGGCCTTTGATAAGGTATGGCATAAAGGTATACTCCACAACATTTCCAGCTACAGTATAGCTGGAAATGTCGTCTCAATTATTAAATCATTTCTTTCTGATAGGTTCATAAGAGTAGTAGCTGATGAGCAGAAATCAAAAGCTCACACTATTAATGCTGAAGTCCCTCAGGGGTCCATCATAGATCCAACTCTCTTTCTGATCTACGTCAATGATCTCCCAAATCACATCCTAAGATCATTTGTAGATATTTATGCTGACGACACTACCATCTATATATATATATATATATAGATATATATAGATATATATAGATATATATAGATCCCTGTTTTGACAAGCTTCTGGGTCTGACCTTTACTCCTGATCTGAAATGGAATACGTATATCAAATCCATTGCCAAGGTCGCTGGAAAAATGGTGGGATCCTTTTATCGCTCCAGTAGATATCCCACTGTTGATGCAATTCTCTACCTGTATGAGCCCAGTATGCCGCATCTGGGTATGAGCTGCTAGAAGCAACTTATCCTGCTTTGACAGAGTTCAAAATAGACATTGTAGTCTAGTGGGGGATGCCATCTTCTCTTCCCTGTAACTTCTTTCCCACAGAAGAGATGTTTCTTTATCGTTATTTTCATGGCAAGTGTCCATCAGAGCTTCAATCTATGGTCCCCCCTTGCCAAACTTTCATGAAAAACACTCACCTAGCTAAACCACTATAAAAAATTTCCTCCACTCTTTATCTGTGCCTAAACCTAAACAGATTCCATGAACAAAGCTTCTTTCTTAGAACTGCATGCCTGTGGAACTCTGTTCTGTTTCCTTGCTTTCCAGCTGACTGCAATATGGTCGTTTTCAAGTCCAATGTAAACAAGTTCTTGATGCACCATCCCCTTAAGTAATCCAATTTACCAAATTTTCACTATTAACAATTACTATGATATTGCTCTATTGACTGCTGTACACTCATTAACCCTTATCCTTGAGTGGCCTCCTGGCCTGATAAGTGGTGATTCCTTTGTAAAGAAAAAAAAAACAAAACAACTACTAAAACTATAACAATACTCATATCCTGCTTGTCACCATGCATGCTTTTCATCTATGAATATTTTATGAGGAGGAAGAAAAGCAAATTTTTGCTTATTTATTTATTTAAAAAAAAATTTTTTTTCTTTTTTTTTTCTAAATTCACCCCAAGCAAGACACACTGCCACTGAGATGTAAGGAGCTATTGTGGTCTTATTTATATGGGCATCCTAAGTGGGGAGTTGTGCAGCAAGATCTTTGTTCGCATTACATTTAAATTTCTGCATTTTCGTGCACTCTGGTAACAGGGAAGGAATTCCAAAGGAAAGCGGTTTTTAGAAAAGAAACTATTAGAGTAGAAAGCCTTTCGGTTTCTGCATAAGCACCACAATGAAGTAGTATGATTTTGCTGTTTGTCTGGTTTGTTGCCCGCATTTATGTTAAGAAGATAGAAGTGTAGCAAGTTTATTGGAGCGCATTCCATTGAAGTATTTATAAAACAAGTTCAGGAATGCAAAATTGTGATGGGACAGCATCTGGGCTTGGTAGATAATATGGGACCTATTAGGTCAGAGACTTTTTAGTTTCTTTTTTTTTGCTGTCCAAGAGCGAGAGACTAGTGTTGTGTGCACATGCCCAGATATGGCAACAAAACTCCATGTATTGGTGAATGGTGACTTAAGATACTGACACATATGAGAAGTTTTCTAGCCTCATAGACATAGCACATTTTCTTTGCAGCAGGTTTGGCAGTATCTTCGATGTATTTATTTCAATTCATGTTACCTGTGAATGTCAGGCCAAGGAGTTTGAATGCTGGTCTCTCGAGAAGGGTGTTATCTATAAATATAAAAGCGAAAAGGTGTGTTGTATGTATGTATGTACGTTCGCTTTTTGTGTATGTCTGCAAAAGGCTTTTTTCGTCGGCCTTCTCGCTCGGCTCGCTCCATCCTAAAACTTTTTATATCATGTCTAAATCATAATATCTACATGTGTATTTAATTTGCCCGACTTTTACCAGCTATTTTTCCATCGCCACGTCTTCGAAAAGTCAATGATGGGGCGGGGAAAACAGTAACTGGCTTGCAGCGCAAAACTAGGTCAAACATCATGCCACTTAACTTCCTCACACCTGTATATTTCACTTTATAAACCATAACTTAAAAAGCTTATAAATTCCTCTCCCCTCATGGCCGAGATGGTTAGGTGCTTGGCTTTTTTTCCCTTTCATTTCCACCTTCGCGTCAAGGCTTCGGGGTTCAATCCTACCTTCCTACTAAAACTTTTTTTTTCTTTTACACCTCCAAACACCCGCCCACCATTTTTTTTTTTAGTACACATAACTCCAAACACCTGGGCAACACGGGTACCCCCTGCTAGTCTAATATATAAAAGGCAAAGTGTATGTGTGTTTGTATGTTTTGCAAAAACTTCCAACAGACCAGTTGAAACCTGAAAAACTTGATATTGTTTCAAAGATCGATGTCGCAGACGACAAATATTGAAAAATTAGCCAATTAGATTAGTTCCTTCACTGTCAACTGAGCTGTTTTTTACAAGGAGGGTCACTTTTTTCGTCAACATTATTGCAAGTCATTCAAGCCTCGCATGAACGACGTTGCATAAAATAGATTATTTCAAACGCCCATGACATTGCAATTGTAGGCGCATCGATAAGACTATTTGTTTTTTCCACCTTGCGCATTACGGATATGATCCTGCATCCTACTCCCAATTTTTTTTTGCACTCATATCGGTATTCGCTGCTATTTTGAGCTGCTTTAATTCATATTTGTTTTTTTGCTCAACCAATGCTGAGCTTCCAGGCTAGTTATCTATAAGAAGTTGTCAAATGAGCTATGTTTTGGTAACATTAAATGTAATCATCAATTCTTTTCCCTATTCCACTACAGCACTGAATAAAGTTAGTCCCAGAAATTGGCAAAGCAGTTTACAAAAATAAAAAAATGTGGTACTTGTACAGTTTAATCAAGACATTAAAAAAATGAAAATATCGAAAAAAAAAAAAAAGGTTATATTGTACGTATCTGTTTTGAACTGAAGATCTCCCCGCAAAAAAAATTCACTTAATTTGATAGAGTATTTTTTTTTTTTTTACAGCAGAAAAACATGTTTTTATGAGAGTGCATTGAAGGCAGACATATTGGACTTTTTGTAAATTTTTGTTTGAATTTTAGAAACGTCACGGGGAGATAACTCCATGTAAAGCGCCGACACTCCCTCCCCATCTCTAATACTAGCTTTTCTTCCTAAAAATTGAACCTTTTGCTCGGTATCATAATAAATTGTTTTTTCTCTGTAAAAAAAACTACTTGATGAAATTAAGTGAAATTTTTTTTCGGAGAACTTCATTCCATAACGGATATGTACAATTTAAACTTTTTTTTTTCACTATTTTCATTTTTTAATGTCTTGATTGAACTGTACAAGTACCAAAAATCCACTAATGAATAAACTGAAAAATAAATTAGCAATAATAAATATTAGGAAATTAAATAAACAAAAATGAGTAAATGAATACAATACCAGAACAATGATAATCGGTTAATCACTCGAAAAAAGAAACAAGTAACAAACTAAAAATGAAACGATGTTAAGTAACAAAATAATTAAACTTGTTAATTAATGTACACAAAACAATAAATCTGTCTATAGATCTTTCTGGAAGGAAGTAAAAATCACATAAGAAATTTTTGGGGAGGTTACATAATAAAACCTTTATTTTGACAGAACTGCAACAGAGCGTAAAGCGTATTTGAATTTTGTAATGTTTGTAAACATTAGAGCAGTGTACAGATGTTGCAATAGTATCGCTTGGCAATATAAACAACTTTGCCGTGATAAATGATGAATATTTATTAAATAAAGCATTTGTTATATAATGGCGTTAGCAGTTGGAAAGGTCATCTTGTAAGGAATCAAACTAAGATTTGTCATGGCTATGGTTACATCATTCAATCTAGGTTGGTTGGGCCGGCTCTTCCAACAAGTTCACCACATCCCGAATACTGGCAGATCAAGCACAATGAGCCAAGGTGCACTCGGAGAGCAGGGAAGGAATTCCAAAGGAAAGTGATTTGAGGAAAGAAACTATTAGAGTAGAAAGCCTTTTGGGGCTCTATAGAACCTTGTCTATTATAAATGTAAGCCATTTGCTGTTCCTGCGATGGTCTCTGTAAAGGTGAGGGCCCAAAATCAATTCAACATCTTGCTTTAGGTTTTGAATTGACTGGGACTTTCTTTCTAGCTTAGTGGTGGTGCTGGGTTAATGACTTAACAGATGGAGTCTCCTGGGTGTCAACGAAGGGTGTGGCTGAATCAATGAAGGCATCTAGCAAGGAGAGATTTTTGAAAGGAATGGATTTTGCAGCAAGTGCAGATTGTACGGTCAGAGATAAATTGTTGCTAGCAGACACAGAGGATGCAGCATAGGCAGTGATTGTCGAATACCTCCAGTTCACATAGGTCATTTGCCAACATAGGCCAAGTCTCACGGCCATAAAAGAGACTGGTTTGAATGAGAGCCTGGTAGATCCTGACTTCGGTGTTCAATCTTATTTCTTTTAAAGAACAAAGTTGTGATCCTTCCCTTGGCCTGTTGTAGTGATGTGCGAGCCAATTGACCTCTTCAAGGGTTCTGTATCTGATTGTTTTTCATTTGGAAGGAGAAATTGAATTTCTATTAAAAAGCAATGTTATCTACTTAATTTTTATATCAATTTCAACTAAAAGAAATGTTATTTACTTAATTGTTATGTCACAGTTAGTAACATATTATCACATTATTACTTTCAAGACATGTACTTTCAAGATCCATTGATCTGCTATTATTTTTTAGATATAACTTAAACAAGGGAAATAACTCATAGTTTGAAATGTTATAACACAGAATTTATTAAAATAAAAAACATGGAATAAATAACAAAATGAACATATATACATGTTTTGTGAAGTGACTGTTGGATTTTTTAATGTAAAAATAACTTTGAATAAACATGAAATAAATAAAGTGAAAATAACATATATACATATTTTTTTATGTAACTGTTGAATTCAAATTGTTTCGCTTTCTTTTTTTTTAAATTTATAACTGGGTAACGTTCTTTAATTAAATTGAAGATACTTTCAAATGGGCTGTTGCAGAATTGTTTTCAACACATCAACTCAGCTAGATGACATAAGACAAGAATTGGAATAAGACGAACTGCAGTTACCTCCCCTGCTATTATACAAACTTTAAGTAAAACTTGCAATTATTTCAAAAACTTTTTATTAATAATTAAATTTTTTTTCATAATTTTTGGATATTTTACAAATTTCGACATGACAATTAAGTAGATACCATTGGTTTTAATTGGAATTCAATATTTCGATTTTTGTTCTCATTCCAAACAAGAGTAAAATATGCAAATTTATTACAGTTGTAAAAAAAAGCATAATTGAAAATATTAGAATCGTCCCATTACTAGTATTCGTGCAGATATTGTCAGAATGCTGTTAATATTTCATCTTGTTATTTGTTTTATTTTCTTTCCTAGTGCTTTAGAAGGTTATACAGTGGATGTGTTGGCACCTGAAAATCCTTGCTCAGCTAGTCCGTTGAAGATCAAGCCAGAAAGTAAACGTCATATCATTTTTACGGCTGAAACTCACAATTTTCCTACAGGTAACTACAATATGAACCATACATTTTATTGGTCAATAGAATTGTATACGTTTTATTTTTCTGTTCAGATGCAACTCCAGATATTTTATTTGATTTTGTTTTTCTCTTGGGAGTGTGGTTATGGTCTGACATCTCCGTTTAACATCACAATGATTTCCTTTCATTTGTGTGTTCTGTATTTGATCAAAATAATATGCATATGTTTGTAATTTGCTCCTGGAGATGACTAACGCTAGTTGAAAGCTTCAGAAATACAGGAAAAATTGATACTTCTTTGATATTAAATAAAAAAATCAAAATATTGAATTTCAAATAAAACCAAAGCTTTTTACTTATTTGTTGAAATTAGTAGAAAAAAATGATAAAGTAGTAGATAATTATTGATGAAAATAGTTTTAAAAAAAATTGCAAGTTATACTTAAACTAGCAAGGTGCCCGGCATTGTCTGATCGTAAAATACGCTTAAATATGATATTTTAATTTAATGTAGATTTTGTATTTATTATTAAAAAACTAATTCTTTATCGATGATTATATTGTACCTAATATATAGTAGTGATTTTAAAAATAACATGCAATATATATATCTTGGGTGCCATCAGCTAGAATTGGAACTAAAACATACATCTCTCGAACTTCATTCTTTAGCCTCTGAGCCACGTCCATACGTATATAAATTGTTAAAAAATAACAACGTTTGACCTATGAATGTAGTTTGTGTATGTTAATATGTTTAGTCAACTACTCCTGCCAAGGTCAACAGTTTTGTTATCAATTTTGATATTTTAGCAAGAATTTTTGCCAGCAAAAGTGTCCTACATATCCAAATACTGTATACATCAAATTTCTACTCTGTAGACCAAATATTCAGAGAGGAGTTTGGTAGAGACTTTTTCATCTTAAATTCTACGCAATTATGTAAAAATAGTTACTATGCACAAATAGAATTCAGCGTAATAGTGAAATAAAACTAATCAAATAAGAAACCATAAAAAATAAATAATTAACGCTCGTTTTTCAAAAGCATATCAAAATTAGTTAACCTTCATGTAGTCCCTGGTGTAACCAGATCAGGCTGTCGGAAGATGACACAAATGCACCTACATTAACACCTTTGGCTTTTGTTTTTCTTTTTAATTATTTGCACAACTAAATCATGTTCTGCAAAGCCTAAAACAAAAACAACAGCCTCCCCCTACCTCTTTTTTCTACACCCCCACTTCCCTACTGGCTTTCTAACTTAAAACATACCAACCAATAATACTATAACCCTTTCCCTTTGCAAAACTCATTCATGTTCTGCAGGGCCGAGAATGAAAACAAAATCGAGTACAAGAACACCGAACCAAGCTTTATGACTAATGAAGGAAGTAAATAAAAACAACCAAATTAAAATCCATGAATAGAATAGTCAAAGAAATAAACAACTTGATGTATAAAGTCTTTTTCTATTCTCTCTCAATTGACCAGATGTTAATAGGCTCCATCGATGAGTCATCAAAATATGCCGACTGCCCCCCCCCCCTCCCTGCAGAGGATAAAAGTCTCTCAATGTGGTTACCTGTTGGCTGTAGGTAGCGACCTGTAATGTCTTTGGAGGAATCCTGGTGGTTGAGCAGTCCATGACCTGGGGGGGGAAAAAAAGTTGTGACCTTGCAACACATCACTTCGGCCCTTACCTCAACTAGACAGGAAGTCAGAGAGGCC
Source organism: Euprymna scolopes (assembly GCF_053919585.1). Taxonomy (NCBI): domain Eukaryota; kingdom Metazoa; phylum Mollusca; class Cephalopoda; order Sepiida; family Sepiolidae; genus Euprymna; species Euprymna scolopes. Next base: position 28,592,607 of record NC_136484.1, on the reverse strand, counting down.
TGATCCGATCAATCGGTTAGTCATGCCAAGCCCTAACACTTACACTGGCAAATGTCGATTACAACATCCCCCCCCCCAAAAAAAAATGAAGTCTAAAGATAATACGATATCTTATTACTTTTTACAGGTAAACTAATTAAGTGCTAAAAGGCGGTGGCAAGGGTCAATCAATTGCTGAAATAAAACCACATAACTGCTCCTTACTCAATGTTACTATTAAAGTGGGAAAATGAAACTAAAGGAGGAATCAGGAAATGATGGCATAAACTCAGTCGATTGAGTATATCTTTTTTGTATCCTTGGGATGAAAGGGCGAATGGGTTGCCCTCTAACATCTCCCACATTTGGGCTCTGAGGAGGGAGGGGAGCAAAAAAGATGAAATGATCAAATATATATGGAAATTAGAAAACCATTAAAAAAACCCAGAAAATTAATCAATAACGCTAAAAATAAAAGAACCCATTCCGATGTATCTGATTCAGACAGTGAGCTAGAATCCATCTGAGTGGAAAACAACTCTCCAGAATTTATAGAAAAGGAAAATTTCCCAAGATTCCAATAATAGAAATCCTAGAAAAAAAAAAAAAAAGTTAGTGAACTATCACTATTCCTAATAGAAAAAGAATGTATTTTAATGGGTTTTAATTTTTAATGTTTTGTAATTAAATTATTTTTTTTAAATATGAGTTTTTATATTTTGTTTTATTTTAGGCTATTGCATTATTTAATTAGTATTGAATTAATAATAATAAAAAAAATATATATATAAGATGTGGAGCTTTCGTCTTCCTCAATAAACTGTTGCAAAAATATGGAGGTCTTGAATTGCATTAGACAGCTTTAAAACTATTGTCTTCTAAAGTAAAGGATCTCTGGCCAGATCTTTATCCTTCTGTCCCTATATTTCTTTGTCTTCATCTGTGAAATAATCATGCTTAACTCAAGAACTCTTATCCATTTTTTTTTCAATGTGACTTTACCATCAATGCGGTAGCCCTTGATATATCTAAGGCTTTTGACAGGGTATTGCACGATGGTCTTCTAAGGAAAATTAGATCATATGGAATCACTGGAAGAATTCATAATGTAATTAAATCCTTCTTAAGTAAGAGAAAAATCCAAGTTGTCCTCGACAGTCATACATCTAAACAATATGACATAAATGCGGGAGTACCTCAGGGGTCTATCCTTGGACCTCTATTATTCCTGATATTCATAAATGACCTCCCTGATAAAATTGTTTCGGAGATGGGTATATTTGCCGATGACACCACTCTCTATAACAGATATGAGGGGAAAACAAATGAACACATATCCAAGGAAATGGCAGAAACACTAGAGGATGACCTCCAATCTGTAGTGGAATGGGGGACAAAAATGGATGGCCACATTCAATGCTGCTAAGACTAAGCTTGTTTCCTTCAATAACTACAAGAAACCTTCTCTACCACCAATAGCAATGGCCAAGAACACATTGCCTGAAAGTACTTCTTTTAAACTCCTCGGCCTAACGTTTACAGGGAATATGAACTGGAATAGATACATTGAGAGCATTTACAAGGCTGCTGCAAGGAAGGTTGGCTCCCTCTACTGTGCTAGAAAACTACTTACACCTGACAGTATCCTGTACCTCTATAAGGCAACCATTCGCTCATGTATGGACTACTGTTGTCACATCTGGGCTGGTGCATCTGCTGCTTGTCTCTCGCTCCTGGACAGGGTTCAAAAGAGAGTCGCCAACCTGATATATCCTGAACTGTCATCTAGGCTTCAGCCTCTGTCCCATCGACGAGATGTTGCATCCCTCTGCCTGTTCTACAAATACTTTAATGGTGAATGCTCTGATGAACTGCAAACACTTGTACCTCCCCGACGTAACTACTCCCGACAAACCCGACAAGCTACTAAGTCTCATCCCTTTACAGTAGAGATCCCTAGGTGCAAGAAAGCCTTTTACTCCAATAGTTTCTTCCCCAGAACTGCAGGTCTTTGGAACTCCCTTCCGGGATTCTGCTTTCCCAACTGTACTGATATGCAGAAGTTCAAGTGTAATTTGAACAAACCTCTTTCTACTCATCTCCCTTCATAATGACCATGCTAATTAAGTCCCTGATAGTAGCCCCCTGCTTCAAAGTGGCACTGTGCCTTGTTTGGAGTGAAAATTGAAAAAAAAAAAGTCTATTCTTCTGCAAACATTTCTAGCCAAGTAAAACTTAGAAGCAAGTGATTAAGCAAGACAGTACAGAGTGGAATTTGGATACTGTCGAGCTGATGTATCATGAGAACTTGTATAATATCAGGAAACTTCTGACTTCTGAACAATAAGAAAATGACGTTAAACATGAACTTGATTGCGATAAAAAGTTAATGTTTGATGCTAGCCATATTTTTTTTTTTTTTTTCAGGTGTTGCTCCATTCCCTGGAGCCACAACTGGGACTGGTGGTCGGATTCGAGATGTCCAATGTACTGGACGAGGAGCACATGTGGTTGCTGGCACTGCTGGGTACAGTTTTGGAAATCTTCATATTCCCGGTATTATAATTTCTTCATTACTATTTATCATTCAGATGCTTGTAAATATGAACAAATAGAAATATTTTTCTATAAAAGTGAGAATGTGTGTGCGTGTGAGGACAACTCTCAACCTATATACTCAATGAATTTTTGATCTACAAACTTGAAATTTGGTATATACGATATTCAGACAAGTAGAAAACTTTTTAATCTGTTTTCATCCGGAAAAAAGGGCAACTAAGGGGGTCAAAGTTGGTACATTGAGGTGATTGGATTTTTATCTGTTTGTCAACTGTTTCATGAATGCACATGCGTGGTTGTAAAACATGACAGCTTTTTTATGTTAAGAATAAGTAGGTTTGAAAACACTTTGTAAAAATTGTGTGATGTTGATCTAATGGTTACGTACTTTACTCACTGTCTTTAGGTTTTGGTTGCGATCTCAGCTCGAGTATTTTATTTTTTATTTACAAGAAGTGAACTGTTACATGAAACATAATACTCACATGTTCATGTCTCAGTTTCTGTATTAATTAAAATATAATATTATACATATTTTGCAACTGGGCAATGCCGGGTGGCCTTCTAGTAACATATATGGTTATTTTGGCAGATTTCAAAATATATAAATAGTATTTAAGCTAACAAATCAAGCTTAAATTCTGACAAACCATTTTTCATTTCTTATTGTTATACCATGTTATTGGCAATAAAATAATATACTTAATTAAAAATTAGACTGAATCAAAAATGAGTCTTTCTGTTAACTATATACCACCCACTCCCTCAGTTCTCTCTCTTTCTCTCTCTCTTTTCCTGTATTATTCCAGGTATTTGTTAAATAGTATTAATGCTGGTGGTGATATTTCTTCATATTTATAATGTACTATTCCAATCTGAGTTTAAACTGCGGTGAAAGAACTTATAAAAGAAATAACTGATGCAAAATATATGAAAAAGTATGAAAATGTTTCTGTTAGGTATCTTAATAAAAGAAATAAAAGTTATTTCCCTTGGAACAAAGAAGGCAGAGTTATCACTCTTGAGTAGAACAAAGTTGCAATGACAGTTCAGGAGGTAAACAAAATACAGCTTGCATCACAGACTTCAAATGATGCATCCAGCAGTTTCTACATTACCATTTAATCTGTAAATTGTTAAATAACTGTGTTGAAGGCTATACTTGATCCTCTGATTATTTATTAGTGGTTACTAAATTGATAACAGATGTAACATTTACCAACTATTACCAAAAATAACTGAAAAAAAAAAACGACAGAGAATATTGCAGCAGGATAACTGTCTGCATTAAATAACAAATCATTTGTTTTTGCTTTTCATTTTTCAGATTACATTTTGCCATGGGAAGAAGATAATACATATAACGGACCCATGAAATTTGCAGCACCTGTTGATGTTGCGGTGGAGGCTAGTAATGGCGCTTCTGATTATGGTAACAAGTTTGGCGAGCCAGTCTTAACTGGTTTTGCCCGATCATTTGGTCTCTCGTTACCAAATGGAGAATGGAGAGAATATATCAAACCCATCATGTTTAGTGCTGGAATCGGAATGATGGAAGATATGCATATCAAAAAAAAGTCTGCAGAAAAAGGTAACTTATTTTTACATTTTTTTATGCGGAAAATGATTATTAAGTAATCTTTCGACCTTTCTTATATATATAACTAGCCTGGGTGTTTGGAGGTGTGTGTTGAGCAAAAAGAAAAAAAAAAAATGGTAGCAGGCAGACAGGCTTGAACCCGTACCATGAAGGAGGAAAAGAACATGAAAAAAAAAGTGGCGTCTTTGCAGTTGCATCCATCGCAAAACTGAAAGTGACAGATGTCAAAATTAAGGCTAGTCAATCGAAAAAAGTGGATGACTTTCAAAAATATTGGCGAAAAAAGCGATCCCTCCTTGTAGAAAACGATACCGGCTTTTGTCACGTTCCGATGTGTCTGTCAAAAGTTTTAGGCAGGCATACATACATTTAAACAGACAGGTGAGATTCATGTTATAGATTAGTGTTGGGATGATTAATCGGAAATCAAAAAAATCAGAACCTTTTGAGGTATCAGAATCAGAAAAAATTGTGTTTATTTTTTGATAGCCAGAACTTGTTTTAATTGCTTTCTGCATGTTTGTTTGTTTTTGTTTAAACCAAAGTTTTTCCATTGCTATCCCTAATGATAAATATTTATTGATTTTAAAATATCAGTGAAACTAAAATCTATAAATTTTCCTGCACAAGGATATTCTTACATTTGTGAAATTATATATACATAATTACATGGATTTTTAAGGTAATCCAAAACTTAAGAAAACAAACAACTCTATAACTAAATATTTCGAGATTTATAAAGAATCTGAATTGGTAATTGTATTGAAACCTGGGAAAAATATTGAAATCATCCCATCACTATAACACACACACACACATATATATATATATATATATATATATATATATATATATATATATAAAGAATATCTATCCTAGGACAGATTAAATTCAAATTATTTCTCTGAACTATTGTGTTTATATTAGAAACCCTAAAAATCCTCTAAAATACTCCATGAAGTATTTACAAATTTAAATATGTCAGATTTTTCTTGAATTTAATCTGTAGTCATCAGACACCAATTAAGCAAGATTTGCTGAATTTCAAATTTTCTTAAGACTTCTTAAACTTGTAACAGTGAGAGTATATATTGGTTTGTCTGTGCCTTGAGGATGTCTCTGAAAAGCTCTTATTGTCTGAGCATCGCACCAGTTCTCGGGAGTTACGTGATTGAACACGTTTTTAACATCATTAATTCAAGGCAAACTTATAAATATTATTTTGTTTGATTTAATTGGAAGTAAAAATTTTAAAATCTGTGTTGCAGCGATGTGAGTCCTTTTAGTCATTGCTCATTTGATCTATACCATTATGTCTTGATTTTAATCTGTGTAAGGAAAAAGTTGTACCAATCTGTTGTGGGAATTGATTTTACCTGCTCTGAGTCAAGTATTATATATATATATATATATATATATATATATATATATATATATATATTACATAAACAATTTACATAATTTATTTAAAACTCACGGAGGAGTGCCGATCATAAAATATGCTTAAATATACTTTAATTCATGCATCTACTGTTTTATTTATATTGATGTTTAAAAAAATCTACTTTGGAGTTTTCTATACAAATTTTATCCAACTTACAAAGAAGAGGGAAGGCTCAATATTTCTTCATATGATAAAATAAAACTTTATGCATAAATGTTAATGGCATTTAAATGAAGTTCAGAAATGAAATTTCCTATAACCTGTTTTTACACATTCTTTATTACTAACTAGACGATCATATGGCAAAATGTAGAATGAACGTATTCAGTACAAAGATAAAGATGCCTTCTCTTCAGAAAAAAATACATAAAAAACATCCAACATCAAATAATGAAACATGTGTGGCCAATGCAAAATAAACAAAAAGCATCAGTATTTTTCAAAGACAAGAGTTTTCCAGAGAATGAGAAAAAGATTCCAGCAGTTAATAAAATGAGAAAAGGGGATATTTGAGGATGGGACGAACAGTTAATTGAAAATTAATGAAGAACATCTTATATATGATATCTGACATTTGACAGCAGTTAAAGAGCATTTAAGGAAATATTGTTTATTTGTAGGTATGGAAGTTGTAAAGATTGGAGGTCCTGTTTATCGTATTGGCGTCGGCGGTGGTGCTGCTTCTTCAGTTCAGGTTCAAGGAGACAACAAAGCCGACTTGGATTTTGGTGCGGTTCAAAGAGGAGATGCCGAGATGGAACAGAAATTGAACCGTTTCATTCGTTCTTGTGTGGAACTTTATGAAGAAAACCCTATTCTAAGCATCCATGATCAAGGTGCAGGTGGAAACGGTAAGTGACTCCCAGAAAATAAAATTTTCTTATTTAAAATACCTGTAACAAAGTGGTGCACTCGCATGGTAGCGACGTGTATGGGCGCACGAAAAAATTGGCAGCAGCCTATGATAGCTTACTAATGAAAATATTAGCAGCAGCAATGAGGGGGAAGCGCATGGCTTTGCCCGGGCGCAAAATACGTTTAAATATAATACTTTAATTTGTCCAGGTTTCATGCATATATTTATAGAGTTGTGATTTTAAAAGTAAAAGAAAAAAGTATTTAGGGGGGCCATCAGCTAAAATTGAAACCTACAGCATTCAAAGCTAGTGACGTTACCACTTGTACCAACGTGACACGCATATAAATTGTTTAAAAATTAAAAAGTAAAAGTAAACTAAGATGAATGTACAAAATGTTTAACGATTTTTTCAATTACCACCTTACATTTATAAAAAAAAAAATTATTATAAAAATGTGTAACGATTACTACACTACCACCTTACATTTATTAACCCTTATCCTCGAGTGGCCTTCGGGCCTTGATAAGTGGGAACTCTCCAATTAATAAAAAAATGAAAATTGACACTCAGCTGCTATTTTTCAGCAGTTGATATTCTAGTCATTTCAGACAAAATTGTATGTTGTTTAACTTCTATTGCTCACCCTTTCACCCCTTTTTCTTTGACCGCTTGTGGAGCAAAGCTTAAGTCATTCTTGCTAGTTTTTCAATCAACTGACGTCACGTGAAGGAGGGAAATAAAAAGGCAGGAAAAAAAAAAAAAAAATCAAAAGCACATAGTCAAGCAAAGGAAACGATCAGACGTGTTTTGATTTCGGTGTGGCAAGAGAGAAAATTAAGCAAGTGTGCACACGCTGATGTCACGCGAAGAAGGAGAGAAAAAGAACAAAGGACAGCACATGGTCGAGTAAAGAAAATAATTGGTGCGCTCTTATAGTAACATGGCACGTATGTGAAAATCAGCAGCAGCCTATCAGAGCTAACTAGCAAAAATATTAGCAGCAGCAGCTGCCTTACCACATATACAAATTAAACATCATGAGAAGAAGAAGAGAAAATGAAGCAGGATAACATGTGGCCGAGGAAAGAAAGTAATCGAACATGTTTTGACTCTTGTGCGGTAAGAGAGAAAATGTGTCGTGTGGCTGAAAAAGCAGAAAGGCAAATACCGACAAAGACACGTGTATGAAAGAGCGTCTAAACATGCATGTTTGACGTGTGCGTGATATTTTGAAACACAGTGAAGTGCATTGTCGGAGATTACGTGAATAAATGCTTTTTATATTCACCTAAAAAAAAAATGCTGAGTCATATTTTTTTTTTATATGTCCTTCCTTGTTTGTTTCTGTGACAGTGCCAAACAATGTGTGGGTCTGAATAAGTGAAATGTAACGACACAGTAAAGTGTAACAGCCTCATGATGTTACATGCTAACGTTATATATCAAATCTTATTTGGATGGAAAAACAATCTTGTGAGTTTTAAAATGTTTTTAATGGAAACTAACAAATATATAAATACATACATTAACTCAATAACTAGCCTTAGATGTAGAACAGTTAAGGTAGCGAGGTCAGTTGACAGTGGAAGGTCAAAAAAAGTATAGGAGGAAGTGATAAGGATGGTATGTGAGAGAAAAAAGGACAAATAAAGACCTGGCCAGAGCTAAGTTAGTTCAGAAGTCAATTTCTAAAAGCCATCTATAACATGGCATCATATAAAATGAATATTAAACCAAAAGATGAAAGAATGGATAAGAGTGATTGAGTTAGTAAATGTAGATAAGTTGAGGTAGCAGGGTCAGTTGGTAGTGGAAGGCTAAGAAAAATATGTAAAGAAGTGGTAGGGATGGATTTGAGAAACAGGGAGCTAATTAAAGACCTGATCAGAGATAGATTAGTTTGGAAGTCAATTTCTAAAAGCTGTTCCAAACATATTGGTATATAAAACGGATGTTAAACTGTATAGTATGATGATGATGATGTTTTGTAAACTCAATGAGGAGAATGAAAACATAGTTATAAAACATGAAAATTAACTGAACTCATTTTTTACTTTATGAAATGAGTGTATCATTAGTAATACACACGGACGAAAAAACGCTTTGGATAATCACAGATTTCAAGGTAGTTCTACTAAAATAGCCATATTTTTTAAACCAAAGCACTTCAAGTCTTCAAATTACTACTGTTTTGTTCGGAAATGAATATACTTTCAAATGAATTAATAAATATGAATGTACATTATATATTTTAAGAGTTTTAAGCAAATAAAGTGATAAAAATGTGAACATCATAAAATGGCGTTTTCGGTAAGGTTTTGTAATGACCCCCCCTGTTTTCTAAAGGTCCGTACCGTGATTGTATGAAGAATTTCGTCATGAAATTTGGAAACCAATCAGAAGAGGTGTTAATCTTAATACTGTCAAGTGTCCGAAATATTTTTGACCATTTCTTTTTTTGTCGTGTTAAAAATAAGACTTTAATATGAAGAGTATCGAACATTTTGAAAAAAAAATTCTTCGGACACCCAGTAGTAAGTAAATCAATCTTTTTACTATCTTTATCAATTAAAAGTATTATTTTATGTTGAGTAGGACCGCGGTAATTGATAATTTAAAAGGACCTACCCGAAAAAAAAATTGTTTCTATTTCTCGAATTTGGTCAAATGAAGTTAGTAAGCAGCAGCAGCAGCAGCTCCAGCCTGTAGAATCAGCGATAGCACAGTGTTAAACAACACGCGTTCTTTAATTTTTATTCAAGAACGAATTAAGAAAAACATGAAAATATGAATATAAATGTTCTTATATGTTTTAATTAGAGCTATTTTGTTATCAGAATAACATTAGTTTAGAACTATTCGGTTTTCAGAATGTATAATAACAACAATCCCAACCAATTCGGCATTATGAATCTGTTGCAATTTCTCACATTTCTCGTCAAATTTAAAAACATGGTTAAAAAAACAAAATAAACTTTTGTAGATATATAGCTTGCATGCACTTTTATTCTTTAAATTAGTTTTGAACAGCGAATTAAAACAATGTTTTACTGCGAACAGCCACAAATGTTTTTTTTTCAAAACCAAAATAAGTATCAAAATCTCGTTTATACATAGATTCGAAAAAGTTGTCAAAAAACAAATATATAACAAATAAATGTTATCAAAGGCAAGATAAGTTACTTTTCTACCTAACTGAATAATTTTCTAGTGTTTTTATTTAATCTAACATGTTTATTCAGCTCGAAAAACGTACAGTGTTTACCGATGTATTGGAAAATTAAAAATGGCGCCCGGCCCGACTCTCTTTGACACGGTAAGTTTGAGAAAAGTAGTTAAAAATAAAAAAAACTATACAAAATACTGTTAAAAACTCACCGAATATATGTCAGCCCATGTCACGGTAACATATATTGAGCGAGTTTCTAGCAGTATTTTGTCTACTTTTTTATTTTTAACTCTTTTCCCCAAACTTACCGTTTCAAGAGAGTCGGGCGCCATTTTAAAAACATCGGTAAACACTGTTTTCAAGCTGAATAAACATGTTACATTAAATAAAAACACTAAAAAATTATCCAGTTAGATAGAAAAGTAACTTGCTTTTGATAACATTTATTTGTTATATATTTGTTTTTTTGACAACTTTTTCGAATCTATGTGTATAGTAATACAAACCCTCAAAATCTATATCAATATTCTTGAAATTTTAAAAGCAGTTAGAAATTATTTTTGTCTGTTTGTCCTAATTCTTGTAAAGTTTCACATCCTTATTTACATAAGTTTACATATTTAATAGTAATGTGATATTCCAAATTTAATCCATAGCATTTTCAAAAGCCAATAATTATGAACCGCTAACAGTAAATATGAGTGATGAACGCTCTCTTTGAAAAAAAGCTCTCTTAACTTCACCTCTAATCCAAATTATGTGTGGCAAGTCTCCTCCTAAAACACTCTTTAACCCTAACAATAACACTAAGTTCGAGTGGCAAGCCCCCCCCCCCCCCAACAAAATACCTCTGTAAGCCACATACAAGCATCTAAAACAAACAAACAAAAAATAGATCCTTCCTTAAAGAAAAATACACATAAAAATAAATTGGTTAACTGTCCTAAAATGCTAGAATGGCCAGGAAATGGTGAATTATTTTACATTAAATTTTTGTGAAACTAACCGCTCCCCCTCTAATATTGTTTTTGTTAGCTTTGTCTCTGTCAAGTTTTCAGTATGTTCACACATAATTTTCCTTAGCCCTACAATTAATTCAAAGTCCGAATGGCAACCCTCCCCATATTCTCATTGCATAGAAACCCTCTTAAAACTACACATAATAATCTTTAAAAAAAAAAAAAAAGCATGCATATTTTCCCATAGAAAAAAAAAACAGTTAACTGCCCTAAAATGCTAGAATGACCTGTAATAGGAAATTATTTTACGTTCAATTCTAAAATAATTTGTTTATCTTTCATTAAAGTTTTTCATGGCATTTCATACATAATTTCCTAAAAAGGTAGAATCACATTTTGGAGGGGTGGTCAGAAGGAGTTGAGTGGGGTTAAACAGAAGGTGTTAATCTACAATAATACCAAAGAAATATTGCAATATATTTATTTTTAAATGGTCTTATGTTTAGATTTAAGTACATAAAGCACATTACAATTCAACTTTGAGTTCTCCAACTTCTTTTCTGTTTATGGATACATGGCATTTTTAAGGAATTGCTGCATATTTATGCACATTTACTGCAGATTATTTGGAAACCAAACCATAAACTTTGGGAGATTTTCAGTTGCATATTCTGATTCCTTGTACAAAAATACACTTATACAGTAAATTTCATTGCTTAGTCTTGTGTTTTAACAAAGATATGACATTTTTACTGAAAAAGTAGTGTAAAAAATGTGACGAAACGCATATGGTCTTAAAGAGGGAAAAATATCCAAACGTGTGAGGCACAAAAATAGCCATAACTTCCTTAATTTTAATCAGATTTTAAAAATTTAAAAAGATTCTTTCTTAGCTCATCAAGCTCTTTCTATGCATACCAATCTTGAAATATTTCAAGCTATTTCAATTTTTTCATGTGTATTGCTAGTATCATAGTGTTGCAGATTTTTTCAATTCCCTAAAAATGGCTTGTTTTCTTAGTTGACTGAAACAGTTGTTTGTCTCTCTGACACATAAATAGTTGACTCATTGGATAGTGACATCTAGTTGTAAAAGTGGTCATAGTGGTGATATGTCAGTTTCTGAATCTTCCTTATATAATAATGTAACAGCTTTTTCTTTCATTATTTTTTCTGCTCACTCTCCCCTCTTTTACTCTTTATTTCTTTCACTCTTTCTCTTTCACTCGCTCTCTTTTTGAACATGAATATTTTATCATCTTTGGCTAATGAATATGAATATTTTATCATCTTTGGCTTTGAATATGAATATTTTATCATCTTTGGCTAAATCGAAATGTATCTCATAGTTAAAACCTGTGAAACCATTTTCATAGTTTCTTTTTCTGTTTTTCTCTGTTTTAGGAAATGTCTTAAAAGAAATAGTCGAGCCCGCAGGTGCTGAAATCTATGCTGATAATTTCCAGTTAGGGGATCCTACAATCAGTATCCTAGAATTATGGGGTGCTGAATATCAAGAATCTGATGCCTTATTAAGCATGCCAGGGAAGAGGAAAGTTCTGGAAGCTATCAGTCAAAGGGAACGTTGTCCTGTGAACTTTGTTGGCACTGTCACAGGCGATAAAAAGGTCTGTCTCATTTGAAAAAAAAATTTTAATTCTCCTCATGACTTTATGGCTATGAGCATTCTTGAAGTTTCAGAGAGTTTTAAACTTTAAAATTTAAATTTAAAAATCTTTTTATTCTTTATCAATCTGTTTCCATTTCCAAGTAAAAAACAAAACAATTTTTTTACAAGTATTTAAAAACAATTTTCGTTGTGATTTTTGATATTTTAACTTAAAAAAACTTATATGAAGATTTGTTTTCTCCAAGATAATTTTTGTTTAAGTGTAAATTTCAAATGCAAATTTTAGTAAGCCAATTGAACACAAATTAAAAAAAAAATAAACATTAACAAATAAATATTTACTTTTTTTTTAATCTGCATTGAATTAGTTTACTAAAACTTATATATTGTTTTTAAAAAAAATTATTTGTAAAAAAAAACAAGCAAAAAAACAATGGTATATTAACATAAAAAAGTTAAAATATTCAAGCTTTGTTTTTTTTAAAACATGAACCAAGTGTATATACAAGCTTTGACTTTTGAAAGCATATGAACGTGAATGAACTTGTTAACACCTAATAAATAATGCTACCAACTTGAAGTGGGTGGTGGTCGTGGCCATAAAGTGAATGACTGAGTAAGACAACAAGTGTGAGAAAATATATTCTCCCTACTCATTTTAGCACAAAGATAAGATTTGATCTGATATCCGCATCCATCTTCTTTTTCCATAAGCCATCGACCATAACACAAAAGCATATGAACCAAGTGTATATTCAAGCTTTTCTTTTTAAAAGCATATGAACCAAATGTATTGTCAGCACCTGATTCAGTCAGTTGAAAAGAACGAATTTAGCATAACACTATATCTGATATCATTTTGTTTTGTTAAATGTAAATTTTTTTACTGTTGATTAAGTGAACTTTCTGCTTTAATTTTAGATAAAACTAAAGAATTACACTCTGAGATCTGATGACTCAAGTGAAATTAAGAAGCAGAAACTGGAACATGAATATCCAGTCAATTTGGAATTGGATCACGTACTTGGTTCAATGCCGCAGAAAGTAAGTCTTCAGTTTATTTCTGTAATATTTTACTTGTGTTATTTATGTACAATATTGTATCACTTTATGCCAGACTATGTTGGTTTGAATTTGAAATGTTTTAGAGGAAGTAAAAAAATTTGATCCCTGTGAGTTGAGAAATGAATAGCTGATTTTCAGATGAGTAACACAGCAGGAGACAACATACCAGATCATGCTAAGCTTAGCATTGTTCTTCCTACATAAAAATCTTTTTTGTGCATATTTAAAGTATGTGATCATACAACAGTTTCTCTCTATTTTATGCATTATTATTGTATTCTGCAAAATCTTTCAAGCTGTACTGGTTAGGTAGTAGAGAGTAGAAAATGCAGTATTGCGTCATATGGTCCTCCTTCCCAAATTCAGGTAAGTTTGTCTGGTCATAACAACTTTTGATCTCCCCATTCCTGTATTCAGGTGTTTGAGTGTTTTTCACTGGAACTAGTGTGCTTCTAAATTAGGAGAGAGAACCTCAGAAGGGAAGATTCTCATTTCAGTAGGAGAGAAGAAGGGTCTATTATCTAGCAAATACTGAAATGAACCCTCATAAAAATAAGAAACGGGCTATGTCAACTAGATGACGAATAGAGATTACAACATTAGACTGATTCGCAGACAAATTGATCTGTCTGTTATGTTAACATTCTCCTTGCCCAGTTTTCAAGACCTCTAATTAAAATTTGTCAATAATCTATCTATATACTTATGGACTTATGGCGTGGATGGGACTCCTTAGCTATGGTAAAAGAAGTTCATCTAAGAGAAGGAAAACTCTGACAAAAATTTGAGCTCTCTCTAATGATGGTTCCTATAACTGGACTGTTACTGTCATCAGTTCAGAGCTAACATGGCAAATAGGGCTTCTGGGCTGTGCAAAGGCAACCTAATTAAAACTTTAAAAACTTGAGATTCTGGTATGAACCAATTGTTTCATTCTATGTGCCATTGGATTCTTTCTGTCCAATTCAAACAGCAGATTATGTGTTGTTCGAGTCACCTTTTTTTCTCCATTATTTTCATTCCACACAAGGCACAGTGCCACTTTGACATAAGGGGCTACTATTTGGGACCAAATTTACAGAAATACTATGTAGGGAGTTGGGCAGCAAGATATCTGTTCACATTATACTTGAACTTCTGCATGTCAGTACAGTCAGGGAACCAGGAGGCAATTCCTAAGTCTAGCCGTTTGAGGTGAGAAGCTATTTGAGTAGAAGGCTTTCCAGCTTCTAGGATTCTTTATAGTGTAAGGGTGGAATTTTGCTGCTTGCCAGAGGGTAGCTATGTTGTGGGGGTACAAGAGCATTGAGTTCGTCAGAGCACAGTCTATTAAAATACTTGTAAAACAGGCACGGGGATGCCACATTTTAGCGATGGAATAAAGGTTAGTTTGATTGCTAGTGCGGGACTTATTAGGTTGGCAACTTGTTTTTGAGTAACTTGTTTTTGTCTAGGAGCAAGTGACTAGTGGCAGATGCACCAGCTCATATGACAGACAACAATATTCCATGCATAGGCAAATAGTGGTTTTGTAGAGGTACAGAATACTCTCAATTGTGAGTAACTTTCTTCATAGCAATCTTAGCAATTATTTCAATGTATTTGTTCCAATTCATGTTGCCTGTAAATGTTAAGCCTAGGAGTTTGAACGAAGTACTTTCAGGTAGTGTATTATTTGCTATAGCAATTGGTGGTTGAGAAGGTTTCTTGTAATTATTAAAAGAAAGAAGCTTAGTCTTGGTAGCATTGAACGTGACCATCCACATCCACTCACGTCCCCGTTCCACTACAGACTGGAGGTCTTCCTCTAAGGTTTTAGCCATTTTCTTAGATATGTCTTCATTCATTTTCCCCTCGAGTCTGTTATAGAGCAGTGTCATAAGCAAATGTACCCATCTCAGAAGCAATTTTATCAGAGAGGTCATTTATGAATAAGAGAAATAATAAAATAGCAATACACACAGACGATAAAAGGCTTTGGATGATCAGATTTCAAGGGGGTTCTAGTAAAATAGTCATATTTTAAAAACCAAAGCGCTTTAAATCCTCAAAATATCACTGTTTTATTTGGAAATGAATATGCTTTCAAATGATTTAATAAATAATAATGTACAGTATATATTTTAAATAAAGTGATAAAAATGCGAACATCATAAAACAGTGTTTTTGGTAAGATTTTGTAACCCCCCCCCCCTCCAATTTGTAAATGCTTGTACAGCGTTTGTATTAAGAATTTTGCCTTGAAATTGGGAAACTAATAAAATATTTGTAGGGGTGCTCAGTTTCTAGTGGAATTAAGAAATAAAAAACGTCTTAAACTGGAAAGGTTAATGAAATAATATGTCACTCGGACAAGGACAAGAAATGTAATCTATAATATAAATCTCACCTGTCTGTTTGAATGTATGTATGTATGTATGTATGTTTATATGTCTACCTAAAACTTTTGACAGAAGCAACAGATTTTCACAAGATCAGTATTGTTTTGAAGCTTGACCCTCTGGAGGACAAATAACGAAAAATTGGCTAAATACAATGATTCTTTCACCCTCAACTGGGCACTTTTCTACAAGGAAGGGTTGCTTTTTTTGCCCATATCTTTGAAAGTCATCCCCCTCTTTTTGATTGACTAGTCTTAATTTAAACCTTTGCCACTTCCGGTTTGGCGATGGACGTAACGGCAAAAACGTCACGTTTTTTTACACATTCTTTTCCTCCTTCATGGTACGGGTTCGAGCCTGCCTCCCTACTACCAATTTATTTTTTTTTTGACTCAAAACACATCTCCAAACACACAAGCAACTTGTCTATAATATAAATCTCACCTGTATGTACGTATGTATGTATGTTTGTATGTCTGCCTAAAACTTTTAACAGCGGTGATGCATTTTCACGAAATCGGTATTGTTTTGAAGCTCAACCCTTCGGACGACAAATAACGAAAAATTGGCTAAAAACATTAATTCCGTCACCCTTAACTACAAGGAGGAAATCCTTTTTTTCACAGATATTTTCGAAAGTCATCTCCTTCTTTTCGATTGACTAACCTTAATTTAAACCTTCACCACTTCCATGTGGGACTAGGAAGCAATGGCAATGACGTCACATTTTTTTTTTTTTTTTTCATGTTCTTTTTCTCCTTTGCGATACGGATTCGAGCTTGCCTGTCTACTCCCATTTTTTTTTTTTTTGCTCAACGCACACCTCCAAACACCCGGGCAACGCTGGATACCCAGGCTAGTTGAAAATAAAAATGAAATTCATCCAAAATTTGTGAACGATTTGTTTTAGCAAAAAATTTTTTTGATATTTAAATAGGTGGACAAAAACTAATTAATACTTTTCCAAACGTCATGTTTTCTGTTAGAGTGACATCACTTGTTTTAAATAAATTTTATTTTCGTCTGTTTGTCTTAATTCTTGTAAAGTTTCACACCCTCATTTACCTAAGTTTACATATTTAAAAATAATTTGATGTTCAAAATCTAAGCTATAACATTTTCAAAAGCTAATAATTATGGACTGTAAATATATGTCAAATGCCCTCTTGAAAAAACACCACTTCCTTAATCCTATGTATAAATGGCAAGCCTCCTTCTGAAATCTTCTTTAACCTAACAATAACAGTAAGTTTGAGTGGCAAGCTCCTCACCAAACAGAATTCCTCTAAGCTACATATAAGCGCCTAAAAAAACAAACAACAAAAAACTTCTTTAGAAACAAGTGCACAATTTATCTCCCATAAACAAGAAATTGGTAAACTGTTCTAAAACAGTAGAATGGTCTCAAAATGGTGAATTATTTTACATTAAATTTATATGAAACCGACTCCTAACTCTAAATTCGTTTTTGTTTTCGTCTTGTTTCTGTCAAATCCATCCTCCCACAATTGCACAAAGACCCGCTTAAAATCACACATAATCGTCTTTAGAAAAAAAATGCACAGGATTTGTCTCCCATAGAAAAAATGGATAACTACTCTAAAATGCTAAAATGGCTCAAAATGGAATCATTTTATATTATATTCTAAAATAATTTTTATTTCATTAAAGTTTTTCAGTGTTCACACGTAATTGTCTAAAAAGGTAGAATCACATATTTTGAAGAAGTGGTCAGATGGGGGGGGGGAGGCGGAGTAATGGAAGGTGTTAATCTACAATAATACCAAAGAAATATTGCGATATATTCATTTTCAAACAGTCCTGGATTTAGATTTCAGTTTTTTGGCACATAAAATTTATTACAATTCAGCTTTGAGTTTTCTAACTTTATTTTTTGTTAATGGACACATGACATTTTTAAGGAATTGCAGCAATTTGTGTGCATTTACTGCAGATTATTTGATTTCTGGATATTTTCAGTAGCATATTCTGATTCCTTTCAACGAAATACTTATATGGCAAATTTCATAGCTTTTTTGTTTTAACAAAAATATAACATTTTTACTGAAAAAGTAGTATAAAAAATGTGATGAAACATGATCTTAAAGAGGGAAAAATATCCAAATGTGTGAGGCACAAAAGTCATAACTTCCTTAATTTTAATCAGATTTAAAAAGATTCTTTCTTAGCTCATCAAGCTCTTTATATGCATGCTATTATTGAAATATTTTAAGCCATTTTAGTTTTTTCATGTGTATTGCTAAATAAAGATCCAATCCCAATAGCACACTTGCGGTTATATCATGCTGTTTTGATGTACGATCATCTAGGACAAGCTGGATTTTTATCTTATCTTCACGCCAAAACCTGTCAAAGGCTTTAAATATGTCTAGAGCTATTGATCTAGCCTCCCCTGTCTTATTCAGTGCATGGTATATCTTTATTACATTAATCTATTAACTAAATGAGACAATTAGTAAAAAACTAAGTTTTGCAAAAAAAAAAAAAAAAAGTCGGAGAGTTCGAATCGTAACAAAAGGGAGGTAAATATTTTCTGAAAACAAAATCTTTGACCAATTTAGCAAAAGCTCAGTTTTTACTAATTGTCTTCAAAAACTGTTTCAATTAATAATTTATTTTCTGCCTTATCATTTTTCATAATTTTTGGATATTTTCTGCGACATGTTAATTAAGTAGATACCAGTGGTTTTACTTGAAATTAAATGTTTTAATTTTCGAATTTCACTATTATGATGAAAAAGAGCCCGATGGTATGTCGATGGGGCTCTTTTTTTTAAACTTACAATTTTGAAATGACCTGAAATGCATATTTAAACACAAGTGCAAAACATGTAATGAAAACGAATCATTGAATTAAAAAACAGTAAAAAGAAGATGTGGCGTCGCTAACAAGAAAGAGAAAGCAGCCAATTTACCAAATCATGTTTGACAAAATCCTCATCTCCAAAAAATACGAAAAAGATAATGTCATTGAAATTTAAATTTAATGTTTATTTAGAGCTTATAACAAGTTTCAGCAATAAATATGAAAATACTTTGCCTTTGGGACAAGATCACAGTGTAGTATCTGTTCTTCAGATGCTGCACTTCAATTTCTTGTTCTCTGTCAGTGGAGGAGAAATCCTTCACGACTGAGACAATTTTAAATTTTTGTTCCTTTTCTCCACGTTAAAAAACGACCCTGGTGTCTAACTCTGTCCCGTGGGGAGGCATTGTAAATAAGAACAAGTTTCACTTTGTTGAGAAAGAGAGAAAAAACACAGTTAAAGAGAGATAATTCCATGTGCATGTTCAGTTGTACAAAGTTATCTCCCTTAGACAGTGACTAACTTGATAAAATATTATGAGTTTGGTATTATTTTTATAACAACATGCTTTATCACATTTTTATCATTTGATAATCAAAGTTTTCAAGTTTGTGAAATTAAAAAATTATATATATTGAGCATTAATTTTATTTGTCTTTAAGGTTCTATATTTGAATTTCTGAAAGAAAATGATCACTCATATTCAATAAAATTTTTTTTATTCAATTCACAAATGTTTCAAATCTAATTTATAATCTTATCATTTGATTCCCAATCAATAATAATAAAAAAAAATAAAAAAAAACCTATTGTGTAATGACATTTAGAGTGTGTTTTTTTCTTTTTTCTATTGTTGCATACATTCACGAATTATTGTCTCTAGATTTTGGAAGTAATTAATTATATATTTCTATTCACTCCTAAACTAATGTTCCAATTATGGAATATATATTCTAGGTAATACAGTGAGTAATGTGAGCACATTATTTTGTTTGTAAATTTAATCATTTAGGGGTTATAACCCCTGTCCCCTCTCCATCAAATTTTTACTTATATCTATATAATTATAAAACTCTGTGGATCTTGCTTGCTTTCTTGCATCTTGTCTTCACTGATCGGGCAATTCTATCTTTTAAAAAACGGGATGACAGATGAATATATATATATATATATATATATATATATATATATATATAAATAAATGTTAGAGGTACAGAATTTATATATAGTTTTAAAAATAATAAGCGGAAGTTTCTCAAGAGCTCTTTCGGCTATCATCTCGTCAGGAGAAAATCGATAGCGAACAAAATAATATTGTGCCGAAAAATAAAGAGTTCTAATGGGGAACTTATTGAATGTGCCAAAAGTACGGGGACACTAAACACTTAAATATCATATTTGAGAGTATCCTATAACCGGGCAATGCCGGACGGCCTGCTAGTAATGTATAAAATTTTAACTGGACGTTTAAGGTTTAACTAGATGTGGATGTGCCAATAATATGTATATGCAGGTTAAACTCCTAAATTAGTGAACTTATCATCACGGATCATGGCATATATATTCTAGACAATCTGATTAATAACATCCTTGCATTATTTTTTCTTTTGTAAACTTTATCATTTAATGGAAGAAATAAAGAAAATATCATAAATATTGCTTGTTTATATGGGTCGTGAGATGGGTATTTTGTTAATAGTTATATATGATACTAGCTGGGGTGGGTGACGCCCGGATTTGCCTGGGCGTAAAATATGCTTAAATATATTTTAATTCGTCCAGATTTTTTTATATATTATTATAGAGTCGTGATTTCAAAAGTGAAAAAAAAAATGTATTTAGGTGCCATCAGCTAGAATCGAAACCAAAACTGTGGCATTCAAAGCTGTACCAACGTGACACGCATATAAATTGATTAAAAATTAAAAATAAACTAAGATGAATTTACAAAATGTTTAAACGATTTTATTTCAATTTTGACCCATTTTTGACCCCTTAAAACAATTTTAACCCTTAAAAACAATTTTAACCCTTAAAAACAATTTTAACCGGCTAAAAACCCATAAAAGAACGTCCCGTAAAAATCCAATCAATGCAACTTTTAGTTTTGGAGGAGATAGACTTTGAAAATATGGAGACAGACAGACATATAACTGTTTATATATTAGATTATTATAATTCACTGTTGTAGATGGATGTTACAGCTATCATGAAATAATCATTAATTGTTATTTACTTTTTTCCAGGAATTTAAACTTGATCGTATCAACTCTGAATTGAAGCCCTTAATTCTTCCCAGTGACCTGACTCTTAAGAAGGCAATTGATCGAGTACTGAGACTCCCTTCTGTAGCCAGTAAGCGATACTTAACAAATAAGGTAAGTGATGTATATTTCATATCTTCATACGTTACGGTAGCCGTTATGCCATTACTTTTTAACTATGTCATTACATTTCAACCATTCGGACCCACACGTTGTCTGGTACTGTCGAACAGGAACAAACAAATAAAAATAAAAAGAAAGCAGTAAAAATCCAACTATGCATTTCTTTTAAAATGAAAAGCATTTTTTTCTGTGGTTCTTCCAACAATAACGCATTTCATTATCTTTCAAAAGTCTTACAATGCTCTACCATATAACATGTGCTTTTTAAAAGTCTCTTTCCCTGCAACCTGATGCTAGCCATAGCCAACACTTTCTAGCACTTGACTTCTCATGTTCATCTCCCCGGGCATGCACTTTGCTGGACCCCATGCTCTGTTTTTTCTGTTTTTTTTCTCCTCTTTCAGCATGTACACACTTGCTTTAATTTGCATATGTGCTAAGATGGCTGCTGCTAATATTTTTGCTAGTCAGCTATCCTATGGCTACTGCTGATTTTCTTATACGCGTGCCATATGTGCTATGTTACAATACTTTATGTACAAGCTTAACAGCTGTATTCTTGCAGACGTTTGTTTGGTTTATATAACTAAGTGATAAAAACTATTTTTTTTCTTTTATGAATCAACAACTTATTCGCGTAAACAAAGGTATAAAAAATAACTATTCCATAATTATCGATTAGCGTTACTGCTGTCGGCCAAGGAAAGAGTCTACCAAGCATGTGTGATATATGGATGTGAAACCTGACGTGTAACTATTGGCAACATGCGTTGCATGTAAAGAAATGATATGCGAATGATATGATGGATGTGTAATGTGAATCTTAAAGACATGCTTAGATCTGATGACTTCAGAGGATAATTAAATCTGGACAGTATAGCGAGATGTGTACAAACATCATTGGTATGACCCCGTTGACAGTTTTGGGTTCATAGAAGTAGAGGACCGACAAAGAAAAACGTGAAAAAGTGATAAGCATCGACTTGAGATAAAGAGCTATAAATGAAAATCTGACCCGAAATAGGTTTAGTTCGGAAGTTAGTTTCTAAAAGCCGTTAACCTGAATATGATGATAAAGACTTGGAGAAATTTAATATTCTGGTAAATTTGTTTATGACGTAGATCTTAATAGATTTTATATTCTAATCATTTTATCTTGTTGCTAAATATATAACGTGACCATTACACTCGGACCGTGTTCATTATGGCTTGAACCTCTCTCGGACCCCCACTGGGAAAAAACAAATAAAAATAATTAAATCCGATTCGGCTTTTCTTTCTGTTTCAGCAAAATTCATTTATTAGCATTACTTTTTAAACCATGCGTCTCGTTTGTTCTAACTTTCCATTTCGTCTGCCATGAGATTAACAAAATTCCGCCGTCTCGACACCAGCTTAAAAGTCTCTCATTCATCTCACCCGGCATGCGTTTTTCTTTCTGCCTCTTGCCACGTGGTGCATTTTTCTCTTCTTTTTTTTTTTTTTCTTCTAATGTAAGCCGGTATACATTTGCTAATTTGCATAGTGTCCTAACAGCTGCTGCTGCTTATACTTTGGCTAGCCATCTATCCTTTGGCTGCTGCTGCTGCTATTTTCACATACACTCATACGTGCTCTGTTGCTAAATGAACAAAATGCAAATGAGAATGCAGTTTAAAACTTTCCTCATCAAAAATAACAAATATAACAAAAATAAGTTTAATGTGTTGGTTGTATAGTAAATTATCTCTATAACGATTTATCTGTTTATCGCTGTCACATATATATAATCATGTTTGTTGTACTTCTACAAAGCTGTGTGCTGCTAAATCAATATATACACTTTGGCTTGTTCCAGCCGTTTTGACAATCAAACACGGAGACAGTTTCATAAACAAAACTGTATTTATTTAATGATTATTTTGCTTGTCAGTGGTCGTAGGACATATCGAGCAAGGGCTGTGAAAGGTGGAGGTTGGGGGTGACGAACTAACGGCGTAATGATCATGTGCCTCTCTCCGTCTCTCTCTTTCTCTAGCTCTCTTCTCTTAACTCCGAACTCTGCTTGTATATATTCAAACTAATACTTTGTGTTTACATCATTCAACTATACAAAGACCTAGCACATGACTTACAGTCACGTTTTCTTGCCAAATTTATTGTTTTTATCTCCAGGTTTGACAAACCTATTTTATTTATTTCCTGGTTATTGTTTCTAAGTTAACCAAAATATTTTACTGAAAATTTCTTTCTTTCAAAACATTCTCTCTGCATACCTTTTTCTACATAACAGTTAAGAAAATAATAATAATATTCATTATCTAACATTTTAATAATAATAGTCGATTTTTCTAAATTGGCTATCAGCAAGGCAACCCGACATCACTCGGCATAATATAACACATTCTTGTACTGTTTATAATGTGCTTTATATGTTCAAATTCAAAATAAAAACTTTGGTATGAAATAACTTACAAAAGGGTTAATACACTGTAAAACATTTTTTAAAATCTGTTTCAGGTTGATCGATGTGTGACTGGACTTATTGCTCAACAACAATGTGTCGGTTACCTCCACACACCTTTAGCTGATGTTGCAGTGACTGCTCTTTCTCATTTTGATACTGTAAGATATCAATGTTCATTTTGTGATTGATTCCTTCTGTTTTTTAACCCTTTAATGACTTGAATTATGATGTAGATGATTAAAAAAATATTTATTATTAATTTTAGTTAGTTTAAAGATTATGATTGTCTTCAAACTGGAAAAATTATGAAGTTCAATAGTTAAATTACTTCTGAGAATTTTTGCATTTCATAAACTTAACTTGATTATTATCCATAATGCTTGAAAAAAAGTATTTTTATGACAACAAACGAAATCCTCCGCTCTCCGAGACAGATAGCGGCATACTGAATGTAAGCAATGGACAGTTGCAATCTAGAGATCTCTGGCATCTACCCAGATACTGAACTAATACGTACAAGGTGTGTTTGGATCAATTCTCACTTTATTTATAATATTATATTCATTTATTTACAACTGAACAAATTAGTTCAACCAGGTCATAAAAGGTTAACTTTGTTTTTCTACTTGACTAGTGATGATTCTTTTCATTTTTACCATGTATTATTTATTATTAACTAACAGGGCTACCCGACATTGCCCGAGGCCATAAAAAAATAAACTAGTGTGTGCAACATCTTTATATAAAACTTTTATCTCTCTCCCTCTCTTTCTCTAGCTATCTCTTTATTGTTTTCTCGTCCCGATTTTCCCACCCAGGCATGTATGTTTATCCAGTGTAAAGGAAATAATTCTGTGCAAAATATCAGACTTACTTCCTTCTACATGATAACATCAAAAATCATGTTTACTTGTTGATAACATTAAATGATATAAATGACCATTTGACCTCTCCAAGAATATATCATGTGGTGCTTCTATATTGAATGAACGAATCAAAATATTGAATTTCAAATAAAACAAATGATATGTACATAACTGTCATGGCGCAAATAGTAACACATCTAAAAATTATGAAAACTTATGAGGTAGAAACATAATTATTAATAAAAAAAGAAATTTTTGAAATGAAGCGAAATAACTATATTATGCTTACTATAAAAGAGACAACTTGACAGGGGAGATAATTAAGTTCTGTTGCTTACGTCACATTATAAATATAATTCAAATTGTTGGTTATAGTCAGCTTGTGTATTTCCTAACTTCCAGCATAGTGCTACCGGAAGCAGTGATAAGACAAATCAGTTCCTTCACTTTCTGTTGCAATATTTTTTATATATTATGGGAGTATAACCCCTGAAAGTTGGGAGATTCTATTTATAAACATTGCCGATAGGAACTGATAAATCAAATTAATTCATGTTTTGTTATCCAGAAACCAGAATTACTTCAAAGAAATTGAATCTTTTAGCATTCTAGCACATGATTTTTTTCATGTCAACACGAGAAGAATCTTTTGTTCTTTGCTTGCAAAATCATAAAGTCTAGAACCTGTACAGAACAGTGACCCACTGAAAATTCTTCATCTCCAGGACTTGTACAGAATAGCTGCCCATCGGAAACTCTTGTAAAAATTAAACATGGCTTCCAATTCAAGAATTTTTTTGTTCCTCAATATTTCTATTGTGAAGCGATTTATTGAATAATATATATAAGAAAAGAACATTATTGAAAAATATACAATAAAAATAACAAAATTATAAAAAGATAAAAATAATGCAATTAGTCTTTATTTGCACTTTTAATAGCAAAATTAAAAAATAAAAGTTTTTTATTTTATTTGAAATATTATAAGAAATATATGTTTATGAAATTATAAAAAATACACTTTTTTAAATTTTAAGAGTAAGTTTATTATTTGAATTTATATAATAAATATATGTTTATGAAAGTATAAAAATAAAATTATTGAAACTAAAATAACAAATGAAATTATTGAAATCAAGATTTCGAACATTGTAAAAACACGTATCCAATACATAATATATCCAAGATAGTTAAAAAATATTTAAAAAAATGTTTTCAATATAGCAAAAAGTGTTTTCAATAATTCTTAAAAACAAACAAAACTAATTTCAATAATTCTTAATTAAAATAAGACTGAAAAAACTTTTCAATGATTATTAAATAAAAAAGAATGATTGGAAAAACGTAATAAAAAAAAGAGTACATGCACAGAGGAGATGTAGGCGTGAAAGAAAAAGTGAAGGAATTGATTTGCCTTGTAAGCCTTTCCAGTAGTAGCCAAGCTTGAAGTTCGGAAGTACATTAGCTGACTATAACCATAGCATTAAATGACTATTTGACCCTCAGAATAAATCATGTGGTGCTTCATATTGAATGAACACATTAAAATATTAGATTTCAAGTTAAACAAATGATACCTACGTAATTGTCATGGCGCAGATAGTAACATATCCAAAAATTATGAAAACTGATTAGGTAGAAAAATAATTATTAAGGAAAAAAGAAATTTGTAAAATGAAGCAAAATCACTATATTACACTTACCAAAAAAAAAAAAACACCGGTTGACAGGCGAAATAATTAAGTTGTGTTTACATCACATGATAAATGTAATTCAAAATGACGGACAAAATTTTATTCCCCATCTGAACTTTATAAAAAGCAGTTTTTCATGAATAATTATTTTTCTACCTTATTGTTTTCCGTGATTTTTAGATACGCTACTATTTGCAACATGACAATTACGTAGGTACCATTTGTTCTACTTGAAATTAAATATTTTGATTTTAGATTTTATTCATTCAATATAGAAGCACCAATAATTTTTTTTTTCTAAATTTTAGGTATTATTTTTGGGAGGTTACACCAATTAAAAATACCCACTTTGTAGGTGTTTGTTGCGTATTTTTCAAGTTTTAACAGGATATAAATAAAAATATTTACCCTTTATATAATACATAACTACATTAACCAAAATACATTATGTAATATATTTTTAAAGAATGTTTTGTTTGATAGCTTTTTAAGCCATTGAAAATACAAAGCTTTTGTTTTAATTGAAAAAAAAGATTTTACAATATATATATATTAATGCAACATGTTTAATATTTACACTGTTCATATGTAAACAGAATGGTCTCAATTATTCTAGATTTGACTGAAATATTCATTAAAAAAAATTATTTATAATGATGAAAATCGCATCTCAATGTTATCCTCATTTTTATAGTTGTTGTTTCACCATATTTTGACCAACTGTTCTTCTGGCCTTCTTCAAGTGGTTTACCGTGACAGGATAGGAATGCTGAGTCTTTTAACTGTATCCCCAGTAATTACTACCTTCCATAGTTGTCTCTGATACAGTTTTAATTTAGCTACCCTAAATATAGCAAATATTAAAATGCACGCTTATTGACGTGATAAAAAAAAATGTATATTACAATTTGTTAACTGTGAATCAAGCTATCTTTTTTGTTTGTAATTCAATTTAGGTTGGATCTGCTACAAGCATAGGTGAACAGCCTATCAAAGGTTTAGTTGATCCTGCATGTGGTGCCCGCATGACTGTAGGGGAATGTCTTACAAACTTGGTATTTGCTAAAATTACAGATCTTAAGGTGAGTTTGTACTTTACGTAATCATTTTAAAGCTTTGACTTTTGAAAATTGTTATTTTCACATATTAAGTTACATATATGACCTGATCGCGGGGAGAAAGACAGAATCAATGCACAACGTGTATGTGATTAATCATCAGTAAAACAAAACGTTTGCAGTAGTTTTTGATCCGTGGCAGAATACACAAATACTGTTACAATATTGTCATTTATGTAATTTATGGTTCACACTTTTAACAAAATGCATTCCAATTGTATGTACACACTGATAAGTGTTTTTTTTTATAATTAAATGAATAGACACTTGTTAAATGAACATCAAATTTTATTTATGTTACAGTGATAGTACGATAAAAGAGAGATTTCAGGTCAGTATGTGGGTGGTGGGTGGTTGCCGGTGTGGCGAAGGCAGAAGTGTCACTCTGGCTTTCTCTCTTGCTCTGTCTGACTGACTGCCTTTGTTTATGTCCTACATTGACATCACCCACATTCCTTGATTGGAATCTAATTGTTCGCTAATTTTGACATTCAATTTGAAATTTTGTTTTATTGCTCCACACTTTTAGCAATTCCAATCAAGTTAAAATATCGTCTTTCATTGCTTCATTGCTTCATTGCTTCATGATTCGGATTCTTTGATCGGAATGTAGGATTGATGTCATTGCCAGCAATTCAATTTACATCTGGTTTTGACCAGATTCAACATTTTCCGGCATTGTCCATCACCTATGCAACAGGGGGAAGAAAGGAAAATTATTTGTTGCTGTGGTAGAAAAGCGAGGTCTTGCTGTAAATGTTTTAGCATGAAAGCATTTTCATCATTCTGCTGTATATAAGAGCTGCGTTTCTTCATCCCATGTGCATATGTAGCTTTGTCCACTTTCTTATCCTTTGACAAGACAACATCTCCACAAACTGTCCTTGCTACTGGAATCTCTGTCAGACAATGACAATGATGATGACAATCGATCAAACCTTGTTTCCAAACAATGATGATAATAGACTGTTCATCATCATTGTTTACATCTTGTCTACTGTCAGTTGTATATCATACCAACGACCAAGATAACAACATCAACAGCAGGGAGGTGATGGTGGCTCAGTGGATAATATTAACAACTTGGGCATGCCAAGTTCAAACCCAGTTCGTTCCACAGAAACACTTTTACTTAAAGACATTGTTAACCTTCACATGGTCTTTCTCGTAAGTACCCAATATCCTTTTAGGAAGAATTCTTAATAGAAGGATATCATGGAGACGAATGCCAATAAATTATCATTACGAATGCGGGCGAATAGTATATACACGCAATGGTTTCTGTAATCAAACAACTTGTAAAGTCAACAAAGTTTTATTTACATTACAGTGATAGCAGAACAAGAGAGAGTTCGACTTGGTGTGTGAGTGATGTATGGTTGTCAGTACAGTGACGGCAAAAGTGTGTCGGTTGGCTTTTTTTTTTCTCTCTCTCTCTTCTCTGTCTCTGACTGGCTGCCTTTATTTATGTCTTATATTGACATCAACCCACATTCCTTGATCAGAATCTGATTGTTAATAGAAGGTTTATATTTAATGGAAGTGACAACATAATAGTAGGCAACGTAGAACGGAAATAAAATAATTTACATCATAAAAATTTAATTGAATCACAGATGATGTAAAATTTAATTCATATGCTGTAATATAAAATATAATTTTAATAACAGTTGATATAAAATTAAAATCAAATTGATTAAATCAACAATAGAACAGTCAAATTGCTCGTTTCAAATTCAAATATTTTCAGAAATGTTGATATATTTTGGAAATTTTTAATTAAAGAATTTGTAAAAGAAATTGAACTTTTTTTAATCTCAGATAAATTCTTTTGTAATCCGTTTCTTAATTTTCTTTTTGAACTGCCTGACATTTCCTATTTAAAAAAAAAATATTTTTAGCGTGTCTTAGACAATAAAAATTTCTGTCAGAATAATTACCATCATATTCAATTTGATGTGCATT
The DNA here is from genome assembly GCF_053919585.1 of Euprymna scolopes. Classification (NCBI taxonomy): domain Eukaryota; kingdom Metazoa; phylum Mollusca; class Cephalopoda; order Sepiida; family Sepiolidae; genus Euprymna; species Euprymna scolopes. The sequence goes on along the minus strand of NC_136484.1, from coordinate 28,563,657 downwards.
TTACATACTGGGATGTATTAAGAAATTGTTTTATTAATCCTTTTTCCTCTCAAACTCATTTTTTATCACTTTCTACCATGTTTGACCTTCTTTTTTGATCTGCCACCTTAACTGTACTACATCTCATGACTCAATAACTCTCATTCATACTTTCGCTGTGACCAAACCAACAAAATTTCCTGTTTTGTACAGATATATTGTAAAAATTTAATCTTCCTTTGAGATCATCAGAACTAAGTCTGTATTTAAGACTCATATTACACATTCATCATATCATTCTCATATTATTTCTCTCTATGCAATGCATGTCCTCAACCCTCATTGATCAGGTTTCACTTCCATACATCATCACATTGCATATACATGTCTGATAGACTCTTCCCTTGGTCGCTGGTTAGTAATATCAGAAGTTCCCTAAACTTACGAAGTGCCTTCAATAAGTTCTCAGACTTTTTTCCTATGACTACATTTATTAATAGTACACACATGAAACTTAAGTCCCCTTCAAAGTAATCTGCTCCAGATGAAATGCACATATTGTACCATTCCAAAAACTTCTGGAAGGCTCCATGGAAGTCTGCTTGTGTGAGCGTGTCAATGACCCTCATCACAGCCTTTTTTGTCTTCTCAATTGTCTCAATGTGAGCCTCTAAGGTTTTCCTTGAGGTTAGGGAATAGCTAAAAGTCACAGGGAGCAAGGTCTGAATAATAGGGAGGGTAAGGAACTGTCTTGATGCGCATCTTTGTCAAATAGTCTGTGACAAGGATGGAGTTAAGGACTGGTGCATTTGCACAAATCTTCTGCATCTTCAGTTCCTCACAAATAATTTTGTGTACAGAGAATGCCAGTCCAGAAATTACCAAGTTTGACGGTATTTGTTTTGTATATTTTTAGTTTTATCAGATATATAAATATATATAATAGACTAATAGAGGTACCCGGCATTGCCTAGGTCGTATAAGACAAAGAGAAGAAACATAAACGCATGTAAAAAAAAAAATTGTGTTCCTTTTCAGCGTCTTAAATTGACTTTTCAACAAATATTCATAAATTCATTAAAAAGGTTTAATATCAATTCTTTCTTTGTTGCATATGGATTTATTGTATCGTGGTAATTTTTAAATAGCATTTTCAAATTGAAATCAAGTTTTACGCATAGTAAAAAGTTATGTTCAGCGCATCACAAACCGTACAATGTTTATAAGTGTGTCAGGACAAAAAAAAAAGTGTGTACATTTTCAGCGTCCCAAATTCACTTTTCAAAAAATAATATAAGAAAAAAAAAAAACAACAAATCTTTTAACCCTGTTTCAATGTAAAAGCTTACCAAACTAAACATTTTAAGAAGTATATTAAAAAATAAAAAACAAAACATCCACCATAAATCCTTAGACAACGATGTCCAATTTCTACTGTACACTCTTTAACCCTTATCCTTGAGTGGCCTCTTGGCCTTGATAATGTGGTGATGCCTATGTAAAAAAAAAAAAAAAGGTGAAGCAGTTCATGCATGAACCCCTGTTGAAATTGTTTAGAATGAGACGATTTTACATGCCCCCCTCCCCACTCTCGGCCATCAGATTCTGCGATCGTTAAAGTAGAAAAAAATGAATATTTTGTTCAAAATTTCACATATTATGCGTCCAAGTCCTTGTCCTTTAAGACAGTACCAGAATCAGTCTTATCTGATTTGGATTTCAAAAGTTTTAGCGAGACATACAAACACACTAATGAACATCTCACCTTTATATAATGGGTGCCCGGCGTTGCCCGGGTGTTTGTAGGCGTGTTGTGTTACAAAAAAATAAAAAAAACTGGTAGTAAGCAGGCAGGCTCAAACCCGTGATGCAAAGGTGGAAAAGAAAGTGAAAGAAAATCTGACGTCTTACCGCTACTCCATGACGTGACTGGAAGTGTAAAGCGTTCAAATTTAGTGTAGTCAATCAGAAACAAACGATAACATTGCTTTTAAACCTCCCGTGAAAGCAAATTAGACAAAAGGTTGTTTTTAATTTGGAGGGAAAACCAGCTCCCCCAAAAAAGGGGGCACTCTGGCAGTATCCAAATGAATAAGTATGAAGGGTTTCCCCTACATTGACCAAGGACTAATTACAGAACAGATACTACCCAGGCAAGGGCCAGGCGTTGGCGTTTGCGTTCTAATAGTTTTGCTTTATTTATACGAAAAAGACAAACAAACAGCCGACATGATGGCATGGCAGCAATTTTGTTTAACTCGATTAAAAAAAGATGGAGACGATGTCTGTTTGCGAATCTGAGATATTACGATCTGGGAAGTATGCGAAAACTTCTCGCGGAATCTAACCGACCTAACCCTAACCCTAACCGATGCAAGGACCGCAATGCAAAAAGCCTTTCGTGGACATACACAAACGCTCGCGCCCATTTGTCTTTTATATAATAGACTAGCGGGGGTACCTGGTGTTGCCCGGATGTTTTGATGTGTGTGTGCTCTTAAATAAAAAAGAAACGGGGAGGGGGTAAAAAAAGTTTTGGTAATTAGGTAGAATTGAACCTGAATCCCGGAGGTGAAGTTGGAAAATAAAATGTGAAAAACACGACACGTTAACCGCTCGCCCAGCAAGAATGAATTAAGAGAATGGACAGGTGCCTGCATTAAATGACGTCAAGTGGAAGTCGTAGAGTTAACATTTTGTGCGAGCGTTACAACGACGACCTAAGCAATAGCTATTCAGCAGTGAACATTTTCTGCGGGACAGTTTTTAATGAGGTCAATAACCCGGTTTGTTTGTTTTTACCTAACTTTGGGGAAAAACAGCTCCCCCGTTTATTAGAGGAGTGGCTGGTCTTGAAATAAAAGCAACCATCTGATATGACGACGGTAAGCCGACATTGACCAAATGTTACATCGCTTTCTAGACCAGGATTCAAATCGTGTTTCGCTTTTTTTATACTGAAAAACAAAAGCAAACATGCGGCGATCCCAAAATATTGAATATTTAACGTTTTAAAGTCGGGCAAATTAAATAGACAGGCGACCCCTGTTGTTAAGTTGGAGATATTATCATTTAGATGTGATATAAAAAGTTTTAAAAATGAGTGACGGCCTCGAGAAGCTGCCGGAAAAAAGCTTTTTGCAGACATACACAAAAAGCGAACATACATACAAACACACATTTTCGCTTTTATATATATAGAAAAATAAGATAATTTCGGGCCTTGTCTTGTTATTAAATTTATGTGTCTTCTGTCTCATCATGTTACATAGTGAGGGCCATTCTAAGGCGAGAACTTGAATACCTACTAGACACTATTGTTGAGTGTTTAAGGTCTCTCTGTACAGACATTTGTCAGGACAACCTGGCATGAGGATACACATGGTATTTGCAGCCCAAATATCTCCTTGCTATGGTTAACCCACACTAACTTTTACAAGGAATGGTGCACCTTCTCCAAATGATGTTACCTCAAGTAACAGCATGAAGCTAGATACTTCATCAGACTAGATGAATTCTTGTCCTGGAATCCAGTAAAACCAAAAAACCCAAAAGAAAGATATACTATAGCATATCAAAATGGTTAATTGAGGAGAAGGAAAATTATGTTCTCGGCTTCTTTACTAAATCAGTGTTTGAAAGATAAAGAACTTTAACGGAACATTCAAATATCTATGTATTTCGTAGTTTATGGACAATTAATCAGAAATTGGGAAAATCGCAACATTTGGTGGTATCGGAATTAGAAAACTTTGTGCCTGTTTTTCAATACCAAAACAATTTTTTGATTGTCTTTTTTATTTGATTTTGTTTAAAGCAAAATTTTCCATTGCTCGTAGCAATGATAAAATAGTAAATATTTCTTGATTTTAAACTACTAGTAAAACTAAAATCTATAGATCATCTGCCACAAATGTATTTTTACGTTTAGGAGAATATCTGCGCATTTAACATGTATTTTTACAGTAATCTGGCGAAAAATAACAACTTTATGGTTAAATATTTAGAGATTTATAAAAAACTAGCGAGGGGTACCCGGCGTTGCCCGGGTGTTTAGAGGTGTGTGTGTGTGTGTGGGGGAGGGTTTAAAAAAAAAAGTAAGTATGAGGATCGAACCCGAACCCTTGAGGAAAAGTTGTAAATTAAAGTGTGAAAAAAAAACGTGCGACGTTAACGATTGTGCCACCGCAAGATGCTAACGGAAACACGTTTGAATTTATGTAATTACTTGGATTTAGCAGGTGCCCGTTTTAATGAGTTAATGAGGTCAAGTTTGACTGCGGGATAGTATTCATTTACTGCTGAACGCCCCCCCCCCCCAAGATGTTATAGGAAAAAGACTAACCCACATGTGGCGAGCGACAAATATTGAATATTTATCCTCCCGAAATCGAGCAAATTAAATAGACAGGCGAGCTTCATTGTTAACTGTGAGATATTACGATTTATATGTGATATAAAAAGTTGTGAAGCGAGTGACCGCTTCTCTGAAAAAAGCCTTTTGTTGACATACAGAAAAAGCGAGCACACACACATACATACATACATACATACATTTTCGCTTATATATATATAGATTGTAATTGGAATCAGGAATTTAGTACAGAATTTGTAATTGTGTTGGAATCAGGAAAAATATTGGAATTGTCCATCACAAGTATCTCATATAGAGATCAAGTGTTAGACCCAGGTGGAGGGCCCCTTGATTTCTGAGAACTTCGACTGAAGTAAAATGAAACAGTTTATTATTTGTTCTCCTGTTTTTAGTAATTAAAAATCACCGTTAATGTCTTTTGTCTTAGGATGTGAAATGCAGTGGCAATTGGATGTGGCCAGCTAAACTTCCTGGCGAAGGTGCTGCCTTGTATGATGCTTGCAGAGCTATGTGCAGTGTGATGAAGAAACTTGGTATTGCCATTGATGGCGGCAAAGACTCCCTCAGCATGGCAGCACGTGTTGGGTCACAAACTGTAAAAGCTCCTGGTAAGTAATACCCATACTTTTAAATCCTAGTACTATTTACTTCCAAACCCCTAAACTCTGGTTGACTCAAGCAATGTGTAGAAATTCCTGTAAGTTTTAGTTTTAAAGAAACTTACCGTAGGTTGATTTTAAAAAAAAAATTGTATTTCCATTTTCTTTATTGAAATTACTATACGATAAATATTTTTTCTCATGATGGTTTCTTTTTTTCCAGTGTTTTAAAATTTAATCAGCATATTCTAGCAGCTTACATAAGTTGCTAGTATATGCTGACACAACATTCACAAAGAAGCGAGCCATTCTCTTCATAAATATCAAAATGTTATTTTTAAAATTTTACTGAATGTTGCTATTTTTAATTATAGTGCACCAGAATTGATGTAAGAAATTTATTTTATTTTAGTCTCAGACAAATTCTTTTGTAATGTATTTCTTTCTTAATTCACTTGAGTTGTAAGCCATGTTTAGTTTCAGAAGAGTTTCCGATGGGTAGTTATGCTATACAAGTCCTGGAGATGATGAATTCTCAGTTTCCTCGTAACTCCTAAGTGCTACCTTTTAATTGACTAAAAGTCATGGGGTTTTCTTTCTGAATTATCACGGTGGTAAATGGCTTAAAATCACTTGGCAACCCTTTAAGGACCATGGAGATTAAGAGACGGTCGCTAATAACTTTGCCAGACATTTTAAATGAATTTGCTGTTGTTTCAGCCCTTATAATCTGTAATCATCTCCGCTTCCACATGTTTTAGAGATGTCAGTTCAGTATATAAAGAGATACTTTTGGGTTTTCCTTTTGATAAATAATGCTCTCTTAATATGTTCAGTGCTTTGCAGCCATTGTCCAGGGCTTCTCGCATTACCAGAGATTGACTTCTGTCATCTAAGCACTGTATTGTTTCTCCGATTTATCGGAGAGGGACCTATGTTTTCATTGGTGTCCATCTATGCGTCCGTGCATCCGTTAGTCTGGACGATTGCCAGATAACCGCCCGTTAGTTTTTCTCACATTGTATTTCATTAAATAGATGTGCACAGTAAAAAAATTTTTTTTGCAAACATTCTCATTGCGTCCTCAGGGTCTCAAAAGAGGTAAAAAATGACACCTTTTACCTCATAACTTTTGATCCATCCATTAGATTTTTCTGAAACTTGGCCAAAATGTGGAGCCCATTGTTCTTAATATCAATCCAGTATGGGTGACCCTGGCAAAATTCTCATTCGCGTCCCCGGGAACTTTTAGTGTTAAAAACGCCCCTTTTTGTGGCTCTTTTTTTCATATTTCTCAACAAAAACTTGATATGTCTGACTATATAGTGTTTTTTTATGGTGGTCAACTCAAATATACATATGTTAAGATCTGAAATTGACTTTCAAACTAGCCTATCTCTGGCCAGGTCTTTATTTATCCTTTTTCTCAAAGAAAAACAACAAAAAAGTGTTATTCCATATGTTAATCTGATCTGAACAGAAATTTTATAAAATTTTCACTCTTCTAAAAAACTATGATGTTAGTTTAAAACTTTTATTCCCTAACAAATACATAATTCATTAAATGCTGAATATTCCATTAAAAAAATTATCTTTTGAATTTTATTGATAAAAAAAATTAATGTATTTATTTATTTACAGATTGAATTCTAAATTGAATATTGTATCAAAAATTTCTAGCATTTCTTTCAATTATTCTGGTGCTACCAGATCAGGTTGTCCAAAGATACTGACTTCTTGACCTAAAATACACCAAACATTGATATTATTTTTCCCTATCCTTCTGCAAAACAATATTCTACAAAGCCAAGAACAAAGAATTTTCCTCTACAAAATAGCCAAATGAAATACTGTCAATAAATATTTGAAGATATAAATAACTTGAAACATTTTTTTTTCAAAATTACTGGATTCGACTTGAAATAACCCAAAAATGTTTCATATGGCGTTAAACAAAACATAGCCAAACACCATGAATAAATATTTGAAGATACAAAGAACTTGAAGCATAAATTTTTTTTCCAAAATGACTGAATTCAAGATTAAATAATATGAAAAAGGTTGAGATACTGTAAAACAAACAATCAAAACCAAACACCATGAATAAATATTTGAAGACGTAAAGAACTTAAAGCATAAAAAACTTTTACCAAAATGATTGGATTTGACATTAATTAATCCAAAAAGGGTTGATATGATTTAAAACAAAACAACCAAACCAAACCAAACTAATCCTTCAGTTATCTTGAATTTCTGCATTTCACCAGAATTTTACAATTACAAATCTGTTGTTAGTGATTGTTCTACCTTTTCTTCACTATAAATTGTTCATGTTGCAGACTTCCTCACAGAAGATATCTCTTGTCTTGTGAGAAAGAAAGCCAATCAATAAAAAGGAATCAATATATTTTACATATTTTTATATCATTTGATATTTTTTTATATTCCCAGGTACTTTGGTGGTTTCTGCCTATGTTGGGTGTCCAGATATTGGAGCTACTGTCACTCCTGATTTGAAATGTCCTCAGGGTAAAGGTAAGTTTTGCTTTTATATTTCTTAATAACTCAGAACAGTTTTTGTATATATATATATAACTTGTTGAGATTATTTCTCTGCAATTATATTTTTGTTTCTACGTAAACCTATATAAATAATCAGTCCATAACTTCACCCGCATGAAAAAAGTACCAAAAATAAACAAAAATCTTTGTCTCACTGCACAGATACATTTAATGATGTTAGCTAATACTCTTTAAGTATTTGGAAAGCCGAGTATGATTAGCCTAACTGTAACCAAGCCATAGACTTCCGGATGAACAGATCTCGATTACTGAATGAGCTGACTTAACTGTAAGCAGCTGTGAACTTCTGGGTTGACAGCCGAGGTAGTAGCTAGGGAGAGACCCGAACCTTCAGCTTATGTTCACCTTCCCATTTTCTGGTTTATATAGAATGAAAAAATAAATCAATGACCATCACATTTTATGTGACTTTTATTTCATCATGGAATAATGGGGTTGCTTCGGTCACTTGATAAAGCCATGGTGAGCATCAAAGACGTGGCATCTGAATTCAATGCGGTACTCATCTAACCTGCAACATTACAGGAACCATCACATTCAGGCACGTGCACACATTGCCACAATAGCGAACTAAAGAAAATTTCATAGCTAAAAATAGCTTTAGAACCATTGTTGTAGATATCTATAAATATAAAAGTGAAAATGTATGTATGTGTGTTCGCTTTTTCTGTGTGTCTACAAAAGGCTTCTTTCAGAGAAGCAGTCGGTCGGTTCACAACTTTTTAAAACTTTTTATATCACATATAAATCGTAATATCTCACAGTTAACAATGAAGCTCGCTTGTCTATTTAATTTGCTCGATTTCGGGAAGATAAATATTCAATATTTGTCGCTCGCCGCATGTGGGTTAGTCTTTTTCCTATAACATCTTGGGGGCGAGGCTGAAAAGCGTTCAGCAGTAAATGAAATCCCGCGGTCAAACTTGACCTCATTAACTCATTAAAACGGGCACCTGCTAAATCCAAGTAATTAAATAAATTCAAACGCGTTTCCGTTAGCATGTCGCGGTGGGGCAATGGTTAACGTCGCACGTTTTTTTTCACAACTTTGCCTCAAGGGTTCGGGTTTGATCCTCATACTTACTTTTTTTTTTAACCCCCCACCACACACACACACACACCCGGGCAATGCCAGGTACCCCTCGCTAGTTAGGAAATAAATTTAAAAATTAGTTGAGGAATTTTTATCTTGCATTACAAAAAGGTGTCGGATGATTGTAGAAATTGACTTCCGAACTCAAGTCAGATCTTTGTTTATCCCTCTTTCTCTCGAATCCATTTTTATTGCTTCTTCCCATATTTTCCTTAGCTTTCCCTGCTATTTCAACTGTTCTACATCTACTAACTCCAAAACTCTCATTCATTCTTTCAATGTAACCAAACCACCAGAGTCTCCTGTTCTACACACATCATCTTTATTGTCTAGATTTAATCTTCCTCTGAGGTCATCAGATGTAAGCTAGTCTTTAAGACTCTCATTAAGCAGCCATTATATCATTCTCATATCATTTTACTCCATGCAACGTATGTCCTCAACCTTCATTGGTCAATTTTTACTACCATACATCACACTGCATAGACATGTTTGGTTGGCTGACAGTATAATGCCTTGCCGATGCTGATGTTTTACATACTGGGATGCATTATATGGCTTTAAGAAATTGATTTATTTATCCTTCTTTCTCTCAAGTTCATTTTTATCACTTCTTACCATGTTTAACCGTCTTTTTTGAACTGGATTTGCCACCTTAACTGTTCTACGTCTCATGACCCAAGAACTCTCATTCATTCTTAAAATATTGCTATACTATCAAAATCTCTTATTTTGCTCATATCTCCCTATGTTGTCCAAATTTAATCTTCTGTTGAGGTGATCAATATTAAGTCTCTATTTAGGACCCACACTACACATTCATCACATCATTCCTTTCCATGCAACACATATCCTCAGCCCTCACTGCCCAGCTTTTACTACCATACATCCTCACACTGTGCTGGAAAAACTCTCCTTGGCTGACAGTGGTAACACCTTGCTGATGCCGATAATATATCAAAATTATTAAAAAAGAAAAACTTATTTAAATTAAAAATTTTAAAAACTATTATCGAAATGTATCATAATATTTGAATAACAATGCCAAAAATGAGATAATAAAAACAATTAGGACACTTTTTTCTTATAATTTTTGAATTTATTAATTCCAGAATTTTTGAATTTATTAATTCCAGAATTTTTGAATTTGCTAATTTCAGGTATTCTTCTGCACATTGATCCTAGTTGTGGTCAGCACCGTCTTGGAGGATCAGCTTTGGCTCAATGTTTTAAACAGATTGGAAATGAATCTCCTGACTTGGATAAACCAGATGTGTTCATCAATATGTTTACCATCACTCAACAATGCATCGCAGGTAAAGAATTCAAACATACCATCTTAAATACTTGTATGATTCTGTGGAAAAATATTTTTTTGTTTTCATTTTTACTTCTGTTGGTTATAGTCAGCTAACGTTCTTCCTAATTTCTGGCATGGCTGCTACTGGAAGCAGTGACAAAGCAAATCAGTTCCTTCACTTTTATTGTTCTTTGGTATTTCTAGTGTGAAGCGCTTTATTTATTGCTGCATGAGGAATACGTGTGACTTTGCTGCCAAGTAGAAGAATTATTTATTCTAGTTTGAAACATTCAATTTTTCAAAAATCTCATGTTCGACATCTCCAAAACATCCAATATGGGGAAAAATATTGCAGAAATGCAAACTTATTGTTTAGGATGAATGCACAATGGTACGCAAAAAATCACTTGAGGTTCTTGGTCGATCCTTGCAAGATTTGCGTGGCAATGTCAGACGATTTGGGAATGCAGTAATATTGTTTGCAGGAGATTTCAAACAAATGTTACCTGTTATACTTCAATCAACACCAGCAGATGAAATAAATGCTTGCCTCAAATACTCTACTTTTTTTGTGCCATGTGAAGACATTAAACTTAACTCAAAATATGCATATCCAGTTGCAGACTGTTTGATCCGCACATAAATTTTTGCATCACTTATGGGAAATTGGGTACGGAAAAGTGCCAGCTGATCAGAGATAAGGGCAAAATTCTTTGACTTTTAACTTCTGTAATTTTATTTCATCAAAAGAAGAGTTAGTTTAAAAGGTTTTTGCAGATATTCAAATTATAAGAATTCCACTTGACTGAGTGAAGAAGCTATTCTTGCAGGTCAATACAAAGACGTTCACGCTATTATTCAATGTAAAATTCCAAGTGAGGTAGTCAAATACAAATCCATCGACACTGTTGTGAAAGCAGATAAAGTGGTTAATTATCCAACAGCTATATTTGCCAGGGATGCCACCGCATGTATTGCAACTGAAATTTGGCGTACTAATTATCATGTTGTGAAATATAAACCAATCCAAGCTTTGCAAAGGCAGATGGCTTGCAGTAAAAAAATTAACAAGCAATATCATAGAAACAACAATCATAACAGGACTTTTTACAGATAAATATATTTTCATTCCATGCATTCCTATAATTCCACTGGATACATCATTACACTTTAGGAAATTGCACTTTCCAATTTTATTGTCATTTGCAATAACATTCAACAAAGCACAGGGAACAATCTTTACAATTGTGTAGCTTACAGTTACACACTGACTGTTTTTTCACATGGACAATTTATGTTACGTATTGAAGAGTCACCAAACCAGAAAATCTGTATATTAGCTAAGAAAATGGAACAACAAAAATAAGAAACTTTTTCTCATTTTGAACTTTTTCCATTGCGCCAATTTCATCCACAGCAACGCGTGGCAGGATACAGCTAGTATATATGTTTTGGTTCTGGTTTTGATTCAAGCTGATGCACCCAAGTCATATGGATATATTTTTTTATTTTTGAAATCGCAACTTTATAATATATAAGAATTGATAGAACATTAACTAAAATATCATATTTAAGCATACTTTACAATCGGGCTATGCTTAGATAAATACTTTTGCAGTTTTAACAAAAAAGCTACAATAATATCAGAGTATTGCCATTCAGGCTGAACATCTACAGAATGCCAACATCAATATATTACAAATGAATGAGTCCCCTGTGGAATTTTCACAGGTCCCGCTAGTTTGCATTAAAATAATAAAGGCAAAGTATCATATAATTTGCTAAATTTAAAATATTTATGAAAGTTTTATTTTCTTCTAAATTCTCAAATTTCATTACAAAACCTATGAAAGGTAGGATAAATGTTTTTTGTTTTTTTTTTATAAAAGGTCAAAGAAGAATAAAATTTCTTTATTTATATGAAAACTGATTGGATTTTTTTTTTTTTTTTAAATTTTTGCAGAGAAATTAATATCTGCTGGTCATGATGTAAGCGATGGTGGTTTTCTCACCTGTGTTTTGGAAATGGCCTTTGCAGGAAATGTCAGTATCAGCCTCACTTTGAAAAAACCTGCGGATGGTGAGTAATCTTTCTTTCCTCATGTGTGTGACAGTTTTGCAATAACATGTAATAAAAAAAATGACTCCATCTTTTTTTTCTTTGTTTCAAAACATCCGTTGGGAGAGGTTACATGTGTTGCATACTGGAGTCTGTATATATATGTGGTTTAACATTATGTGATCATCTTTAGTGTTCCTGTGTGTGGATATTTTTATAACAATGTGTATAACAGCTATCAACAATGGCAACTTACACAGACAGTCTTTACCAAAGGGACGGATAACAAAGTTTCTTTTGTGGTTCCTAAAATTAAAGATGTTTTTCATTCGAAAAGGGAAACGCCAAGACGTGAATTATATTTGTATATAATCATTTATTTCCTAGCTGGGTCCCTTCTCGAAGTTTGGGCACACTTTGTACAAGTCTGCATTTTGCTATTCCCCCCCTTTGATTTCCACGCACGTCAAGTCCAAACCTCAGAGCACAAGACCCCGGTCTGTCTGCTAACGCTCTCTACATATATCTCTAAACCATCTCGTTATGTCATTAACTTCACGTGACCAAGGACACAAATCGGATGATCCACTTTCGTCACATATTTTGTTTATGTTAGTTAACATTCTTTTTCACCAAGTTAACAATTTTGGGAATTATTTTCACATAAATATTTTTTATCCTAAAATGCCTTTCACCTTGATAACATTCTTTATAAATATTAATAACGATCATAATAATAATCGTCCAGCTAACTTGGCGTTGCCCGGACCAACTATGTAACACATGGAGGAAAACAAAAAAAACAAAAAAAAAAAGTTTTCAATGAATATGACGTTGTTTAGCACAATGTTAATTTTGATTATTTCCCCTCTTCAGGTTAAATGAATGTATTTCAAACAACATCTTGACAAGATGGATTCAACCATTGAGTATTATTTAAGCTTTATGGGCTGATTGTCTGAGGTCCCTTTAGTTGGAGAGTGCCTGTCTATGGTATCCTCTTTTTGGTAGAGTTAGACTTCTAATTATAAGTTGACCTTGTATCACATCCAGACTTGATAGTTAGTGAATAAAATACATTTTCTGCTACTTGACTTTTAACTGACTCAGTTTGTTTGGTTTCAGAAATATATCCTCCTAAGCATTACCTCCTCCTTTCGGAGGTGGTTAAAGTTTTATTATTTTTTGCCCCTTTCTTGAGATAGAGTACCACATGTTTGACACATTGGAGTACGAGAAGACTTTCGAACAAGGTACAAGCCATTATTCTGGAAAGTACCTGTAAATAAATGTCTGTTGCTTCACCAAAAAAGAGTGAATTGAATTCTTTTCTTGTCTTTGTGTCCTTGCGACTGTCTTCATACTCTGCAATGTGTTGGTCCCGAATGTTGACATGTAGCGATAACATTACACAAAGAGAAAGTAAAGTCTGGGAGAATGGACCTCCTGAGACTGCACAGGACCATTCCTCAACCCAATAGAAAGGCCAGAAGAAACCACAATGATTCACCCTCTGTCAAACTGATTGTCAAAGATGTATCCTTGACTGGTACAAATAAAACTTACTCATGTTATATCAGGTAAAGTGATTTGCAGACAGCTGTTTCATTGTTTATTATTCATCAGTGTGGTTAGATGTAGCAAGTGTATCCATTCCAGGATTCAAAACTTGAACGATTGATACAAATTTTTTATTTGCTATTCTAAAATTATACACTTTTTTTTGTGTTGAATTTACATAGTGAACTGAACTCTCACTGTAAAATTTAACCAAAGTTTTCAAATATATTTTGTTTTATTTTAATACTACTATTCTATTTTTGTTTTATTTTAATACTACTATTTCAATAAAAAATATAATTTACTTTTCCAAAAAAGTCAGCATCAAATCTACTTTATATGTTGGGAGAAATTTATCTTTAATTTTCTTCACTTACAATTTTCAACTAAAATGTTAAATTTTTATTTTTTTAATTCTTTGCTTTACAGCATCCATTTTTGAGTTGTTGTTCTCTGAAGAACTTGGTTTAATCTTGGAAGTTAGCACTGCAAACAAAGAGAAAGTAATGAAGATGTATGAAGATGCTGGCGTCAGTTGCACTCAAATTGGTTTCTCTTCAGACACTGATGAAAAATTACAGGTAAACAATTTCTTGCTATTTTCTTAAGTTTTATTAACAGTTCGAAACTTTATATTTTTAGATTAGAATTTAAATGCATCAGGGTTGTAGTCAGCTAACTTCCGACATAGCACTACCGGAAGTGGTGACAAGGCAAATCAGTTCTTTCGTTTTTTTTCTCTCACGCCTATATCTTTCCTGTGCATGTACTTTTTTTGTTTTTACATTTTTCCAATCTTTCTTTTTTTATTTAATGAAAATTTTTTTTGTATTATTTTAATTAATAATTATGTAAATTAGTTTTATTTATTTATTTTTTAAAGAATTATTAAAACACTTTTTAAACTATTTTGGGAATATTATGTATTAGATACGTTTTTTATTATGTGAAATTTTATTTTGATTTCAATGATTTAATTTTTATACTTTCATAAACATATTTATTATATAAATTCAAATAAACTTTTATTTCTTAAATAAAAATAAACGTATTTTTAAAATTTATATAAACATTTCTTGTAAAATTTCAAATTAAATAAAAACTTTTAAAAAAATTTTATTAAAAATGCAAATAAAGACTAATTGTGTTATTTTTATCTGTATGATTTAGTTAATTTTTATTGTATAATTTTCAATAATGTCCATTGAAAAGTTTTTTCAGTCTTATTTTAATTAAGAATTGTTGAAATTAGTTTTTTTTTTTTTAAAGAATTATTGAAAACACTAACATTTTTTAAGTAATGAAGACCAATTGTGTTATTTTTATCTGTATAATTTTGTTAATTTTGATTAATTTTTAATGTATACTTTTCAAGAATGTCTTTTTATTATATTTTATTTCAATAAATTGCTTCACAATAGAAAAAGAAAGATCGGAAAAATGTAATAAAAAAAAAAACAATTACATGCACAGGGAAGGTATAGGAGTGAGAGAAAAAAGCGAAGGAACTGATTTGTCTTGTCACCGCTTCCAGTAGTTGTACACCGGAAGTTAAGTACGTTAGCTGACTATAAGGTATAGATTGAATGAGCCCTTGAGAAAACAATTATAAAAAATAAAAAAATATTGCTATTAATTAAATAAATGCTTGAAAACAAAACCACCTTTAAAACTGCCTACAACTGCACCAAAAGGTAAGCTAGGTGGCTGACTATAATTGATGGCAACACTTTTATATAATAGTAGACATGGATATAACCTGCCGAATGCATTCTTTGTTTGGTTAAATAACATCTTCAGTTAAGATAAAATTCACAAAAAACTTAAAGAAAATGCAATCTATTACTGATTTCGACATATAGGCTGTCACAGTATAAATATATCCCATCTATGCATTCATAATATATGAACCAGACAAGAAAGAAAAAAAAAGACAGGTTCTCAGACAAAAAAAAAAAATGCATAAAGCATAATTCAAAACCAAAACAACTCCCATCAAATCCATCTCCAGTTGCAGGAAATTTTTAGCAATTGCTAGTTTATAGGGAGGGGGGCAGCCATCTTGTATTATTTGAGATTTTTATTTGTTGCGTTGCTATGAACTTTCTCGTCTTTTTGATAAGTTCACGGACAAAATATCCAGAATTGACCTGCAAATGTTGGTTCTTCTATGGATGAAACATATCTGCAATTGTGCCCAAGTTTTTGTTTTGAAAAGATGATTCTAAAATGAATAAAATCTTGGACGTTGGAAGTTAGCAAAATTGTTATATATATCATATATCAGACATGTACCATATTTTTAATGACATAGATAGACCCCTAGTGTTTAGAAAAGGCTGTTACAATCCATTTTAAATCCTCAGCGATTTATGTAACTTCATATTTAAAAATAATTTAATTGTTGATTACGAATCTGATCTATGTTTGCCTATACCTGTGACAATTAGGGCCATATAGATTGCCCTTATTAACTTGATATTTTCCCTAAAAGGGACATTTAAGTGAATAAAACTAGTGATTATTGAATTCCAATTTTTAAACTGTCTTTATTTTGTGAGTATGTAATGGATAATTTAATTTAAACTGTCTTTATTTTGTGAGTATGTAATGGATAATTTTTAAACTGTTTTTATTTTGTGAGTATGTAATGGATAATTTTTAAACTGTCTTTATTTTGTGAGTATGTAATGGATAATTTTTACACTGTCTTTATTTTGTGAGTATGTAATGGATAATTTTTAAACTGTCTTTATTTTGTGAGTATGTAATGGATAATTTTTAAATAAATACATTGTGCTTTGGGTCTCACATTCTTACTTTGTTAATTTCTTTTCAACACACTGACAAACTAAGATATATATATAATTGGAATGATGAATGTAAATATTCTCTTTAAAATTTGGACCTTGATAGAAGATAAGATAAAAAGCTTAATACACTAGATAGAGCAATTAAAAAAAATATATATGAAGAAAATAATATTGAATCAATTACAATATTTAATAATCCATCAAATTTAAATAAGGTAATTATACAAATCAAAAGTCTTTAATCCATGAATTTTCAAAGATATGTTCTTTTCTTCAGAGAATAAAAATGTATAAATGATAAGCATAATATATGTATATATATATAAGCATTTACATAAAAATAAAGAAGCATTTTCAACAAGCAATTAACTAGTCAGTCAATTCTTGAAACAAAAAAAAGTCCAAGAGAAAAATTCAAGTGTGAACATAATACTGGTCTGGAAGCAGATTTTTTGTTTTAAGTAAAAAATTGCTAGTAATTTCATTTATTATTTTATATCGCAGAAGTATTAAATAAAACAAACATGCTCCTCTTTTTTTGTTTTGTTTTACAGGTTCTAGTGAAAGTTTCTGATGAAGTTGTCTTGGATTCTTCCCTGTCGGATCTGCGTAGCATTTGGGAAGAGACCAGTTACCATCTAGAGAAACGACAGGCTAATCCGCCTTGCGTTGAAGAAGAAAGAACTTCATTGCTGAAAAGAAAGCAGCCAGAATATTCTTTGGTCTTTGATCCAAACACTTTGTATGATGTGAACTCTTTGAGTAAGTATTTTTTATTCAATCCAAACCTTTTTTCTTTTAGATATGCTTAGTGCATCTCTATAAGTTTTTTTTTTTTTTTTAAACTGAAAGTTGAGTTATAAAGATTATTATAAGTATATGTGGCAAAGGTACTGGGAGGACATCTTGTTTGCCAGTCGGCAAAAAGAATTTGTTTGGTGACATGTATTGCATGTGGAGATAGGCAACTGGCATGATTCAATCTTTGGCCTCAAGATGACTGCTGGCAACAATATTTCAAAGTGATATATATATTATATATATATATTATTTGTGAATATAATCTCAAGATGTCAAGTCATTGAATGATATGTGATTTGCATATGTGTGATGGCAAAGGAGTATAAAATAAAGCTAAATTATGTTGATGGTAGAAAAAGGGATGCGTTTAAAAGGCAATTAACATATTGCGACCATTTTTGAGATGGTAAGAGAACAGAGACAAGTGGGAAAGAAAACTGATTATGGATTGTATTATTTTTAGACTGTGACAAAAACAAAAACCATGCAGAATTATTTTACAATTTTTTGTTTCAATCTACATGATTATAAAACTCTAAACCTTCCGCCCTTGCTTGAATCTTGTCCACCAAAAACATGGTAGTACGTGTGACCCGTTGGGTTTGTATATGTTATAGCTATGGAATAGTGAATATATTAATTATGCTTACATTAACTCAAAAGTTAATGTAAGCAATTTCTTTTTCTATTGAATTTTTTGTATCTAACTAGTTTTAAAAGTTTATTGGACAATTTTAATTTAATTTCTTAGATCAACCAGCATTTCATAAAATGAGCTGTGTTGACTGTTTTTTTTAAAATATTTATATAATCTAATATATAAAAGGCTATATGTCTGTCTGTCTGTTTCCATATTTTCAAACTCTATCTTTTCCAAAACTAAAAGTCACAGATCGATACTAGAAGCCTCAAATGATTGGATTTTTTATGGACCGTTTTTTTATGGGTCTTTAACCGGTTTAAATAATAAAAGGGTCAAAAAGAGGCCAAAATGGAAAAAATCGTAATACATTTTGTATATTCATCTTAGTTTATTTTTAATCTTTAATCAGTTCACATGCGTGTCACGTTGGTACAGAGATAACGTCACCAGCTTTGAATGCTACAGTTTTGCTTTCGGTTTCAATTCTAGCTGATGGTACCCAAATACTTTCTTTTTTTACTTTTACTATAGAAATCATAACTATAATATATACGAAATCTGGACAAATTAAAATATCATACTCAAGTGTATTTTATGACCGGGCAAAGCCCCCCCCCCCTCGCTAGTATATATATATATATGTATATATATTTTGACTTTTTTTTTTTAATGTCAGTTGTTTTTTTATTCTACAATTTGTTTTTATTCTTATATAAATTGGTTACGCTACATCGGTTGTGATAGTTTATACACTGATACTATTCAGGGGGAAAATATGAATCCGTAATTTGATTTGATATTTTCCTCTAAATATAATTCAGTTTCTGCTACATAAATGGGCCAATGCATTAACCACTATTGTACAGGGTTCAAAAAAGGGTCTTCAATCTTAGAGGTTCCGCAACCAAACTCCAATCTCTGTCTCATAATCTTACTATTCTTACGAGTCTGTCCGAGCACATTCCATTAAAGTACTCGTAAAACAAGAAAAAGAATGTAACATTGCAGTGATGTGATAAAGGTTGGAGCTTGATTGGCAGAATTTATTCGACTGGAGTCTTTTTTTTTTTTTTTGACTCTGTCTAATAGAGAGAGATTAGTGGTTGATGCTTCCTTGATGTAAATAGCCCCGATTAACTCAACAATCCACCAAATCTTAACTGTAGAGGCCCTCCAATACCAGAGAGCCTTCTACTTCGAAAGTTTCTCCTCAAAATGTTAGATTTTGGAATTCCCTCCCTGTATCCTGTTTCCCAGACTGGACTAATATGCAAAAATTTTAAGCGTAATTTGAACTTGTTGTTCCACTCTCTACTTAGAGAGCACGTCAGCAGAGACGTTCTAATTTACAGTAGCCCCTTATGTCTCAATCCTTTGTTTGTGGTGAATATGAATAAAAAAAATAAACAAACAACATTGGATAATAATAATTTAGAAACTGGAAACAAAAAGATTAAATCAACTTCTAATTCATTTGTATATTTTTAGATTGATTTGTAATTTAGTATTTTTTATTTATCTATTTTTTATTTTTTTAGAGGTAGATTAGTTTTTGGCCAGAATTTCCCCTATATTAAAAAAGCAAAAATAAAGAAAAATGTATGAGGCACGTACCCATGACAAAACAAAAATATCATATTCCAAAAATCACGTTAATCAATTTATTTTTATAAAGAAAATTATTTTTAAGCAATTAATAGAAATTCATAGACATTACAACATAACTCTCGCAAGTTTTGAATTATTGAGTTATCTCCCTTGTTTTAGATTTTCAAAATGAAACAGTCACTCCTTTGGTACTCATAAAATTTGATTTTCTTGTTTAAAAATAAAACTGCTTTATTTGATTTTTGGAATATGATATTTTTATTTCATCATGGGTATGTACATCGTACATATTTTTCTTTTATTTTTGTTTTTTTTCATATAAGGAGGATTCTTGACAAGAACCGTAAGATTTTTTTTTGTTTGATCCTATGAATGCTTCTTTATTAGTCTTAATGGCTTTGTTGCTTATAAACTTGAAAAGTTTTAAAGCAGTATTTTAATGCTTAATCAAACTTCTCTCAAGGTTAGAAAAACGAAGTCCTCATTAAATATTAAATATGTTTTTAAAGTTTTTTATGCACATAAAAATATTTATGTATAAAGTAACAAATAAAACTCTTTCCTCACAAGCTTCGTCGTCACGTGGACCAAACATTGCTATATTGCGTGAAGAAGGGAGCAATGGTGACCGTGAAATGGCTGCAGCATTCCATTATGCTGGTTTTCAAACATGGGATGTGAATATGGAGGATCTCTGCAATGGAAGCATCACGCTGGATAAGTTTAGAGGAATTGCCTTCGTTGGTGGATTCAGTTATGCCGATGTTCTCGGATCATCGAAAGGTAAGTAGACCATAATTTTTTGCACAATTTTGCCATGAGTTTATATTTAAAAACATACAGTCGTTGACTAGAAAATTGACCTTAAGGTTACTTTTGGCATTTTCGTAATTCAGTTCAGATTATTTGGCATAGGTTAAAACATTACATGATTCATTCATGTTAAGGACACGGGAAGAGAAAAAAAAGAAAGCAAGCAAGGGAGGGAAGGAGATGTGCTGCGAATTGAAACGGTCAGAAATACAGTTGACCAGCACTTGTCCAACTTAATCTTGAATTGATCTGTTGTTCGTGTGGTAACAACCAAGTGGCAGTCTATTCCATGGAACCAATATGTGGGTGGAAAATGTGTCAGGTTTCTGAAATCTTCGATGAAACAGCTTCACGTTGTGTTCTCTCAGTCCACGTTTGGGTGCTGGGGTGAAGAGAAGATTCTGAGGGAGATCCTAATTGCCATGAAGGAGGTTATAGGCTAAAATTAGGTTGCCTCTCAATCTTTGGTGCTCAACCAGAAAAAGATTCAGCTGCCGTGGATGGGGCTAATAAAGATCATGAAAACCTCGCACAGACTGGGTCGCCAGCCTCTGCATTCACTCCAGATACTGAATGTCACAAACCAGGTATGGAGACGATGCCTACATGCTATACTCCAACACATAACTCGCTTCATTCCCTATTTTGTGTTGTAGTCTTCATATTCCATGATCTTGACAAAGGAGGAAGAATTGCTGCTTTCTGAGTTGGCTGTTGTTTTTAGTAGAAGCAAGCTGAAGATTTTTAATTCTCTCATTGTATTCAACAATTTATCGACCATCTCATTAATGTTTATATCCTTAAGTAGGTTTCAAGTCTTCAGAAATATTGACTTATTAATTTAAAAATAATCGGTTAATTTGGGTAGTTCAAGAGCAATGGAACGAGAATAATCTACTCAATTGGATTATATAAAGTTCACCTAAAAAATTTGGAGAATGTAGATAGATATATATATATTATTATTATATATTATATTATATTATATATATATATATATATATTATTATTATATTAGATTATATATTATATTATATTATATATATATATATATATATATATTATTTTTCAGGTTGGGCTGCAACTGCATTATTCAATAAAAATGTGAAACAACAATTTGAAGATTTTTATAGACGAACTGATACTTTCAGTTTGGGAGTTTGCAATGGTTGCCAATTGATGGCTCTTTTAGGCTGGGTTGTTCCTGATCAAGAGAGCGGTAAGTATCTTTCTAAATTATTTATGTGGATTAGTGTTTGTATCATTATGATTATATTTTCATCAACTACTACAGACTGGGACAGAAATATAACGCTTTCAAAGCTGAACTTACAGAAAATGAAAGAAAAGTTTCAATTAAAATTATTTCACCATATACATAGCCATTTTTAAAAAAAAACGTTCAATTTATTAATCAAATTATAGCTGAATTTAAAGTTAATTACTTTTAACTATTTTAAGTATAAGTTTTGACAAACTTTATCTTCATTAGTAGTACCTGAGAATAGATATGGATTCCATTTTTGGTCTTCTGACAAAAGGAGGGTGGACCGGTAAATTCACCCTTGTCCGTTTGTCCCTCCACACTTTTCTCAATAACTATACCTTGGAATTTTTTGAAATTTTGCACAAACATTAAACATGATATGAGTAAAAAAGTAACAGAACGGATTTTCTGGGAAAACTTCAGTTGTTCCCCTAGGGGTGCCTTTCAAGTTAAAATGGCTAAAATTGACACTTTTGTGCTTATTAAAAAAATTGATGCCTTGGATTTTTATAAAACTTTCTGAAAAGTTGTAACTGATTTCTATATAATTTTCTTCGTGATAACTCTTGGGTGTGCCACAGGGGCTCTTTTGGAGCTAATAAAAACATTCCATTTTTGGGATTATTTTACCATATTTGTGCAAAATTTTCTGTGTATGTCTATTTAACAGTTTTGCATGGTGCTGAACTCAAATTTAAATATGTTAAGGCCTTGGGGACTTTTGAGGCTAAATAGTGGTGGGGGCCCAAATGGTGGACTTAGTAATTTCTTTTTTTGCATGGTGCAGAGCTCAGAGCTCAAATTTACATATGTTAAGGCCTAAAACTGCATCGTTTGTTCATTTTCACCAGGATTTGATGTCCCCTGGGGACTTTTGGAGCTAAATGGGGGGGTGTGTAAATGCTGAACTAGTCATTTTTTATGCCTTGTTCACTGTGCACTCACGGGGACCATGTATGTTTAACTTGTTATTCTTGCTACTAGCCCTGAATCTTGTATTTATATTTTATATTTTTAAATATAATAAAACGTTTTTGATAATTATGGTTATCTGGTATAAATACTAAACTTCACAATAAACTTGTATCTAGAAAAAGATATGGATATAATAATTAAAGTTACATTAGAAATTTATTATATTATCATGTCAATAAGGATGAGGGTGATTACAATAAGTGAAAGGGAAATATTTTTATGTGTGTAGAAAATTTTAAAAACATCTATCCAACAGGTTAGCCATTTCTCTCCAAAAAAAAAATCTATTTTTTCAAGTTAACTTTATATATATTAGTGGCTTGGCAAGGCCACAGGGTAGACAACTAAGCAAAGAAAAATCCTAAGCCAAATTCATCCAAAAGTAGCAAAACTGAAGCTAGTCTGCCAGGACACTATATATACAAATGTAGGCAAATTTGGGCATATTTTCTTGGTTTGAAAATATAGATTTTTTTTTTTTTTTACCAATTGTCATAAAATTTTAATGATAGAATAGGATTATAATCTTCAAAAAACCTGCAAATTTTCATGTAGTTTTGTCCCATAGAACCAAAGATGAAAGTTTTGGGTAAATATCAAATATTTTGTTTTCTTAGTTTTGCATATGAATTACAAATAACCAGGATTGAAACATTGGTACAGGTGTAGTACCTTTCCACCCTTAAAAAATCCTCTAAAATTACCTAAAAGACTTTCAGAGATGCTGAAAACAAAAATAACTTCCAATTCCAGGAAACGAGTACTTTCCAAGGTATGAAGAAATTGTAGTTTAAAAGTGTGGGGATCACTTTTCTATATTAATTTTATGTAAAATGGACATCCACTTTATAGCTACCGTTTTTGTGGGAAGTGGGGGTGGCGTCTGTTATTTTATTTTTTTTTTAGGGGTGGTGTTTATTTGGTAATTGTGGCTTGTTAGACCAACACAAAACCTACCTTAAAAAACTTGTTTTCTATATGTTATCAAATTTAAATTTTCTGCAATTAAGTATTTTTGTTATTAGTAATGGCTATTGCTGCATTAATACCCAGGAAAGATACTTATTTGCAGAAAATATAAATGCAATATTCATTTTCAGCACACCCAAAAACCTATAGAAAACAAGTTTTAAGATAGGTTTTGCGTTGGTCTACCAGACCATAATAAACACCACTCCTAAAAAAGACAAAAAAAACAGACGCCCTCAAAAAAGGTGGTCATAAAGTGGGTGTTCATTTTACGTTAAATTAATATAGAAAAGTAATCCCCCCAGTTTTTGAAACTATAATTTCTTCATATATTGGAAACTACTCGTTTCCTGGAATTTTAAACATTATTTTCGTTTTCAGCACCATCGAAAGCCTAGAAAAGTGGTAATTTTAAAGGATTTTTGAAGGTAGAAGGATATTGCACCTTTAACAAAACATTTTATGACTGTAAAAATGTGCCAAACATAGGCTGTGGATGATGGATAATGTGCGACCTTAAAGGCAAATATCGTATAGCCCACTACACAATTCAGATCTTTCCAGTGAGCCTCCATTTGTTAAATTCTGATCATTAGTCGCTGAAATTTTGAACTTATAAAATTGGCAAAAAAGATGGTATATTGACAAAAGCACAACTTTCATTCCTTCAGCTCATTCGTAGAAGAAAACTATAATTTGCTAAAAGGGAAGGTACCTCAAGAAATACAACACTTACCAAGGAACTCATGATGATTGTTGATTTAACTGGTACTGATTCCTTAACCATTTTGAAATGGTATACAACCAGACTTACCCCACCGCTAACAAAAGGGTTCAAAGTTTTGGCTATACGTCAAAACAGAAAAAATGCGTTGTACATGAAGAAAGGAATTTTGACGTACAGGATGGAACGATAAATTTGTCGCACTAAGGAAAACGACACTACAGCTTTATTTTAAA
Organism: Euprymna scolopes; assembly: GCF_053919585.1. Classification (NCBI taxonomy): domain Eukaryota; kingdom Metazoa; phylum Mollusca; class Cephalopoda; order Sepiida; family Sepiolidae; genus Euprymna; species Euprymna scolopes. Next base: position 28,539,260 of record NC_136484.1, on the reverse strand, counting down.
ACTTTTATAAGTTATGTAGTAGAACTGAAACCTCTTCAATGTAGCCACCTTCAGCCTAAATCACCGCCTCGATATGGGTTCAGAACTGGGAGCATACCTTTTCCACAAATGTCAGCAGGAGCATGGCGAATACTTAGCAGATGGCGGCAATTTTTTTGTTTAACCCTATAAATGCTTCTTTATTAGTCTTAATGACTTTGTTACTTATGAACTTGAAAAAGTTTTAAAGCAGTATTTTAACGCTTAATCAAACTTCTCAAGGTTAGAAAAACGGAGTCCTCATTAAATATTGTAATCAATACACAATCTTTTGAAAGTTTTTTATGCACATAAAAATATTTATGTATAAAGTAACAAATAAAACTCTTTCCTCACAAGCTTCATCGTCACGTGGACCAAACATTGGTATATTGCGTGAAGAAGGAAGCAATGGCAACGGTGAAAGATGCATAAATCTATACTCTTATAAATTTTATTTTTTTGTGTATTGATATTCATATTAAAAACACTTTTTTCTATTTATTTAAAAAGAAAATACAACTTTGTTATACATGGGTTGTGGAATCGCATTCATCTGCAAAAGACCAAGCTAATTTGCATATTCTTTTAAACATTCATTTGAATTAATTCCTTATTAGTTTTTTTCGGTTTTCATATGGGATGATCATCTTTAGTTAACTATTATGTGTATTTATATTCATGCAGATATTCTACATGATTTATACTTGCGCAATATTTGTGTAAAAAGTTTATAGTAAACACAAACCTATTTGTGTATGCATATATATATTTGTTAAAAAAGTTTTTACCTACCAAACTCGTCTGTCAGTTTTTCATCTAGATACATGAAACTTAATATATTCGAACCCATGCGAAACTTTGTATTTGGGTTTTAGTTGGGGAAAATCGGTGCAAAAGTGTGAAAATTAAAAAAAAATGAAATTTGCCAGGTGAAGGTTGAATGATAGCATTACAAATATGCATGCATAACGTAATAGCTATTGGTTTATGTTTTAATTTTTAGCCTTGCAGCAAACATGTCTTCATAGCTCAGGCATTAATTAATGTCAAAGGAAAATAACTCTTACCAAGGAACTCATGATGATTGTTGACTTAACTGGTACTGATTCTTTAACCATTTTGAAATGGCATACAACCAACCTTATCTCACTGCTAACAAAAGGGTCCAAAGTTTTGGCTATACGTCAAAACATAAAAAAATTTGTTGTACATGAAGTGTTGGTTTTAATTCTCGGTGGTGGTGTACGAGTCATTTTTTTTTTTTTTTTTTTAAACTTTTTAAATCATTACTATATGTTGGGCCCAATATAATATTATAATAATAAATACGAAATTCGCATTAATAAAAATATCATATTTAAGTGTATTTTATGACCGGGCAATGCCAGGCGGCCTGCTAGTATGATATAAAGTTACAAAAATGACTTTATAGAAAGAAACAAAAAGTCTGAAGATCAGTTTTTGTCTTCAACATGTTTGTATTATATCCCTCCCCTTCCCCCACCACATGACCTCATTTTTTTTTTTCTACGGTATTTTCAGATGCAGATTGCTTGCAGCAGCAACAGCAAGGTTTGTTGCTGGATGAAAACGATTCTGAAAGGTTTGAATCTCGTTTTGTTACTGTGAAGATCAATAAGAGTCCGTCTATCATGTTGGAAGGAATGGAGGGAACAGTCTTTGGTGTATGGGTCGCACATGGTGAAGGTAAGTTCTTGTTTCTCATCATTATCTCTGTATTTATCAAATTAGAGATGTTTATTTATTTATCCATGTTCAGGGTAAGCTCCTAAACTAATGAACAGATCATTATGAATATGATGAATAATATAAGCACAACTATTGAACTTAATATTATGGAATATATATTCTAGGCAAGAGGGTGAATAACATGAACAATTTTTTTTTTTTATTCCTTAAACATGGCTTAGTATAGGTATTCTACTAGTATGTTAAGAGTTATGCCCATGCTATTTGCAAGGTTGCTGGGAATACATATATTCCAAAATTCAAAACACTCGTTACATTAAAAAAAAAAAATGTCAAACTTTATATATGTAACCCCCCCCCCACACACACACACAATAATTAATGTGCTCCTGTACCTATAATATAAAATTCATAATGATCGTTACATAAAAAAATATAAAACTTTTAATTATTTTAGGGGTTTACATATATAATGATCTCTTCATTAGTTTAAGAGATTACACCACACGCACAGCACAGGACAGAACATGAATTCCTACTAGACACTATTCTCGAGTGCCTAAGATCTCTCCGTACAGGGGTTTGTCAGAACAACCTGGCATAAGGATACTTTTTCCAGGAAGTAAACCCTGACCAAATATTCAAAATCACATAGTATTCGCAGCCCAAATAAGATCTTTCTATAGCTAACCCATATTAGCTTTTACGAAGCATGGTGCACCTTCTCCAAGTGATGTTACCTCAAGTAATAGCTCGAAGCTGGATACTCCACCAGACTAGATAAATTCTTGTCCTGGAATCCAGTAAGACCAAGAGACCAAAATTAAAGTTATACTACAACGTATGAAAATGGTTAATTGGGGAGATGAAAATTATGTTCTCAATTTCTTTACTAACTCAATATTTGAGAGATAAAGAACTTTAATGGAATATTCAAACATCTATGTAACTTATGCAGAGTTCAAGTGTTTGCACCAGGTTGTGGGTCCCTTGATTTTTGAGAACTTTGAAATAAAATAAAACAAAAAACACACAGAGTAGTGGCCATAATATACAGACCAGGCATAACAAAGACATAAATATGTGAATTACTTAAAAAGTAATGCATAATTATCAATTAAATTTTTACTTAAAGATTAGGGTGTAATACGTAATTATTATGCAAATTTACACAAGTTTACATAATAGTTTGTTTTTAAAATAAAGATTACATAGAAGAAAGGAAATAAGCTACTAGACAAAAGTTAAGGAACTGTGTCAATAATATGTAAAAACATTTTATTTACATTGTTAACACTGGAGCTTTTCAACAATAAGTAAAAGTTTCATTATCATTAGGACTTTATTTTTAAACCATATGGCAAATTCTAAATGCAAAATGCTTTCTTTTGGAAGATAAAAACTCGTTATTACTATCAAGAAAAATTCAATTTCAGAAATTTCTGATATTCATCATAGATCTAAAAATGTTGTTCATTGTATAAAACCGATAAAAATGTTAGATTCAAAACCCAAAACTGCAGACCTTTAAAAACATTGTAAAGAGAAAATCAAAGAATTGTTAAGAATGTCTACAAAAACTGTTTAGAAACTGCTTCATGAATTGCCCGTACATTTAATGAAAGAAAGCAGTTGTTTGAAGGTTAAAATACACAGGATTGCATACCTGTATTCTAGCTTCGAAGCCTCTCGTTTCAAAGTAAAACCAAAGGGCATGTCTAAAATGGGAAAGATAACATGTTTTTTGACTTGCTTGGTTCTGTTGGCATTTATTCAATCAAATTAGGAGAGACCATATGAAGGTTGCCAATATCCTGAGTTAAAGTGATGCTGACAGGACTAACAGGATTCTGAGTTGTCAGAGGTTACATCGACCGAAATGTTTTGAAAATCACACAAGATGAGAACAGTAGTCCGACAAATCCAAATGATACAGATAACAAATTCTTTCTCCTTTGTCAGAAACATTGCTCCTGGACTGAGAGGACTCACTGTTTTCTGAGTCATTTTTTACATTGAGTACATAGCATCTGATAATTTTAAATCCTTTCATAGTATTCATCATTATTCAACTCGCCATCTTATTAACTCTTATGCTCAAGTGTTTTGTTAAGGGGTGACTAATTAGTTCTTGTGAAATCAGTTAATGTGATTATCAGATGGCTTAAGAAGCTAGTGGCGAATGCTAAGATCCATATTATCATCTTTTTATTTAATTTTTTTCTCTTTTTCAGGAAAAATGGTTTTCAAATCGGAATCCTTACATAAAAAAACCACATCAAAAAATCTGATTCCAGTCCAGTATGTTGATGATAATTGCAAACCCACTTGTGATTATCCGTTTAATCCAAATGGTTCCCCAGATGGTATTGCAGCTGTCTGTTCCGAAAATGGCCGACATCTGGCCATAATGCCTCATCCTGAGAGGTCCTTTTTAACTTGGCAGTGTCCCTGGATGCCACAAGACATGAGAACCCAGCTGAAAGCTACCCCGTGGCTGAAGATGTTCAAAAATGCTCATGATTGGTGCCTTAAAAAATGCTAAGATTATTTCATCTGATTAAAATTTAAAAAAATATCATGTTTGACTAATAGTTTCATCCATGTAGCATAATTGTTACAATTACGATAGCTATATAATAAAAATACTCAACTTTTTACTAATACATAACTGAGCCATTTTAATTTTGTCTTTTTATAAACATTTTCTTGTTTACTTGATTATATATATATATATATATATATATAAAAAGGGAAAAGTGTGTGTGTGTGTTTGTATGTCTGCCAAAAACTTTCGACATACGCGATGGTCCTCACGAGATCAGTATCATTTTGAAGCTCGATCCTTCAGATGCCAAATATCGAAAAATTGGCCAAAAACATTCATTCCTTCACCCTCAATTTGGCTGCAAGGAGGGGTTGCTTTTTTTTCGCCAATGTTTTCGTCGTAGTCTCCGTTGAATTGACTTAATTTCAACGCTCTTGACTTTTGGCTGCGTGATGAAGACATCAGCTAAGACGTTAGATTTTTTTTCCCTTCTTCGCATTACAGGTTCAAGCCTGCCTGCTTATTACCACTTTTTTTTTTACCCCCCCCCCGGCTACTACCATTTTTAATGTTAGTATGTATGTATATATATATATATATATATATATATATATACATACATACATACTAACAGGTTGCCCCGCATTGCTGGTTGTAAAATATGCTTAAATTTGATAATTTATGCAGATTTCATATTTATTATTATAGAGCCAGTTCTCTATTGATTATTATATTATACCTAATATATAGTAGTGATTTTAGAAGTTAAAAAATGTATATGACTTGGGTCCCATCAGCTAGAATCAAAACCAAAACATTTAGCACTCCAGTCTTAGTCTACATCATTTGATCTCTCGAAGGTTAAAAATTAAGTGACTTCAAGCTATGAATGTATATTTGTGCATGCGCAGAAGTAATAACAGGTTTAGTTGACTTACTCCTGCCGAAGTCAACCATCTCTTTTTCAATTTTGAATCCTTAGCAGCTATTTTTACTAGCTAAAATACAAATCCTCTATATATCAAATTTCAAGTCTGTAGACCAAAAAATTCAAAGAGGAGTTTGGGAGAGACTGTTATGCACACACACACAAGACCACTTTATATATCTATATATAAATACTTGTGCATAAACTTTTCATTTTAAATGCTACATAATTATGCACAATATAGAAAATGTGCATAAATAATTAAATGAAAACAATGATACAATAAGAAATCATAAAAATTAATAATTAATGAATGTTCGTTTTTCAAAGGAATATGCAAATTAGTTAACTTTCATGAAGCTACTTGCATATCTATGACTGAGTATATTAAGCTTGTTTTGATAATTTTAAATAGAAAAAAGTAGACTTTTAATATCAATGTAAGTGTGACGAAAAACTCAACTTTATATAAATATAGATCGATATACAGACATGTACAGGCTTCATTACACTGACATGACAATGTTTCGATCTATAGTTATTAATGACTAAAATCTCATCAAGCAAACAATTCTGTCTTTTCTGTTCAGTGTTCATTTTGGGAATGAGATGAAAAGCAATAATTTTTTTTTTAAAGTCACGTGATCCGATTTAAAAAAATAAGTTGTCATTAGTTTGTAAAATTAAGAAGGTTAAAAAAAATTATATTTTTAGCAATGGACCCGATTGTCTAGTGAAATTGAAAAAAGAGTGGAGGTAAAGAAAGTTGAACCAACAGTGTGTCCTATGTTAACAGACATAATTTGGAGAGAAGGGGGGGGGGAGTGGATGTGGTATTAGATACAGGGCTTCTGTGTGGTCGGGCATTGTCATGGAGGAGAATTGGGCAGCTCTTGACTAATGCTGGATGTTGTCAAAGTTTCTGATGCATTTCATCCATTTGTTGACTACTTCTGATGTAGTAGTTTGGCCTGCAGTAAAAAAGAAAACTAATGGATGAGACCGGTCGTAGACCACCAAACAGTCAGCATTGGTGCAACTCTAGCTTTGGGAAGTGTTGTGGAACTTCATCGGCGTTTAACCACTGAGAGGAATGTCGCTGGTTGTTGTAAAGAACCCACTTTTCATCAAAAGTCACAACACAGTCAAGAAACAAGTCGTTCTTGTTGCGTAAAAGAAGGGAAGATGACACTTCATAACAGCGTTTCTTTTGGTTGTTGTTCAATTCATAAGGCACTCATTTATCAAAGTTTTGTCCTACCAATCTCTTTTGGTGGTTGGAAATTGTTGTATACGTTATGTCTAATTCAGAAGCAAGTTTTTGAACAGTTGTGTGTCGATTGGCTTTGACTAAGGATCTTAATTGATCGTTGTCAACATCCGATGGCTGATCACTACGCTCATTATCTTCAAGATTTTCGTTGCGGTTACAAAATTTGTTAAACCACCATCGTGCTGTGCGTTCAGTAGTGGTTCCTGAGCCAAATGCTTTGTTGATATCACAAGCTGTTTCAGCAGCTTTTAGACCCAGCTTGAATTGAAATAAGAAAATTGTGTGAATTTTCTTTTTTTTTTTCCATCTTGTATTCAACGTTCTGAAAAGAAGACATTGTTTTAAAACGGTTGTAATTTAAACAATTAGATAGAGCGAAAAACTCTTTAAAATGATGAATAAAGTAAAGGTGTTATAACAAAAACTTATTGGAAAATACATCATTTGAAATGAAAATTACAAATTCTGTAAGGAGCTTCTTATCAATCTAATATTCAATCTAATATTTATCCATTATTTATTCTTTTCCGATTTTTCTTTTTTCATATTGTTTGCTTTCATTTCTGAAATGTTTTAATTCTCTTTATATTTTAATATAGGTTTATATCCGTAATGTTTGTACATGTAAATATGTGTTTAATGTAATACTTTTATTTCAAATGTTTATCAATGCAGATTTAAACATTTAAAATTTTTTTTTTTTTTACATTTTCACCCCAAAGAAGGCACATTGTCACTTTGATGTAGGAGGCTACTATCAGGGACCTAAGTTGTAGGGAGTTTGACAGCAAGATGTCTGTTCACATTACACTTGAACTTCTGCATGTCAGTACAGTTGGGGGAGCAGGAAACCGGAAGAGAATTCCAAAGTCCTGCAGTTCTGGGGAAGAAGTTATTAGAGTAGAAGGCTTTCTTACATCTAGGGATCTCAACTATGTAAGGGTGGGACTTCGCTGCTTGTCAGGGTATTTTTTTTGAGGGAGTACAAGGGCTTGTAGTTCGTCAGAGCATCCACCATTGAAATACTTGTAAAACAGGCACAGGGGCACAACATTTCGTCGATGGGACAGGGGCGTAAGCTTAGATGACAGTTCGGGACCTATTAGGTTGGTGACTCTAAAATTAAATCAAATACCTACAAAATACTTATATGTTATTTAAAAAAAAATATTTGTAGCAATGGACTCGATTATCTAGTGAAATAGAAAAAAGAGGGATGATACATAAAAGTGAAGCAACAGTGTTTCATATGTTAGCAGACATAATGTACATGGCAGTAACATAAAAATCTTGCATTCTGGTGGCGATCGATAGAAACAATGACTTTTGTCTCTTGTTGGTATATTGAAGATCTGACAATAATAACAATAACAACAGGTAAAAATCTCACAATAAAACAGAAAATAAATCAGTAAATTCTATTTGATATATATATAGAGATGCGTCTCGAAATATATCAATATGTGTTTGTAAATAAATATATTTACTTTCATCTTGTCAATACAAAAGTTAGCAAGTAAAAGATGCTTTCTCTTTGTTGTAAACAAAACTATTTCATGTGATGAGAAACGAAGAAAATAACGAGTGAAACAACAATTGCAATCACCTGAAATGAAAGTAGAAAGAAAATAACAAGTGAAACAACAATTGCAATCACCTGAAATGAAAGTAGAAAGAAAATAACAAGTGAAACAACAAATCACCTGAAATGAAAGTAGAAAGAAAATAACAAGTGAAACAACAAATCACCTGAAATGAAAGTAGAAAGAAAATAACAAGTGAAACAACAAATCACCTGAAATGAAAGTAGAAAGAAAATAACAAGTGAAACAACAAATCACCTGAAATGAAAGTAGAAAGAAAATAACAAGTGAAACAACAAATCACCTGAAATGAAAGTAGAAAGAAAATAACAAGTGAAACAACAAATCACCTGAAATGAAAGTAGAAAGAAAATAACAAGTGAAACAACAAATCACCTGAAATGAAAGTAGAAAGAAAATAACAAGTGAAACAACAAATCACCTGAAATGAAAGTAGAAAGAAAATAACAAGTGAAACAACAAATCACCTGAAATGAAAGTAGAAAGAAAATAACAAGTGAAACAACAAATCACCTGAAATGAAAGTAGAAAGAAAATAACAAGTGAAACAACAAATCACCTGAAATGAAAGTAGAAAGAAAATAACAAGTGAAACAACAAATCACCTGAAATGAAAGTAGAAAGAAAATAACAAGTGAAACAACAAATCACCTGAAATGAAAGTAGAAAGAAAATAACAAGTGAAACAACAAATCACCTGAAATGAAAGTAGAAAGAAAATAACAAGTGAAACAACAAATCACCTGAAATGAAAGTAGAAAGAAAATAACAAGTGAAACAACAAATCACCTGAAATGAAAGTAGAAAGAAAATAACAAGTGAAACAACAAATCACCTGAAATGAAAGTAGAAAGAAAATAACAAGTGAAACAACAAATCACCTGAAATGAAAGTAGAAAGAAAATAACAAGTGAAACAACAAATCACCTGAAATGAAAGTAGAAAGAAAATAACAAGTGAAACAACAAATCACCTGAAATGAAAGTAGAAAGAAAATAACAAGTGAAACAACAAATCACCTGAAATGAAAGTAGAAAGAAAATAACAAGTGAAACAACAAATCACCTGAAATGAAAGTAGAAAGAAAATAACAAGTGAAACAACAAATCACCTGAAATGAAAGTAGAAAGAAAATAACAAGTGAAACAACAAATCACCTGAAATGAAAGTAGAAAGAAAATAACAAGTGAAACAACAAATCACCTGAAATGAAAGTAGAAAGAAAATAACAAGTGAAACAACAAATCACCTGAAATGAAAGTAGAAAGAAAATAACAAGTGAAACAACAAATCACCTGAAATGAAAGTAGAAAGAAAATAACAAGTGAAACAACAAATCACCTGAAATGAAAGTAGAAAGAAAATAACAAGTGAAACAACAAATCACCTGAAATGAAAGTAGAAAGAAAATAACAAGTGAAACAACAAATCACCTGAAATGAAAGTAGAAAGAAAATAACAAGTGAAACAACAAATCACCTGAAATGAAAGTAGAAAGAAAATAACAAGTGAAACAACAAATCACCTGAAATGAAAGTAGAAAGAAAATAACAAGTGAAACAACAAATCACCTGAAATGAAAGTAGAAAGAAAATAACAAGTGAAACAACAAATCACCTGAAATGAAAGTAGAAAGAAAATAACAAGTGAAACAACAAATCACCTGAAATGAAAGTAGAAAGAAAATAACAAGTGAAACAACAAATCACCTGAAATGAAAGTAGAAAGAAAATAACAAGTGAAACAACAAATCACCTGAAATGAAAGTAGAAAGAAAATAACAAGTGAAACAACAAATCACCTGAAATGAAAGTAGAAAGAAAATAACAAGTGAAACAACAAATCACCTGAAATGAAAGTAGAAAGAAAATAACAAGTGAAACAACAAATCACCTGAAATGAAAGTAGAAAGAAAATAACAAGTGAAACAACAAATCACCTGAAATGAAAGTAGAAAGAAAATAACAAGTGAAACAACAAATCACCTGAAATGAAAGTAGAAAGAAAATAACAAGTGAAACAACAAATCACCTGAAATGAAAGTAGAAAGAAAATAACAAGTGAAACAACAAATCACCTGAAATGAAAGTAGAAAGAAAATAACAAGTGAAACAACAAATCACCTGAAATGAAAGTAGAAAGAAAATAACAAGTGAAACAACAAATCACCTGAAATGAAAGTAGAAAGAAAATAACAAGTGAAACAACAAATCACCTGAAATGAAAGTAGAAAGAAAATAACAAGTGAAACAACAAATCACCTGAAATGAAAGTAGAAAGAAAATAACAAGTGAAACAACAAATCACCTGAAATGAAAGTAGAAAGAAAATAACAAGTGAAACAACAAATCACCTGAAATGAAAGTAGAAAGAAAATAACAAGTGAAACAACAAATCACCTGAAATGAAAGTAGAAAGAAAATAACAAGTGAAACAACAAATCACCTGAAATGAAAGTAGAAAGAAAATAACAAGTGAAACAACAAATCACCTGAAATGAAAGTAGAAAGAAAATAACAAGTGAAACAACAAATCACCTGAAATGAAAGTAGAAAGAAAATAACAAGTGAAACAACAAATCACCTGAAATGAAAGTAGAAAGAAAATAACAAGTGAAACAACAAATCACCTGAAATGAAAGTAGAAAGAAAATAACAAGTGAAACAACAAATCACCTGAAATGAAAGTAGAAAGAAAATAACAAGTGAAACAACAAATCACCTGAAATGAAAGTAGAAAGAAAATAACAAGTGAAACAACAAATCACCTGAAATGAAAGTAGAAAGAAAATAACAAGTGAAACAACAAATCACCTGAAATGAAAGTAGAAAGAAAATAACAAGTGAAACAACAAATCACCTGAAATGAAAGTAGAAAGAAAATAACAAGTGAAACAACAAATCACCTGAAATGAAAGTAGAAAGAAAATAACAAGTGAAACAACAATTGCAATCACCTGAAATGAAAGTAGAAAGAAAATAACAAGTGAAACAACAAATCACCTGAAATGAAAGTAGAAAGAAAATAACAAGTGAAACAACAAATCACCTGAAATGAAAGTAGAAAGAAAATAACAAGTGAAACAACAAATCACCTGAAATGAAAGTAGAAAGAAAATAACAAGTGAAACAACAATTGCAATCACCTGAAATGAAAGTAGAAAGAAAATAACAAGTGAAACAACAATTGCAATCACCTGAAATGAAAGTAGAAAGAAAATAACAAGTGAAACAACAAATCACCTGAAATGAAAGTAGAAAGAAAATAACGAGTGAAACAACAATTGCAATCACCTGAAATGAAAGTAGAAAGAAATTCTGTAATAAAAAGTCAAATGTGGATATTTTTTCTTTAGGTCATCAGAAATGTCGATATTTACATATAAAAATTTAATTACTATTATCCATTATTATACTAAAACTCTTAATTGCTTTGTCACTGTCTCAAATTTTGACGTCATGACTAGGGCTAGGACAACAGCATATTCTTATCATTATTTTGACTCTTGAGTGTGTATCCGTTGATATCTTATATGCTTTTATATAGAGTGATGTGGTTCTCGGTTGATTAACTATGTCGGATATATATATATACTTGAGAGTCAAAACAATGATAAGAATATTCTGTTGTCATAGCCCTAGTCATGACATCATTTCTAGCTAACTTTTCAAACCGAATGACTAAGGCTGGAATGCTATATGTTTTGGTTTTCATTTTAGCACCTAAGTCATATTTTTTAAAACTTTTGAAATCACTACTATATATTGGGTACACTATAATAATCAATAGAGTATTGATTCTATAATAATAAATTCGAAATCTGTACGAATTAAAATATCATATTGAAGTGTATTTTACAACTGGGTCACGACAGGGATGAGGCACTATTAGGTTGGTGCAAAAATGTTTTTTGATGTTCAAAACGACTTGATTTTTGCACCAACCTACTATATATATTGGTTACATTGTAATAATTAGTAGAGTATTGGCTCTAAAATAATAAATATGAAATCTGCATACATTAAAATATCATATTTAAGCATACCTTACAACCAGGCAATGCCAGGCAGCCTTCTAGTTTTATATTAATGTTTTAGTAACAGATCTAGTAAGTGTTCTGTTGCAATATTTTGGAGAATAATGGGGTATGATCCCACACAGTCGGACGATTCTATTTATAAACGATGCTGCTAAGAACTGACGAATCAAATTAATTCACGTTCTGCTACAAACCAATCAGAAACCAGAATTGCTTCATAAATATTAAACCTTTTCTGGAGCAATTTCACATGTTCTTTCCCGGGTTTCGACACGGTAAGAATATTTTGTTCTGTGGAACTGTCTACTACAAACAAGTCACCTACCAGGACTTGTGTGTAACAGCGAATCATCTGAAACTGTTCTGAAACTCAAGATGGCTTACACTTCTAAAGGTTATGGGCCCAGTCTGAATCCGAAAAACCTTCTAATTTTAGGGGATTTCTTGATTTTCTAAATACTAACTTCTGTTCTTTGGTTCCTTTTAAATGACGTAGGACTTGTTTAGCTCTGTTTAAATCCTTCATTGTCGGTCGTGATAATTTTTGTGACAGTTTTGTTACTGTATAGCATATGTCGGGCCTGGTTGCAGTCATTAAATATATAAGACTACCTATAATTTCGCGATATTGTGTGTCATCTATTATTTCAGATTCTGTGTGTATATTTTTATTAATATCATTTTCGACCAGTGTAGAGCGTTTCTTGCACTCTCCCATTCCAAATTTTAATAGTATTTTGTCGATGTATCTCGATTGAGTCATCGTAACAAGTCCTTTGCTTTGAGTAAATTCTATCCCCAGAAACCAGGATATTTTGCCAAGATCGGTCATTTTGAATCTTTTACTTAATTTGTTCTTAACATCAGTTAACATTATGTCACAATTTGATGCGATTAAAATATCATCGACCCACAAAACCAAAATCAGTAGTTTATCGTCTTTGTGTTGGGTATATAAACAGGGGTCTACAGCGCATTGTCTAAATTGTTGTTTAATAATATAATCATGGAATACTGTGTTCCAACACTGAGCACTCTGCTTTAGACCATATAATGACTTGTTAAGTCGCCACACGCTATTTTTATTTTTCATTATAAATCCCTCTGGAGGGGTAATATAAATTTCACAGTCTATTGGGGCATTCAAATAAGCATTTTTTACGTCCATTTGATGGATGTTTAGGTCATATTGTGATGCGACACTGAGGGAGCATATTTTTTATTTTGAGAATATGATTGGTGCAAATATCAAGGGGTTAAAAATTGTATAAGAAACCTTCATTAATTTACCTTTGACTCAAAAAGTACATGTAATTCAACAACTGATGATTTCATCAAATCAAAACCAACTTTCATGTAGTAAGTCTAAGGATGAACAATAAAAAAAAAAAGAGACTCGGTATCAAGAACAGAAACTATAATACAGAGGAAGAGGTTCGGAGAAAATAATAAAAAAGAAATAAAGTTGATAGAGAAAATTCAAATAGGCAGTAAAGAGACCTCCTTGGAATTCAATGAAATGAGATAAATGACATTTTCAAGGACATCCAAGATTTAAAAAAAATGGTGACACCCAACGACACTTTTTTTTTTGTTGTAGTATTAAAATAGAAGAAATCAACTTGTGTCATCCAAATAGTGCAACAGAAATGAGAGTGATATCGTTAAAAATGCTGTTAAAGATTTGAAAAATTGGCAAAACCCATCGTCAATTTTTAAAAAAAATTTTTTTTTTTTTATTGCAGTAATAAAATAGAAGAAATCAACTTATATAATCTAAGAATGAAGAACATGCTTCACAATTTTTGGTTAATTTTATTTATTTATTTTTTATTTAAAAATAATTTTTCCTATAAAAAAAAATTTCTTTCCTTCACATATGTGGATTTGTTTGGCCAATCACGGCTTAGTGTCTTTCAGCTTCTTTAAAACTGTAATTGTATACATCATTTGAAACAATTGCGTTTCAGGTTCAAGTAAAATATTTTATCTGCATAAGAATTTCACATTATTGTAATTATTGCATTTGATTTTTCCCACTGTTTATTATAAATGCAGGGAAACATTTATAAATTTGAATAATTACAATAAATGAAAAACAAATAAAATAAAAAGTTAAAGTTTTGATAGAATTGGTTGAGAAAATTCCTCAGTTAAAAGTTGAACAACATCCTTTGCGCAACCCCAAAACGTTGACAAACCACAACCGCCATGTCCGTAATTGTTGATAACCTGAAATGGAAAAACAGTTAAAAAGTGATTTGATATAAAAATTTGTTATGAACATTTGTGGGTGTAAGAAAATAATGGAATGGTTTGGTAAATGTGTGAGCATCTTGGCTTCATAGGACTGTATGAGTTTGGTTAGTCAATTTTGTATGGAAGTAATCTATATATCTATAAACGTGAGAATGTGTGTGAGGACACTTCTCAACCTATATACTCAATGAATTTTCGATCTACCGACTTGAAATTTGGTATATCGGGTATTCAGACATGTGGAAAACTTTTCAATCGGTTTTCATCCCCCCGCCCCAAAAGGGTTACTGAGTGGTCAAAATTAAAAAAAATTGTGTGTGTGTGTGGGGGTATCGGATTTTTATCTGTTTGTCAAATGTTTCACGACTGCATATGCGCAGTCGTGAAACATGACAGCTTCCTTATGTTAAGAATAAGTAGTTTTCAAAACACTTTTAAAGATCGTGGTAAGCTGGCCTAATGGTTATCATGCTTGAGTCACTGTCTTTAGGTTTTGATTTCGATCTCAGCTTGAGTATTTTTTTTTTTTACTTACAAGAAGTGAACTGTTTAGAAAAATAATGCACATGTCTCAGTTTTTTTTCCATTTTTTTTTTTAAAGAAATTTAACATGACATTTAATATCTATGGTATTTCTGTTTATAATAAATAATAAATCTATATTAATTAAAATATATTTATGTGTATTTTACGACCAAGCAATACCGAACAACCTGCTAGTTATATATATATATATATATATATATATATGTGTGTGTCAAAAGTTACAATTTACGCACTGAAAACCTAAAAGACTCATGAAGCCTATTGATCTCTATATTAATAAAATATAAACGATTTTTCTCTCGTAACTTTTGACATTATAGAAAAAGTAAACACTTCCTATGCACAACTGTGCCTAAATCAAAACGTAGATTCCATGAACAAAGCTTCTTTCTTAGAACTGCACCCCTGTGGAACTCTGTTCCGTCTGCCTGCTTCCCACGTGACTACAACCTGGGTGTCCAACATAAACAAATTCCTAATGAACCGCCCCCTTAAGTAAACACTTCATTAAATCTCCACACTAACGTGCTGTACTTGCAATAACCCTTATCCCTGAGTGGCTTCCGGGCCTTGATAAGTGGTGACCACCGTGTAAAACAAAAACAAACTTTTACACTCACCACTTACAGTTACGACTAAAGCGTGTTCCTAACCCACAATCAATACATTTTGTCCCTTTTTAATAATTCTTTTTTTTTTAGTGACCTCTCAAACACGTAATTCTACTGAGAAAGTAGCAAAAACTTCCACCCTGATGTAATTCAGTCATTTATTGTAACTTATTTTATTCATACGTTAACTTTTTCTACATGTAACTTGTTTATTACTTGCATATTAATATTATACGTTATTACTTGCATATTAATATTATACGTTATTACTTGCATATTAATATTATACATTATTATTTGCATATTAATATTATACGTTATTACTTGCATATTAATATTATACATTATTATTTGCATATTAATATTATACATTATTACTTGCATATTAATATTATACGTTATTATTTGCATATTAATATTATACATTATTATTTGCATATTAATATTATACGTTATTACTTGCAT
Organism: Euprymna scolopes; assembly: GCF_053919585.1. Lineage (NCBI taxonomy): Eukaryota > Metazoa > Mollusca > Cephalopoda > Sepiida > Sepiolidae > Euprymna > Euprymna scolopes. Next base: position 28,523,256 of record NC_136484.1, on the reverse strand, counting down.
ATTAATATTATACATTATTACTTGCATATTAATATTATACATTATTACTTGCATATTAATATTATACATTATTACTTGCATATTAATATTATACATTATTACTTGCATATTAATATTATACATTATTACTTGCATATTAATATTATACATTATTACTTGCATATTAATATTATACATTATTACTTGCATATTAATATTATACATTATTATTTGCATATTAATATTATACATTATTACTTGCATATTAATATTATACGTTATTACTTGCATATTAATATTATACATTATTACTTGCATATTAATATTATACATTATTATTTGCATATTAATATTATACGTTATTACTTGCATATTAATATTATACATTATTATTTGCATATTAATATTATACATTATTACTTGCATATTAATATTATACATTATTACTTGCATATTAATATTATACGTTATTACTTGCATATTAATATTATACATTATTATTTGCATATTAATATTATACATTATTACTTGCATATTAATATTATACGTTATTACTTGCATATTAATATTATACGTTATTATTTGCATATTAATATTATACATTATTATTTGCATATTAATATTATACATTATTATTTGCATATTAATATTATACATTATTACTTGCATATTAATATTATACGTTATTATTTGCATATTAATATTATACATTATTACTTGCATATTAATATTATACATTATTATTTGCATATTAATATTATACATTATTATTTGCATATTAATATTATACATTATTACTTGCATATTAATATTATACATTATTATTTGCATATTAATATTATACATTATTATTTGCATATTAATATTATACATTATTATTTGCATATTAATATTATACATTATTACTTGCATATTAATATTATACGTTATTACTTGCATATTAATATTATACGTTATTACTTGCATATTAATATTATACGTTATTATTTGCATATTAATATTATACATTATTACTTGCATATTAATATTATACGTTATTATTTGCATATTAATATTATACATTATTACTTGCATATTAATATTATTATTACTTGCATATTAATATTATTATTACTTGCATATTAATATTATACATTATTATTTGCATATTAATATTATACATTATTACTTGCATATTAATATTATACATTATTACTTGCATATTAATATTATACATTATTATTTGCATATTAATATTATACATTATTACTTGCATATTAATATTATACATTATTACTTGCATATTAATATTATACATTATGCTTACCAATTCATTTACAGGGTTCGTACAGACTTGAAAAAAACCCTGGATTTTGATTTTTGTCTTGAAAAGCCTTATTTTTTTATTTTATTTTGTTTTTTTACTCACCTTCACCCCCAAACAAGACATATTGCCACTTGGGCGTAAGAGGCTACTAATTGAGATGATTTCTAAGAAAGATTAGATGTTGGTTTACATTGCGTTTGAACTTCTGCATGTCAGTACAGTTAGGAAAGCAGGTAACAGGAAGGGAATTCCAAAGTCTAGCTGTTCTAGGGAAGAAGCTCTTAGAGTAGAAAACTGTCTGGCATTTCTAGTATTACCTTGAAATATTACCTGAAAATATGGAAAATGTCTTGAAAATTTCTTGAAAAAGCCTTGGAAATTGTGTTCTCTATATCCAGTAAAAATTTGTGTTGAAATATTAAAAATAAAATCGAAATACTATTATTTTTTTTTATTATTAATAAGAATACCATTAAAATATTTTTTTACATATTAAAAATAAAATTTATTCTGAAATTGCATAGTATTGGGGATGCAAGAATTACGTCCCTTTATCATAAAACTACCTTGGGTAATTTCGTGATGAAGATTCAAATCTCGGTCTATTTTTGTTCTCATTTATAGTTGAAATTTTTTTTTGGAGGTGGGGGGAAGGAGTAGTGGCGGCCACCATAAATGACATCCCCCCCCTCTCTCTAAAAAAATACTTTCCTTGACTGGACGGGACTCTCCAATGGTAAACAAACAAATGCTCCCTTATTCTTGATGGTTTAATGGAATGACAGAATAGAATCAATATCAGTTAACAATACTTTCACATAATTACTTTTTGGAATAGGTGATTGTAAAAACAAACACTTCAATTTGCACTAATATGGACAGCTTTGCTTACCAATAACATGATTTCATTATGATATTTACTCGATTTGTTCATAAAATTAAACAAAGAATACAGCATTTACTTTACCTATGAGCATTAAATAGACTGCAACAAGTTCTCACATTAAATTATAGACCGTGGACAAATTTTAATCCAAATTTACTTTCTATTCTATTTTTTTTAACATGGCCTGCAAAATACAGACTGCTATTTTTTGGGTTTACACTTTCCAAGTTGCATTCAATTTTGATGAGATCTTTTGCTTATTAGTTTGTTAGCTGAAACTACAGAAGTCACACAACGTCTTTTGGAACATTAATATAAATTGGAACAGAATAAAAAAAAGGAGGGAGGTGCTTCTACAGAATTTGAACCTAATCAGATTAACTTTTCTCAAAATAAATTTAAACTTAGAGTTAGTTTACAGTTACTGTTAAAAATAACATTTTGGTTCAAATACTGTAGAAGTTGCCCTTTTCACTTATAATTTTAAACTGTGTTGTATGAGTAAGAAGAATTGATTTAAAAGAGTAATAAAATAAAGACTCATCATTCAAGGAGAAAATCAAACTCTCTCTCTCCTTTATATTTTGTTTAAAACTATTTTTTTTTTAAATGCTCCAAATGATTATTCATTACAAATCGAAAAGTTTAATATAAAAAATGTTACAATGATTTATTTGAAAGAATATAGTATTCATTAATACCATTTTAAACAACATCATGGTCACTAATAATTAAAACTGAATTGTAGTTAAATTTTCAAGATTTTAACAAGGACATTGAATTTTATTTTAATACTTTAAAAACTAGAGCATCAAAATATATGACGGCCACAGAAGAGATCACGTGAGATATACGAATGTAGAAAAATAGAAAATGTATGAAAAGACGAACGACAAGGAGTTTAGAGGGCAGGATTTCTGTGCAGACAACTGAAAGATTTTTTTTTTTGCTGAGAGACAAAGAACACCCCGCTTCCAATTTCATTTCTAATTTTGAATAGTCTCAAAGTAATTGATTTTTATCAACTATTAAAAAAGTATGAAAATGTCCGATTTATTTATGAAGACACTGACATGCATTATAATAGATTTAATTCTGTGATTTTAATTTATTACTTTTTATTGAAATAATTGAAAACAAACACTTAGAAAAATCAATTTTATTTGCTTTAAAACTACAATACATTTTTTTTTTTGGAGTGGGGTGGGGGACAGTTATTTAAAACTATATCGCCACAAGAACAATCGATATCTATTCCATAATCGCACAATTTTCCAACCTTACCCTTTTTCCTGTTGCCTAGTTTCCCAGGCACCACCAGAACCCAAATATTCTTGATGCATATCACAATTTTTTTCAGTACAATTACCACATTCTAGTATGATTTCTCCTTTGCGGAAAGAGTATGGAAAACAATGTTTTCAGCATTTTCCAATACTGCTTCGTTAACATCTTTTATCACCTCTGTGTGTGAGGAGGAGGAGGAGGAGGAGGAGGAGGAGGAGGAGGAGGAGGACCTTTTTAAAAAAAAAAAAAAATTGCGTGTACTGGCATTTTAATTTTTACTCAGAAAATTTCTCTTTTAAGCATTTCTATTACACATCCAGATGGAGGGGGGGGTGAAGTACTGTTTCAGTTTTTAAAAATTTATTTTAGGGAGGGAAAACTCATTTTTTACATTATGACCACAAGATACCTTTAAAGTGCACCATAGAATTTACTCCTACGATATAATTTAATATAGGTTAACATCATTACCATAGCTTTTGTCCCATTCAAAAGAAACCTAAAATACACTGCTAGTAATTAAAAAAAAACATGCAACACTAAAATCGTGTTTAGATTATTATTAAAACAATGTAGTGGCCACTTTTAATGCACAGACATAGCTTAATAAATCTACCAAAAATCAACTAATGGTCAAATTTTCATGAAATTTTCTATACTTATTCAATTTTGGATTAATTTATACGTAAAATTCAGTTTTTGAAAATATATGATGGGAAATATTTTTTTGTACCTATTAACACCCATATTTCGTTTTATGCAATCTGAATACAATATATTACATGTTAACATTATATATGCTGAGATTACATTTCTTTTCTATGTTTACCATGAATTTATATATAAAAAATACAAATGAATTCAATATTATGTTTTGAAAGAAAAAATCTCATTAATATATGCTGAATATCTGTTAAATTATAACGAAAAAAAAAAAAAAATCTAGAAAATAATTGATTTTTAAAAGATTAAAATGATTCGAATTCCATTCTTCTGAAATGTTCAGTTTTAACCACAGAATTTGGAGTAACCGTTTCCTATTTTTTTTTAATTATTAGAAGTTACTTCCATTTAGCATATTTTATGCATTTAATCTATAAGTAAACAATGCCTATAAACAGCTTGGTAAAATACTTACAAAATTATGACATCACCTATCACCTATTCTATGGTGAAATCTCTACTGACTACTGCACATATTCAAAAAGAATACTTAGTAATATTTTTTTAGTTAGAATTCTCCTATATTACCCTTGGCAACACTGGGAAACGAGTCCTGCTAGTCTATATGTCTATAATAGTGAGAATGTGTGTGTGAGGACACTACATTTATGCACATGTCTCAGTTTCTGTATTAATTAAAATATAATATTTATGCATATTTTATGATTGGGCAACACTGGACGGCCTGTTAGTTTAATATAATTGGACCAAGTTCTTTGAAAGTATTTTGCAAGAAATTTAAAATTTGGAACCCCCCCCAAAAAAAAACAGATATTTGCCAATCATGTTTAAGATGCAAATTTTTTTTATTAAAATTTCCTTTTTCTTTTATAATTATTTTGGATAATAAAACATCCATCATTAAAGAAAAAAAAAATGAATTTAATTTTTTTTTTTCAAACACTTTTTCTGATGATGAATTTTAACAGAAATTAAAAATAAAAATGTTAAAATAAAAAATCTAATGATTTTTAATAAAAATATTTCCATCTTATACACAATTTGAAAAGGCATTTTGTTTGATTGTATTTTTTGTTTTTGTTTTTTTCAAAATTCCTATTAATTTAAAAAAAAAAAAAAACTTTAGTTTTTGTTTCTTTCAGTAGAAAATTTTAAACACTTTTCCCTCATTATCTCAGCGAATGAGTTTATTTCTAATTTGTGATATAAAATTTGATAGTTTATATTTATTTTTTTAAGGGGAAAAAACATTTGTGAATATTTGTTTTAACAGTTTTATATTTTACTGTAGAAAATCTTATAAGCAAATAATATTTATTTCCTCTTTAAATTTTTTTAATGGATTTTATTCATCAAAAGTAGTTTTATCATTTTTTTTGTTCAGTTGAATCCAAACAATATCTGTCTGATGGATGTGAATTTAAAAATTTAAACAATAAAATAGGAAACAATTTTACTAAAGATTTATTAGTTATTATAGATTATATATAAAAGACAAGATTCTAGCAAACACTGCCAGACGGTCTACAGAGTTATTTATATATATATATACATATATAAAGATGGACTCTTCCATAGATTTTGCTGTGTGAGGTTCCCCCACAACTATTAAGTTGTTCAGAAATCCACACATATGATTTATTTATAGTAATGAAGGTTTTGTGTAGAACCAACCACACTTTTTGATATTATTTCTAATCTTTGTCAGTGTAGATGACTGCCACAAAGTAGAGCATGCAGTAGACGGCAGGTTTTTACATCAGAATTTTCCTTTTCCTAGATGCATGTCTTAATGAAGACTGGGGTGCATCTCTCCCAGTGAATTAATCCGCCCCAGATACCAGCCTGGAAATTTCTCTGACTTAGTACAGTACATACAGACTTGGCGCAGTACATACAGAACCTAGCCTTCTCAAATGGTCACCCATCTGGTACTGGCCAGGCTCATTGTTGGTTAAATGGCAAAAACCGGTATGGAAATGTGTTTGTATCTATCCATTACACCTCTACATTGTATCGCCTTCCATTAATTTCAATTTCTTTTCTATACACATTAAGCAATGCTTAAAGCAAACTACATTAGCATATTAATTACAAACTAAACAAACTGAACGGACATATATGTTAAGAATGGATTTATTGAACAACATTATAATTACTTACCACAACGCGCCGGTTTTCTTTCATGTGAATCTCCTTATCTAACCGTGTCTCTTCTCGGAAAGGACGAAGTCCGACATATTCATCTATGATTTCCGGATCCTAGGATTACAGAACAAAATAAAAATTAATGTACTGTATATACTTGTGTATAAGTCAATGTTCATTTTAAGACCAAAAATTGCATTATTTTAGGTATTATCTGTGTATAAGTCGACTGTAGGTTCTAGACAAGTTAAAAAGTCCATCTCATGGCATTTTTTTTTTTTTTTTTTTTTACAGATAATTTCCCTTTTGGCGTTTTTTTGTAAGACATATTATAAATTGTTTCTCAACATCACAGAGGGATAATATATGCATTTACGCAAGTGTGGTCTATTCGATTTTCATATATAGAACCAACCCACTGCACCTTTACATGCAACGAACGCAAATGTTGCTAATCAGAGATTCTGATCAATGACATGCTGTAGATTCCGGGCGCAATTACTGTTTTAGACATAATTTATGTCATGTAGCATAATAACGTAAATGCATACATTGCATGAGCCGTAATATACTGCAATAATATGAACGCATGTGTGAAATACTATTAAATGGTTTCATTAAATAGTTGTCATTAAATTATTAAAACTTGTTGAACTTAAGAGGAAAACGACATCGTAAAGACTACATTTCGTAATCTACTAAAAAATAACGTCATATCATCACCAAATACATCATATCGAACTTAGACCTATAGCCATGTCTAGAGAGCGAACATTGCGAAAGCTATTCCAATTATTATTAAGTCTCCCACTTAAAAACCATCCATGTGCTTACATGCTGGCAAACACACTGCAGTGGGATTTAGAAGAGTGCGATTAATTACTAGGATTACCGATATATACTGAGTGGACAAACAAAATGGCGTTTTCTATGTTATGATTGAGCGCTGACTCGCTTTTTAACAACATTTCCAAAAACATTACCTATGTATAAATCGACCCCAAAAAATAACCTTAAAATCGTTTCCTAGAAATTCAACTTATACACAAATATATACGGTATGTCACTTTCCTGTTAAGAAACTTAAAATTGGTATATAATTGTACAATTACCTCCCTTGCAAACACAGTTTTACTGTTTAAAATCTATTCTGGTATGATTAAAACAATTTCTGAAAATTGGATTGAATCAGATTCAAAGTAACTGAGCTTTATGTACATGAACAAAGGCTAAAAATCAAAATGAAACATTTGAAAACATCTGAGAGCTCACCTTAATCAAAATTTAATAGAAATTAAGTTTAAAATGGCTGCACGGACAGACATGGATATCATTTCACAGAATTATAAATTGGATTAAAGTTATGTATGGTTGTTCAATTGTAAGTAATTTATAAAATGGATGAACCTGTATTTAAAGGTTTATCAATATTTTCACCCCAAAAATAAGATTTTCATAAAATGTTTAGCTTTAGTTGATGTGTTTAATGGCACAGAAACTCTTAGCACCATACAATGGCAAAACAATGTAAATAATTTATTGAAAACAGTTCCTATTTACCCAGAGAGAGTGTTATACCTTCCCAATGGATGTAATAGTGGATTTAAACTCAATATATCCAACTAAGTTTAGACTAGACTTAGCCGATTCCATAGTCTATCAGTATCCATTGTATCAACCATGACACGATTATAAAACATTATATCAGGAAAGAATTATTAGAAGCTAGTCAGTATTTATGGGGCAATCAGAATTGGGAATCGTAAAATTTGGTATTGGAAAAATTTGTGCCTATTTTCTGATGCCAAAAACGATTCTTTTCATTTTTTTCTTTTTTTGATTTATTTGAGACTTTATTTATTTTTGCTGGTATTAATGATAAAATGATGAATATTTATTGATTTTAAACTGTTAGTAAAGCTAAAATGTATAGATTCAGCCCCACCCAGTGTATTTTTACATTTTCATTTGAAAGGGAAATAATGTTTGGTTTTTAAATTTTTTTGATACCAATGAGTCAGCACTTATCGAGCCACTCAAAGAGAAAAGTCAGCTGGATGATGAAACGGCATCATGATATGGATGAAACTGTGATGCTAACAAACGTTTATTTTTTTTGTATAGGAATTCAGTTTTTGCAATTGCAAAATCAATCTTAACTAAACAGGAAAAGTTTATTTGATTTCCGTGTTGGTCTGTTGTTTAGGTATTAATTGTTTAAACTTACCTTTAAACTGGGAACAAAGTTTACACAATCATCAATTATACGTTTTTTGTCATGCTCCGATGTTTCACAATTCCAGTTGCCAAGTTGAGATGTGCCGCCCATAACAACATTATGAAATCTGAGAAAAAGAAAAAAATATGAATAAACAAAAATAAATAGAATAATCCTATTTATTAAGGAATGGTAGCCTTGCCCGATTGTAAAATACGCTTAAATATATTTTGATTCATGCAGATTTTGTATTTATTATTACAGAATCAATTCTCTATTGAATATTATATTGTACCTAATATGTAGTTGTGATTTCAAAAGTTAAAAAGAAAAAGAAAAAAAATGACTTGTGTGCCATCAGCTAGAATCGAAACCAAAACAATTGGCGCTTCAGATGCATTCCCTCATTTAGTGCTCCAGCCGTGTTCCCTACTGTTTGAGCTAATCTGACAGACAGATAAGAAAGTTTTAAAATTAAACCACTTTTAACTATAGTTAATTTTATGCATGTGCAAACTAATACAAATATGGTGGCAAGTTGAAATGTTTCACGTGTATCAAGAGAAAGAGAGCTTTGTATAAATTAGCATTTTGAAATAAAAAAAAGTCTTGAAAACAGTTTCAGAACATTAAAGCATATAGGTCGGTAAAAAAAATTGAATTTGAATGCATTTGGTTAAAATTTATTTGTTGTTTTTAATTATACTACAAGATTACCTGGATCTGTTAATGATTTTACCCTGGTGATTTGAATAATCTATCTATTAATACGATAACGTGTGTGTTATTTTCTGTGTCATGCTTACATCCGTGTTGTTTAATTGTTATGTATTTCCATTTCTTGTCATAAATAATTTTACCAAGAATTCTTTATTAGTTTTGGTTTCGATTATAGCTGATGGCACTTAAGTCATGTATTTTTTTTATAAATAATTTTATCAAGAATTCTTCATAAGTTTTGGTTTCGATTATGGCTGAAGGAACTCAAGTTATATATATATATATATATATATATATATATATATATATATATATATATATATATTTAAAGTGATGGTTGTGTAGTTCCAACGAGAGAAAAAAATGTATATTTAAAAGAGTGTAGCCATCAACAATTGTGGTTTTTTTTAAAGGTTTTCATCATATTTTTATTTTAAAATAAAAATATGATGAAAACCTTAAAAAAAACCCCACAATTGTTGATGGCTACACTCTTTTAAATATATATATATATATATATATATATATATATATATATACACATACATTTTTTTCCTACATTTTTTTCCTAAGTTTTTATTCCAGTTTCAATTCAAGCTAATGCACCCAAGTCATATGGATATATTTTTTTTATTTTTAAAATCGCAACTTTATAATATATGAAAATCGCTAGAACATTAACTATAATAATATATACAAAATATGCAAGAATTAAAATATCATATTTAAGCGTACTTTTTGACTGGGCTTTGCCGGGCATTCGTGCTAGCTTAGATAAATACTTTTGCAGTTTTAACAAAAAAGCTACAATAATATCAGAAAATCTCCATTTTACACTGAACATCTACAGAATGCCAACATCAACATATTATATACGAATGAGTTCGTTGTGGAATTTCCACAGGTCATGCTAGTGAATAACTGACTTTGGAGAATACTAAGCATTGCCATTCTCTATAATCTAATATATAAAGTCGTATTCTTGTCTGTTTATTTGTTTACAGTCTAATAAATATGCACAAAAGGTAGACCGTTTCACGAATTAATTTTCATACTGAAAACGGACGATTACATTCCAGCATGATTTCTATATATACTATTTATTCAAACAGAAATCTACATTCAAGAAGTAACCTCATTTGCATATTACATGAAAAAATCTATTTTAATAATTAGTTCCATGTTCTTAATTGTTTGTTGTAATAGAATTGTTTTAATTCTTCTATTTAGAAATATTATTTAAAGTTGATTTATTTATTTTTAATTTAATTTTATATTTTCAATTATTATTAGCCTACACCAGTTGTCTTTAAAAACGGAAGTAAGCTTATTTATTTAACCTGTGAGAGTTATTTCCCTTGAATTCGTTAATTGACGAAAATTGATGTATTTTATGATCCAATTTCAGGAAAATCATAAGAAGTTACGATATGCGGTGTATCTTAAATAGTATGTGACTTAACTTTTCGCCTGCCAATATTTTTCAACCTGGCAATGCAGTTAGTATAAAATAAGCAATGAATATATGAAAGAAGAGTAATATTATAACTTGACATTAGTGTGATTCACAAGTCAGCCTATACCATACTGTGATGCTAACTCCTATCTCGCCTTATTACAGACTTTAACATAAGCTATGGTGTTTTGGGAATTTGTATGCAAGTAGAAAAATGTGATTGGTTGATGGGAAGAAAAAAAAAATGGTAGCATACATATTTTGAAGTTTTTCAAGTATCAAGACAAGGGCTCGAATCTAATGTAATTCTGAAAGATTTTATTTTTAACTTTTTATAAACTCAAAAGAAATTAACATAAAAAAAAAAAAAAATTTTTTAAACTAAATCTTTTTTTTGATAATCAGCTAGCCGAGGAGACATAAAAGATATTCAGCGTTTGTTTAAAGCAATTTATTACTGCTTAATATATTTTCTAAGTTGTTTATCTTTGCAAAAAAAAAAAAAAAAAAAAAAAAAAAAAAATAATAATAATATATATATATATATATATATATATATATATATATGTATGCATTCATCGTAGTTACTCACTCTTTCATATAAATACTAAGAAGCATATATTTTTCTTGGTACTAGTTATAAAATGTCAGAAGATAGGTAAAGATGGAAAGTATTTTCTCACAGAATGGGTATAAACTAGTGATAGACAAATGAAGTTTATTTCATGCAGATACAAATCATCATATTCGGTTTAGCGTCCATTTTATATGCGGACATGTCTAGGATGGATTTTTGAAACTGACTTCCAAACTAACCTATGTCTGTCCAGGTTTATCCTTCTCTCTCTAAACTATCTTTATTACTTTCTTCCTATGTTTTCCATGACAGTCTCCTGCTAACTAACCTTGCTACCTCAACTGTTCTTTATCTTCTATATGTTCTTACTTATGTGTTCTTACATATATGTTCTTACTTATATGTTCTTACTTATGTGGGTGTGTGTATGCTCTTATTCTTACCCGTTTCTTGCCTTGAAGCGTCTGGACGTGTATGTGCAAATATATAATGTGTACATACCTGCTTGCCTTGTCCAGCGGATAATATCTTCTGGTCGCTGGTCTCCATCTCATGGGGAGTGGTCACTGCTGCAGACAGACGCATCGATAACACAAGATGGATTTAAAGTTTCAATTCTTTTTATTAAAGGCAAGCCTATCATGTCGAAACCTGGTTGTCGCACAGGGAGCCTAATCACCCCCATCTGCATTCTCTGTAGCCCAAAACCAACTCTTCGATGTGCCCGTCAACCGGAAGCCTACAACCACAATTCACGTTACCCTTAATTTCTGGTACATCTAACCCGACGATCATTAAAGGTGACTGAGTTTGATGGATGTCAAATCTAACCTTTGACCCTGTTAAATCGACAATTGGAACCCAAAATGCTTATATAAGTTCTATTTCTAAAAACTACCTATATAGCATTTAAGCTGGGATTCCCAATACTACACAGTCGTCATCAGGACCACAGCGTAGTAATTGTTAGGAGTAGAAATTGGGTATAATTTGATTAAAGGGATGGCTCAACTTGTTCACATTGAACTTGAAGACAACAATATTGTAGTCAGCTGGAAAGCAGGCCAGCAGGACAGTTCCACAGATGAACAGTTCTATCTAAGAAAGAAACTTTGTTCATGGAATTTGCATTCATATCCTTTGTATCATTCTTATATATCATTTCTCGCCATGCAATCCATGTCACTAATACATAACTGGCCAGGTTTCACTTCCATTTCATCATCACACTACGCCACATTAAAAATTGCTCCCTTTCTTGGTTGACTGAAAGCCTCAATGTGCCAAGTTCGAATCCAGTTTGTTCCACATGAACACTTTCATCAAAACCCACACTTGATTTTAAGCAAAATAAAGAAATACTTTTATTGTATAAAGCTGTTTTTTGTTTGTTTCTTTGTTCCTGATAAACTGGGTTATAGAATTTGCTGAAATTGCATGAATCCTGAACATGTATGAAGATTGTGCTAAAAATTTTGGCGCTTATATAGCATTGGGCACAACTGAAAATTGCATTCCAAGTAAAAAAAAACTTTTTGATATATTTACGTGTCATGCAGAAATAAGTATCCTCACCAAAAATTAGAAAAAAAATGTGTAGTAGAAGTTTAATTACAAATAAAAGATTTTGTATTTTGTCAATCTGCTATTCATGTAACAGAGTGCATGTGAAAATAGCAGCAGCAGCTGCTGAAAGATGATGGGTAGCGAAGGTAGCAGCAGCAGCAGCAGCAGCCGTTTGAGCACTATGCAAATTAGCAAGTGTGTGCAGGCTTACATCAGTAGAAAAAGAAAAAAAGACAATGCGTGGTTGGTGGAGAAGCATAGTGCCCAACAAAGAAGATGGAGATGCAATGTTGAAGACAAGGGCTGCCTACGGCTAGCATGTGGTTGGGGAGAGAAAGAAAAACGCTGTCGATTGAGATGAACGTGTGGCCCTGTGATGGCGGCGAGAGATTTTTAAGCAGGGTTCTGTTAATCTTATGGCAGATGAAATGAACAGAAAAAACAAAAAGCAAGCATTGTTTGGAAAGTAACGCTAATAAATGACTTTTGCTAAAACAGAAAGAAAAGCTGAGTTAGATATATTTATTTTTGTTTTGTTTGTTCTTTTTTGACAATACCAGATAGAATGGGGGTCCGAGAGAAATTTTAACTATAATGAACACGATTCGAGCCTAATGGTCACACTACATTTATTATTACCGGGTTAAATGACAGACTGACTTACCTCCCCTTGCTTCACACGATTTCTGATCTCATCAATGGCAGATCAGAAAATATAATAAAACTTGTTGTGACACAATAAGGACGCTCCTTTTTGGGGAGATGTGGGGGGGTCTTCCTGGAAAGTGAACCTTGTGCCAGACTTGTTATGTACTTGTGAGGACGTGTGCAGTGACAAGCTGGTGCAGATATCCAAAATGTCAAGCCTGCCAACTCAACAGTTTGACAGGTGATAGGAGCAACCCGAGATTGTTAATGTAATCAGGTGCATAGTGAAAGATCAAACCTGGCTGCTGTCCTCAGAATTGAAAGACAAAATAATATTTCGGTTGCTTTGTTTTCTTGTATGCATATCTCTCTCTCTTCTCTCTCTCTTCCTTTCCTTTGTTCTTCTCTCTTCTTATTACTCTCTTTCTCTCTCTTGAAAAGAAAGAAGAATTGTTTTAAATGTTTCAGTTGGGGCTCCAAACAACATGGACACATACCAATTTTTGGCTGCAAAAGCCATTGCTGACATACATCAAATTAAAAAAAAAAAATTCTATTGCTGACATACATCAAATTAAAAAAAATAATTCTATTGCTGACATACATCAAATTAAAAAAAAAAAATGCTCTTTTTAATTGTTAAGAATAAATAATTCTATTTTTTTTATAAAAAATGTTTTGTTGGCTTATTTTTATACAAGCGTTCAATTCCAGCAAAGCGGTCCCTGCCATTAACAATGATAATAAAATCATGCCCATAAAGACGACCCACTAGCACATGTAGCAGACATCAATTCAACTTCAGTGATTCATCTTTGATATTTCTATCGTACATATGCCTAGTGTTTAACACCCCGGGAGCTGGTTGCTGTCCTCAGGACGTAACAACAGTTCAAGAAACGTCCCCACAACACACCAAGTAACTCTCCTCAGAAAACGATAGTGTCACAGATTTTTAATTAAGATTCTACTTGATATTTTTTCATGATTTTTAATGTAGATACCTACCTTTGTCTCGTACGTAAATATATTAAAGTGCTTTCCTGTCAATTTCCACTTGAACTAGCGGGGGGGGGGGGAAGGGCAGCTTTGCCAGGACGTAAAATTTTCCAAATTTCATATATTTATATTTTAAATTCCCCATAAACAAGGCACAGTGCCACTTTGGTGTTGGGGACTAGTATCAAGGACATAAGTTGCAGGGATACTATGTAGGGAGTTGAGCAGCAAGATGTCTGTTCACATTACACTTCAACTTCTGCATGTCAGTACAGTTGGGAAAGCAACCCGGAAGGGAGTTCTAAAGTTTAGCAGTTCTGGGGAAGAAACTATTAGAGTAAAAGGCTTTCTTACATCTAGGGAACACTATTGTGTAGGGGTGGGATTTTGCTGCTTGGTGGGTTTGTCAGGGATATTTACGTTGAGGGGATAAAAGGGCTTGTAGTTCGTCGGAGCATCCACTATTACTTGTAGAACAGGCAGAGGGATGCAACATTTCGTCGATAGGCAGAGGCCAAAGCTTAGATGACAGTTCAGGACCTACCAGGTTGACGACTCGTTTTTGAATCCTGTCCACGAGTGAGAGACTAGTAGCAAAAACTGTAACATTCAAAGCTTGTGACATTACGATTGGACCAACGTGACACACATATGGACGTATTAAAAATTAAAACTAAATTAAGGTGAATGTACAAAATGTATAACGATTTTTTAAATTCCGGCCCATTTTTGACCCCTTAAAACTATTTTAACCGGTTAAAGACCCATAACAGAACGGTCTGTCAAAAATCCAATCATTTGAGGCCCCTAGCTCCCCTCTGTGACTTTTAATTTTGGAGGAGATAGAGTTTGAAAATATGGAGACAGACAGACAGACGTATAGCCTTTTATGTATTAGATTTACATTCTAACAATTTATAGTAGATAGAATAAATACCATGTCACTTAGGAAAAGATTTGGTGAAAAGTATACACAAACATTTAAATTTATTTTCATAAAAGTTGTGTTTGTTTATCGAAAACAAACTGGAAGAAAGGTTCTCATCAACTATGTTTCATCAAACACTTCGTATTAGTGGGAATTATGCATGCCTTACGTGTTCGGGTGGTTCAGCCTTATACACTGTTTCACCTCTTGCACCAACTGCATAACATGTCTAGATATCCCATACACTGTAGCATAAACAATGTCAGATGATGCAAACCTAAAAATAAAATGAGGATTAAAATAGACTCACGTGGGGAAAATATATACTGGTGTGCTTGGTCTGTCCATGATGACAAAGTGTTTTAGCCATGGCGCTTTTACCTGTCAAAACAACAAAGAAGTAACAGTATGAAGTTTTTCAGTGAAGTTATTAAATACAAAAAAAAAAAATTCCAAATCTGAGGGAGACAGCAAGAAGTTAACACCTTAATTCAGTTTTAACCTTGAAAAAATATGAGAAGACTTCCATTTTTAAACAATGTAGCATATCTCTTTTGTGTTCAGTTTGTTGTATTTCTTAAAAATATTTCTTTAAAATCGGTTTGCCCCAAAGATCTAACCCTAAAACCAGAACTTTCAAATGAGTCCTTGAAATTAGCATCAAGGCGCCATCAGATTTATCTTAAATTTTTAAAAGTACATTTTTTTTTTACTCATTAAGGCCCAGAGGCCACTCAAGGATAATGGTTAATTGGTACCGTAATGGAAATTTTATAATTCATTTTAGAGGATGGCTCTTCAAGAACCTATTCATGTTGGACTTGAAAACGACCATGTTATAGTCAGCCACAAAGCAGCTCTATGGTATTGTGTTCCACAGACGAGCAGCTCAAGGAAAAAAACTATGCTCATGGAATTTTCGTTTAGATTTAGGCACAGGTAGACATTGAAGAAAATTGCTGACTGTTGTTTTACTTTTACTTTGCTAATCACGCATTTCGACAGGAAGATGGATGGCTCTCGTCTAGGGGAGGCTCCATGTTTTGATAAGCTTCTGGGATTGACCTTTACTCCTGACCTGAAATGGAACATGTACATCAAGTCTGTTGCCAAGGTCGCTGGAAAAATGGTAGGATCGTTCTACCGCTCCAGAAGATATCTCACTACTGATGCAATTCTCTATCTATATAAAAACCAAGTATGCCCAAGGATGGAATACTGCTGCCACATCTGGGCTGAAGCTGCTAAAAACAGCCTATCCTGCCTTGACAGAGTACAAAATAGGCTTCGTGGCTTAGTGGGGGATGCCCTTTTCTCTTCCCTGCAACCTCTCTCCCGCAGAAGAGATGTTGTGAGCCTGTCTTTGTTTTATCATTACTTCTATGGCAAGTGCTCGTCTGAGCTCCAATCCTTGGTTCCTCCTCGCTAATCTTTCATGAAAAACACCCATCTAGCTGAAACCACTGTCAAAAATTTTCCCCACTCTTTAACTGTACCAAAACCAAAACATAGATTCCATGAACAAAGCTTCTTTCTTAGAACTGCACGCCTGTGGAACTCTCTTCCGTCTGCCTGTTTCCCACCTGACTACAACTTGGATGTCTTCAAGTCCAACATAAACAAATTCCTGATGACCCCCCCCCTTAAGTAAGACACTTTATCACATCTCCAATACTAACGATTACTGCGATACTATCCCACTGATTACTGTACACGCAATAACCCTTATCCCCGAGTGGCTTCCGGGCCTTGATAAGTGACTTCCATGTAAAAAAAAAAAAAAGGAAAAAAAAGACCTTTACCGCATTGTGATTTATCAAATCATAGAATGCAAAAGTCAAGTGCATCAATCATATCAAAGCAATTGGAGCCAGGAATAACGTTCTTTATTCCACATTAAAATTTATCACACACATTCTCAAGAGACAATGGATACCCTCTGTAAGGGTAGCTGTGCGTGTAATTGTGAGGCAAGGGTTGCACAATCACCAACCACACTTCTCCTGAATTGGCACTGTTTAAGTCCAGTGGCAAGGAGAAGTGCTAGAAGACTGCAAATAATGCCAAAATAAGCAAAGAACACATACAGCACCTGGACTTCGTGAATGATCACCTATTTTAGTACTGACCAGGCTAAACGTTGCTTAACTTTTGTGATTTAATGGGAACCGGTGTGTCAATGTGAATTATGCATTATGTCACACACATAATGCTATCACAAATACATGTATATGCTAATATATGTAATGTAATCTCGCAATCATGAAGATAAGAGTCTCAAACATTGAACAAGAAAGTGTAGTATCTGTTCTGATATTGCACTTCACCCTTTCTGTCCTCGATGAGTGGAGGAGAAATCCTGTATGACTGAAACAATTTTTATTTTTGTTCCCATCTAAAGTGTCCCTTTTTGGAGAGCTGGATTTTTTCTCACATTAAAAACTGACCTTGTGCCTTACTCTGCCCTTGTGGAGAGGCAAGTAAATAGGAACTTTCATACGTGAATTTGTTTTAAATGGATCATATATCATGGACAATAAGATGTACTCTTCGCACTGCAAAAGTTTAGACAGTGTGGTTAAGTTTTACTTAGCAACACGTGCTAATTTTGGAGTTTTCTTTTCGACTATTACTTATTGTACCAAAAATTAAGAATCCAGTCTTTTTTTTTTTTTTTTTTTTTGATATTTCACCCCAAACAATGCACAGTGCCATTTTGACGCAAGGGGCTCATTTTTGGGACCAATTCGACAGGGATACTATGAAGGGAGTTAAGCAGTGAAGTGTCTGCTTACACTAAACTTGAACTTCTGCATAAGAGCCAAGTACGTCCAAGGATGGAGTACTGTTGCCACATCTGAGCAAGAGCTGCCTTGCCAGAGTTCAAGATAGACTTCATAGCCTAGTTGGGGATGCCCTTTTCTTTTCTCTGCAACTTCTTTCCCACTAAAAGAGACGTTGCAAGCCTATCTCTACTTTATCACTATTTTCATGGCAAGTGCTCGCCTGTACTCCAATCTATGGTCTCCCTGGCCTGACTTTCACAAAAAACACACGTCTAGCTGAAACCATTATCAATAATTTCACCCAGTCTTTATCTGTGCCTAAACCTAAATGTAGATTCTATGAACAAAGCTTCTTTCTTAGAACTGCACGCCTGTGGACTTTGTCCCGTTTTCCTGCTTTCCAACTGACTACAATATGATCGTCTTCAAGTCTAACATAAACAAGTTCTTGATGAGCCATCCCCTTAAGTAATCCAATTTACCAAATTTCCACTACTAACGATTACTACGACATTTTCCCATTGACTACTGTACACTCATTAACCCTTATCCTCGAGTGGCCTCCAGGCCTTGATAAGTGGTGACTCCTTTGTAAGAAAAAATAAATGTCAGTACAACCAGAAAAGCAGGAACCCAGAAGAGAATTCTAAAGTCTAGCATTTCAGTGGAAGAAACTATTTGAGTAGAAAGCTTTTTGGCATCCAAGGATCTCTATAGTGTAGGGGTGAGATTTTGCTGCTTGTTGGGTTATTCAGGTGTATTTACATCGACAAGGTGCAAGTGTCTTGAGTTCGTCAGAACACATTCCGTTAAAATACTTGTAAAACAGGAACAGGGATGCAGCATTTTGGCGATGGGACAAGGTTTGGAATTTGGTTGCTAGCATGGGACCTATTAGGTTGGAGAGACTTTTTTGCACCCTATCTAAGAGTGAGAGACTTGTGACGAATGCACTATATGTGGCAGCAATACTCCATGCATTTGTGTGTCTGTGTGTTTGATTATTAAGCAAAATGAGTTATGTAAATAAAATATTTTACCATACGAATCAATGTTTCAACATAATAACTATGATATGCGCAAGTGTGGATGCACAGTTCAGAACATTTTGTGTTTTTTTTTTTACAGGCTTTTATCATTTAAACTAGCAGGCCGCCTGTGCTGCCTGGTCATAGAATACGCTTAAATATGATATTTTAATTCATACAGATTTCGCATTTATTATTATAGAGCCAATTCTCTATTGTTTATTATATTACACGCAATATACAGTAATGATTTCAAAAGTTTTAAAAAGTTGACTTGGGTGCCATCAGCTAGAATCGAAACTAAAATATTTAGCACTGTAGCCTAAGTGTTACTGTTTGACCTATCGACAAATAGCTTAAGAAAATGGTAAAACTTAATCGATTTTAACCTATAACTATATATTAGCACATTTGCAGAAGTAACAGGTTTAGTCATTTTCCTTTTGCCAAAATGAATTTTTTAAATTTTGACCATTTAGCAGCTATTTTTACCGGCTAAAAACCAAATAGAATTTGTTCCACAAGTCCAAATCTTCTATATATAAAGTTTCAAGTCTGCAGACCAAAAATTGAGAAAGAAGTTTGGTAGAAACATTTCCACACACACACACACACACACACAGACAAGGTATTCTTTATATATATATATACATACACACACACACACACACACACGTGCATATGCTATAACTTTTTCATCCTAAATGCTGTGCAATCATTCACGATGTAAAAAATATGCATAAATAGAACTGAACGAATCAGTTAAACGAAACAATCACCCCCCCCCCAAAAAAAAAAAAATTAATTAATGAAAGTCCGTTTTTCAAAGAATATATAAATTAGTATAGTCTTTATTTAGTCACTCGCATATCCATGACTGAGTATATTAAGTTAGTTTTAATAATTTTTAAATCGAAAACGTAGTCTTTTCATATCAATGTAAGTGCTATGATAAATTCAACTTTATATAGATACTAGCAGATGTATCCGGCGTTGCCCGGTATTAAACTTAATGCTAAATTCCTTGCAAAAAAATGAAGTAAAATAAGATGGAAAGAAATTGAGACGTGTGCATGCAAGTATCATGCTTTTTTTTCTAAACAGTTCACTTCTAAGTAGAAAAAATTTTTTTTTAACCGAAACCTAAAGACAGTGAGTCAAGTACGATAACCATTAGGCCAGCTTGTTTTTTTCCACATGTCTGAATACCCTATATACCAAATTCAAAATCTGTAAATCAAAAATTCGTTGAGTATATAAGTCAAAAGTTGTCCTCACACACACTCACTTTTATAGATATACTAGCAGGCCGCTTGGCATTGCCCGGTTATAAAATACACATAAGTATTTTATTTAAATTAATGAAAACTTAATTTATTTATTATAAACAGAAATACCGTAGGTATTAAACGTATCGTTAAATAGTAAAAAAAAAAAATGAAGTAAAAATAATGAAACTGAAACGTGCATGCAAGTATTGTTTTTTCTAAACAATTCACTTCTTGTAAGTAAGAGAAAAATACTCGAGCTGAGTCAAAATCAAAACCTAAAGACAGTTAACTGTTATATATAGGAGTCTTATTATTCTTATTATTATTGTTCTTTGTCAAAAGTGAGTCTTAGAGAGTCTTAGTGAGAGTTTATTGTTGTGTCTTAGAGAGTTTGATTAAGAGAGAGTCTTATTAAGAAGGCTGTGGTTGTGTTCGTGTTATGACGAGATTCATATTTATAAAATGTTCATACTTAGAAGTGTAATAGAAGCTCTTTGAGTGAAGAAACAGTGTTCAGACAGTCTTAGTGTTCACATTGTAGATATGAGATGTCGAGACGTGTATGTAAAGACATTTTAAAACACATGATATACATAAGACATAATAACAATTTTCACTTTACCTTTTGGTAGAATTACAACACAAAGACGACGTTTATAAAAACACATGATGGATTTATTTCTTCTACCCGACCGGTCGTGGTTTTCTGAGTCAAGAATTCAAAGCTTCACATTCTAAGTTTCAAAAGTGACCGTCTCGCTTCTAGATGTTCGAATCCCAACTGGACTGTCGTCTGTCGTCCTCAGACTCCCTCTGACTCTCTCTCTCTTCCAGTTCTCTAAAGTTTCTAACTATATCGAGAACTTCCCGTTTTCCATGACGTCATACACATGTTAAAACATGTCTTCTTTCACGTGTTCTGGAAATGCGTGTCCAAAACTTTTTCCTTTGTTTACAAAAGGAATTTTAACCTATATTCCCGGTAACCTATATTTCCAATATGTTAAAATCATGTTTATTAAATTATCCTATAGTTGCATTCCTCAATTGAATTTTCATAACAGAATTGACAACGCACATTCTTTTCTTGAAAATATTTTATCTCTAAGCTGAACAATAGTTTTTTTCACATTCCATTTACTAATTCTCTCTCGTAATCTATTTCTAAACCTAAATTACGAGGTTCGAATTTCGTCTATGCTATTTCATTTTCATTTTAACTAAATCTCTCTATTTTTATACTTACATGAAAAGGGGACAGCCCTTATCATGTAACATAATCAAATACGACCAACTTGACATATATTTTCAAATCAATTTATACTTAACATAAGAAAGCTGCTAAAGTTTCCCACATGACTGAATACGCTATATACCAAATTAAAAATTTTTTTTTTTGATTGCATTTTACCCCAAACGAGGCACAGTGCCACCTTGATGTAGGGGCCTACTATCTGGGATATAAATTACACGGATACTATGTAGGGAGTTGAGCAGCAAGATATCTGTTTACATTACACTTGAACTTCTGCATGTCAGTACAGTCGGGGAAGCAGGAACCCAGAATGGAATTTCAAAGTCTAGCTGTCCTGGGGAAGTAACTATTAGAGTAGAAGGCTTTCTGGCATCTGGGGATTTCTACTGTATAGGGGTGGGATTTTGCTGCTTGTCAGGTTTGTCGAGGGTGTTTACTTTGAGGTGGTACAAGGGCTTGTAGTTTGTCTGAGCACCTACAATTAAAATACTCGTAAAACAGGCTGAGGGATGCAGCATTTAGTCGATAGGACAGAGGCTGTAGCGTAGCTGACAGTTCAGGACTTATTAGGTTGGTGACTCTTTTGAACCCTGTCCAGAAGTGAGAGACTAGTAGCAGATGCACCAGCCCAAATGTGACAACAGTATTCCATACATGGGCGAATGGTAACCTTGTAGAGGTACAGGATACTTTCAGGCTTGAGTAACTTTCTAGTACGGTAGAGAGAGCCTACCTTCCTCACAGCAGCTGCGGCAATGCCTTTGATGTATCTGTTCCAACTCATGTTCCCTGTGAACATTAAACCGAGGAGTTTGAATGAAATACTTTCAGGTAATAATGTATCATTAGCCATGGCTATTTGTGGTTGAGAAGGTTTCTTGTAATTATTGAAGGAAACAAGCTTAGTCTTGGCAGCATTGAATGTTACCATCCATTTTTTGTCCCCATTCCACTACAGATTGGGGGTTTTCCGCTAGGGTTTTCACTTGGATATGTGTTTATTTGGTTTCCCCGCATTCCTGTTATAGAGCGTGGGGTTGTCAGCATACCCATCTCAGAGCCAATGTTATCAGGGAGATAATTTATGAATATCAGGAATAATAAAAATTCAAGGATCGACCTCTGAGGTACACCTGCATTTATATCATATTGTTTAGACATACAACCATCGAGAACAACCTGGATTCTTCTCTTATTTAAGAAGAAATCAGTTATGTTAAGTATTCATCCAGTAATACCATATGATCTGATTTTCCTGCTAAGACCATCGTGCCATACCCTGTCAAAAGCCTTAGATATATCTAAGGCTACTGACCTACCTTCCCGTGCTTTAGCAAAAAATCGTTGAGTATATAGGTTGAGAAGTGCCCTCACACACACACACACACACTTTTATAGATATACTAGACAGATTATGATCTAAACAGTTAAAACTAAAATAATAAAAATAGCCATTATACATGCACACCATCAACATGACACAAGTTAATGTACTTACCCGCATAACTTGACCTCGAATAGGGTTCAGTTTATGATCATTCAACAATGCATAGCTACCCAAACCACAGCAGTTAATAATTGCATCGTAATTTGGTGTCAACTGAAAAAAAAAAAAAAAAAAAAAGATGGTGTCAAAATTATTCATGTTTTTTTTTTTTTAAACATAAATCAAGATATTGTGAATTTGGTGAATGGATACAAGATAGGCACTTCTGCATGCCAGTGACATGATGCGAATGTGCGTATTTTAGTTTCAAGAACCGCCGACAGATGTCACTTGTCAGCAAAAGAATAGGCGTCGATAACTCTTCCTTTTCTTAAAATGCGCGCAAACTAAAATTATACTTTGTTGTATTTTTATACAATCTTTCCGTACAAAAAAATTATAATTCTTAAACCTCTATAAATGTTTCATGTTTTTTTTAAAATTATATTTTGTTACATTTTTATACAATCTTTCTGTACAAAAAAAAATTATAATTCTTAAACCTCTATAAATGTTTCATGTTTTTTTTAAAAAATTATATTTTGTTACATTTTTATACAATCTTTCTGTACAAAAAAAAATTATAATTCTTAAACCTCTATAAATGTTTCATGTTTTTTTAAAAATTATATTTTGCTACATTTTTATACAATTTTCTGTACAAAAAAAAAAAAAAAATTAAAATTCTTAAACCTCTATGTTTCATGTTTTTTTTTTTTAATTATATTTTGTTACATTTTTATACAATCTTTCTGTACAAAAAAAAAATTATAATTCTTAAACCTCTATAAATGTTTCATGTTTTTTTTAAATTATATTTTGCTACATTTTTATACAATTTTCTGTTCAAACACAATTAAAATTCTTAAACCTCTATAAATGTTTCATGTTTTTTTTTTAAATTATATTTTGTTACATTTTTATACAATTTTCTGTACAAAAAAAAAAATTATAATTCTTAAACCTCTATAAATATTTCATGTTTTTTAAATTATATTTTGCTACATTTTTATAAAAAACTTTACCATAAAAAATAATTCTAAAAACAGTCTATAAATGTTTCATGTTTTTACCGTATTTATTATTTTATTTTCAGTTATGAATCACTCATTGAAAAGAAATTATATTAATACATTAAAATTATATTTTGATACATTTTTTTATTCAATAAATGTTTCGATTTTCATATATATTTGTGTTATTTATTTTGTTATTTCATATTTTTGCGTTATCGTTTATGTTTGTATTTGAGGTTCACATAATAGCCGCTAGACGTCAGTTCTCTTTTGAAGAACAGAGGTCGATAACTCGCCTCTTGCTAATATGTCACTGATATGCAGAAGTGCCAAAAGATTAGTTAGTTAAAAAATATATAAATTTTTAGAAAACGCTTACATAAACTATTACTCATATATGAATATGTTATAATATTGAGCATATTTATAAAAATGCACCCCTGTCTCCGCATATAATCATAGCCTCTGTTCAGTTGTGAGAGACGATAGATGCCCCCTGTATAAGTTGCTGTGCATATAACCGTGAAGAAATGTTTACACAATCACAAACTCCTCCTTTATATGAGTTGGTACTGCTTGATTTCAGTCGCAAGGAGAAATTCAGGATGTCTGGAAACAATGCTTAATAAAGCGGAGAGCACACAGCACCTGGTATTTTCAAATGGTTACCCATTTTAGTAACTGATCAGGCTCAATGTTGCTTAACTTTAGTAATCTGATAGGAACCATTGTGTTAACGTAATTATTTTTATTTATTTTTTTAATTTTTTTACATCGTAGTCACCACTTATCAAGGCCCGGAAGCCACTCAGGGATAAGGGTTATTGTATGTGCAGTACTCAATGGGATAGTATCGTAGTAATCATTAGTATTGGAGATTTGATTACGTAATTATGCTATATTCATTAATAATATATGTTGTATAGAGCTTCTCAGAAAACACTGATTCCGGACAACATCTTGCTAGGCTGAGAAGAGAAATATTGTTTAGGTAAAATAACTTTAGCTGAAAGTTTATTATGCAAACAGTTAAGTGATATGGTTATCGATTTAGCCGTAGTTAGCTAAACATAAGAATTTAGGGGTTTTCTGTTTTAATCCCAAGACGAAGGAGTGATTATTAAAAAGAGGAAAGAAAAATGAGATTGAAGCGTTTAAAGAAGAAAGTAATACCCATGAAAGTAATACCCATGAAAGTAATATCCATGAAAGTAATATCCATGAAAGTAATACCCATGAAAGTAATATCCATGAAAGTAATATCCATGAAAGTAATACCCATGAAAGTAATACCCATGAAAGTAATATCCATGAAAGTAATACCCATGAAAGTAATACCCATGAAAGTAATATCCATGAAAGTAATATCCATGAAAGTAATACCCATGAAAGTAATGCCCATGAAAGTAATACCCATGAAAGGGAAAGAGTCTAAAAAAGAAATTGGGTGGGGGTGGGGGATAAAAATAAATAAATAAAAATAAAAACAGGCTATAAAGTTAAAATCGATTTTTTTGACGCATAGTCGGCCTAGTAAAATTAGAATTTTAAAGAGGGGACAAGATTAAATTTATGTAGGTGGTTCTTTATTTTGTTGTTTTTGGGAGTGGTTCACCCAAATGTTTTTTCATCATGATTTTTTTTTTTCCAAGATGAGTAACTCGACAGGAAAGCACATTTTTTTCCGATGTTCTGTGTCTAGATAGGGCAGTGCTACACACACCGGCTTCGAGTCGTTTTGGTAATTCTCGTCATAACAAATTAAAAATGCGGATGTGCTTCTGTGAGGCATGACTGGCTGGGTATCAGCTTTGGGAAATGAATTTCTCCAACGCAGACATAATGAATAATAGCAGTGACATCATTGGTTGGCAAATCACTCAGATTAAGTAATAATAAGGAAAGTAATTTATGCCGTCAATGCATAACAGAATAATGATGTAACAAGATACCTTATGATTTTTTTAGAATGAATCAATATGATAGAAAGTATTGTGTATAATTAGAAGCCGACCACTAAAAATTTTAAGTAAAATGTGTTTTGCTGTAAGTCCCCAAAAGTTTCTAAAATATTTAAAGAAGTAAAATAAGGCGAAAATTAGACAAAGCTCTTATTAGTAGTAACAACCATGGGGGAGAGTGAGAGTCAGAATTTTACGGTAAGGCGAAGGGTGCATGTGATATATATATTTTTTTGGCAGGGAATGGCTGATACGGCAGTTGATATTAATCGTGAAATGGTTTAACCACATCCCTGCAGAATGCCATGGTGCGCTGAAGAGGAATTCCAGCTGAATAAAATGGTGACAAACCAATAAAAAATTAAGAAATATGTATTAGTTATGATACCTTTTGTACTTATTCGGGATTGTGTGAAATCTAGTTGTAAAAATGGTTAGTAGTAGAAAAATGTAAGAATTTTTTTTTTTTTTTTTGAAAAATGCCGTACATTTTGGAAAAATGGTAAAGAAAAGGTGTTGTATAGAGCTTCCCAGGAGACACTGATTCTGGACATCAGTGACCTTGCTAGGCTAAGAAGAGAAATATTGTTTTGATATTATCTATATAAAAGCCAAGTACGTCCAAGGTATGGAATACTGTTGCCATATCTGGGCAGGAGCTGCTAAAAACAGCCTATCCTGCCTTGACAGAGTACAAAATAGACTTCATGGCTTAGTGGGGAATGCCCTTTTCTCTACCCTGCAACCTCTCTCCCACAGAAGAGACGTTGCGAGCCTATCCTTGTTTTATCGTTATTTCCATGGCAGAGGCTCGTCTGAACTCCAATCTCTGGTCCCCCCTCGCCAATCTTTCACGAAAAACACCCGTCTAGCTGAATCCACTGTGAAAAATTTCCCCCACTCTATATCTTTTTTTTTTTTTTTTTTTTACACAATGATCACCACTTATCAAGGCCCGGAAGCCACTCAGGGATAAGGGTTATTGCAAGTACATTACGTTAGTGAGGAGATTTGATGAAGTGTTTACTTAAGGGGGCGGTTCATTAGGAATTTGTTAACATTAGACTTGAAGACATCCAAGTTGTAGTCCGGAGGGAAGCAGGCAGACGGAACAGAGTTCCACAGACGTGCAGTTCTAAGAAAGAAGCTTTGTTCATGAAATCTATGTTTTGATTTAGGCACAGATATAGAGTGGGGGAAATTTTTCACAGTGGATTCAGCTAGACGGGTGTTTTTCGTGAAAGATTGGCGAGGGGGGACCAGGGATTGGAGTTCAGACGAGCACCTGCCATGAAAATAACGATAAAACAAGGATAGGCTCGCAACGTCTCTTCTGTGGGAGAGGGGTTGCAGGGTAGAGAAAAGGGCATACCCCACTAAACCACAAAGTCTATTTTGTACTCTGTCAAGGCATGATAGGCTGTTTTTGGCAGCTCCTGCCCAGATATGGCAACAGTATTCCATCCTTGGCCGTACTTGGCTTTTATATAGATAGAGAATTGCATCAGTAGTGAGATATCTTCTAGAGCGGTAGAAGGATCCCACCATCTTTCCAGCGACCTGGGCAACAGACTTGATGTATGTGTTCCATTTCAGATCAGGAGTAAAGGTTAAACCCAGAAGCTTGTCAAAACACGGAGCCTCACCCAGACGAGAGCCATCCATCACAATTGATGCCAGCTGGGGATCAGAGCGTTGATGATGTAAGGATAGGAGTTTGGTTTTGGATGCATTAAAGGTAACTAGCCACATCTTCCCCCACTGAACCACGCGCTCGAGATCAGAGGAGAGAGAATCAGAGAGAACTTCGTCATTTACAGCCTTTGATGTGTTGCCGTAGATGGTCGTGTCATCAGCATAGATGTCAACGAATGGTTTAAGTATGTGTTTAGGGAGGTCATTGATGTAGATCAGGAAGAGAGTTGGGCCCAGGATTGACCCCTGAGGGACTCCAGCATTTATATTGCAGGCCTCCGATTTTTGTCCATCTACCACTACTCTTATGAGCCTATCGGAGAGAAATGATTTAATGATTGAGAAAACATTTCCAGTTATACCATAGCTGGAAATCTTGTGAAGTAGACCCTTATGCCATACTTTGTCGAAGGCCTTTGATATGTCAAGAGCAATTGCCCTAGAAAGGAAGCCTTTGTCAAGAGATTCACTAATCCTGTGGGATATAACCGTCAGCACATCTGCGGTAGATCTTGCAGAGCGGAAACCATATTGTGTGTCACTAAGAAGATTATTCCTGCTGAGGTGGTTGACTATTTCTCTATTTAATATTGATTCCAGCAACTTACTCATAACACAGAGAAGACTTATTGGTCTGTACTGAGAGGGAGATGACTTATCACCTGAATTCTGTGCCTAGATCAAAACGTGGATTCCATGAACAGAGCTTCTTTCTTAGAACTGCACGCCTGTGGAACTCTGTTCCGTCTGCCTGCTTCCCACCGGACTACAACTTGGATGTCTTCAAGTCCAATGTTAACAAATTCCTAATGAACCGCCCCCTTAAGTAAACACTTCATCAAATCTCCACATTAACGTAATGTACTTGCAATAACCCTTATCCCTGAGTGGCTTCCGGGCTTGCCTTGATAAATGGTAATGTGTAAAAAAACAAACAAAAAAAAAAAAACTTTAGATGAAACTTAATTATGTAAATAGTTAAGTGATATGTTTATCGATTTAGCTTTGGAAACCCAAAACAATAATTGCTAAGTGACATTGATCACGCCACAATTAGAAAGGTGTCCTTTAATCGGATACATCACGGGAAAAAGGAAAACAAGAAGTTTTAGTCAGTCTATGAGTTTTCGGCAAAGCAGTGGGGACGTCAAAGAGCCTGCTCGAAACTCAGCTCAGAAGCAGAGGCTGAAAGAAAAAGATGTAGAAACGTAAAGGCAGACTCTTGGGAGAACATGAGGTAACTGGAATAAAAAAATATATAAAATATAAACGGTTGTACATAACGTCCCTTAGACACTCCTATGTTTTATCTTCTATTATGAATTTCCTATTTTACACATGTATGGAATATTGTTGCCACATCTGGGATGGTTCATCTACCACTAGTCTCTCCCTCTTGGATAGGGTTCAAAGAAGAGTCTTCAATCTAATAGGTCCCACGTTGTTAACTAACTCCAATCCCTGTCCCATAGCAGCAATGTTGTATCCATGTGACTGTTTTACAAGTGTTTTAATGAAGTGTGCTCTGATGAACTCGTTGCACTTGTGCCCCCTTGATGTACATATCTCCGACAAACCCACTTAGCAACAAAATCACACCCCTTCATTGTTGAGGTCCATAAATACCAGAAAGTTTTCTACTTTAATAATTTCTTTCTTCAAACAGCTAAACTTTGGAATTGCCCAGTTAAGGGCAAAGGAATTAATGTTTTTAGCCAATGTTTCGATATTTGTCGTCCGAACGATTGAGCTTCAAAATGATACCAATCTCATGAAAATCCGTCGCCTCTGTCAAAAGTTTCAGGCAGATCTGCATACATACATACATTTAAACGGACAAGTGAAATTTATATAATAGTCTAGTCTGGGTGGCCAGCGTTATCCAGGTGTTTGGCGGTGTGTGTTGAGCAAAAAAAAAAAAAAAAAAAAAATGGTAGTAGGCAGGCAAGCTTAAACCTGTGCCGTGAAGGCGGAAAAGAAAGTGAAAGAAAATCTTATGTCTTAGCCGATGTCTTCATGATGTGACCGGAAGTCAAAAGCGTTGAAATTAACTCAAGTCAATTCAACGGTGACGATGACTTGCTAAAATGTCAGCGAAAAAATCGACCCCTCCTTGTACAAAACGGCCGAGTTTAGGGTGAAGGAATTAATGTTTTTGGCCATTTTTTCGATGTTTGTCGTCCGAAGGGTCGAGCTTCAAAACGATACCAATATCATGAAATTCCATTGCGTTTGTCAAAAGTTTTTGCGAGACATACAAACATACATACATACATTTAAACAGACAGGTGAGATTTATATTATAGAAGACGACATCTCGTGATTGTATAAATAAACAAGAATGGACGCATTTTAAGATACAGCCATTCCATGTGTGCGTTTAGTAATGAAAATGCTATTTTATTGTGACAGACAATCTGATATTCCTTATAGAGATACACGAGCGTATCTAAAAAGTGAAACCTGGCCAGTGAGGGGTTTGAGGATATGCGTTGCATGGATAGAAATTATATGAGAATAATAACAATGGATATGTAATGAGAGTCATAAAGACAGGCTTAGATCTGATGACCTCAGAAAAGGATTAAATCTGGACAGGGAGATATGTGTAGAATAAAAGAATTCAGTGTGTATGCTTACATTGAAAGAGTTCTTGGGTTAGTAAATGTAGAAGAGTTGAGGCAGCAGGGTCAGTTGGCAGAGGAAAGGTAAGAAAAATATGGGAGGAAGTGATAAAAATAGATTTAAGAGAAAGATGGATAAATAAAGACCTAGCCAGATATAGGTTAGTTTAGAAGTCAATTTCTACAAGTCATCCAACACATGCCAGCATGTGAAATGAACGGTAAACCAATGATGATGAAGATGAAAAAGATGTAACAGACCAACAAAAATGCTATTTAAAACGTAAGCATACCCTGCTGATAATGGTCTCTAAAATATGGATGCAGTTTGCATCTGTAACGATGAAAATTATATTGCAAACCTTCAAACCTTTTGGCTAGGAAAAGTGTAGTATCTGTTCTCATACTGCACTTAATCTTTCTTGTCCCCGATCAGTAAAAGAGAAGTCCTTTTAAACTGAGGCATTTTTTGTTGCCCCCTTTTTTAGGAGGGGGGGGGAGCTGGAATTCTCCACATTAAAAATCCACCTGAGGAGGCAGGTAAATAGAAACCTCAGACTGTTGGATAATGAAGCTAAACACTCCTGCATTTTCGGAAAACAACAAAGAACGTCTATGGCATATAATGAAGCTGGGCATACCAGATTTTCGGGAAATAAAAAAGAGTGGCTTTTGAGGTAAACGCGTCCCATTTTTCGACCGCCGACGTAGAATGACATACGTTGAATAAAACAAAGAAAATTCCGATTTATGTAATGATAATACGAAAACAAATTGTTAGGCCAGAAAAAAGAGAATGGAGAGAAAGTCAACCTGTCAACAGTGGTTGATCACATATTTTCACAGTCCGCTAGTTGTAACTAACTTTATTGTATCTCTCGCTCTCCAAACACTTAAAAGTAAAAGCATTTTGTTTATATCGACAGAGGAATCGTTCGTTTGTTATTAAAATAATTAAACCTTCGTTCTCTGACCCCCCCTTCCACGCCAATATTTCATGAAAAACACCCATCTAGCTGAAACCACTGTCAATAATTTTCCCCACTCTTTATCTGTGCCTAAATCAAAACATAGATTCCACGAAGAAAGCACGCCTGTGGAACTCTCTTTCGTTTGTCTGTTTCCCACCTGACTACAACTTGGATGTCTTCAAGTCCAAATTCCTGATAAACCGCCCCCTTAAGTAAGACACTTTATCAAATCTGTATTACTAACGATTAGTACGATATTATCCCATTGATTACTGTACATGCAATAACTCTTATCCCCAAGTGGCTTCCGGGCCTTGATATGTGGTTACTACCATGTAAAAAAGGAAAAATAAAAGGCATTGGAAAAGTTGAGATTTTGTACATACATAGTCTATGCTTACTCATACTACAAGGCCAATAGACAGAGTGTCTTTGCTATTTTAAACCTCAGAGTGACAGACCAACAGATAAATATAGATACTTGGATGCCGTTAAAAATGCTTTTTCAAACTTAAATGTGACAGACAAATGGACAGACTAGTTCTCTTAACAAGATTGTTGGACGTATCTAAGAAGGAAAGAATGAGAATTATCGTTCTTCTCCATAAATAAAAGAATCTTGAAGCAGGATTGGCTTCATCCAATAAATAAGACTCATTAAGGAAGGTTTATGGATTCCTTGCCAGTGGCAGATCTAGATGGAAAGGAATTATTAATTATATATTAAACCCAGTTTATAAAGCATCTAGTTATGGTCGGTATTGTTAATGCTTTGTTGGACCAGTTCAATAAACAAGACGAGTGCACATAAAACAAAGATATATTAAAGCTGTAATAAGAAGGTATAAGTGATTATTCAAGATAGACAGCCAGTCTCCATTTAAGAATTAACAGCAAGGTTAACCAGCGTTGCCCGTGAATTATAAAATAACAGCATTACTTGGGATTACTGGAATTCAGCATGAACAGAGTGAACTTATATATTATTTTTATTGGAATCCTTTGAGATGAGTAATTTGTGTATTCATTTGTTTTTTGCAGACTGTTACCCTCATCTTCATAGTTGTTTTTGTTTCACCATGTTTCGGCAAACTCATCCTCTGGCCTTCTTCAAGTGATTAAGCTCGATGGGATAGGAATTCTGAGTCTCATAACGGTATCCCCAGTAATTGCTGTCTTCCATAGTTGTTGTCTCATCATGTTCTGACCAACTAAACCTCTGGCCAGCTAATATATAATACCATTCGGTGCGGACCTGACAATGGAAGACCAGAGGAAAACAAAAAAGCTTGGATTTATAAGACCAAAAAATCCAACCTTGATTGCCCTTCAGGGCCCACGGCACAGTGGATCGAGGCGTTGAATCTACGGTTCCAGGTGAGCATAATCTGAAGATAGCGGTTTCAATCCTACCCAAAGCAGGCCAAAGGTTTAGTTGGCCAAAAACGCGGTGAGTAACTTATCTTGCCTTTGGTAATATTTATTTGTTATGCATTTGTTTTTTGACAACATTTTCGTACCTCTATGAATTGTAAAACAAACCCTGGTTTTTATATTTTGGTTTATTCAAGACATTTTCCTCAAAAGGTGGAAATATTTAATAGCAAATATTCTATTGCATTATTGGTGTAGTTAAAGGACAAAATCACTAAAAGTAAATAAAAAAATAAATAAAAGCGGCCACAAATGAAGAAAATAAGGTTCACTATATAAAGTATTTATGAATAAATTAAGTGTGCACGGTGACAAACAAGATGACGATTTTAGTACGATAATATGATAATGAATCATCGAAAAAGATCTGCTCACCTCAGATAACGAGTTTACTTTTCGTTTTTTCACTCTTCCTCCCTTCGCCACAAATCTATAAAGAAAAACGGCATCATTTAAACGTACGCCCCTTTTTCTTATTATTTGGATTCATCGGACTACTGTTCTCATTTTGAGTATGATTTTCACAACGTTTTGGTCGATGTAACCTCCGACCTTCTTCAGGTGTATCTTGTCGAACTCGGGAATTGGGATGGAATTTCGAGATGAGAACAATAGTCTGATAAATCCAAATACGAATAACCAATCCCCTTTTCTATTAGACTAACAAAAATATCCGCGCATAGGCCGCATATACTTGCTGTTATGTAATGCATGTATTAAGATGACGTATGTATTATTCTTTAGTGTTGACTGTTCGTATTAGAAAGAGTCTTAGTGTGTTCATGTGTGCGATCATGTTGTGAGATGCTAGATATTATACATATTCATTGTGAGTGTTCATATTGTCTTAGGATGTTCATGTTTGTGGAGATAGCATATTGGAGACATAAACAGGGTATATATAAAGAGAGAGAGAGAGAGACAGTTCTGTATATATATATAATAGGCAGTGTATATGTTACTACAAGAGAACCAAGCCTGTAATTCAATGAGATGAGATTTATGAATATCTAGATAGATAGACCAAGAGTGCATTTGACATTTACGTTTGACAGTTGTACATATAATACAAACACGTTACCTTTCTCGTTGTAATGATGAACATAGAAAGATGGCAATTATAAAAAAAATGATGATCATTTATTCTTCAACCGGTCGGACATGATTTTGTATTTCAGGGATTCAAAGTTGTTACATGGTTATCTTTAAACTCTCTCGCTTCCAGAGAGAGTCTTGACTCTAACGGAGAATTGGTCTGATCTCCTCTGCTTCTCTGATCTGACTGATCTGATTCTCGCTTCTCTCCCTAACTAACTTCGAACCCTCCTATATTGAGAAATCATTTCTGCCCTGACATCGCATGTATGCCTGGTCAACGTGACCATAACTCACGTGTTTCCAACATGCGTGATTTGCACGTTTTGAAACTATTTCTGACGATCAGGAAATTTCCCATTCTCTTTGTTGTTTTACAAAAGAATTTAACCTACTTGTCTAATTCTGTAACCGACATTTTATTATGCATTCTTAGAATTGTGAATAGTTTTTCCATCCAAATTGTATTTATTAAATATTTTAACAGAATCAACAATTTAACTGGACATTCCATTTAAACCTATTGTTCTTTAAAACTTATCTACAGGGTTCAATCCTTGTTTTATCTGATATCATTTTCATTTAACTAATTCTCTTATTTTTATAGGGAGGGTGAGGAAGTGTCCTAATACCCATCTTGGTCAAATAGTCTGTGACAAGGATGGAGTTGTGGACCGGTACATTGTTCTGGTGGAAATTCCACTGACCCAATTTGAAGAGTGTTGACCTCTTCCGACGAAACTCTTCCTGAACTCCCTTAAAACCTCAACATAGTACTCCTTGTTGACTGTCTGTCCAGTGGGAACCCAGTGCATGTAGATCATGCCTGTGCTCATCATAAGTTTCTGCATGGATTTGCTCTTTCTGGTCTTCTTGGGCCTGGGAGAACCACAATGTTTCCATTGGAACTCTGCCTCTCGGTCTTTGAGCCATAGCAGTGGATCCAACTTTCATCACAGGTCTCCAAAGCATCAAAACCTGTGGAAGCTGAACTGATCAGCTCGGCCATCTCCCTGCTGTCATGACAACGTCTTTCCTTCTGATCTCTGAGCATCCTTGGGACAAAATTAGTGCAAATCTTCTGCATTTTCAATTCCTTGTGAATAATAGTGTGTACAGTTCCCACACTGACATCAAATTGTGCACTTATTGTCTCTATAGACACACGACAGTCGTTATCCATGAAATTATTTATTTAGCCAATCAACTCTGGTGTTCTGATTTTCTTACTCCTCCCACACCTTATCATCCCTCATAGACTCCCTACCTTCTTTGAATATTTGATGCCATTCAAAAAACTGATACCCGATTCATACAAGATGGTCCAAAAGCAGTCTGAAGCATTCCATATGTTTATGTGTCATTTTTTACAAGTTTAAAACAGAATTCCATTGCATATCTTTCTCCTAAAGTGTCCTCACGTCCAGATTACATTTCTGAAATTCACCAGCTATGATAATCAGGCTTTAGTAGAGTGTATTCCAATTCCTGCTGTAGCTGTTCAATTGAACCGGAAATCATAAAAATGGCAATCCTCTTATAAGATGTACAGTAGAACACCAGGATACGGTGGCCATAGGATACGTTTTTTTTCAGGTTACGATGTTTTTCTGGACCCTGGTTACGGTGTTTGCCTCGCCTTACGGTGTTATTTATAATGTTATTTGATTATATACATGCGTAATATATACTGTACTGCCTTGTTACTAATTTTTAATGCTGTATGCCAGGGCTTTACAGTATAGCAATAACATACTGAATTTTCAAGAGTCTACAACAATATCAAATACCTGTACAAAAGTCTGAAACTTATTAAAGGCAATGTATATATATATATATATATATATATATATATATATATATATATATATATATATATATGTGTGTGTGTATATGTGGTATATGTGTGTATATATATGTGTGTGTGTGTATATATATGTGTGTGTGTGTGTATATATATGTGTGTGTGTGTGTGTATATATGTGTGTGTGTGTGTGTATATATATATATATATATATATATATATATATATATATATAGATGCATACTCACACTTTCGATTGGCTAATGAATCTAGGCTGTTTTTATTATGAATATTTTAGAAATAGCATTTCCTAGGATTTTGTTTGATTCTTGTCAATTTGAACCTAAATACGAAATCTGAAATATAGCTATAACCTTTCAAAATCAAATCATGTGTGACTTGAATTCAATTATTATTATTTTTGGATTGGATGCTTAAGAATACTGCAATAAGTGTTTTTATTTTTCTGTTTTTGCAAACTTTAAATATTCCTCATTTCCTTTTATCCACATTTTTTCTATTTCCAAATCCTTTTTCTATTCAAAAAAAAAAAAAAGAAAAAAAAGGCAAACACACTATTCAACTGTTTTTTTTAGGAACATACATTTATCTCTGACGAGTTGTTTGATGGGCTTCTGCTATTCAACGAAACATAAGTAAGACGTACTTCATAAAAAATATGAATAATATATAAGTATGAACTGAATACATCTGGTTTTGTAATGATAACTAACGATATATATATATATATATATATATATATATATATATATATATATATATATATAGACAAGTATTACTCGCATTCTATATGAATAAGAAAAATATATTTTGCTCTTTTTTTATTGAGCACTCTTAATAACTTCGTTTTAATTAATGGGTTGTATCTCCTGAATACCTCTAACCTGGAATATATATATATATATATATATATATATATATATATATATATATTCCAGGTTAGAGGTATATATATATATATATATATATATATATATATATATATCAAGATTGCAGTCAATTTTCTAATGGTTTCTTCATTAAATTCATACACAAACACGCACCTTATGAAAATAAAACAAAATTAAAAATCAATAACACTAAGTAGTTATTTATTAAAAACTGCCTTTTAGAATTATTGTACATTAGATATTCCATTTACTCTTCCAATATATACAGGGTTTGTTTGGTGTTTGAGAACATCACTTATTTTACCAATTCTTTTCTGTGTATTAACTTTTACTTTTTTTTATACAGACAATCAATCATGGGAGATAATAAACTAACACAGGAAATGAAAAGACATGCTATAATAGTTGCAATAACGGCAGAACATAGCGATTTGCAAATTGCACAATTTCATCATGTTGGCCAATTTTTAAAGTTCGCAAAGTTAAAAGAAAATGATGGCCAACTTTATCCTGTTGCTGAATGTAAAAAGTACCAACAATGCTCTGACAGCATTAGAACACACGAGTTTATTAAAAAAATTCAGAATATCATTGCTGAGATCTCCCAGAAGTTAATGAGGTCAATTGCAAAAGATCTTGATGTCTCCAAAGCCATAATTCGAAGGACTATCCATGAGAATCCTTTATACAAGTCCTATGTGATGAAGAAAGATCAGTTTATGTCCGACACCAAAGAAAATCGTTTGGTGAGATCCAAGGGACTTTTAAACAAACTGCTAATGATACATTACCTGAAAGTATTTCGTTCCAACTCCTTGGCTTAACGTTCTTAGGGAACATAAGTTGAAACAAATACATTGAGAGCATTGCTAGAAAGTTATTAATGCCTGAGAGTATCCTGTATATCTACAAGCCCACTATTTCCCCACGTATGGAGTATTGTCATATTTGGACTGGGGCATCTGCAACTAGTCTCTCAATTCTGGACAGGGTTCAAAAGAGAGTTGCCAACTTAATAGGTCCTGAACTCTCAGGTTTCAACTTCGGTCTCATTGACGAAATGCTGCACCCCTCTGCCTGTTTTACAAGTATTTTAATAGTAGACGAACTACAAACCCTTGTATTTTCTTAATGAAAATACCTCCAATAAACCCAACAATTCTCGCTTTCTTTAATTACATGATTTTCAATTTCTTCGTCGTGCCATTTAAATTAATGGGTAGGATGACTTCTTCTTTGAATTTGATTTCGTCTCCTGTCACCGTTCTTGCGTCCTTACTTGACTTTTTCAGAGTCGGTTTATCCAGTTTTTTTCCAAGTGCTAACGTTTATTACCGACAAATCTGCTCCAGAATCAAGTTGAAATTTTATTTGTTTGCCGAAAATATTATCCAACATATATTTTCGTAAATTGTCTTTCTCTTTCTCGTTTGTTCTCATTTGGTATACTCTATATTTTGTTCTGCAACAAATACTGTGTTCGTTACAACTCTACTTTCAACTTAGTCGTTGTTTGTTTCAGTCACCACACTCTTTTCTTCTACCTCTTCTTTTACACACGTCCGTTCGCTTTAGTGACTAAAAATCGTCTGTCCTCCCACCTTCCTTTCCTCGTTATTTATGGACCCAGGGTAGGAGATTCTCAGAGATTCCCCGAGACTTTTTTCCACATAAAAGCATGCGGGCGCCATCTTGATTCTCAATTTGTGCTCTGCAGGCACAAACGCGCAGCCACTTTAACGGTAAGCCACTTCTTTCTCCACACTCCCCCCCTAATCTCATGATCACAGAGACGGAAGGGGGGTGGCGATCGCCGCCGTCGAGTGCTTCTGCGAAGGGGGACAGTGCTGCTCTCATCTTCGCGTGTGCTCTCATCCATTGCCTGATGGTCGGGGAAGGCTTCATCTCCGTGGAGGCTGTTGATATCAGAGTCACTGCTTGATAGGGATGGTAAAAACCAAAGCAATGGCCCACTTGTCTCAGAGTCAGAGTCACTCTCATCGTCCACTGGAGGTGGTACATGTGTCGCCGGCCGTAGGTCCCTAACGTGACGGGGTACGCCATCAACCTGGACACACTGCTGACTCACCACATCGGTCACTGTGCCCCATTTATACTTGTCAGTACATCGGTTTCCTGGCGGCTTCACCCAGACAGCATCCCCTTTGGCATATCGATTCCGTTCTATCTCCGTGGTCACAGTTGTATCGGGGTGGATTCCTTTTTCTTGGACATGGTACTGATAGATTGCATTTGCAGGCGCCGTTCCTGGAGAGACGCCATCCTTCGGCATGAGATTATACCAGTACACAGCTTCTGCGATGGTGCACTGCTTCCTGGCTGCAATTGTTTTGATGCTGCGATGACTTCTCTCAGCTATACCATTGCCAGAAGGCACATAAGCACATCTAAGCTGCAGCCGCACACCCCATTCTTGTAAAAACTGTCTCATCTGATGGCTGCGAAAGGCTGGGTCGTTGTCCGTCAGCACTTCATCGGGCGCACCTCTTTCACAGAACACGGATGACAGCTGGCGAATAATGTTGCAAGAGTCCTGGCGCCCGAGGAGTCTCCAGACTGCGAAACGTGTAGGCCCACAATCGATGAGGGTAAGGAAGTGGTTGCCACCATAGTGTGTGATGTCCATACCCATTCTCTGCCGCTTACCACTCACTCCCAACTCCCCTTTCTTCCATCATGCTGGAGCTGGGTCGATGGATTGGCAGGCCTCGCAACTTTCCACCACTCTCCGGATATCTTTTTTTTCTACTCCTGGATCAATCATCTTGACAAAGTACAGTGTCCGCTTGATGCCAGGATGTCCACACTGTCGATGCATCCACATTACACACAACTGCTGCACATGTGTTTTGCAGATTATCAGAATTTCTCCGAGCACCAGCCAGAAGCTATCGTTGAGGGACTCTTGTCAGAGCATCTGCTCTGTTGAGCGTGGACCTGATCAACACTACGTCCACGGTCAGATCGTACTCTGTGATGGTGTCGATCAAGGTGGCAAGCCATCTTCGAATTAACATCTCACTTGATGCTCATGTCGTCAGCCGTGCTCTTCCACTTAATGCATCGGTTATCCACCGATGAGTGCATGCCGAGTCAGTCATGATATGTAGAACCTTGGCTTGCCATTGAAGCGCCAAGTTAACGCCCTTCAGTGTGGCATCAAGTTCGGCCAGGTTTACGTGCCTCGAATCATTCTCTGGCCAAAGCCAACAGGCATCTTCAATAATGGAATCATTAACTGCAAGGGCAACTCCAAGGGCCAGTGAACTAGCATCCACCCAGACCGTGAACTCATTTCCGCTGACGCAACACTTTCCCTGAACGGGGTCATCACTGGTCACCCCGGACACAGTCTCTGTCAGCATGCCTCTTAGGGTGACATCGTGTACTGCATCGTCCCATCCCGACAACACGGCTGTTGCACGTCTTTTTATGGCCGCCACGGCCACCCTGAGCCAACCGCACACAGGGAAATGGCCTACTATCTTTCCACAAAGCAAAAACACTGTTCGTCAAGTGATATTTGATGGGACCTTGGGGGCGTGACTTCCTCTTCTCCAGCAAAGTCCCTCCTTGCTATTGCGCACGTGCAGGCCGAGAACTTTTGCTCCATCGCACAGACGCTCTGATTCCTTACATGTCAGTCCAAAGCTCTCAAAATGCATTCTAACCGATTGCGTTGACATGAGTCTCTCACTGACGAATATATCATCGATGTATGAGGATGTTGCATGTTGCACTGCCTCATCTTGCTGCCGGATAGCATGCATGATTGCTGTCATAATGCCTGGTGCCACATTTAGACTGAACCCTAGCCTGGTTAGACAATATCAGGTTCCTCCAATTTCCACAGTCTGAAATGGCCACAATTTCTTCTCAATGCGTATTTGCAGATAGGCCCTGCATAGGTCCAGAGTTGCCACGTTCGATCCCTGCTGTCACCATTCCCTTAATTTGAGTGCACACACATCAGCCCTTGCCGTATATGGGTCGACATGCTCATTGAGCTCACGGTAGTCTAGGACGAGGCGGACCTTTTGTTTGGTCTCTTGTACGACGGCCATAAAGGGAATCAGCCCTCGCGGGGGGCCAAGCTCATCCTCTGGGTATGGAAGAAGCCAGCCATTGTCGATCCACGTTTGCAGTTCTTCTTCATACTGTTACCTTAGCCACATGGGTGGGGGATATTCCGATAACCGGTTCCGCAAGGATATTGGTGGCTGATCGTTTGACCACTTCCAAAACGCCGTCCATGCATTGGTGTTTCTATCATACTCTGCATGAAAGTCAGGCTCGTCGAGAGCTATGGCAGCACAAACATGTTCCTCACATCGGGAGAACTATACCTTGCCGGTTCTGTCCACAGTAATTCCACCCAGTTGTGTAATCAAGTCCATACCCAGGAGTAGATCATACCCGAGAAGCTCTCCCTCCACAACCAGGGCTTGCACGGCTACTGCAGGCCCGTCGTTGATGCTTGCACGGATAATGCTCACCCCACAAGAGGCTAGTGAACCTCCACCTACAGTTAGTACCAGAATTCTCTCTGCTTTCCAAATGGAACAGCATATCTTGCTTACGAGAGTCTGGGTGCACCCAACAAGCGCGAGGCGCTCGCTTCCATTAATGTGTATGCTTACAGTGGGTAGCGCCCTGCTCAATGACGATCTGGGAAGAAGACTGGCGCTGTAGCTTCTTCCCCTTGCCCGTTTCCCGGGCAGGTGTGGGCCAGGTGTCCGCGTTTTTTGCACTTGTAGCACTGCGGCCCATCAAGTTTCCGAGTTGGTTGACGTGACGAAAGACAATCACGGGCCAAATGGTTGGGTCCTCCACACTTATAGCAGGTTGTAGCTGCGCCCAGGTCCTGCAATCCAACCTGTGATGGTTGTACAGCTGCCGCTTGGTCTATAGTGTTAGGGCTTTTCTTTAGTATTGCTCGTGCCTGCGCCAATACTTCCGATATGTCCATCTCGTCCACTTGGGATGAGGCACGGAGCAGATCTTCCACACTCTTAGGTAATCCTGCAACAAAGGCGCACACAAAACCTTTGTCTGACATCCCTCCAAAAAGGACCGATAGCTTTTTTAGTTCAGCCAGATTCACATCCACCATTTCCTTGGGATGTAATTTTCGGGCCATGAATTCCTTCCATGCAGTAACTGGATCTAATGCAAATGCTGTAAAAAGGGCGCGCTTGATGCAGGCAAAATCTATTTTCTTCTCATCAGCCAACTGCTGGTATACTGCATATGCTCCCCCAGTGAGGCGCATTGGGACTACGCATTCCATACGCTTTACCCCACTGAGCTGACATATTAATTCTGCTTTTTCCACCCATTCCTGCACTGAGTGATCAGTGCTACTGCCATAAACAGGGGAATTAGCTTGGGGTCAAATCCTGACGTCATGCCGAAATAGCTTGTGTTCGTTACAACTCTACTTCCAACCGAGTCGTTGTTTCGTTCACCACACTCTTTTCTTCTACCTCTTCTTTTACACACGTCCATTCGCTTTAGTGACTAAAAATCGTCTGTCCTCCCGCTTTCCTTTCCTCGTTATTTATGGACCCAGGGTAGGAGATTCTCAGAGATTCCCCGAGACTTTTTTCCACATAAAAGCATGCGAGCGCCATCTTGATTCTCAATTTGTGCTCTGCAGGCACAAACGCGCAGCCTCTTTAACGGTAAGCCACTTCTTTCTCCACAAATACTCTTATGTCCGACTTTGTCGCAATTGAAGCATCTGATATTTTTGTAAGAAAAATCCTTTCCCCAATGTTTTTCATCACATCTTCCGCAATTATTACTTGGTCCCGATTTTTTATAGTTCCTTTGACTTGAATCATAATTTCGTTTTCTGTAATTAGAGTTTGAGTATTTATAACTTGCGTAATCTTTTGGATTTTGACGAGTCTCACACTTTCTTTGCCCTGCGTTTCTGCCAGATTTTTTAATTTTCCTTATGTACGACACTCCTGCTTCTTCTATATCTCTGGAGTCTTTTTTTTAGTGATACTGCCCTTTGACAATCTTCTGCTAACTTTTGCAGTGTCAGACCTTGTTCTGTCTCTAACTTTGAGAGAACGCGTCTTCGGATCTCTGAATTTTTTGTAGAAACTAGCCCCTGTGCAAAAATTAAACATTTGAAGTCGTCCACCGTAAGTTCCGATAATTTAAAATTGTCCCAGTGTTTATTCACTACTGACGCATATGTCAGGTAGTCCTGCTCCTCCGTTTTCTTAAGGTTCATATACGACCATTTCTTGTGAAAAAGAGACATGTTCGGTCCGAATAACTCCTTAAGAATTTTTACGGTCTCAGCGAAGTCTAACTGATTCGTTCTCCTTGGTAATATGAAATCAACAAATTTGCAATGTTCACTGGTATCGAGCTTTCGAAGTAATAAACTTATTTTCTTTGCGTTTGACCAGCTTTCGCAATCTGTTTCGAAAATATCTTCATACCTCTTGAAGTATGCCTCAAAAGTTTTATCCTCTTCCGGTAGGTACGTGAACACATCCATGCTATTCACAATTGTTGCGTTGGGAAAAGTCGTATTGCTTTCCTGTGCAGAATTAGACGTTAATCTTTCCAACAAATCTTTTTGACCAAGTTGCATTTGCTCTATACATTTAAGAAGCCGTTCATTCTGTCTTTCGTCTCTTTCTTGTAGTTCTTTTTTCTGTAATTCGTCTCTTTCTTGTTGCCGTTCGTTTCTTTCTTGTTGACGCCTTCTCTGTACTTCGTCTCTTTCTTGTTGACGCTTTTGCATTTCCGCGAATAACTTGATAAGATTCTCCATTTTGTTTTTCAAATTAGTAAATCAGTCATTTTTACAATTTCCTTTCTTTAATAACTACGAACAACCGATTCCTTTTGTTACGTTATTAATTACGTACAAGAAAGAAAAAAAATCCCTTCTTAGTACACTGAGAAAAAAAATCACTTTTTCTTTCAAAACAGTCTACCTAATAAGTTCACGGTATCCTAGCGAAACACTTTTTTTTTGAAAACTTTGCAGAAAAGGTTACTGTAACTTTCAAGTTTTTTTTTTCTCACAGGCACTTTGAAATAAAGTGCTTGTTTTTTTTTCAAGTGTCCCGGGTTTTGAATTTCCTTTTCAAGTAGTCACAAAAAAAAATCTTGGTGTTTTGCAAGTATCCAGCGTTTGAATATCGCGTTTAACAATTTCGTAGTTGCTGCTATTTAAACATTGAATAACCGAGTGAATTTTTTTTTCAATCTTTGACGAGTAAGTATTTCCTGAATACCACTGTTGAGTTTGATAGTGTATTTTCTCACGCGTAAATATTTTTTCGAAATCCCGTCGACTGTTGTGTCTGTATCAATAACAACACGAACGCAGAAAGTAAAGGTAAAACAAATATATTAAGACGAAAAGATAATAAATATTTACAAAGGTGCAGTCGTACTGCAGTTGGAAGATTGTCCGGCAGAGGGCGTGTTAAAGTCTTTAATGGAGCAACCGGCACATGCGTCTTGCCTATCTGGTGTTCGAACACAGCTCCCCGGTCTTGCTGACTTGATACCTTTATCTATATCTTGTTCACCCACGTATTCTAATTAGTGGGCGTCTCCACAACACATATATAATTATATACAATTTTGTTTATATATAATATAATAATAAATTACCTCTCTCATATATATATATATATATATATATATATATATATATATATATATATATATATATATATATATACACACACATACACACCAAATTTATTCTGAAAAAAACGACAAGTGTAAGAATATGTTAAACATGATGCATGAAGTGGATGAAATTATTAAAGGAAAAATTACATTCCAATTCAATTGAAATATATGTCTTGCCAGGGTAAACAAATAGCGAGAAATATGCATAGAATAATGCACAAGTAAATATGCCGTCTAGGAGCTTACTCGTCGACCAGGGATTAGAATTTGAAATGACTTTGAT
This sequence comes from Euprymna scolopes, assembly GCF_053919585.1. Lineage (NCBI taxonomy): Eukaryota > Metazoa > Mollusca > Cephalopoda > Sepiida > Sepiolidae > Euprymna > Euprymna scolopes. The sequence goes on along the minus strand of NC_136484.1, from coordinate 28,478,533 downwards.
CAGGGACTGTGGTTAGGGTTAAATTTAGTAGAGATTGGCAGTTACTGACTGCATTTGATTGTTTGGGTATCACAAGTCAGAAAAAAAATTTGATTTGTAAATTCGCAGTTGGGGGGAATTTGATATATTTTTTGTTTTTGGAAATAGAAGAGTGCATTCTTAGTTGGTTAGTAATGATTTAAGATAGATAACTTGAGTAATATTAAATAACAGAAAATCATGCAATAAAAAAAATGATACTTACTTGCTCATGGCCCATGGGAGATAAATTGACCCGGTTACCAAAACAGATGTAAAAAACGCTCCATCTCTACAAAATAAATAAATAAAACATAAGATGATGAAAATATACAATATTGCAATGTAAACCTAAACAATTATCAAAATTTCGTTATTGAAAAAGAAAATATTACTGAAAAAAAAAAAAAAAATTCTGGAAAATGTCAAGAATTTTATAACTGACGTATTATAGTTGACCCCCCCCCCCTCCAAATAATATTGACAGATTTTATGATTAAACTGCAGCACAGATATACCCATCGTTATCAAATATTTTCCCCCGTGATGATACCATAGAAAACTACTTATGGTTCAGTGTAAGTAGACTTACTTTGCCAGTGGGAACATCTGTAGTTCTTTGGTGGTCAGGTCTCTGAAGTGCAAGACAATATCTTTCCAAAAAACATCCTGCAAGTAATAAATGTTATATGGCGTTACATAATGATAATAATAATAATGATAATGATGATAATAATAATAATAATAATAATAATAATAATAATAATAATAACTAGTAAGACCTGTGGAAATTCCACAGGGGACTCATTCATATGTAGTATATTGCTGTTGGCATTCTGTAGATGTTCAGCATAAATGGAGACGCTCTGATATTATTGTAGCTTTTTTGTTAAAACTGCAAAAGTATTTACCTAAGCTAGCACGAACACCCGGCGAAGCCTGGTCGTAAAGTATGCTTAAATATGATATTTTAATTCTTACAGTATATATTATTATAGAGTTAATTTTCTATCGATTCTTATGTATTATAACGTTGCGATTTAAAAAAAAAAAAATATCCATATGCATTAGCTTGAATCGAAACCGAAATAAAAACTTATGAAAAAAAATATGTATATATATATGTAACTTGAGTTCCTTCAGCCATAATCGAAATCGAAACCAAAACTTATGAAGAATTTTTGATAAAATTATTTATGACAAGAAATGGAAGTACATAACAATTAAACGACCCGGATGTAAGCGTGACTCAGAAAATGACACACACGCTATTGTATTGATATATAGATGATAATAATAATGGTTGAGAAGATACAATGAAACTGCAGAAATATAAAGGAAACCCTTGAATGCAGAGACACAAACTGGAAATAAAATACAAAGGAGCATCACATGGAATCATCAAAAGTAAAACGGTATAATGATGAGTAAAACCCTACTGCGCCCCCTCCCCCGTTTGTGTGTGCGTCACCATAAACTGGCATCACACCAAATAAGTGAGGAGAGTCAAAGAGGATGGAAAGACCGAGGAGAGAAAGCACTAGCCAGACCTCTACTGGATGAGTGCAAAGAGGACTGAGATCTTTGGGAGGCTTTTTACCATCCAAATTCCGGTGAAGACCGATGGTTGTTGCCAACGAGAAATCAATGGTAAGAGGCTGTTGCGAAAACAAATTTATCCGTAAAGGTTATTGAAAGAGGTGGAGAGTTCTGGAAGTTTGGGGAGACTTGTTGTCACTCCAGAAAACGTCACAAGTTGTTTGCAAAGAGAAATCTTTGATGATGGCGTGTGTGACTACTCCTAGTGAGTAAATAATAATGAAAACAGTTGAAATATTAAGGAAAACCTTTGAGTGTTACAATCAACAAATGCTTACCAGTGTAAAGGAAATCGATAACACACACACACACACACACACACACACACACACACACACACACACGTGGTGGCACCACCCTTAGCTGATACCACACAAAATTACCATAAAGGCTCTGGATGGAGAAACCAAAGAAAGAGAAAGAAAGAGACATAGCTAGAGAGCACAATCAGACCATTCGAATGGTTCGAGAGTACTAAAACTCTTGGAGAGGCTTAGTATCACTGAAATTTCAGATACGACCAATGGTCATTGCTTGCGAGAAAGCAATGGTAAACAGCTGCAAAGTCGTCCAACACATGCCAGCATGTAAAACAGTCAATATTTATCACCATCATATTCGGTTTAATGTCTATCTAAAATGAATAATTTTTTTAATATAAGCATAACAATATGGTATAATCACATTGACACAACGGTTCCCGTTAAATCACCAAAGTTAAGCAATGGTAAGCCTAGTCAGTACTAAAATGGGTGACCATTTTGGACTTCCAGGTGTGTATGTGCTCTCCACTTATCTTGGCATTGTTTCCAGTCGTCCTGGACTTCTCCTTGGACTCAAACTGTCGATTCAGGAGGGGGTGGTTGGAATTGCGCAACCCTTGCCTCATAATTACACATGCAGCTATTCTTACAGTGAATATACATTGTCTTTTGAGACTGAACGGAGGCTTCCAAGCATAACAATTAGTATTTTTTTAAATCTTATTGCTTCTGATATCTAAAAGAATATGTAATTCCAGTAATACTTTTGGAGTCTATACTGATTATTATTATCATTATTATTATTATTATTATTAATAGTAATTTATTATTTTCGAACTGGTTTCCCAATCTTGGTTGTTATATTTTGGTAGTTCTTCATTGTCGTTTTCTTTAACTATGTAGAAACTCACTAGTTATCACCACTTCCGTCTCTCCTGTGCTATTGTGATGCTGCTGCTGCTGCTCAGCCTCGGGCCCGTCCATTTCCTGATGTTATCCTCCCATCTCTTCTGTCCTCCACATCTTCTTCCTCTTACTGTCCCCTGCATTATTGTTTTAGCAATATCCGTTGATCTTGTTACATTGTAATTTTCGCCGTTTTAAAGTGGCTAAGAGATTTCCGTAGGCTTATGCGGTTGGTTACTTCATTTATTGTTCATTACATGCTTGGTGTTGAACTCATAGAATTTTTAATCTCACTTTTACATATAGCAATATTACCTGAGATGCTGTCTCATACAGTTGTTCAAGTCATGAGAATAGCCTTTTTGCTATTTTAAGGTAAAAAACGGCAAAGAGTTATGAGTATTCCGAAAAGAAAGATAGGTGCAAAGTATGTGAAACATGCTTGGACAGAGTGATGTCCCTTGAACTACAGGAAAATAAAATAACATCCGAATCTTTTCACACATGCAGTGAAAAACGCCATTTTTATAGTAGTATTATTTATTAATAATTTCAAGATTAAAATAGAAATGGAAACATATATATATTGTTTGTCGTTTAATTTATGTTGGTTTGAGGAAGATGAAGTAAAACCATTCATTATGGTCACCGATTGGAAAATGGAGTTAGCATCTAGATATTGGTGAGAAGATGTTATGCCATGTTATGATGTTAAACAGCTTCTTTTTTTTTATAATAATAATAATTATGATAATAATGATAATAATAATAATAATGATAATAATAAATGTCAGAAATTGGAATCAGAGGAATAACTGCAAAAGTACAACGACTAACGATAATGAAAACGACTGAAATAATAAGGAAAACCCTTGAATGCGGAGAATAATACAAGACAATATAACGAATAAGCGTTACAGGGAATGAAGAACACCGAAACTGCATATTTACAAGTTCTACACCCCCCATCATGCATTCCCCCCCATTGTTTCATGACCGACCCCCCCCAAAAAAATGATACCAAAGGGCCGAGAAGGGTCAATAAGGACTGAAAGATCGAGGAGCGAGCGCCAACCAGACCTCGGCTGGACAAGCGCAAAGAAAACTGGGACCTTAGGGAGGCTGAGTGCCACTTAAATTCCAGTATAAACCAATAGCCACTACCAGCGAAAAATCAATGGTAAGCGGCTGTTGCGATGATGCAAATTCATTTGCAAATGCTATCGAAGGAGGTAGAGAGGGCTGGACGTCTGAGGAGACTTGCTGTCACTCAGCCCCCAGAGAACACCACAGGTTTCCAATCAGATCGTTTGTTGACTTGTGTGAAAGCTCCATGTGAGCCAATAATGATAATAATAATAATAATAATAATAATAATAATAATAATAATAATGATAAAAATAATAATAATAATAATGATAATAATAATGATAATAATAATGATAATAATAATGATGATAATAATAATGATGATAATAATAATGATGATAATAATAATGATGATAATAATAATAATAATGATGATGAATATTCATCCAAACTCCTTGCCAACTCAAGACTTCAACTGCAATTCCACCGACCATTCTTTTCTCTCTCTCTCTCTCTCTGCTGTCCAAAAAAAATAAGATTGCTCCGTGCTTTCCCCTTCATTCTTTTTCACCACAGAAGTCTGTCCTCGTATGCAAATTAATGCCATATGTATATTAATAAACCGTTTATAGACGAAAGTTTTTCTTTTTTCTTTCCTTTCTGGATTCTGTCACCCAACAGGATAGATAGAAGCGTCGTCGCTTGTGTAAGTCACGTTTTCATTACTTTTGCCAGACTGTGTTTTGATCCTTTTGCTGATTGTATATGTAAAGAGGACGTTGTATATGTAAAGAGGACGTTCTGCCTTTTGCAACCTCCAGCGGGGGTTGTGGAGCCGACAGTGTATATAAAGTTAAGTGTACCAGATAAGGTCAGTTTTCTACTACAACAAACTGAAATCTAAGAAAAACCTGTATTATCCAACGGATACATCCTTTCAGAGAAAACTCTTTATGATTATCCAACGGATACGTCCTTTCAGAGAAAACTCTTTATGAATATCAAAACATTTTTGTTGCAGTTAAACTTTTCATGTAGAAAGGATTTTGAATGTTGAGAAAAAGAAAATTTACATTTGATAGGACGAGGTCTTTGGTTGATAGATTACCTCTCTGGTTGCACATCAATGTCTCTAATTTGAGTCTGTTCACTCGAGTTCCTGAGAGTGATTTTGATGAGATTAAAAACAACTTCAAAGTCCTTACGATAACACTAATTCATTATTGGCCAAGCACTTGGTGACCACATACATAAAAACAAATTTGATACTTTGCATTCCATCAGTTTTAGTACCATTGACCTCTGTAAGAAGGCAGCTGGACTTTGGAGTCCTACCGCTATCTGGCATATGGACAGTAGATATACGGCTGCGCACCATGATGGACAGTAGACGACCGGCTATCTAATGAGAATAGGTATATAACTAATATTATGATGTGTAGTACACTCCTGGTCATACATCATTATGGTTAGTAGACATCTATTAGGCATTGCACCATAATAGGCAACGGATGCTCAGCTGTGCATCAAGATGGCGAGTATATGCCTAGACGCACACCGTAATTGAAAGTAGATGTTTGGTTTCACATCGTGAAGAACTGTAGACGTCCATCTGAGCAATACGCTGTATAATAGAAACTCAGTCACAAACTGATTGAAAGCAGAGACTTATTAGGAGCAGTATATAGTAGGCCACATTCCGGTGCAATTTTATATAGTGCTATCCAAGTTTAACAAGAAGAAAAACAACAAAAAAAAAAAACCCCAAAAGAATTATTTCCTAGAACTGTCCCCCTGTGGAATGCAATACCGCTGGTCTGCTTTCCAGCCGACTATGACATGGTCGTTCTCAAATTCAACGTGAATAAATTCTTATTGAGCTGTCCTCTTAAATAATCTAACCATACCCAAGTTCTGCTATGATCTATCTTGTCTCACCATCTACCTAACACTTAACCCTTATCCTTAAGTGGCTTCTATGCCTTGATTAGCGGTGACATTCAATGTAAAAGAAAAGAAAAAATATGTATTTATTCTTAATGAAACGATTGTATTTTGATAAACTTCTTACCTTTTTCTCTTTGTAAAAGAGATAATAACCAGACAACATGTGTACCCCGCATCTTTTAGCCTCTTCAGACTCTGATAATTCCATTAGATAATTGTAGGTGTCACCACCCCAGCGCCTGTTAAAAATAAAAGAACAATAAGCTTAAAACACTAAAAGAGTTTACAAAATTTTGAGATAAGGTTCATTATTGTATTCTTACATGCATTACAAGTTAGACAAAATGTTATCTTTAATGCTATATTATCCAATGTTTGTGGGTTGAGGAGTAAACTGTTGAAGATTATTTTCTTGGTTAGACCGATATATTCCTCAAAAAAAAAAAAAAGGATGCTATTTTTTTCATGTACTGAACGTGTATAAATCCTTTATATATGCGTGTCGTTGTCGTCGTAGTCATCAATCCGGGATGCTGTTCTGGTGAATACAATCACTCGGAATATTTTTAATAAAAAGGTTTATTTACAACAGAGGAGAGCAGATAAACAGAGAGAGAAAGAGGGAGAGACAAACATAGAGAGACCGACGGAATACAGACACTCAGACGCCGCTGTTTTTAATAAGGTATTTTTACACCAGAGGGGAACAGTTACAGAGAGAGAGAGAGAGAGAGAGAGAGAGAGAGAGAGAGAGAGAGAGAGAGAGAGAGAGAGAGAGAGAGAGAGAGAGAGAAGGTGGGGGAGGAGGGAGAGGGAGATAGCCTGTTTCGCTGCACTTGTCTACATTGTTCCAATTGGGGACAATAGACAGACTCATCCATCCTCGTTGAAATATCACCAGCTAAGAGGTTGAAAAGCCATGTGACTTTATCAAGTTTCGCCGGAGGTGACCTCCGACTTTTAAACTATTAATAAACACGGCCCTAACAATAGGGCGATGATTTTTTGGTGATATTTTATTTAACTTAACTAACTGAGTTACATTTCTTTAATTACACGTTGCTTCTTGTTGGATTCTCCTAACACGGCGATGGTTGCTCTAAGTACCCCGAATTCTCCAGACCACACATGGCATCTAACTACTCCAAAACTATCGGAGCATTTGATTTAATTTCAAACTGCTCACATCTCATATGATCAAACTGACAATCTCCAACCTTTTTCCCCGAGCGGATTTTGGCCTTGATAAATGATGGCACATTAATATAAATCTACAAGGGTCGTTCCAAAAGTAAGGTCTCCTATTTTTTTTTAACTAAAAATGTTGAAACGCTATAAAGACCGGAGTGGTACCATCGAAACAAGCGACCTTTTGTGCTCCAGAATTTATTTTTCTACATAGTCACCAACATTCTCAGTGCACATTCGCCTGGAATCCAATGATCCATCTCTGTTCCTGACACACATGAATGACAAGGGTTGCTTTCTTAGAATCTCACAACATCAATACCTGCAACAGAAAGATGAAACTTTCAGGTCGTGAATGCATGAGTTTAGTCATCATAACAATGGGCAGAATATAAAATAGGAGGCATTACTTTCAGAAGGTTCTTCGTTTTCGGAATAAATTAAAAAAAAATTGACATAAAAATTACATGACAGATTCTGCACTACGAAACAGGTGCTGTCAAGAATTGAACATTTAATATGCGTGAAGAAATAAACAATGCACAACCTAAAATTTGGAATATAGACCTTTTGTTTAACAACAGTTTTATCACGGAGAAAACAAATGGGATTACATTCCACGCGCGACTTCGTGTATTTCGTGGTTTTGACATTTAAAAATCCCCGTTGATTAACACCGCACGGGTTTATTTTCTTAGTATCATCATACCACGAAGAAAACAAAAAGAAAAACAACTGTGCCTAACCTGACAAAAACGTCACGACGTCGAAAAGTTCGATTTATAAACAAATAAATATTTGTTTAATTAAAAAAAAAAAACTGCGTTAAATTAGCTTAGTAAATTTTGATTTAAATTTAAACAACGCTTTTATCCCGGAGAAAACAAATCTCAATCTTGCTCTCCCTCTCTCTATTTATATATAAAGGGCTGTGTGTGTGTGTGTGTGTGTGTGTGTGTGTGTGACCACACACACACACACACAGCCCTTCAGCTTTATATATATATATATATATATATATATAAAGCTGAAGGGCTGTGTGTGTGTGTGTGTGTGGTCACGAATAGGCTCCTATATGGTGGACTATTATAGAAAACTGATCACATATAATGATAGAAGATGTATCGAGACACAGGAATGGGTGTGTTTGATCTGGCAGAACGGTGGTCCATTAAAATTGAGGGGTCTGCGTTCGCGCCTGGCCAACAAAGTATGGAAATAAAAAATTTAAAAATGAAAAAAAAAAAAAAAACGTTTACAAGGGTTTTTGATATAGAT